>NC_066585.1:203310015-204523161 GCF_024323335.1 Lathyrus oleraceus
ACTTCTGAATGAATCCCTTCATTACCCTTAAGACATTCTACAAGATCCTTGGATCCTCCTAGTTATTTAGCATACTATCACTGCTATTCCACTGCCTCCATACTTCATCCCACAATTACATATCCTTTGTCCTCAGTTCTTTCTTATAACTATTGTTCCTCCTCATATATTTTTTTTTGCTATTCTATTTCCTCAACATTGAACCCAAAACCTTTCACCAATCTATTAATCTTGATTGTTGCAAACATGCTATAGATGTTGAGTTACAAGCTATTGCTGAAAATGAAACATGGACTGTGGTTGATCTCCCACCTGGAAAGCTCCTATTGGTTGTAGATAGGTCTACAAGATTAAATACAAGGCCAGTGGATCCATTGAGAGATATAAAGATATGTTGGTAGCTAAGCGTTACACTTAAATAGAAGGTATTGATCATTTTGACACTTGTTCTCTTATAGCTAAGATTACTACAGTTAGAGTATTGATCTCCATTGCTGCAAAAAAAAAGGATAGCATTTGGAACAATTATATCTTAAGAATGACTTCCTTCACGTGACCTAAATGAAGAAGTCTATATGACTCTTCTCCCGGCCTCTCTACATCCAGCTCTTCTCAGGTGTGTAAACTTCAAATATATCTGTATGGCCTAAAGCAAGCACACATGCAATGGTATTCTAAATTATCTTCTTTTTTATATTACTTTGGGATACTTTCAGTTAAAGGAAAATCATTCATTATATTTAAAATCACACAAGAATAGTTTCACAATTGTACTCGTTTATGTATATGATATAATTCTTGCTGGAAACTCTATTTAGGAAATATAATTTGTCAAGGTATCCTTGATCCGTAATTCAAGATTAAATATCTTTGTCAATTAAGATTTTTTTGGGATTTGATATTTCCATATAAACTAAAGGTATTTTCATGAATCCGAGGAAATATACTCTTGAGCTATTAGAAGATACAAGATTCCTTGCAGCCAAACTATCTTTTGTGCCTTTGATCCTACTCTCAAACTATCCACTACAAGTGGCCAGCCACTACAGGATCCTTCTTCATATAGGAGTTTGATTGGAAGATTAATTTACTTGATAAACACTAGACCTTATATTTCTTTTGCAGTATAACATATGAGCCAATATGTTTCTCATCCTCTTGTCCCACACTACCAGGCTGTACAAGAGTCTTAAGGTTTCTAAAATCTTCTCCTTCTAAAGATATCCTATTTTTTGCTTCTAATGTCCTAAAGCTTTATGTCTTTGTTGATTCTGATTAGGCAAGATGCTTGATACAAGAAAATTAATTAGTGGCTTTTGTGCCATTCTTCGCTCATCTATTCTTTTCTGGAAATCTAAGAAACAAAACATATTCACTACTACGAAATACACATATAATGACGGTTGCGAAACACATATAATAACGGTTGCACGTCTTTTGTTAGGTAGCGTCTGGTTGTATGTATTGTGGTTTCCACAACGGATGATAACCGTGGTTATAAGTTAGGTAGCGCGTTACCTATAACAACTGTTTATTCAATCAACCGTTGTGAAAAAATTTATACGTCCGGGGTTTGAGTCCCAACAACTATATTCATGCCTTTTATTATTCTGGATAGTGCGCTCTACTTATAACAACTGTTAAGTTAAAAACCATTGTGATATAATTTGTTTTTTTTAAATATATTTTTCAATTTTACAGCAAACCCAAATTTTAAACCTGAATATTTCCGAATTATATCAGACTAGAAAAAACAATACAACCATTTTTGAATTGAATTAGACCAAAAATTATATTACATCAATGACACGACTCCATTAGGAAGCAAACATGGTATATTACATCAAAACCAAAATGACACAAAACAACCTACAATGTACACATCATTACAACAGATAATATTATCTTGTTGTCTTTGTGTCTTGTCTCTTGGTGTCTTGACTTTAAACACCTATAATTTCAAATAATAATAGTTGTTAGAAAATAACATCATTAGTAATTATAACATAAATAAATTATGAATGAGGAATATAAAATACTTACTTTTTAATTGTCTCATATGTATTCTTGATTATTGTTACGAATAACATGTACATCATATCTATCAACTTCTTCATATGAATTAGGCACTTGTGTTACATAAGAAGGAGTGAAAGGAATATCAAAACTTTCATCGTCACTAGGAGGAATGTGCTTCCTTTGAGAATAATTGACCATCTCCTCGAAAAGTTCGCAGGATCTGTCACATGAAAAACTTATTTTGCTTGAGTAGCCATGGTGTATGGTTCTATGTTATAAATTGTCTTGCCAAGGTCAATCTGTGTGAATCCTAACTCATAAATTTGTACACCATTGTTATTGAGAATCCACTTGCATTTAAATAAAAGCACTTTGAAAGTAACATAATCAATCTCCAAAATCTCCTCAATGAAACCATAGAATGCGGGAGTTGTGAAAATAGGATTCTTATCTTTAGAACTAGAGAAATACATGGATCCGGCCTCAACCATAATCCCACTATTTTGCATTGTACTATGATCATCTTTTTCTTTTGTATAAACGGAATAATTAGAAATGTCGTATGTCGTCGAAGTTATCATAGTAAGTTTTGGCATGTACGATAAATATTTAATTATCTCGAATGCACAATCATCATTAGAAATCCTAATATTAAATCAACTTATGAATTCCTTCTTATTTCGGGTCAACAATAACTTGTCTTTCATTCGGGGATATCTTTTCTTTATATTTTTTTTATATAAATGTGCTTGAAGTACTACATCCCAAACCATTGACTTAACATTTAAACCTTGAGTACCTCTACCTTCAAATCTATCAGTATGACGAGACTTTGGAATTCCAATAGACTTTGTTTCCGACAGACAATATGAACAAAACTCAAGAGGTTTTTTTGTGATGCAACTTTCAACGATAGAAGCTTCCGGTCGGTGATGATTCTTCGTATATACTTTAAATATCTTCATGTATCGCTCTATAGAATACATCCATCTTAAATAAACTGGACCACAATATCTGATTTCTCTGACTAGATGAACAAGTAAGTGAACCATAATGTCAAAAAATGATGGAGGAAAATACATCTCCAATTGACACAATATTATTGCAGTCTGATCTTGTAATTCACCTACTTTTTTGAAATCAATAAATTTATTATATATAGCATTGAAGAATAAGCATAATCTGGTTATAGTTACTCTTACATTTTTTGGAAGGATGCCACGGATAGCCACTGGTAGAAATTATTGCATCAAGACATGACAATCATGAGATTTTAAGCCAACTAACTTGAGATCTTTTATTGATATAAGTTTCTTGATGTTTGAAGAGTAACCTTGGGAAACCTTGATATCATGCAAACACTCGCAAAAACTTTTCTTTTCCTTTTTAGATAGAGTGTGACATGCTGGAGGCAAATAAGATCTTTTCCCTCTATATGTTGGAGCCAATTGTTATCGTATACCTATCTCCACCATATCTAAACGGGAATTCTTATTATCTTTAGTCTTGCCTGGAATGTTTAAAAGTGTTCCTATCAAACTGTCACACACATTTTTCTTCACATGCATCACATCAAGACAATACCTTACATCAAGTCTAGACCAATATGGAAGATCAAAGAACATCGATCTCTTTTTCCAAATATTTCTCTCAACGGTACCGTCTTTTTTCTTTCCAAAGACAACATTAAGTTGTTTTTGTCGTTGATAAACTTTCAAACTACTGCTCTCCGTTAAAAAACCTTTCACAATTACGATAAGAATGATTGGGTTTTCGAAATTTTCGATGCCTAAGGTAAACAGTCTTTTTTCCAATCTCAAGCTGGTGAAAACAGGTATCAGATTCACATATAGGACATGCTTTATGTCCTTTGACACTATATCAATCCAAATTACCATATGCAGGAAAGTCGTTGATTGTGCAAAATAACATTGCACGCATCTTAAACTTTTCACCAGAATATGCATCATCAACGTTAACACCTTTATCCAACAAAAGTTTTAAATCCTCAAATAATGGACTTAGTTAAACACCTATGTCGTTTCTAAGTTGTCTTGGTCCATAAATCATCATACTTAACATCATATACTTTTGCTTCATGCACAACTAAGGAGATAGGTTGTAAATTGTGAGAAGAACATGCCATTAAGAATGGTTAGTGCTCATATTACCAAAGGGGTTCATTTCATCTGCCGCAAGCCCAAGCCTAAGGTTTCTTGTCTCAAGGACAAAATTCGGAAACAATGAATCAAATTTTTTCCATTGCAAAGAATCAGCTACATGGTGAATGTTTCCATCATATTTTCTTTCATCTACGTACCATCTAATATTCTTTGCGTCATTTGCATTAGATAAAAGTCTATTTAATCTCAAAATTATTGGAAAGTACCATAACACTTTTGCAGGAGGACGCTTTTTACAAACATTGTCATTGTCATCACCATTGTTGTTCTTCAACTTGTAGCGCGATTCACCACATCGTGGACATTGATCCAAATTTTCACACTTTTTCCTGTATAATATGCAGTCATTAAGGCATGCATGTATTTTAACATACTTCAAACTCATTGGACATAGCATCTTATTAGCCTCATAACATCGATCCGACAAATTCTTTTCTTCTGGTATCATTTTTTTTCAACAAATCAAGAAAATATGTGAAACTTTTATCCGACCATCCACCTTTTTCCTTCATATTAAACAATTTTAACAACACAAACAATCGTGTAAAATTGGTGCGCCCTTTATATAAAGGCATGTCTTTGTCGATACACAATGTATCATAAATATGTGCTTTCATATAAGACGATTCTACAATATTACGAATCATATCTTCTAGTCGATCATCCGCATAATCATCATCTCCATCCATTTGTGACGTCATATTTTGATTATTATCCACTTCTCCATACCACGTCCATGTTGTATAATTTTGACATATTTCATCACAACATAGGTGATGGAATATTTCTTTCTTTGACCGTTTTCTAATATCCCCGCAAACAACACAAGGACAATAAAAGATATCATTATTGTCGGGAACATTTCTTTCCAGCAAATTCAAGGAATTCAAGAACTCATTTCTCATACAACAGATCTAATCTATCGGCTTTCATCATACTATGATCCATAACAATTTCTGAAATTTATATCAAAAGAATAATTTGAATGGCAACCTAATGCTACACACACAACATCAAAAACCAAACACTAGAGCTAATATGATTATATGCATATAACGTTGTCTAAATAAAATATGAACATGGAAACACCAAAACATAAACATATTCAGAAGCGTCATTATGTCTGAATAGAGGATCAACATATCCAACACAAAAATCTAAAGCATATTCACAAAATCTAAATAAAACATGAACATGGCAACATGAACAATACACATGACAATGTCAATACGCACAACATCCTAGTGAAAAACATTAACATTCAAAAGCGTCCGAGAGATAATGGTAAATAACCCTTACAAAGAACATAAACATTAAAAAGTGTCAGATACAGATTGGTAATGCACCATAATTCGAAGAGGATGATGATTTCCTTTCAAGAAATGATATCCGTTTCCAGAAATGAATGAAGATAGTGAATGTTTCGCTATTGTTGTCGTCTCGTTCGCTAGGGCGCCCTTGTGTGTTATGAACAGAATGAAGTACCTGTAATTTTTTAATTTTATGGAAAAATATTTTACAACGGTTGCAAGCTTCAACCGTTGTGCAATATGGAACATATAACCACAGTTGAACTAAACAACCATGGTTGTTATACTTTCAATTTTTAAATAACAAAAAATGAAAAGGCACATGCGCTAATTTTTATTGAAAAAAAGAAAAAAATGTTTATGTTGGGACTTAAAGCTTGTCTTCCAAACTCTATGACCAAGGTTGCTTAAAGAAACCGTGATGAAAAGTTTCTTAATAAAATATTTAAAAAAACATGCGCGTACAAAATTGTTATATAACGACGGTGGAAAAATGGCTATTGTAATATTGTGTCACCGAAGCTATTTTTTCTAGTAGTGATTATCCCGATCTTCCATTGAAGTTGAGTATAGGGCTTTGACTTCCTTAACATGTGACTTACAATGGTTCCAATATCTTTTCAAAGATCTCAAGATTAATTTTTCTTAACCAGCATCTATTTATTGTGACAACAAGTCGGCTATCTATCTAACTCACAATCTTGCATTCCATGAAAGGAACAAACACATAGAGTTGGATTGTCATGTGATTCGAGAAAAAATCCATTCAAAACTCATTCATTTGCTACCTGTTTCTACAACTACTCAACTAACTGATGTGCTTACAAAGGCACTACATTTTCCAGCATTCTTTTCCATTTTGACCAAGTTGATACTCTAGAGTAAATTTGACTCATCCACAATGGGCACCCACAAAATTATCCAAAACGGATAGGGGAAAAATTCACAATATGAGTACAGGTATGGACTCGGGTAATTATCCATGAAAATAAGCGGGTACGTGTGCCGGTATGAGCACCTTGGTACCCACCCCGCCCCATACCCGCACAATATATATTTATGTATTTTCATTTATATTTACATATTTTAATTTATATTATTATATAAAAATGTATGTCTATCAATTTTAAAAAGTATATCAATGTTAAACCACATATTTAATATTAGTCTTTATTTATTTCATCAATAAATTGTTTGAAAACTTTTTAATATTTTTAAAAACATAAAATTATATGATATTTAATGATTGATCTATTTATTTTTAATAGGAATGCGGATAACGGGTACGGGTTTGGATACTTACATACTCATAGGGTATGGGTACGTGTGTTAACTTTGATGTCCAAACGAGTATAAACTCGGATACGAGGATTTTTTTAAATTGCAGGTATGAGGATGAGTACTATAGTACTCTGTCCAAACTCTTCATATTGTCATCCCTAATCTAGAGTCTCCATAATCCAACTTGATGGGGTATTAGCTTAAATATGTACAGCATTAATCTTAAATATGTATGGTCAACATAATTAGTGTGATTATCTCAAATTTATATAGTTAATTATGCATTAGTTGGTGAGCTAAGATTATTCTTTTACTGAACATTGTATATATAGTAGTTTTCTGCTCATTCACATCAATGAAACAGTTAATGCTTTCAATGCAGTCTTTACTTTTCTGCACTCCATTATTCAGTTTAAACCCTAATCTTCTTCTCCTACCTTGAGATCTTCTATCAATCAACACTTATGATAAATAAAGCGTTGTTTATATTCCAGTTGCTTTGATATTGGGACCACGTTCTGCAATTAATTCATAATTAATAGCAGAGTACAATGTTACATATACAATGATTTTATTCCAAATACAGACATACAATGATTTTATTCCAAAAGTCGTGGATATAATAAGTTCTAACAAACATATATGAAAATGTGCATAATGGAGACCAATGAATTTGTACTAAAGGCTTTCATATAGAAAATGATCCAACAATGAAATAAATGATAAAGTACGTGACAATTGGATCTGAGCAATAGAAATGATCATTTTGGAATATTTATCTCTTTATCTATATATAAATAAGTCGGATATAGTTGGTGTGGAGGTTGGAATGATTTTTTCATGACCAAAATAACCCTCAAAAGTATGGGTTCATTCACAATTTGGTCCATTTCTAATACGACTATTTTTGGTTGGAAAATTTACCAGACACTTCCAAAAAAGTATATTAATATATTAATATGAGTTTAATGTCAAATACTTCAATTGGTATTACAGTTCTAATGTTTGATAATATAAATATCATTTACACCCGCAATTAATTAAATTAAAGGATGTTAGTGTATCAATATATGATTTAAAAATAAGTATACGGAGAGTGTGGTCATGCATATCGGAATAGTAGAACTATTGGAGGATCTGAAATATTTATAAGATTTGAATAATAATTTTGTTCACCTAAGAGCCTTGTGCTATGGATTACCAAAAGAACGTGATATGCTAGGGGCGGTAAAATGGTACATCCCTCCCTGTCTTAAGTCCGTCAAAAAAGGACGGAATGAACAAATTTGTCAAGTGAAATTGAACTTAAACATTTAACTCGTCCCGTTAAGATGATGGGTTGGTAGATAATGGGTTTGCCCGCCTATTTATTCATTTATTTTTTATTTTTTAATAAATTAATAGATTTATTTTTGCATTTTAATTAGATCTTTTATTTATTTTTTAGAATAATTTTTTATAAAGTATTTTTTTAATAAACTTTACTTTAAAAATTATTACATATATTCAAAAATAAATATATAAAATAAAATCATCAACAAGTATTCCAAAACCACCATTCAAGTATTAATCTTCAACCAACCAAAATAAATATTTTGAGTGTTTATAACTAGGTTGGCGGGCTTAAGGCGGAACGAGCTTAAAGCGGGGCGGGCAGGTGGACACAAAATCTCAAACTAACCTGTCATTTTATGGCGGGTGTGCGGGCCGGCCTGGCGGGCCACATGCCGTTTTGCCACTCCTACTCATTAGTATCTAAATCTTAGTTATATTTTGATCTTTTAGAGCTAGATTTTTTTTTCTTTTTATATTCTTCTTCATCATCATCATTGGTTAATATTTTAAACTCCATTTCGTATTTTTGCAATTTTTTAAATAAGGTAGCTAAGTTCATATAAGACTAGTCCTTAGATTTAGAAATCGTAATGATTTTAGGTTGTTAGTCGTAGTTTAGACATCTAAAAACTATGATAACAAAGTCCTCATTTGAAAAACTTTACTCAAAATTTGCATATGATTCTCAAAGTGAATAAAATATTTTTGCATATCCTAAATGTTTTCCTCATGTTTTATTCTGAAAAACTTGTACTCATGGGTCAATGTGTTCATCCTAACTCTGTTTACATCAATTGTACCTTCATGAGTAAGTTGAAAGGTGTCCCACATTTCTTTAACAGTCCAACGAAAAAAACACAGGAAAAAAACTCATTAATAACAAGAGCAATATTAATAATAGTTTTAACTTTCAAATTGTATTGCAATTTTTCTTTGTCCTCTTTAGTCTAGATTTCTCTAGATTTGTTTTTCACAACACCATCAACAAGATCAGTGGGAATAAATACCATACTTTTAATGACATTCTAGATATCATAATTCATCTCGTCTATAAAGATTATCATTTTCTCTTTTTATTAAGCATACCCTTCTCCATTGAATGATGATGGTTGTTTAGTGATTAGTTTGAAATCATTCTTACATCCAAAGATGATTAGTCTTATAGCAGGAGTATCCTCTGATACACCACATGTTGAACAAGCGACTCCAAACACAAGAAGTGGGTGAAATGTAATATTCATACTTTAGAAACATCTTCACAAAAGAATTGATTTAAAACGATTTATATTAGAAGCATATATAAACAAAGAATAAGCAACAAAAAAGATAAAATAACATTAGAAAAACATAAATGACATAAATGAAAAGAGACAGGGTAAGAAAGATTATACCAGTGATTATCCTGGTTCGACCTTAAACTAAACGACCTATTCCAGTCTCCAAGAGTTTTCTCTTGAGATTTTCAGTAAAAACAACTAGAGTTTTTATACACTATCATCCTAACAATCTTAAATTACTTGAGCTTTTGCACGGGATCATCGAACAACCTTACATGAATACCTTGAGCATTTATACAAAGCATATACACCTTCATTATACATAGCCGAATAGATTACAATATGCCAAAAATATCATTACCGTTCTAAATAACATTGTCCTCAATGTGAATAGTTGTTTTTTACACTCATGGTATACATCTACACTTTCCTTATATATCATTTATCATGGGCCTAGAAATCAACCTAGTAAATATCATAAACTTGTGATTCATGCAAGGTCATAAGGTAGTTTATAATTCAACAACATAATCTTTTGATCATGTACGGTAAGAAATACTTTGAATACAATGTCGATTTATGTTGTCATTAGATAATGCAAGACACGTGTTTATGGATTTTTTCTCAAAATCTAGTTAATGATTGTCAGCTTTTGTCCATTGGGGAGAATCTATAAAATGTGTCATTAGATAATGCAAGACACATGTTTATGGAATTTTTCTCAAAATCTAGTTAATGATTGTCAACTTTCGTCCATTGGGGAAAATCTATAAAATATTGCAGCATTGCATAACTAACCATGTCAAGGACATGCCACATTAAGTATTTTGTATCTTCTGTTTTCTTATCATGTGACTAAACTTTGAGATTATCGAAAAATAACATAACACTTTTCCTAGATACTCCCTCCGTCTCATAAAAGTGTCTCATTTGCACTTTTTTTATATCTCAAAATAAATGTCTCTTTAGAATACCAATACAATATTTGTTATTTTGTTTCACTATTATATTCATATTTATTAACTTTCACTCTTTTCAACAAATCCATTAACTATAATAAATAAGGATATTTTAGTAAATGGTACTAATTTTATCATTAAAATCAACGCATCTAATTATTTTCTTAAGAGCCACGCAAAACTCAGATAAGCCACTTATTATGAGACGGAGGAAGTATTTTTTTTTTCTGCAGAAAGCATGGAACACTAAATTTTAATCACATATTTAATTATTCCTTATCATTTCAAAATAATATACAATAATTAAAACAAACATGTATCTTCTCATAACTCATGTCAATAGAACATAATATTTTATTAAGATCATGGGCTCTACTAGGCAGCACATTATTCTCAATATATATATATATATATATATATATATATATATATATATATATATATATATATATATATATATATATATATATATATATATATATATATATATATATATAATATATATATATATATATATATATATATATATATATATAAAGTTAGCAAGTTTGTGAAACTCTTATCAGTCCATCAAGTGTCTATTTTTATGTTATGCAATTTTAAAACTACAAACAATCTTGTAAACTTAGTACATCCATTATATAACGATGAATTTTCATTTCTTATTATATTCTCATACACTTTAGGACAATCATAAATGTATTTTTAAAATACAATCATAAACTCTTAGACTAGATCAAACTCATATGTTTCTTTTTCAAAATCATTTGATATATCTTTAATATATCTACTTGAATTACGAACCTAGTTTTTTCTTTCTCGTTGTATATCCAACATGCATAGATTTTATTAATGTCATTAGATATTAAATAGTCTCACAAAACATTGCACTCAAATTTGTATAACAACACTCTAAACAAGTGGATATGATTTCAGCAGACCTAACTTTCAGCGCATGAGCAATAACAATCTTAAGAAACTCTTCGTCTCGATTTTCATACTCTCTTGAAACTCAATTAGAACATATTAATTTCCAATTCATAACCTAAATTTTATTCAATCATTTGTCACTAACTAGGGAACTAATTAAACAAAGCCAATTCGTTGATTTATAGACTGACAATTCATTGGGATACAAAATTAAAGATTTAGACCTAGTATTGACGGTGAATATTCCATTTGTACAACATGTAAAGGTCAATTCCATTATCCAAGACATCAATTGGAACATTCCTCACGGGTTATCCATTTTGGATCTTCAAATTGTTGAAGATATTTTGAAGATTAACTTGTCATTTGAAAATACTACTACTTCTGATAAACTCATTTGAATAGGTTCTATGAACGAAAATTTATCTTTTAAAGATGCCTACGATTATATCAAGAGGCATCACATTGAGCGTTCTTGGAAAAAATTCATTTGTCATCCCTACATATCACATGCTAGGTCACTAGTGAATTGGAAACTAATGCATAATATTATTACAACAAAAGATAACATGATTCAAATGGGAATGAATATGAATTTGAGGTGCACTTGTTGCAATCATAATGGGGAAACTGCATACCACTTATTTTCTAGATACAAGTACACTTTACTTTTTTGACGTTGGATGGAGTAATTGTTTGGCGTGCACATTGATTGAACTAGTTACAAAATCTTATTCAAACTCGTTGATAGAAGTTGGAGCTCTTAAATTCAAAATCTGACCATGGCTCTCATCATAATTGGATTAAGTGCAATACAAATGGAGCTTCAAGAGGAAATATTGAAATATCAACTTGTGGTGGCATATTTAAGGATAATTTATTAACATCCTTTGGAGCTTTCATAGCTAATATTGGAGCTTCCACCTCTTTTCAAGTTGAATTACATGGAATCATGCTTTCTACCAAATTTGCTAACAGGAAGAATTGGAGAAATCTTTGGATGGATAATGACTCAATGTTGACCTACGGGAAATACATTATCAATCTTCATGAGATTATAACTATACTTTTGTCTTATTATCAAAGGAGACAAAGTCTAAAGGAAGGAAGTTAAGGCGGGAGTATGTATGTGAAAGAGGGTCAAGACCGTGGGCGGAACAAGGGTAATGAAGTTATGGAAAAGGAGATCTAAATCCAAAAATAAAAAACAATTGAGTGTTATAGTTACAAACAAATTGAACATTAGAAAAGGGATTGTCCAAACAAAAAGTAGGGATCATCAAGTTCTGCAATTGCAGTTTAAACCAATTATTCTTGAAGTGAAGTATATATAATGTGTTTTTAATTTAAAAAGTATGCATATGCATGGATTATTGACTCTGATTTTTCCTACCACATGACGTTGCACCAGGAATGATTCACTACATTCAGGTCAAGTAATTTTGCATTTATTTATCTAGGTGATGATAAAGCATGTACTATTTCTAGAATGGGATAAATTAAATTTTCAATGGACAATGCTGGTGTGAGAACATTGAATGATGCAAAATATATTCTAGAGTCGAGGAAAAACTTGATTCCTTAGGTACTCTATAGATAAATGGTTTCATCTACAACTCTGATAGAGGTAGGGACATTATGAAGGTTAGTAATGGTGCATTAATTGTGATGATATCAAAGAGGATTATAGGTGATATCCATAAATTGTTGAGGAACATTGTTGTAGGTGTTGTTGCATCAGCTGAGTCTGATAATGATGTAACCAAACTCTGGCATATGCACCTGAACATCTCAGTAAGCGTGGGATGATGAAACTTTATAATAGAAATATATTGAAGGGTGTTTGTAGTTGCAAAATGGATTTGTGCAACTATTGTGCATTTGGAAAATAGTGTCGTGTTCAACTCAAGACATGAAGGCACAAAATATAGGGAATTTTAGATTATGTGCATTCAAATGTGTAAAGGGGCTACCAAAGAGGTTTCCATGGGTGGTTCCAAGTATTTTGTGTCTTTCACAAATCATTTTGCTTGCAAGGTTTAAGTGTATTTATTGAAGTAGAATTCTGAAGTCTTTGCCAAATTCAAGTTGTAGAAGACAATACTAAAGAATCAAAATGGCATAAAAGTCAAGTATTTATGGTCAGATAATGGAACATAGTACACTTTTTCAAATTTCAATAGGTTCTATGACGAACATGGTATTTAAATACATTTCTCAGTTTGTATGACACCATAACAAAATGGTATGGTAGAGAAATGAATAGGTTTTTAACTAAAAGATCAAGATGTTTCTAGTTGAATACTGAACTATCAAAAGGTTTCTGGGCAAGGAGTTAACATGGCATGCTATCTTACCAACGGGTCACAACATGGTTCATTGGAGAGGAAGGTTGTAGGGGATGTATAGACATATAATCCTATTAATATTGACAACTTAAGGATTTTCAAGTGTACAACTTGTGTGAATATATCTAGTGAAGATCAATCTAAACTTGATCTAAAGTCGAAGAAGTGTGTCTTTGTCGGTTACTCAAAAGGTGTAAAGGGGTTCAAGTTATTAGATTCGATTAAAAATAAGATGTAACTCAACATAGATGTTATTTTTATGAGCATGTATGGTTGAAAAAGTTTGTTGCAATACACATGTCATCTTCTGAAGGAGAAACTTCCAACAAACAGGTGATTCAGGTGGATGTTGATCAATCACTAGTGAAAAATGTGAAGGTAGTGCCTGAACCACAAAAGAGATTAGCCGCTAGTCCTAAAATTGACCACGAACCTGCCATTTTAGGTGGAGTATAGGATTATATTATTGTACATGACAAAGAGAACTTCTCAACTAATCCACTAGAAAATATGGGTATGAAGACTTGACAGTTGCACTTCTTACTTATTCTAGGGATCATTCCACTTGTAGAGAGGTTATAGATAGCCATGATAAAGATAAGTAGATGAGTGCAATGGTGGAGGAGGTGGGGTCCTTAAAGAAAAATCAAACATGAGAGTTTGTTCAACTTCCTAAGGGGAAAAGGGCACACCGGTTGTAATTAGGTGTTCATAAAACTAGTAGAAATAGAAGAAAAAAAAGGGAAAAGTTCAAGGCTCGTCTTGTAGCAAAGGGGTATTAACAACAAAAGGGGATTGACTATGATGATATTTTCTCTTCGTAAACCATACATACTTATCTTAGGGTCGTGTTAACCTTAGTAGCCAGCTAAAACATGCATTTAGAGCACATGGATGTGAATACATCATTTCTTCATGATAGTCTAGATAAGAAAATTTACATGGAGAAAATAGAAGGGTTCGGTGACACTGGATATGGAAAACTAGTTTATAAATTGAAGATGTATTCATTTAGCTTTAGGCGATCTCCAAGTAAATGGTACATGCACTTTGATTCATACATCCTTTAGATAGGCTACATAAGATGTGAGTATGATTGTTGTGTTTATGTTAGGAGCCTTGTTGATGATCTGTTGATTCCTGCTAATAATTTACATGATGTAAATGAACTGAAAATCATGTTGCAAAAGAAGTTTGACATGAAAATTTGGTTAGTTGCTAAGAAGATTCTTGGTAAGGAAATTAATAGGGATATGAGTGCTAGAAACTTATGACTCTCTCATAAAAGCTATGATGAAAAGGTGCAAGACAAATTTAACATGAGTAATTCAAAGACTATGAGTACTTCATTGGCGAACCATATTAAGCTCTCATTGGATCGGTATCCAAAAACAGATGAAAAAGCTGAGTATATGTTAAAAGTTTCTTATGTCATGGTTATTGGTTGTTTAATGTATGTTATGATCTACATTATACCAGATTTAGAACAAGCTATAAGTCAAGTTTGTAAGTTTATGTCTATACGTAAAAGCGTCATAGAGAATAATTCAAATGGATTTTCAGGTATTTGAAGAGTACAACGGGTCATGGTATCATGTTTAGAAATGAACAAGCACTACTAAGAAAATGGGATTTTAGCTATGTTGAAATAGACATGTCACCTATGTCGGGTGGGCGAGGTAACACATGGTGTAATGGAATATGTGCTACTTTTCCTTTCGAGCCATGTGGCCGAGGTAAAAAATAAAAGCACACTACTATTCCCCTCGGTTGGATATGTTAACAGAGGGGAAAAACCCCACTTTTACTCTCAGTTAGTTTTAATACCCAATGTGATAGTTGAATATTCTATTAAGGGAAGAGTTTTTACCTCGGTTAGGAGTTCAAACTGAGGAGAAATGGTGTTGATGGTGATACTGAAGCTTTGCATAAGAATTCTCATGAGAAGATGGTCAAAGCTATGGCGAGTAACGATAAGTGTGACCCATGTGAGTTTTACCGGGCCCCGTGGTGGATGACAATTGTAACAGTTAAAAGTACAATATAGGACAACCCTTAATGATTACGAGTTGCCAGAGGTTTTAAGGTATATCATTGGGTTGAGAGCTAGCTCACGTAAGGAGTGAGAAGCTTTGTGTATGTAGTTTTCTACGAGAGAATTATATTGTCCCTCTCAAATTTATCGTTGAGGTATTTATAGCAGTCTTGGGCATGGATCCTAATCCCTTTGGGAATAGCGAATTCTATTAGAAGATACAGGATGGGACGTTTAAACTACCAATATTTTTGAGAACATGGTCAAATGACCACTTATTTATTATTAAGGAGTGGGGGAACTTCATTCCCCCACTTCTCCATATCAAGAGACCATTCCAAATAGGAGGTGACATGTTTGGTGGAAAGGGCGACATATCTATTAAATAGGGTTCGAAATAGAAAATGGACGACCAAAGAGGCAATATGGACTCAACTCAGGTCCATTGTCTCCTTCGCGCCCCTTTAGGATATACTAATACCAAAAGTAAATGAAATCTAGAGTTTAGTTATGAAGAATACCTAGAAAAGATATTACCTCTCGGTTGGATAACCAATCGAGGGAATATAAGATTCAAAAAAAGAGAAAGGCGTCATATGAAATACAAATTTGAGATTTCCTTTAAGATGGAAATCACAACTGAGGTAAAATATAAACTAAAAAAACATCATTTGAAATACAAAGCTGAGATTTCCTCTCGGTTGGAAATCCTAACCAAGGGAGTAGATAAATTTAGAGAAAAAGTGCTAAATGAAAAATATAAGTAAAAATGAAAAAAAAGGCGTGTCCTTGAGCCACTTTTCATATCAGTTGGTTTTCTAAAATGAGGGAACATATTGGTTTAAAAATAAAAGATAAGAAATATGTGAATTGAAAATTAAATAAAACTTAAAAGTGTAGGAGCTGAGATTTGAAGTGTGATCCTTGAGCCACTTTTCCTATTTGTTAGTTTCATCAACCAAGGGAATAATTTGTTGCTTTGTTGGCTTGTGACGCACCCAATGATTATACCTCAATTGTTATAGTGAGGGTGATCCTTCAGTTGTAGGATAAGTTGATTTAGAGTATGTTAGTGATATAGATGGTAGGATGTCTACAATATGGTATGTATTTACTTTAGCAGGAGAACCTATTTGTTGGAAATCATTGGTTCAATCCATAGTGACCATGTCGATAACTGGAGCAAAATACATGGAGGTAGGTGAAGCTGCCAAATAAGCCTTATGACTTATAAGATTGGTGAGATAATTGGGTGTTGAACAAGGTGGAGTTTGGTTGCATTATGATAATCAGGTGTATTGTGCTAAGACTAAACATAGTGATGTGAGGTTTCACAAGATCAGAGAGTTACTTGCATCCAAACATATATTACTTAAAAAGGTTCATACTTCAGATAATTTAGCTGATATGTTGACCAAGCAATTCATCAGTGGAAAGTTCATACATTTCTTAGACTTGTTAAATATTTCTTAGTGTTAAGCAAAAGGTGTACCTTTATGGTTGTTAGAATGTGATTGTCTTGCTAGGGGTTTGATGTTCACTAATGTGGTGATTCTTGAGTATGATTCATATTGTGGAGATTATTATGGGTATTATTAGTATGAGTTATATTGTGGAGATTATTATTGGTATTGTTCAGTATGACTTATATTGTAGAGATTATTATGGATAGGTAACGGGGGTTGCGGGGGCTCCACGTGTATTATTGTAAATTGAGCCATAATATTATATATTGCTTGTAACACTGTAACCCTAATTTATTAGACATAAATAAAGGAACCTATTATTGCTCTATAATTGTGGAGGTAAGCACCATTGACAAAATTGTGTTAACAAGGATCAATAGCGTTAATTGTCTTTTACTTTCGATTCTCTTTAATTTTATATACCGGTTGCTATTCTAACAATATATAAGTAGAGAGTTATACGTGAAAAGTACTTTGATATCGAATTTCATATTCTTTTTTTCGAAGTAAACCGCACATATAATTTTTTTATTTATAAATAAAAGATATTATATTAATATATTAATTGTTAATTTTAATTTCTTTAATAATATTTATTTATTTAATTTAGTTTTAATTATTTTTGATTAAATGATAAAGGATGAGCAAATATTTAGACAACATTAATTGAAAAATACATTATTCTATTTTCTATGAAGTCCTTTTTGTTTGGTAAACCAATAAGGCATTTCACCAAATGTTGTGAAAAGTCTAACAATTCTACTGAACTTAATGATAATTTCAAACACACTAAAAAATAGAAGTGCGAGACAAAGAATAAGACAATTAAAATTTATGTTCTTAAGTAACACATTGTCATAATAGCATGAGGACAAATACACAACAAGACATAAGAAGATAAAAGGCAAGAACATAAATAAATTTATTTACTCGGTTTGATCCAACCGATCTACTTTGCGGAGAGATATGTTCTCTGATTCATTATACTTCAATAAATTATTATATGAGATTACAAAAGAGTTACAAGAAAATAGTCATCCAAGTTCTAAATAAAAAACTTTATTTTCTCTCCAAGTATTTATCAAATTTGTAAGCTCGATATATGATCACACAAGCCCAATGTGTTTCAGAGTATTTCTTAATTCCTTCGGATACTTCCAAGGATTTCCAAATTCCAATATTACAATCATATACATTTGCATCCTTGTCTCTCTCGTTTTTTCCTAGGATTACCACACACTTTCCCTTATCTTTCAAACTACATTCAGAAAGTTGTTAAAACATGAATAATAGAGATGCATATTTATAACTGCTCAAACCCAACATATCCTTAACAAATCCAAAATATAACACGTTAATGAACATATATGAAAACCGAAACTACCAAGCCCGATACACGTGAACCGACTGAACCGAACCAACGATCGACCGACATAAACTTGCCTACCTGTCGTTGCCAATCGCCATACCTGATGCTTAATTGCCACCAAATTTCATTGTTAGACCTGACTTTCCACCGACCGTCAAACATGACGCGCCTTTGCCACATATGAGACCATTACTACAATGGCTCATACACCCTTGTTGGCCGACACGCGTTGAACCTTCACACGACTTCACTTTTTCCGTCAACATTTTTATTACTTTTCGACTTTCTGATTTTTTACAATCTCAAAAAATATTGTTTCCTCTACATTAACTCAAGGTTTTAAGGCATACTTCTACATAAAAAATTAAAATTGCTTTATCTGTTATATTTCGAAAAAATCAAATCCCACATTGGTTATGAATAGAGCCTGAAAATAGTTTATAGAGAGTGACACCTCTCACCAGAGGTGAACATGGATTGGGTAAACTCATCAAACCGATCCAAAACGACCCAAAAACACATTGGGGCGGGTCATTGGATGAATATCATTTTCAAAAATTAAAACCCATTAAAAACAATTGAGTTTCGGATAAATCCAGACTCAATCCATAAAACTCATTAAACCCATAAATTGTACCTCTAACTAATAGATTTTTTGTTGTTTAGATCTCCTACTGAACTTTATAGAAACTAATGTTTATATTTTTATTATTGAAATTTGGTGGAAGATACTAATTTTGAAGTCAAAACACTTTTTTTGAACGGGGAGTATATTTGAACTACGTTTTTTTGCTACATTTTATAATTTGATGAGTGGTGCTTTGATGTGTTGAGACTTGGTTGATTCAATTTTAGATTCTTCAACATTCGTTATATTATTATTCAGGAGTTTAGTTTATTCAGGATGTTGCATTTTTATAATTTAATGCTAATGCTTGTAAGTTGTAAGCATTTTATGGGATTTTATGTACTATCATAATGCTACTTTGATTTTTACAAGTATTTTATGATGAATTTTATTGTATATTTAGACATTCGAGACTGAAATAAAAGAGGTAATAGGTTAAACAATTTTTTAGGAAAAAATTATTGGAGCATTTTTTAAAATAAAATATGACACATCATTCATAAGTATATAAGAAAAAACAGAAAGAAAATAGTTAACCCCCAGTCCAACTCATAAATTTACGGATTTATGAAAATCGGTCAAATAATGTTATGGATAGTTATTTTACCTTACTCAAATAGGTGTATTCAATATGGTTTGGGTTCTAATTTTTGTCAAACTCAAACCAAACCGATCCATGGACACCCTAATCCATCGCCTTACAAGACAATTTTGTAGAATAAATTAAGGCAAATTCAAATTCTAACACATTGATTATTTGTCTTATTATTTTATAAATTTTTGTTTCTAATAACTTTTTGTTTTTAAACTTCAATGCCATATTAATTATAAATTTGTTAATAATATTTTCAATGTTTGCTAAATTTTATACTTGATTTAGAGTACTTGACACCATCTAAAGTGATTGTGTTCTTCTAACATTTTCTTTAAGATAAAATTTCTACAAGAGAAAACTTCTTCAAGTGTAGATAGTATTCCAGAGTGGTACTTCATGTATTTTATGTTAAAATTTGATGTGGTTGATCAAACATCTCTTTGTTATGTGTAAGGTGACAACTTCAACGTGGTAAAAGATTTTTAGGTGGTTATGGTAAGATTTGGTGTTTCATAGAGAACTTTGTTTCTAGTTTGAGTTGTTGAGGTTTTCGGGGATTATGACTATGGCTTATCCATTTTTGACTATGATTTGACCCTCTATGATGTGAATTCGTTGGATATCCCAAAATGATGCACTATTTTCTGGTAAGACAATGTCACTAGAAAAATCGGGTGGATATGATTATATTCCCTTATTAAAAATGATATATTCGTAAGATTACTTGTTCCTTACTTGAGTGGAAGACGAGTCATGTGTCAAAAGTCTCTTTTCAAACAATATATGGCCTGAACATGTCCTTATAAGTGGAGGTAGTCTTCATCATACAAGTCGATTTTGTAAGGTAGAATTAGGTTCAACCATATTTCTTAATACTGTATCAAGAGTTTGGTTTAATATTCGGTGGACCACCTGCTATCAGGTTTCCACTATTAGGTCACCCACCATTTATTTCCACATTCTAGATGTTGAGTCCTGAGCGTGAATGGTGTGTTAAGAGTCTCACATCAGACAATATTTGGCTTGAATATGTTTTTATAAGTGAAAGTAATTCTCACCCTACAAATCGGTTTTATAGGGATGATAAACTCAACCACATTTCTTAATATGGTATCAAGAGTCTAGTTTAAGATCCGATGGACCGTCTACTTTCAGGTTTCTGCTATCGGGCCACCCACCATTTATTTCTCCACTCCAGATGTTCAGTCTTGGGTGTGAGGGGGTGTGTTAAGAGTTTCACATCGGATAATATATGGTTTGAACATATCATTATAAGTGAGAGCAATTCTCACTCTACAAGTCAATTTTGTAGGATTGAGTTAGGCACAACCACATTTTTAATATCATATTATTTTCCTTAACACATTGTTCGGTTGGAGGTTGTTTTGTTAATGAAATTTAATTTTCTTTTTTAGTGTTGGCAAGTTTGGATCTTCAGATCGTCGGGACTTTTTAATGATTTGGATTTGATTTATGCACTTTTTTTTACTAATCTTTATTTTTTAAAGGTTGATTATTTTACATAATACATCAGACGTTCTTTTATAACTTTTTTCTTTTTAAAACTTTATTTGCAACATCTTTATGATTCTTTTAATTATAGAAAAAGATGAAATAATAATATTTAAAATAATTTTTTCATTTATAGATAAAAAAAGTAAAAATATTACATGCAAAAATGAACAAAGAGACCATAACTAATAAGCCTACACTTTCAGAATTTATAATCAATGTTGACTTAATTCCTTGCTAAGGTTGGAACTTCAAGTTTAGATAAAAGCATGGTTTTGATGGCCCTTCTCTTTGTTTGACAAGAATACATAATGTGTAAGTGACCATAACCATGAATCCTAGCCGTTGATAAGGACATCGATGATGTGACGGTTTGCAACAAATAGATCATGGTATACCTTCTCCGTAGGATGTATTGAATCCCAAAACACATACTTTGATGGATCAAAACATACATGTGAATTATGATTACACATAAATGTTGCTTCAATGAAACCACTTCCACAACAGCCTCGATCAACCTCATCAAATCCTACCACAATAAACATACAAACAAGTTAATCAACATAATTAATCATGTAATTATGAACTAGTACTATATAATCTACCTACTAAAAAAATTGAATTACCAAGATTTTCATGTCCTTGAATCATGTTAGCTAAAGGTTTATATATGTCAATGTAAGAGACCTTAGTAGAATTAAGTTGCATTAAGAACAATTCATGTTGAAGCAGCATGTTGTGATCTCTTGCCACAGCTGAATATTTGTCCACACAATTACGTTCAAAAAATGCATTGTTGGAATTTAAGGTAATCATGATTGGCAAACATCCCAATGGAGGTAATCCAACAAAAGCAACTTTTCTAGCACCTTCTGTCAACAAATTCTGAATTATACATATATTTATGGTTAGTTTATTAATCAAATTAACCATAAATATCGTATACGTTTTAAATTCGAAGTGAATTAATTACCTGCATGAAATCTTTGACATGTTGAAGCAAGAAATGACCATAATCTGCGACGTTATAGCTTCTTCTTCGTATTGGCATCATAAAATAATTAACAACGAAATCATTTGTACCCGCGCTTATGATAAATATAGCGTTGTTCATATGATTTTCAGTTACTTGCTTACCAAGCTTACTCTCTAACCGATTTTTGTATTGTTTGAAATATTCTAGTTGCTTTGATATTGGGACAACATTCTGCAATTATTTTGTAAATAAGACACAAGTATTAAAACCTTGGCTAACAAAAAAAAATGGTGTAAGAGTGAGTCATAGAGAGTATAGTACAGTGAGGGTTGGTGTGAGTGGGTCAAAACCAGAACCAGCAGAGGCAAAACTAACTCCTGTGATAAGTTCTTCATCACTCAGATTTGGATCCAAATATGGTGGCACCAACTCTTTCAAACCTAAATATGAAGCTGTAAAATCCAAAACCTATGTGAGATGGTTACTATTTACTATATACATATATTTAACATGCAAATGATAAAAGAGAAAAAATTATATACCAATAAAATCAGTGCCAAGTTTTCCATTTGTGAACCTTCCTGTGGGACTTTGGTTAGGAAAATCTCTACCATAAGGTGGAAAATCACTCTTGAAAGGTGTGTTCACGTAGTTGTTGTTTCCTGGGTCTACTGTGGAATCTCCAAACACATAAATGGCAGAGACTTTACTCTTTGAAGCTTCAATTGTAGCCATAAAACTTAACAAGCTAAGCATGAAAATGTGCATAATAGAGAGCAATGATGGTGTACCAAAGAATATCATGATAGAAAATGATCCAACAATGAAATAAATGATAAAGTACGTGACAATTGGATGATGAAGATTTTGGGATATCTATCTATCTATATATAAATAAACAGGATATAGTTGGTGTGGAAGTTGGAATCAAATTTTCATGACCAAAATAACCCCCGTAAAGTATGGGTTGATTCATTGTTGTTTGTTTCTAATGCGAACTTACGGTAGTTAATTTGGTTAGAAAATTCATCCAACACTTCCAAATATGATTTCTCAAAATATTTGTTCACCTAAGAGTCTTGTGCTAAAGATTGTCAAAAGAATGTGATGTGCTATAATATATATATATATATATATATATATATATATATATATATATATATATATATATATATATATATATATATATATATATATATCCGGATTAATAATGATGGAAAAATATAAGTTATTAAAAAGTTTTTATTTTATTGGATAAAGCACATTTTCTGCCTATATGGGTATGAGGTCTCTCATACATGTATGGACACTTAACATCACCTCCCACCATACGCGTAAAAACTGGAGGGAGGTGAAATTCAAATCCCTACTCATACGCGTATGGGAAGGTCCATACACGTATGCGACCAGTCAGCCGGGCTCTCTTTACATAGCCAGAAGCCTTACGTGTATGGCTCAGGCTGGGCCATACGCCCTACCCTGGGCCATACGCGTATGAGTCAGTGCAAAAACAACTCATGCGCTTATAAGTGGAGGCTATACACGTATCGCACGATCCATATCTGAAAAAACCCAAAATATTTCTATTTAGTCGAAAAAACGAATTTCCAAGGGTTGGACAATTTTTTAGCACAGAGAACGTGTTTTGAAGGCTGAAACACTGAATAATTCATGGTGGATCAAGATTTTCATGAACTTTTGTGATTGGAGACCTCTTTTCTCCAATTAATTTGTAATGTATACATTTTATGTCATGTTTTTCGTTATTGTTATAAGTAGTTAAACCCCCTAATGCTAGGGGGTGTCCTTGATTCAGATTTATGATACAATTCTAAATTTCTACCTTGTAATGACTTTGATTTTATGATGTTTGATTTTTTTATAATTTGTACTTAATGCTTTCTCTTTCAAAAAATTGAGTTTGATATGTGGTTAGTATTTAGGTTGGACTGCCATTGTTAATACTTAATTGTGAATAATTCATAGTAGATCTCCCAAAGGCCTATGGATACCCTATGGAAATTGGAATATTATTGATTAAAATATTGCTTAATTTCATTTGTGTTTCACTATGGACATCGGGATTAATTTGAATGATTAAAGGATTTTTCACTAAGGACTTAGGATTAAACACCCTTCAGAATCGGTAGTCAATGTTGTCAAATCAAGTTGTTGCAAGGTTAATTTAATGGTGTTGATGAATCTAATCATACACCTTCTCTTGCATGTTCATTCATAACACTTTTACATTGTTCAACTATTTTCTTCACGTTCTGTTGCATTCTATTTTCTACTTTTCAAACCAACATTCCCAAACCCCTAAGTATTTTGTTTAACTAAATTAAAACATGAACTCTGTATCATCAAGCGGTTCTTGAGATCGATACTTAGGAAAATTTCCCTTATTACTAAATTGGAAGATTAGTACACTTGCTCATTTACCGATCAAGTTTTTAGCACTGTTGTCGGGGACTGCTAAAGATTATAAAATACAAAATTTTATTTTTAGTTAAAATTTTGTTGCTCTGCTACTAAAATTTTATTTTAGTTTTTTTATTTTATTTTTATTATTATTTGGTTACTACTAATATCTGTCTAAAAATTGTATGCGAGGAAAGCCCTCAGCTGATTTTCCTTTTGACGCAGAACCAGAAAGAACATTGCACGATATGCTTAGACAAGCAAGACAAGCAAGGCTGGCTGATAAAGATGTGGACGACTTGGTTGAATCAGATACATATACCAATAGAGAAGCATAAGACCTGGTTATCGATGAAGCTATTGAGGAAAGACTTCTTAGGGATTAGGGTAGAGCAAATGCCCCAGGTGGTCTTCTGACTATAGTTAACCAACCAATAAATGTGGAAAACTTTCAGTTACTCACATCTACCATCTGACAGCTTGAGAATATACCTTTTATAGGAAAGATTAATGAAGATGCAAATAAACATATGCAAAAGTTTCTTACTATGAGTACTACTTTGAAGATAGATAGTTATTCTGAAAAAGCCAAGAAGTTGAGAATGTTTCCGTTCACTTTAGCTGAAGATGTAAAAAAAAAATTTATTTGCTTCCTACTGGAAGTATCACTTGTTGGGAGGAGATAGAAACAACTTTTCTTAATGAGTATTTTCCTACTTCTATTTTTCTCAAAGAAAGATATGATATAATAAATTTTAAGCAGAAGGAAGGAGAATCATTGGGTGATGCTTAGAAGAGATTTAAGAGATTACTTATTATTTTTCCTACTCATAAACCAACAGTCCACTCAAAAGTTTTTTTTAGGGTTCTTGTTTTTATTATGTACATTAAATGGTCAAAGACCAAAACAAACAAGCAAAGTATACACAAACAAAACAATATTACACAATATGGTCCAAATGGACAAAGTGAAAATTACATTAACATAAACAATTAGAATGATATGTATAATGACAAATGAAATAAAGTGCTAAAAGTAAATTGCATTAAAGTAAAAGCTTGAAATTTAAAGTTAATAGTTAGTAAGTTAGAAGTTAGTTTTGTTTTGCTTTTGATTTCAAGATATTCTTTGGAGAACACTCAACCCACTTGCCACAAGCATAGATCCTTGAACCAAAACATCTTCCAAAGGAAGGAAAGAAGGCCAAGTTTCCACACAATACCATGGAAGAGGGGAGACTTACAATCTCACTAACTAGAATGCTTATGCCTTTTTATGTCACAAATTTAGCGCTATGTTAAGCAATCGTAATTGGACTTATGTAGAAGTCACAACTATTTGAGGCCGGGCAATAGACTTTTGGTGTTAATGAATGTTGGAGACATAGTATTATGAACTATGCTCATGAAACATACCACACACAAAAATATGCAAAAGGTGTGGCATAATCTCATCCATACTCATGTCAATTTTTCAATCAACTAGCATTAGGACTTTGAGATGTCATTGGCCAAATGAGAATGAATGAATGAAGAAGGGGAATTAGATGAAGGGGAAAGGGATGAATGAGATCACAAATTGGTCAAAGGAGGACTTTTACCAAATTAATATCATTCATTCATTTTGGGAGATGGAATGTACATTCCATCAATCCCCTAAATCCAATGATATTAATTTGACAAAGTCAAATCAACCTTGACCAAGGCCCAACAACAAACAATCAAACTCAATAAGTCAATACAAATGGTCAACAAAATTTAAATGGCATTTATTCAATTAAAAATAGTAAAATAATGCATTAAATTCAAATATGCTTTGTCCAATTTCTAAAATCTCATCAAAACACCAAATAAATGACCATGAGATTTATCATAGGTCAAACAAGGTCAAAGGACCTTGGAGAAAAAAATTCATAATTTTTGGACACTTAAAAATATTTTTAAGCAATTAAAAACAAATGCAAAATCAATTAATTCATGAAAAATATTAATAATGATCCAAAAAATAATTTTAATTCAGAATATGAAAGAGAAAAATATTTGGAAATTTTTGGTGAAAGTCCCATATTTTTTGGATCAATATTGAATTTAATATGAATTATTGAAGAAAATGCAATTAAAACAAAATATCGGAAATTCAAAACTACGTGGACCATCAGATCTCCCTCATTAATTGAGGTGGCAAATCTGATGATCCAAAACGCGCGTTCCACATGTGTCCAAGTCAACCGCGTGGCATAAATGGTAATTCAAAGCAACGCTCGGGATTAGAACATGGATGATGGATCCTATGATTCAGAAGTGAGACACCTCATCGCTGGAGCCAGAGCTCCGGTCATCTTCCCCGGTGAGCTCCACCGGACTGGTCAAGATGAACCATCACCAAAATATAAAACAGGGACATGATCTTAAAGAAAAAACATCACTGAGCTCGAATCTGACCTCCAATTCTTCCAATTCCAAATATATTAAGAGATATGTGGAATTGAAAAATGAGGTACATGATCTGAGTTGCTTCGATTTTCCCTCAAAGCAACTCAATCTTCTTGTCTACATTGGTAGGACTTCAGACAACCAAAGAATCAATGGAATTGAGCAATAAATTGAGAGAATCGAAGAGTTGAAATTTTCTGCAAATTACCTTCAATGGAGGTCTGAACTTGATGGATCTCGATCTGAATTGCACTTGGACTCACTCTAATTGCTTGCAGGAGAGGAATGGAAAGGTTTAGAAGCAATGAACTCCTGGAGAATTGAATTCTAAAACAGTAGAGATTCAAGCTCAAATTTAAATGAATTTATCAGGGTTATCCTATGAGAGTGAAGGGTTTTCAACGGGGGATCAAAGTTGGCGCAATGTATGTGTTAATTCTGAGCAAATGCAGTTGTATTTATAGAGGAATCCATGTGAAATTTGCACACTCTCTCCACTTTCCAAAATTGGAAAAATGATGATGGAATGGTAGCTGAAAGTCCAAATTTGAAGTTCAGATGCTTTGAAGATTGATTGGATTGCAAGGCACATGTGCATTGTTGCTTGAAGTTGGATCCATGCCAAATGATATTAGCCTGTTTAAGCCATGCGCAACCTATGCATTTCAAGTCCAAAATGAATGAGTTTGAGCTCTTTGAAAAGGCGAGATCAAGAGGAACAAGTTTGATGTTGAACACTTTTTCATTTGGAGCTTGGAACTTGGAGAAATTTGAGGTGGAAGTTTGGAAAAATTTGACATATCAAAATTTTTCTAAGTGTCAAGCCATATGTCTCAATATTCCACCTTGCTTAACTTTTTATGGGAGCTTCAAATGAGAACAACGTCTTCATCAAAGTTGTATCTCTATTAAAGACCTTCAAAATGGTCACCAATTTCATGTCATTTGGATTTGAAATGATAGAGTTATGCATTTTTGAAGTTTGGAAATATCACTTGGTCAATGGTATAGGTCAAAAATGACCTATAATGTAACCTCATATCACATGCTCAAAAAAGTTGAATTAGCTCCCACTCCAAACATAAAGGTCGAAGTAGACACATTGAATTTGATTGTGCAACTTGGAAATCTTTCATCTCATAAAAATTGAGCAAGTTATGGCCTTGGGAAGTTGACTTTCAAATTAGGGTTTAGACAAAATGACCTATAATGTTTCAACATAGAAAATGATTTTCCAAGAAAAACTAGCTCTAGGTCCCAATATCAAAGTTGTTTATAATGTCATTTAGAGTAAGTTTGATCTTGGAATGATTTTCATATGGTGAAAATTGTAGGAGATAGGGTCTAGGGAGACCCAGTTTTGATCAGATGAATTCATCTAGCCAACCACCATCAACCAACTTGCTAATTTTCAATTCTCTTGACTTTCCTGGATTATGGTAGATCACATATGCATAATATGATGAAATTTGAAGTGTCCCTTGAGAAATTTGATCAATTGGTGAGATAACTTGTTGGAGAAGCTACTCAGGATACCCAGTCAAACTAGGGTTTCCAAGGCAAATCACCCTCAAACTCTTGAAGAAAAATTGAACAATATATCATATAGAGATCATTGGGACTCATATATAATATTCATAGCCATTATTGAATCAATTCTTGGTTGTGCTCTTTGTTCATGAGGGTCTCAAACCCTAGATGTGATCAATGAATCAATGAGATCATGCCCTTCCTACAAAAGAGTTAGGCAAATACAAAGACATATTTTTGGTTTTTTGGTTAGTGAAATGATATAATACAAGTATGATATAATCACAAAGTGTTTGGTGATCTCTCCCAAAACAAACCCAATGAAGGAGGGGTAAGGAGGATGCCAATATATGATCCCAATGCTTATGCTTATGATGGAACTGCATGAGGGATCTTAGGGTCAAAATTGGGGTCTTACACAACGTCATCAGATTCTGAACATTTGTTCTGAATTCGCTTCTACATGGAATCAATTTGAGAAGTTTTGAAGGACTCCATGTTGTTGTTGCAATGTTCCTTCTTCTTTTGTGCTGATTCACTCCTGAGAAGTTCTGAAAGATAATATGTTATTGCTGCAATGTTCTTTCTGCTTATGTGTTGATTCACTCCTGAGAAGTTCTAAAAAAGACATTATGTTGTTGTTGCAATGATCTCTTCGCTTCTACTTCTGGATGTGACTCTGATCGTCAAGCTTCTGAAGAATGGCAAGCTTATGAAGTTTTGTTGCTTAGCTGAAGACTTTGAAGATCTCAAGCCAGACGCTGATGTGATCAAGGTTCTGACTGAAGATTCTGATTTCAATTGTGTATTTCTTCTCTTCATGCTTCATCAACTTTTCATCAGAAGCCAATGATTTTGAAGATAAGATTAAGAGGATACATTATCAAAGAATACATGGTACAAATCGAAAATATTCCTTCCACTACCTGAAAATATGGGCGAACGATAATACTATTCTTCACACCTGTGACTAATCCGTTAGTGGGCAACTGCTCTTTTGGTATCCCCAAATTTCCCTCCAAGGGTACCCTTCTAATGCTATATAAGACGAACTTGGAGACTTGAAGAAATGTTGCGCTACTACATTTTGAAAAGATTGTTTCTACTTGAAAATCTATCAACTTTGTGCACATTTTTTCTTTATTTGTTTTGTATTTCATTTGTATAAAATCTGCTTGTGTAGAAGCAACTTGTAATACACAAACATTTATTCAAACTTATTTGTTTGTATTTCCTTAAGGAGACTAAGTTATAGTCGGATCCTTGAGAAGACAAAGGAAGTTGTTCTTTGTGATTTTCCTTAAGGAGACTAAGTTGTAGTTAGATCCTTGAGAAGACAAAGAAAGTTGTTCTTTGTGATTTTTTATGTAATCTGTTAGGTTATAGTGGATTAAGTCCTTGTGTATAAGGAAAAATCACCTTGGCGGATGGACTGGAGTAACTTTGATTTCAAGAGAACCAGGATAAAAATCCTTATGTCTTTCTCTCCTTGTTCTTGTTATTGTGTGGAGTTTTTGAGTTGGTAAAAAGCTTTTGTTTTTTAAAAATCCGATTCACCCTCCCCCCTTCCCCCCTTTGTGTTTTTGACACCTTCAATTGGCATAAGAGCTCTAGTTCTGATTGTGATAAGCTTTTATCAACACTTCACCGTGTTTAGTACCGATTCGATTTGTATGAGAAACAATGGCCGCCTCTAACAACAACATCATTGCTGTTAACAACAATAAGAAATATCACTACAGTGCTAAACCACCAGTCTTTGATGGTGAAAAGTTTGACTACTAGAAAGATAGAATCGAAATTTTCTTTCTGGGATATGATGTTAATCTTTAGGATCTTGTTGTCGATGGCTACGTTCACCTAGTAAATGTTGAAGGGAACAATATATCAAGAAGTGATATGACAGATCAACAAAATAAGGATTTCAAGAAGCATCATAAGGCTAGAACAATATTGCATTATGTTATCTCATATACTGATTATGAGAAGATAACAAACATATATTCTGCTAAGTCTATCTTTGATTCTTTGAGAATGACTCATGAAGGGAATGCTAAAGTTTATGAGACAAAGGCCTTGGCCATAATCCAGAAGTATGAGGCATTCAGAATGGAAGAGGATGGAACCGTTGAGACTATGTTCTCAAGATTTCAAATGCTTGTTACAGGACTTAAGGTTCTGGACAAAGGGTATTCTACGACTGACCATGTCAAGAAAATCATCAGAAGTATCCCTGAAAAATGGAGACCTATGGTGACTGCCTTGAAGTTGGAAAAAGACTTGAACAATATTAGTCTTGAAGAACTTATTAGTTCTTTGAGAAGCCATGAGATAGAAATCAAAGAAGATGAACCTCAGAAGAGAGGTAAATTTGTTGCTTTAAAGTATAAGCCTGAGAAGAAAAAGGCTTATCAATTTGAGGAAAAATCAGAAGATTTTGATGAAGACTTAGAAGATGATGATGAGTTATCTTTGATTTCCAAGAAGGTCAACAGACTCTGGAGGCACGAGCAGAATGGACAAGGAAAATTTAGAGGAGCTAGAAGAACTGCTGGTTGTTCTGATTCTTCTTCTGGACCCAAGAAGCAAGGTTCTGATAAAGAAGTTGTCTGCTATGAGTGCAAGGATCCAGACGACTACAAGATTGAGTGTCATAAGCTAAAGAAGGAAAAAAGGCCTAAGAAGAAGTTTTCTAAAGGCAGTAATGGGCTTATCGCTACATGAGACGACTCAGAATCAGAAGAAGAAGATTCTGATGACGAACAGGCCAATGTTACATTGATGGTGACTACAGCTAATCCTGAAGGTTCTGAAGAACCAGAAGACAAAATGTTGTCAGAGTCATAATCAGACTCTGAATCTGAAGAGGTATTTTCTAAATTATCTCGTTCTGATTTAGATTCATGTCTTTTTTTAAATGCTGAAAAACTACCAAAGTCTTCAAAGTAGGTATAAGCATATTAAACAAGTCCAAGTAGTTGCTTTTGAAACTCGTGGTGAACTTGAGAAGGATATTTCTTCCCTAAACGAATTTTTTTTCTTTAAAAAGTAATAACTCTACTTTGAAAAGAAAATTTTCAAAAGTAGAGGAATAAATCATCTCAGAAGTTTCTGGTACTGATTGCGTCATTAGATTTGACAGATTATTCCAGTACTTTCTGGCTAAAAGCATAGATTGAAGCAAAATGGGTTCCATGATCTATGGAGTTAGTAGGAATGGCAAGAAAGGTCTAGGTTGTATAGAAACTGGGAAACTTGACGAAAGTCAGAAGGTAAAACTAAAACATCTCTATGAGCATTTCGTGCCTGCTGGCACTGAGATTGACTATTCTGCACAGACACAGAAGAAGAACTTAGTTCTGAAAACTAACTATCATTCACAAATTCCCCTTGATTATCCTGTTGCACAAAAACCCAAGGTTGTAAAAAAATCCGGGAGAACTAAAAACAGAGGACCCAGAAAATGGGTACCTAAGGATAAGATCATTTATGTTGCAGACATCCTTAGCAGCTCAGTTGAAACACCAGTCATGGTACCTGGACAGTGTATGCTCGCGACACATGACAGGAATAAGGCATATGTTCCAAGATTTGGAACTTAAACCTAGAGGAATCGTTGGTTTTGGAGGAAACCAGAAAGGGAAGATCATTGGCTCTGGAACTATTGGTAAAGGTAATCTCCCTTCTATTACTAATGTCTTTATGATCGATGGTTTGATGAGTAACTTATTGTCTATCAGTTAGCTTAGTGACAATGGTTATGATATCATTTTAAATCAAAATTCATGTAAGGCTATTAGTAAAAAAGATGGCACAATCCTTTTTAACGGAAAGAGGAAGAACAACATTTATAAAATTAGACTTTTTGATCTTAAGGATTAAAATGGTAAAATGCTTAATGTTTATTAATGAGGAGCAATGTGTATGGCATATATGTTTGTGCCATGTTAGCATGAGAAGGATTTCTCAGCTAAATAAGCTTGAATTAGTCAAAGGCTTACCTAAACTGAAGTTTTCTTCAGATGCTCTTTGTGAAGCATGTCAGAAAGGTAAGTTTTCTAAAGCTTCTTTCAAAGCAAAAACTATTTTTTCTATCTCTATAACATTAGAACTTTTGCACACTGATTTGTTTGGGCCAGTGAAACTGCTTCTATTAGTGGTAAGAAGTATGAATTGGTCATAGTTGATGACTACAGTCATTGGACATGGGTAAAGTTCTTGAAACACAAGGATGAGTCACATTATGTATTCTCTACCTTCTTCTCATAAGTGTAAACAAAGATGGATTGAAAAATAGTCAGAGCCATAAGTGATCATGGTGAAGAATTTGAAAATAAGAACTTTGAAAATATTTTTGACACGAATGGAATTTCTCATGATTTCTCTTGTCCTAGAACTCCATAGCAAAATGGGGTTGTAGAAAGGAAGAATAAGACTTTGCAAGAAATGGTTCGCACCATGATCCAAGAAACTGATATGGCTAAGCATTTTTGGGCAGAAGTAGTTAACATGTTATATTCAAAACAGGAATTCTATTAGACCTATTCTGGGTAAGACTCCTTATAAATTGTGGAAGAACATAAAGCCCAACATTTCTTATTTCCATTCTTTTGGTCGTGATTGTTTTATGTTGAACACTAAACAGAATCTTGGCAAGTTCGATTTTAAGGCACAAAAGTGCTTATTGTTAGGATATTCTGAATGTTTAAAAGGCTATAGAGTCTTTAACACTGAGACACGAATTGTCGAAGAATCAATTCATGTTGGATTCAATGATAAGCTTGATCCTGAAAAGTCAAAGCTAGTTGAGAAATTACCATATATGAAGATCAAATTTTTAGAATCCACGGATAAAGATTCTAGAGATAAAGACTCAGAAGGAAAAGCTAAGGATGTTGAAGAAAATGACTTAGAAGCGACTTAACTAGAAGTTATTGTTGGTCCAACTCATCAGAAGAAAAGTAGACCAAGAACTTCTCATTCTGAAGAATTGATTCTGGGAGACAAATATGCACCAGTTAGAACTCAATCTTCATTCAAACCTTCTGAAGAAACTCTTTTAGGGTTAGTATCTTTGATAGATCCCATATCTATTGATGAAGCTCTTCTGGATAATGAATAGATTCTGGCTATGAAAGAGGAACTGAATCAATTCACCAGAAACGATGTTTGGGATCTTATTCAGAAACCAAAAGGTGTCCATGTCATTGGAACCAGATGGGTGTTCAGAAACAAGCTCAATGAGAAAGATGAAGTCGTCAGAAACAAGGCTCAACTGGTAACACAAGGTTATAATCAGCAAGAAGGTATAGATTATACATAAACCTTTGCACCAGTTTCCAGGTTAGAGCATATTCGTCTTTTAGTTTCGTTTGCAGTAAATCATAACATCATTATGTATCAAATGGATGTTAAGAGTGCAATCTTGAATTGATATATTTCTGAAGAAGTATGTGCGTGCACCAACCTCCTAGTTTTGAAAGTTCTCAAAACCCGGATTTTGTTTTCAAACTTAAAAAGTTATTATATGGTCTGAAACAAGCTCCCAGAGCTTGGTATGAAAGACTAAGTAACTTCTTTTTGGAAAATGATTTTACTAGAGGGAAAGTGGACACAACTCTCTTTTGTAAAATCTTTAAGAATGACATTCTAGTTGTGCAAGTCTATGTTGATGATATTATATTTGGTTTTGCTAATGCTTTATTGTGCGAAGAGTTTGCTAAGTTAATGCAGACATAATTTGAAATGAGTCTGATGGGAGAACTTAGGATCTTTCAAAGGATTCAAATTGATCAAGGATTAGAAGGAACGTACATACACCAAAGCAAATTTACAAGATAACTTCTGAAGAAGTTTAACTTGTCAGAATGCAAGCAAGCAAAAACTCCAATGCATCCTACATGCATTCTAGAGAAGGAAGAGGTAAGTCGTAAGGTAGATCAAAAGCTATTCAGAGGTATGATAGGTTCTCTCCTTCATCTAACTGTGTCTAGACCTGATATTTTATTCGGTGTTTATTTGTGTGCTTGCTTCCAATCAGATCCTAGCGAGACTCACTTAACGTATGTTAAGAGAATCTAAAGGTATCTGAAAGGTACTATTAGTATTGGTTTATTTTATAGAAAATACAGTGAATACAGGTTATTAGGTTAATGTGATGCTGACTATGCTAGAGACAGAATAAAAAGGAAAAGTACTTTGGAAGTTGTCAATTTCTGGGAGACAATATGATCTCGTGGTCTAGCAAAAGGAAGTCAACAATTGCGCTTTCAATAGCCGAAGTTGAGTATATCGCAGCTTCTGGATGCAGCACTCAGATACTCCGGATGAAGAGTCAGCTGGAAGATTATCAGATTTTTAAGAGTAACATTCATATTCTCTGTGATAATACTTCTTCTATTTGTTTATCCAAGAATCCTATCTTGCATTCTAGGGCTAAACATATTGGAATTAAACATAATTTTTCATGTGACTATGTTCAGAAGGGTATTTTTCATTTAAAATTTGTTGATACAGGCCATCAATGGGATGATATCTTTGCAAAACCCCTTGCTAAAGATAGATTCGTTTTCATTCTGAAAAATTTATATATGGACTCTTGTCCAGAATGAAAAGATGTTTTTTAGAATGTTAAGTTTCCAGAACTCTTGATTAGGTTCTGACGATTTATTGTTGTTTGAGTCTAAGACATGGGATTTCTGAAGTGAAGAAATTTCATGAATCAGAAAGGTTCTGATCAGAATCAAACTTATCAATTTGTCTTCTTGGTTTTGAACAGTTGTTGTATTTAATGATTGTTATTTCGTTTGATATCATGTGGTTCTTAGTGGTGACAGATGTCCCACTTTCTGAGCATGTGTGACGTTGGCGTGACACATTAGGTTTCCTTTTCTTGGGATTAGGTTAAAACTTTTATGCTCCCCCCTATGCCGGCATATCTTATGTTTTTTCATCATTACTAAAATTTCTATTTAAACCCTCTTCACTCATATTTCACACTACGCTCACATTACTCCCACACTTTTTCTCTTTCAAACCTTGAAACGCTCTCTACAACTGTTCATCTACTTCAACATTCTTCAACACTCTTCAACATTCTTCAATGGCTGATCTTCAACAACAATAATCTTTTCTTCACTCCGCCCCCCAAAAAATGAACCCATTTATGGAAGGTATTCCTGAAATAACTCTTAACACTCCTGTTGATGAACTGGCGGTTCTTTGTGAAACCATAGTCGACTTCAAAAACCTAAAGGATAATGGTTTTGACTTTTCTGAGACTTTGATATTCCAAGGGTGGAATGCATTCTTTGAAAGGCTGACTGATCCAGTATATCCAGTGCGCGTGAAGCAATTCTGGATTCATGTTGTTGCTACGAAGGACAGAATCACTTCCTTTGTCATGAACAAGAAGATTATGGTTATGGATAAATATATTGCAGACTTAATTTCTCACAATGGTTGTGGGAAAAGGGTATACGTATACAATGTCAAGACTGATGCAAGGAGAGAGGCCATGGTAGCATCAGTAATCTTCAATAAAGGTCCAAGCACCAAATACTTAACTGATAAGTTGAGGGTATGGTTCAAGATCATTATGGGTTGCATTCATCACAGACCTAATACCAACTCTTATGACTACATCAACACTACTCAGAAGTATATGTTATTCTTTATGGAGAAATGCTTCAAGCTGGCGCTTCCAGCAATCTTGTTCAAGTTTCTTAGGGAATCCATAAGAGAAACTAGAATTAGAAATTCTTCCAAGAAGGGAAAGTTCATCTCCAATGGAAGATTAATTTTAGACATTCTGGTGGAGAATGGTTTGATTGAATACCTTCTGATTAATGGGTTAACTTATGAGTTAGTCAAGGATGCTAGAAACATTTTCTGGGGGGAAATATCAAAAGTATGGGTCTTACCTTCAGGATTGCTAAGCCATATTACCTTCCTACCAAGGAAGATATTTGTGGAACGAGGATTCCTGTTTATAATTTCTCAATCTTCACTAAGATTGATCCTCTAAATGTTCTGGCATTCTACCTTGATAGTTGCGTGGAAGAAGGTATTGACCCATTAGTTGATCAACTCAACCTGCCAAAAACTTACCCAGTTGTGTATGGGAAGAGGAAGAAAGAATTTCGGGGAGAAGGAACTTCTGAACCACATAAGAAGAAGAAGGTTTTCACTTTTATGGATGAAGATGATGTTCCTCTTAGTGCGCGCCAGAAAGCAATGGTTCTGAAGGATACTTCTGGCGTTATCCAACAGTCATCCAAGGCCTCTAACGCACATATCCCTGGTAAGTCTTCTATGGTTATAACTCTTTTCACTTCTGATTCTCACGTTTCTGAAAGTGTCTTACCAACATATCCATCTCCATCTCCATCTCAGAACATTTTGATTATTTCAATTCCTCAACCACCTCCCACAAATATATCTCTTTAGAACCTGTTACACAAACTCCTATAGTTTCTAAAACTCAGTTACAGCAACAACAATAATAGAAACCACAAACACCGCCTCCTTCACAAAATCTATCATCACCCATTCCACCACCATCTATTGATATTTCTACTCCCCAACCATAAAATCCAAATGAGCCACCCTAAACGTCTCCTTTAAGAGATTCTGGTGATCTAGAGTCTGAGGGTACTCTCCAAGGCTTGTTCAACTTTGAACCAGAACACACTGTGTCTGATTCTGATGCTGAACAACTTTCTGACCTTCCCTCTCTTGTTGTTCCCAATATCTATGGTCTTGACCCTAAACCGAACATCATTGATTTTTCTATCAGATATTCTAGCTAACCAAAACCTAAAGAACTTAATGTTGGTAAGATTCTGAAGAAATTTGAATCAGATTCACAAAGGTGCCTTCATGCTGCTATGTGGACTAGTGTTTGATCCACTAATTCAGCAGGAAGTGATGCGGTTTGGGAAGCTTATAGGAGATAGGTAAACTTCAAAGTTTCTAATATGAATAACTTTGGATACAAAGTTTTTGAAAGGAACTTTCGTTCAAGGTTTTTACCTGCAATGGAAGCCATACAGTTACGGAGTGCTCCATTATGTCTTCCAGCTCCAGAAATTGGGGAAGACGCAAAGGAGACTAAGGAAGCTTTTGAACCCCAAGACGTTGTCATGGAAGATACTTCTGGTCAGTTGGATTAAGGCAAGCAAATTGCTTCTAAAGACTGTGAGCCATAACAATAGATTTTTGTTTCTGAGAATCAGAATGTTGCTGGAACCTCTTCTGGGGTTATTCTTGAAGTGATTATGAAGACTCTTGCTGAAATGGAAGAAGAAAGTGCTCTGGTCAGATAGCGATTGGACAAGCAGGATCTTCAATTCGAGATGATTCTCTCTATACTTTCATCGCCTCCTCCGCCTCAGAACCCAAACCCTTAGTTTTCAAAATAGTTTATTCACTTTTTTGTTTTTATTTTGTCTAAGTGTTTTTGTTTATGTTCTACATGATTTGTATTGTTGTGCCTTCTGGAAATATCAATAAACTCATTATGTTTCTTTACATTTTTTGTCTATGTCTTTTTGACCAATGACAAAGGGGGAGAAACATAAATGATTTTGATATACCTATGTTCGTGAATGAGAACCCAAACATTTCTTAATGTTTCTGCTAACAATTACTTCAAAGAATATTTTGTTAGTTGTTTTTCAGGGAAATTCAAAGAACATCATAAGCTCTTGAAGTTTTTCAAAACTTAAGTTACCAGTTTCTGAAGAAATGGTTTACTCTTTGAGTCTGAAGTTTTAACTTCACCATTTGAGAAAGACTTCCAACCAGTTATAACCAGACATCAAGTTCTGAGGAATTATGCATTCCATGTTAATCAGAATTGATTCAACTAGGTTTTAAAGTTATAACAAGGTTCTGAAGCTCTTTAAGAATGGTTTATAACCAGGCTTTGAAGATATTTCAAAAAGAACCAGACTCTAAAGCTCTTTCAAAGAGTTCAACCAAGCTTCTGAAGTAAAGTTCATCAGAGTGTTGACTTTGACAACCATTGTTCTGGATAAGTTCAAGCACCATCTTAAGACAAACCAAATTTTGATAGAAGATTATTCTGGTTCTACAAAAAGGTTAATTAGGAAGTGTTCTTTCATTCTGATTTTATCTCTTTAGGATTATACATCTGTGGGGGAGCTTTGTGCTTCTTTGTGATGTATATTTTTATGATTACCCTATACAAAACTGTTCATCAAAATACATGGTTTTGTCATCATCAAAAAGGGGGAGATTGTTAGAATAAGATTTGGTTCTGCATCTATACCTTTGAGTTTTGATGATAATAATGTAGTATTTGTGTGAGAACAGTTTTGGTACTCTAGTGGTTTGTTATTGTGTAACTTTAATAGCCAATTATGATTATGAGTTTATGACGTGCAACATCATCAAATTATGAACATTTGTTTTGAACTCGCTTCTGTGTGGAATCACTCTGAGAAGTTTTGAAGGACGTTATGTTGATGCTGCAATCTTCTTTCTGCTTCTGCGTTGATTCAATCCTGAGAAGTTCTAGAAAGACACTATGTTGTTGCTGCAATGATCTCTCCGCTTCTACTTCTGGATGTGACTCTGATCATCAAGCTTCTAAAGAATGGAAAGCTTCTTAAATTTTGTTACTTAGCTGAAGACTCTGAAGATCTCAAGCCAGACGCTGACGTGGTCAAGGTTCTGACTGAAGATTCTGAATATTCTGATTTTAGCCGTGTGTTTCTTTTCTTCATGCTTCATAAACTTTTCATCAGAATCCAATGATTTTGAAGATAAGATCAAGAGGATACATGATCAAATAGTACATGATACAAATCGAAATATTCCATCCACTACCTGAAAATGTGGGTGAAGGACAATACTATTCTTCACATCTGTTAGTAATCCGTTAGTGGACAACTGCTCTTTTGGTATCCCCAAATTACCCTCCAACGGTCCCTTTCTTATGCTATATAAGCAGAACTTTGAGACTTGAAGAAATGTTGCGCTACTACATTTTGACAAGATTGTTTCTACATGAAAATATATCAACTTTGTGCACATTTTTTCTTTAATTGTTTTGTATTTCATTTGTGTAAAACATGCTTGTGTAGAAGTAACATGTAACACATAAACCTTTATTCAAACTTGTTAGTTTGTATTTACTTAAGGAGACTAAGTTGTAGTCGGATCCTTGAGAAGACAAAGAAAGTTGTTCTTTGTGATTTTTCTTAAGGAGACTAAGTTGTAGTCAGATCCTTGAGAAGACAAAGAAAGTTGTTTTTTGTAATTTTTTATGTAATCTGTTAGGTTATAGTGGATTAAGTCTTTGTGTATAAGGCAAATTTACCTTGGCGGGTGGACTGGAATAACTTTGATTTCAAGCGAACCAGGATAAAAATCTTTGTCTCTTTCTCTCATTGTTCTTGTTATTGTGTGGAGTTTTTGAGTTGGTAAAAAGATTTTGTTTTTTAATAACTCTATTCAACCCCCCCCCCCCACACACACACATTTCTTGTGTTTTTCCCACCTTCTAAGGAGTCCTTAACCTCCAATAGGCTTTTTGGGTTTTCGATTGAATTATGTGATTGGTGAAATGATGTTATTTGATGATGTGAGTGATGAAATTCGTGTACTATTATGTGTGATTTTTTTTTTATATTTGCTTTGAAACTCCATTATTATGTTGAAAAAACATGGAAAACATAACCTAAAAACCTTGAAAAGTGATGATTTTGGTGATGCCAATCTATGATATATTTTGAATTTTCTATTTTAATCATTGAATAACTGTAGTATGTAGAATTCTGAGTGTTTGGATTTTTACGGAATCAAAATCGGAGGTCTGAAAGGCCTCAAAAGGTGAACAATTAGCAGAAAAACATTGCAGACTTATTTGATTCGAAGTAGAGGTTTACAATATGATTTTGATTTGAATAAAGGCCTTCTGGGTTGCCCCTGTCTGATTTGATTTGAATCAGACTTTACACTTGATTCAAAACAGAAAGTCAAATTGAGCCAAAATATTGTTTTTATCATAACTTTTGTTTCGTAAGTCCGAATGATGTGTCGCTTGAAGCGTTAGAGAGTTGGTGCGTAGAGTTACATAGTGATAGTGGTTTGGTGAAATAGTTTAGTTGTGTGAAAGTGTGATTATTGGATGAATGTATGTTGTGAATCTATGAAGTAATTGATGAATGGTGGCTATGTGCATACGTGATGGTGATGTTGTGATATTTTTTGTGAATTATGATGATGATATGTTATTGTATGAGCATGGTTGGTGTCGTTGAGTTGTGAGTACGTTGTTGTGGGATGATAGTTCGGGAGGAGAGTTATTATCGCTGGGTCAATGCATGTTTTGTTTATTGTTGGGAGGGGACTTTAAACATTAGTTGTTGTTGCATTGACGTGTTGTGACATGCATTCATTATGTCAATGTTGTTGATGAAAAAGGAAAGTTACAATTTTTGCAGGGTAGATTGGTGAGTTATCCAAAATCCAAGTAGGGTGGATTTGGGGTTCGAGCAGGGTGAACCCGATTCCTGAGTGAACCATTTGATGATGATATGGTACCATATTCATATTAGTCTAGTTGAAGTTGTGAGTCTCATTGCATAATTTAATTGATGAATATGTGATTGATTTGTATATGATGATGGATTGGGTGTAAGAATGATGTTGTGTAGTTGATGTGGATTATGTAGATTTTTGAATTCTACCTTGTAGTTTATGTCATTAATCTATTTATGTGAATTATAACCCTATTTGCTTTGACGTTGTCCATCATGGACATCTTGCAGATACTTAGGAGTAGAGTTATTGTTGTGAATGGGAAATATCTCTTGGAGTCATTTTCATTAGTTATGCATTTTTTCATCTTTAGTCGCTATGCTCTAATTCTGTAACACTAGAGGGCGAATAATGTTTTATATATTATTGTTAATGTTGACGTATTTGTTTTATTGAAGTTGCTAATTATTATGATTTGTTTGAAGTTGTTGGAAGTAGATATTGAAACTCCTTTTTGAATCATTTTGAGAAAGTTAAGTCTTTATAAGACCCAAGTTGAAGTTGACCTGTTTTATTATTGCAATTTATGTGATTCCGCTGCGATACCCTAAGTGAAGGTGAGCATGCGATGACAGGTGTTGTATGTTTTTACTTTTCCGCTGCGTGTTTTTAAAATGTCTATGTTTTTTTGAAGGGTTATCGTTGGTGACGCCTGTAGCACCTCAAATTTTCACCTCCCATTTGTATATACATCTCATTTTTAGGTCATTAACATCACATTAACATTGCATTGTCATTGCATAGCCCATTACATCTCATCAGGCAAGACTAGTCAGGAGATTCAACTGTGCAAGGCAACAAGAGCATTTTCCATGAGATCAAAGCCCTAGGGTTGTTCCATTGAGCTTATATGATGCAAGGATAATTTTGAAGTAGCTTGGCCAAGTGTTGAAGGCTCAGAACTCATCAGTGCATGTGCAAGTCATCTGAGGCCCATAAAAGTCAACAGAAGTCAACTGCAAAGTCAACTGTGGATTTGGAGGTGGGAAGTGATTAGAGATGCTTCATTCATGTTCAAACAAGTCTCATTTGACATTTCAAACACTCACATTGAAGAATTTGAAGTCAGGTCAAGAATTTCCCAAAATAGCAGGTGACCTGTAATTTGAACTTTCCAAAAATGGAAAGGTTTTAGCCCAACTTCAACTCAAGATTACATCATCAAATAAGCTTCAAATGAAATTTTTTCCAACATGAAAGTTGAAGATATTTCTCTCCCATTTCCAAAAAGTCCAAGATCATGAATTTCTCATGTGTGGTTGAGGAGATATGGTCCAATCATGGCAAAGTGTGTTCAAAAGTTCAAATGGACATAACTTTTTAACCAAAACTCCAAAATGAGTGGTTCTTTTTGCATTTTGATCCTTATAACATGTACTTTCCAAGCATACCATTACATGACATGAATTTCATTTGCATGGTCTGTGGCTTATTCATGAAGATTTTTGAAGGAAATTGCATAAACTCATTTTGGTTAATCATGAGCATAAGATACCAATCCTAGAGCTTGCATGGGATGTTTTTAATTGGATTTGGGCCAGAAATTGGCAATGTTCACGCATGTATGGGGTGCATGAGAGTGAAAACACATTTTTGGACATACACCTTACATTTGGTTAAGCTTGATTAATTTTGGCTTAAACATGATTTGAGAAGGATTAGCATGAAGTATATATACTTAATCTTAACTGCCTTGGCCATTAACACACTTTTCAGATCTGAACTTCAAGATTCACAAAAAATTTCTCTCAAATTTTTTGCAAAATTCTTCAAACAAGAACACTTCCTATTGCTTGATTCATGTTCATGAAGCATATTTGAATAGGTTTGGATGTGAATTCAGAGAAAATCGTGGCATATTGAGCTAGATTCAAAGCTTGAAGCATCCATGGCATTTGAAGATTAAGCTGGATTCGTGTGCAATTGAACTTCAAATTCATCATCAACTACCTCACTAAGCATTGTGGAGAAGAACTGAGCTATTACAAGCCTTGCATCGCGTGATTCCAAGTTCTGCTCATCAAGAAGGTTAGTTTTCGACCTCTTTTATTTTGCAAATTATTAGGATATTCATGTAGATCCTTGAATGGTGATGATACTGGTGAAAAAATCGAGTGAAATGATGTTATATCCATGGAGTTATGCTCGATTCAAGTTTGGATGCACTTTTTTCTTTTCTTCGATTTGGCTTGATTATGTTGTTTTTGCATGAATTATTGCTTGATCTTGCATGTACGCAGCATGATGATTAGTTTGGTGTAAAAATTATTGCATTTTGGACACATTTTGAAAAATCTGGAAATCCAGATGAAGATCATCATGATCTTCATCTTCAAGCTTGAACATTTTGCGTTTCCAGCATTGGCCAGGGTTCTGCTACAGTTTAGCTACGAAACATGCACATTAGCTACGAAAATCTGAATGCCATGCAGCGCTTAGGGTGTAGATTCAAAACGCCATCGTTTTGGTTGGCGCGTTTGGGAATTCAAAAATGCGCCAGGTTCGAATCCGGCTGGAGACATGTTTCAATTGCCATGCATTTTTCACATTCCCTCCTATTTTCATGCCTTGGCTTCATTTTAACTTTCAAATTTTTCATGAACTTCAAAAAATCATAATAAAATGAAAAATGCACCAATTGATCTCCCATTTTTTGCTATGTGTTCCTTATCATGTCTATTTTTTTATGATCATTAAATTGCAAGTTGTGCCTGGCCTAAAAAATCATTTGTCCTAGGGTGATTGAATGCATATACATGTTTGACCTTGCCTTGTTCCATTCATTATAGAATGCTAAAAAATGATCCAATGCTTCTGAAATTTTGTGTGGAGATTCTAGACATGTTGAGTGACATTTTGGATTTGATTTGAGATTTTTCCCATGCTCCCATTCTGTTTTATGCTCATGCTAACTTGGTGTGACAATTTGTGTCACACATATGATTGTTTGAATTATGCTATGTGATTGCCATGCCTAATGATGTCCAATGCCTCTGATTTTTTGTGTGATGATCATGTTATATGTCTTGTTTACTCATGAATTTTGCCAAGATTATTTGAGTCATTTTTGATTTGATGTGCATTTGTTTCTTCTGATGTCTCAATGTGATCACCATTTGCATGCCTTGCCATGTTTTGCTCATGAAATGAATATGATTAATGATTTTGATGTGGGACTTTTTGAGATTTGTTCTTGATTGAATACGGATGATTCATGTTAAATTTCAAGTTCTGTTTTGACTTTTTTCTCCATCTTTGACCCTAGGCTTTGACCTAGTGGTTTGTGGCTTACATTTGGGCTTTGATTTCAGGTTTAATCATCCAAGTCCATAGTTGATGATGCTTCCTCATTTGAGCATTGATGTTTGCTCTTGATTACTAACACTTGTGTGTTTTGTAGGTTGATGCTAACTCATTTTTAGTTTGCCTTGTGGCTTGCACATTGTGAACATTGTCTGTCTGTTTGATGTTAACTGTTGTTTAGTTGTCTGTACAGTTGAACTGATTGGTTTAGATTTTTCACAGGTACCTAAGTTGCTTTGAGTTCATTTTGAACTTGCTTTGCTAGCTTGTGGTTTGATTACCACTGAGGTATAATTCTTCTGACTTCATGTAGTCTGGAAGATCTGTCCTGTTATGTGGGCAGGCACCTGTCTGAAGCCCTCCTTAAGAGGCAATGCTTGTGTTTGTTTAATATTGTGCCAAGCAGGTAAAGACCTCTTAAGAGGCATTGGCAGATACAAGGGATGTGCAATCCATCCCCTGTTATTCAGTTGTGTCATTCACTTTGCTCACACACCATGTGTTGATGCATTGTGAATAGAAACCCAAGATCCTGTTGAGTCAGTCATCTGTGGAGAAGAGTTCCTACATTCTGAACTCCCACACTTTCTACTTTGAGTCAAGCTCTCCCAGGCCAGGGATAAGAGCTGTGAGGTCTTACCCTCACTTCCCATTTCATCTGCTTCACCCTAACTCTCAATGTTAGGGTTAAGAGCTAACAACACCCTTTTCCAGTGGTTTGTTTGTCGAGGTTGACATGACCCCTTGACTAAAGCCTAGCCTTGTGTGAGCCCATCTGTTTGCATATAGTGTGTGTGCTTGCTTTTGTGTTTATGATTGCTTGTGCTGTGTTAGGTTAGCTTGCTTCCTGTGCAAGTTAGGATAGGAACCTCAACATAGGGATCGTATGCATGACAACTTCTAGGCTCGAGTCATAGTCTCCCTAGTAGTTTGTGTCTCCCTTTGTCTCTAGTTAGGCTAGAAGTTCTTTCCCGGTTTAGTGGAACTACGTCGCCCTGATCCTCATACCAGATGAGGTACGTAGGCAGGAGATGAGCTAATCTCTCCGGGCGCCCGTTTTCTTTTTCGCCCCTTTGTGTGTGTTTGGAGTCTGACGTAAGTCCAGCGATTGGCAGTTGGTTTCCTGTGTCTTGTTTGCTTGTTGGAGTCTGACGTAAGTCCAGCGATTGGCAGTTGGTTTCCTGTGTCTTGTTTGCTTGTTGGAGTCTGACGTAAGTCCAGCGATTGGCAGTTGGTTTCCTGTGTGTGTTTGTTGGTTCAGAGTCTGATGTAAGTCCAGCTATTGGCATTCGGTTTCCATGTTTGCCTGTTTGTGTGGAGTCTGATATAAGTCCAACGATTGGCAGTCAGTTTCCTGTGTTGGTTTTGTTTGGCGTGCGTTAGCCGAGCTACGAGTGCTCTGATTCTTCTCCGGTCAGAGAAGATACATAAGCATAGGATGCGACATCCTAGCGAGCACGTTTTCCCCGTCCCGAACTACGTCGACTCTGATGTCTGTGCATGACAGACTACGTAGGCCCAGGATGCGATATCCTGCCGAGTCCCGTTCCTTTGTCTTTCTGTGTTTCTTTCCAGCTTTGTGCAGTTTGTGAGCAGTCTTTAGCAACCTTTCTTCTATTCTTTTGTGCGTGGATCCCGTCGAGTACGACGGATGCGTAGGGGTGCTAATACCTTCCCTTCGCATAAGCGAATCCCGATCCCATCTTTCTCTGGTCGCGAGACCATGTCTTTTCCAGGTTTACTTCGAGCGTTTCCTTTCCCTCTTTGGGGATAAATAACGCACGGTGGCGGCTCTGTTGTTTTCTTTCCCGCCGGTTTTTCGCGTAATGCGGCAGCTGGCGACTCTGCTGGGGACAAGAGAAGTTGACCTCTTGCTGGTCCATCTTCCCTAAGCGAGAGTCTCCTAGCGCTCTCTAGGATAGGGTTTGGTTGCTTTATTGTTTCATTTGTTGCATTTATTTGTTTATGTTTGCATTTATGTTTGCATTCATCATATTTCCATTTGTGCTGGCTGGTTGTCTGTTTCTCTGTTGGGGTGGGAGTTACATGAGGTAAAAGGCCCAATACCCAGGCTATGAGTGAACTCTAGGATACCTAGGAATAAAGTGATTCTTGGGAAGCGGGTGGTATTGCGCCACTTAGCGGAACTTGATATCACGAGCAGTTCAGATCCTGATGGGGTATTATCGGTACATACATCTGGTGTGTGCATGATGATATTCTATGAAGGGGTTGTTTATCCTGCGTTTCTCTCGACCTTACCCTGGCCTAGATTACACCCGTGAGTGGGGAGGGAATGATCATTATTACAGGTACCGTTGGTGACTTGTTGGTGACTTGTTGGTGACTCTTGGTCCTGTTGGTGACTTGGTTCTACAGAATGGGTTTCAGATGACTTTGGGTCTCAGATGACTTTGTGGTTCCGAACTCAAGCCGAAGCTTTGATCCTGTGCTCCGAGATACACAGCCAGCTAGTCGTGTTTGCACCATTTGCATCATAGCATATTTATTTTCAAAAAAATAATGCAAAAAAAAGAAAAAAAAAGAAAAAGAAAAAAGCTAATATCCTCATGCATATCATTTCTCAGGTTCATTCAGGAGTCTATTCACTGTGAGGGATGGCAACCATTCCAGAGTTGAAGAGGAAGACTTGCACCTACAGTTTTCACCGTGAGCCATTGACGTCTTTAATAGAGTTGAGCAACTTGGTGACCGGCGGTAATCAGAAGGTGTTTGTTGATCAGTATGGGGATTTGTTGACACTGTTGAAGATGGTGGTAGATCCAGTGCCGTTGCAGACTCTTCTACAGTTCTACGACCCAGAGCTCCGTTGCTTCACTTTCCAGGATTATCAGTTAGCTCCCACTCTTGAAGAGTACTCAATTCTGCTGAATGTCCCGATCAGATATCATGTTCCTTTCTTAGATGTGCCAAAGGAGATTGATTTCAGGGTTGTTTCCAGAGCTCTTCATCTGAGTATCAAGGAAGTGAGTGACAATTGGAAGTCGAGTGGTGATGTTGTGGGTTTGCCTTTGAAGTTCTTGTTGAGGATGGCTAAAGAAGAAGCAAAGAAGGGGAATTGGGAAGCTTTTCATGCCCAGCTAGCTATCATGATCTATGGAGTTGTGTTGTTCCCGAGTATGCCCAACTTTGTGGACTTTGCCGCTATCACTATCTTCCTTGGAGGAAACCCAGTTCCTACTTTGCTAGCTGACACTTACTATGTTATTCACACTTTTGCTCAGATGGTTCTTGTCTCTTCTGTCGGTCAGTGGACCTTTTGTGGATGCTCAGAGCACTCATAAGTGGACTCAGAGGATTATGTCTCTTACCTCTTATGATATCAGGTGGCAATCTTACCGGATGGATGTGCGTAATGTCATCATGAGTTGTGGAGAGTTTCGTAATGTGCCACTCATAGGGACTAAGGGTTGCATCAATTACAACCTGGTTCTTTCTCTTCGCCAGTTAGGGTTTGTGATGAATGGAATACCACTTGATGCTGAGATAGTTGAAAGTGTGTACTTTGAGAAGCGGAGTGACCCTGCTAGATTGGAGCAAGTAGGAAGAGCTTGGAAGACCATTGGTGTCAAGGATGGAGCTGTGTTAGGGAAAAAGTTTGAGTTGCTATGCCTGACTACATTGATTGGGTCAAGAAGAGAGTCGAGACTTTGTTGTTGCCCTATGATAGGATGGAGTCTTTGCAAGAGCAACCACCTTTGATCCTTGCTGAGAATGTACCTGCTGAGCAGTACAAGCAAGCCTTGATGGAGAATCGTCGGTTGAAAGAGAAAGAACAAGATACCCAGATGGAGCTTTACAAAGCCAAAGCTGATAAGTTGAACTTGGCTCATCAACCCAAAGGTATGCAGGGTGAAGATGCTAGCAAATTGAGGAGCAAGAAGAGGTCCTATGAGGAGATGGAGACCTTGTTGAATGAAGAACACCGGGAGTGCTTGAGGTTGCAGAGAGCTGAAGCCAGTTATCAGAAGAAGATAAGAGACTTGGAGAAGCAACTTAGAGACAAAGACATCCAATTGAAGAAGGAGGTAGACTTGAGACATGCATCAGAGAGTCAGCTTGGAGGAGAAGTTGTGGAGCTCAGAAGACAACTGAAGGAGAAGCTCACTCCTCTGCCAGAATGTTCAGAATGTGACCTGTTGATAGACCAGTGCCATTATCTGAAGACTCTCATTCCTGGAGGGCATCTGTCTTAGCTTGTATCTGTTGTTTATGTTGAGAATCACCTCCAGGCTTGTTGGATGGGATTCATTGTGGTACTCTGATCATTTGGATTTTTGTCCGAACTATTATTGTATGATCCTTGTTGCTCATGTCTATAGATGAGGTTGTTGATGTTTCGCCTTGTGCTCATTACTCCTGTGTCGATTGCTACTGCGTTGTTCTTGTTGCAGGTTGCCATTTCCTGAAATATGAATTAGGCTCTTGAAGGCCTGAGAAATGGACATATCATGTGCATCATACGCATCATTAGCATCATACAAATATCATTTGCATTACAGGTGTTCTTGATCAAGATATCTCACTCTGGTTCCTGTTTAAGGCAGGATTGCTGATCAACGTCCGCACCGCTACTCAACGAGGTTGAATCATCAGAGGAACATGGACCAAGTGCAAGCTGAGTTAGCTGAGATGAGGGCTAACATGGCCCAATTCATGACCATGATGCAAGGGGTCGTTCAAGGGCAAGAGGAGCTGCGTGCCTTATCCCAGAGACAGGAAGCTATGATTATGCCACCCAACCGTGCTTCACCAGTGGGTGTACCTGTGAATGATGGTGTTGCTGCTGCTGCTCCCGTCAATGACTATGCCATGGGTGATGAGTTGAGGGGTATTCGAATCAATGGACAGCCTCTTGCTGCAGAGACTGTTAATGCCAGAGCAACCCGTGCTCCCGTTCGCCATCCTGCTCCGCTGGTTGACAGGCAGGAAGACATGTTCACACTGCTCAGTAAAGATGATGATGTTGGGAGAGTTGAAGAGAGGGATCGGAAGGTGGATGCCCTAGCTGAAAAGATCAGAGCCATAGAGTGTCAGAACTCTTTGGGGTTTGATGTGACGAATATAGGGTTGGTGGAAGGATTGAGAATTCCCTACAAGTTCAAAGCGCCTTCTTTTGACAAATACAACGGTACTTCTTGCCCTCGCACCCATGTGCAGGCGTACTACAGGAAGATCTCTGCCTATACGGATGACGAGAGGATGTGGATGTATTTCTTCCAGGATAGCTTGTCTGGAGCTTCCTTGGACTGGTATATGGAGCTGAAAAGAGAGTCTATCAGAAGTTGGAGAGATCTGGGTGAGGCCTTCTTGAGGCAATATAAACATAATATGGACATGGCGCCGAGCCGGACTCAGTTGCAGAGTCTATGTCAGAAATCAGGTGAAAGTTTCAAAGAGTACGCCTAGAGATGGCGGGAATTAGCTGCACGGGTGCAACCTCCTATGCTGGAGAAGGAGTTGCCCATTCGGTAGCTTTTCTGATGTGGTAATCTGTGGGGAGAGGACAGAGAGCCTTATTAAAGCTGGGAAGATTCAGGATGTTGGTTCCTCATCTTCAAAGAAGCCATTTGCTGGGGCACCCCGCATAAGAGAGGGTGAAACTAATGTTGTGCAACACCGGAGGAATGTGAGCAGAGGGCAATATCGCCAGGTTGCTGCAGTGACCATTCCAGCACCTCAACCACGACAACAGCAACAACAGAGAGTTCAACAACCGCCACAACAACAACAACAGCAACATCCGTATCAACCAAGACAGAGAATGCCGGATCAACGTTTCGACCCGTTGCCGATGACATACGCCGAATTGCTGCCCGAATTGCTCAGGTTGGGATTTGTTGAGTTGCGTACAATGGCTCCGTTGACAAAGATACCACTTGGGTATGATGTCAACGTTCGTTGTGACTTCCACTCTGGTGCACCGGGGCACCATATTGAAAATTGTCGGGCTTTTCATCATAAGGTCCAGGACTTAATTGACGCCAAAACAATCAATTTTGCTCCTGTGCCTAATGTTGTAAACAATGATATGCCTCAGCATGGGGCGCATAGGGTGAACAATGTGGAAGGTGAAGAAGCTGTGGACTTGGTAGTTGACGTTGAAGATGTTCAGACGTCGCTGTTTGTTGTGAAAGAGTGTCTGTTGGTTGGAGGAGTATTCCCGGGCTGTGATCAGGGTTGTTCAGATTATTTTGATTCAGAGAATGGTTGTGACAAGTTGAGGGCTGGTATTCAGAATCTGATGGACGAGGGTTGTCTACAGTTAGTGGGGCCGTGAAAGATCGTGCAGTGGTGTCAACTGTCACCATTTATTTCAAACCGTCTGAGGGACGTGGCCAGAGAAATGTTAATGCACCTGCAACCATTGGTACTCCTGTTACCATTTCTGCTCCAGTAACTGTCAGTGCTCCCACTACTATCGTTGCTTCTGGAAGAAGGGCTGTTGAGAATAGTAGGGTTGTGCCGTGGAAGTATGATAATGCTTATCGCAGCAACAGAAGGGCTGAAAGTCAGATCAGGCCAGTGAACCAAGCTCCCGTAACTATTGGTGTACCGAGTAGAACTCCTGTGGCTGTTGGTCCAGTTGTGGACAATGTTGGGGGACCAGGAGGTTTTACAAGGAGTGATCGTCTGTTCGCACCACAGGTTTTGAGAGACAACAATGCTAAGGCTCTCGCCAAAGCAAAGGGTAAGCAAGCGGTGGTTGATGAAGAACCTGTTCAGAAGGAGGCGCCTGAGGGCTCGTTTGAGAAAGATGTGGAGGAGTTCATGAAGATTATTAAGAAGAGTGACTACAAGATTGTAGATCAGCTGAATCAAACTCCGTCCAAGATTTCTATACTCTCATTGCTATTGTGCTCTGAGGCAAACTGTAATGCCTTGTTAAAAATGTTAAATCTGGCTTACGTGCCTCAAGAGATCTCGGTCAACCAGTTGGAGGGTGTTATTGCCAATGTGAGCACCAGGCACAGTTTGGGGTTCACCGACTTGGATCTGACGCCGGAAGGTCGCAACCATAACAAGGCCCTGCATATCACTATGGAGTGCAAAGGCGCAGTGTTGTCACATGTGTTGGTGGACACTGGCTCGTCTTTGAATGTGCTTCCTAAGAAGACTCTGGGCAAGATTGATGTTGAAGGGGTTATCCTCACTCCGAGTGACCTTATTGTTCGTGCATTTAACGGATCCAAACGGTCTGTTTTTGGCGAAGTCACGTTGCCAGTGAAGATTGGCCCGGAATTTTTTGATATCATCTTCTATGTGATGGATATTCAACCAGCATATAGTTGTTTATTGGGGCGTCCTTGGATACACGTAGCTGGGGCAGTTTCGTCAACTCTCCATCAGAAACTGAAGTATGTCTGGAACGGTCAGATTGTGACTGTGTGCGGTGAAGAAGACATTCTGGTGAGTCACCTATCCTCTTTCAAGTATGTGGAGGTGGATGGCGAGATCCACGAAACTCTATGCCAGGAATTCGAGACCGTTGCTCTTGAGAGGGTGGATTTCGCTGAGCAGAAGAAGCCAAGTGCCTCAATTGCATCGTACAAGCAGGCTATGGAAGCTGTCAACTCGGGCAATGCAGAAGGCTGGGGCAAGATGGTGGACCTGCCTATTAAAGAAGACAAGTTCGGTATTGGTTATCAACCTCTGCAGGCAGAGCAGATTGAGCAGAAAGGGCCGAGTTCCTTTACTAGCGCCGGGCTGATGAATCATGGCGACGTCTTTGCAACCGGTGGTGAAGACTGTGACAGTGATTGTGATCTAGACAACTGGGTTCGCCCGTGTGCACCAGGGGAGTCGATCAACAACTGGACAGCGGAAGAAGTGGTCCAAGTTACTCTTCAAACAGAGTAATTTTCTTTTGTTTTTCATTTTGCACAAAACCCTACGTTCTGCCCAAGGCGTAGTGGTTCATTGTAGGGCCTCATCATGTTTTTTCAATGATATCCTTAATAAAGGACGTTTTGCAAACAATTTTGTGATCCCTGTCTTTCTGTTTTTGTTTTCATTTTCAAAAAAAATAAAAATGGCAATGTTTTTGTTTTTGTGACTTTCTTGAACTCTTTTCTAAAATAAAGCATTAAACATGCAGAATCGATCTTACGGATCCCACTATGAACCGTTCTGTTATGGCTCAATATGATTTCAATAATCCCATCTACCAAGCTGAAGAGGAGAGTGAGGAAGACTGTGAACTCCCCAAGGAACTGGTTAGATTGTTGAAGCAGGAGGAAAGGGTCATCCAACCTCATCAGGAGGAGTTGGAGATTATCAATCTTGGTACTGAGGACGCCAGAAAAGAGATCAAGATTGGGGCTACTTTGAAGGAAGATGTCAAGAGAGGGCTGATTGAGATGCTGAGAGAATATGTGGAGATATTCGCCTGGTCGTATCAAGATATGCCGGGGTTGGATACAGATATTGTGGTGCACAGGATACCTCTCAGAGAAGATTGTCCTTCAGTCAAGCAGAAGCTTCGCAGAACTAGTCCTGATATGGCGGTTAAGATCAAGGAAGAGGTTCAGAAGCAATTGGATGCGGGTTTTCTGTCAGTTACTACTTATCCCCTGTGGGTAGCCAACATCGTTCCTGTGCCGAAGAAGGATGGCAAAGTCAGGATGTGTGTCGATTACTGGGATTTAAACAGAGCGAGTCCGAAAGATGATTTCCCATTACCTCACATTGATGTATTGGTTGATAATACTGCTCAATCCTCGGTTTTCTCTTTCATGGACGGTTTCTCTGGCTATAATCAGATCAAGATGGCGCCAGAGGACATGGAAAAGACGACATTCATTACACCTTGGGGCACGTTCTGCTATAAGGTGATGCCATTTGGGCTGAAGAATGTCGGTGCTACCTATCAGAGGGCTATGACGACTCTCTTTCATGACATGATGCACAAAGAAATTGAAGTGTACGTGGATGATATTATTGCGAAGTCGCAGACAGAAGAGGAGCAACTGGTAAACTTGCAGAAGCTGTTTGAGAGACTGAGAAAGTTCAAACTAAGGCTGAATCCAAACAAGTGTACGTTTGGGGTGAGATCCGGGAAGCTGTTGGGCTTCATTGTCAGTGAGAAAGGGATTGAGGTTGATCCAGCAAAGGTAAAATCTATACAAGAGATGCCTGAACCAAAAACAGAAAAGCAGGTTCGTGGGTTTTTAGGGAGATTGAACTACATTGCAAGGTTTGTATCTCACCTAACTGCCACGTGTGAACCGATATTCAAATTGTTAAGGAAAAATCAAGCAATCAGGTGGAATGATGACTGTCAAAAAGCTTTTGACAAGATAAAAGAGTATTTACAGAAACCTCCAATCCTTATTCCTCCAGTGCCTGGGAGGCCGCTGGTAATGTACCTATCAGTGACTGAGAATTCGATGGGGTGTGTATTGGGACAGCATGACGAGTCTGGTCGAAAAGAGCATGCCATATACTACCTTAGCAAAAAGTTTACCGACTGTGAAATCAAATATTCACAGCTTGAGAAAACTTGTTGTGCTTTGGCCTGGGCTGCTCGCCGACTGAGGCAGTATATGTTAAACCATACTACCTTGTTGATTTCTAAGATGGATCCAGTGAAGTACATCTTTGAGAAGCCGGCTCTCACCGGACGTGTTGCCCGTTGGCAGATGATTCTGACAGAGTATGATATTCAGTACACGTCACAGAAGGCCATCAAAGGCAGTATTCTGTCAGACTACCTTGCCGAGCAACCGATTGATGATTATCAGCCGATGATGTTTGAATTCCCTGATGAAGACATCATGTATTTGAAGATGAAAGATTGTGAAGAGCCTCTTGTCGAGGAAGGGCCGGATCCTGATGACAAGTGGACATTGATGTTTGATGGGGCTGTGAATATGAATGGCAACGGTGTTGGGGCAGTGCTTATCAATCCAAAAGGTGCTCATATACCTTTTTCTGCCAGGTTGACTTTCGATGTAACCAACAATGAGGCTGAGTATGAGGCTTGCATCATGGGGATAGAAGAAGCCATCAATCTAAGAATCAAAACTCTGGACATTTATGGAGATTTCGCTCTAGTGATTAACCAGGTCAATGGAGATTGGAATACCAATCAGCCGCATTTTATTCCTTACAGAGATTACACCAGAAGGATCCTGACGTTCTTCAAGAAGGTGAAGTTGTATCATGTCCCCCGGGATGAAAATCAGATGGCTGATGCTTTGGCTACTTTGTCTTCCATGATCAAAGTCCATTGGTGGAATCACATGCCGCATGTTGCTGTGAATCGACTCGAGAGGCATGCGTATGTGTTTGCAGCCGAGTCTGTTGTGAATGAGAAACCGTGGTACTATGATATCAAGAACTTCCTCAAGAGCCAGGAGTATCCTGAAGGTGTGTCGAAGAATGACAAGAAAACCCTGAGAAGGCTAGTTGGAAGCTTTTATTTGAATCAGGATGATGTGTTGTACAAGAGGAACTTTGACATGGTTCTGCTCAGATGCGTGGATAGACACGAAGCAGACATGTTGATGCAAGAAGTGCATGAAGGATCTTTCGGTACCCATGCTGGTGGTCATGCAATGTCTAAGAAGTTGTTGAGAGCCGGTTATTACTGGATGACTATGGAATCCGATTGTTTCAAATACGCTCGGAAGTGCCATAAATGCCAAATCTATGCTGATAAGGTGCATGTACCACCAAGCCTGCTGAATGTCATGAATTCGCCTTGGCCGTTTGCGATGTGGGGAATTGATATGATTGGGAAGATTGGGCCTACTGCTTCCAATGGACATCGCTTCATCCTGGTTGCGATTGACTACTTCACCAAGTGGGTGGAAGCAACTTCCTATGCTAACGTTACCAAACAAGTGGTTGCCCGGTTCATTAAGAAGGAAATCATCTGTCGTTATGGGGTTCCCGAGAGAATCATTACTGATAATGGTTCGAATCTCAATAACAAGATGATGAAGGAGCTTTGCAAAGATTTCAAGATTGAACATCACAATTCTTCTCCTTACAGACCAAAGATGAATGGTGCTGTAGAGGCGGCAAACAAGAATATCAAGAAGATTGTGCAGAAGATGGTCGTGACGTACAAGGATTGGCATGAGATGTTGCCTTTCGCTTTGCATGGGTACCGTACTTCAGTACGTACGTCGACCGGGGCAACCCCTTACTCCCTTGTATATGGTATGGAAGCGGTCCTACCTGTTGAAGTGGAGATCCCTTCTCTGAGAGTCTTGATGGATGTCAAGCTTGACGAAGCCGAGTGGATTCGAACAAGGTTTAATGAGTTGAGACTTATCGAAGAGAGACGGTTAGCAGCTGTATGCCACGGGCAGTTGTATCAGAGAAGGATGAAGAAGGCCTTTGATCAGAAAGTGCATCCTCGAAGCTATCAGACTGGTGATCTAGTTTTGAAGAGGATCCTTCCTCCCGGTACAGATAACAGGGGCAAGTGGACTCCTAACTACGAAGGTCCATATGTTGTTAAAAAGGTTTTCTCTGGTGGAGCCTTGATGCTTACAACTATGGATGGTGAAGATTTTCCGTCCCCTGTTAACTCAAATGTAGTCAAAAAATACTTCGCATAAATTGACCCGCTGGACAAAAAGAATAAAAGAGTCCAGGCAAAAAAGGGCATCCCGGCGAACCAAAAAAAAAGAGAAAGGTTCGGGCAAAAGTTAGGGATAAAAAAATGAAAAGAATATGTACACCCGGTAAGTCGAAAACCCGCAAGGGCGGCTTAGGCAAAAATGGGTATCCCGGTGGATTGAAACCCGAAAGGGCGATCCAGGCAAAAGAGGGATTAGAGCGAAGACTACAGTCCGAGTTATCCGTACTTCATCGCGCTTCAGTGCCTACCATCTCGAAGGATAGGATCGGTCCAATCATTCTTCTCAGAAAGCAAGGAATTTGGGGAGAAATTTGATGATCTGTGAGTCATAACAGAATTGGGAAATAGTGGATGTCGTGTTCACATTGCCATTAGGATAGATTTTTCCTTTTGTGCGCAATTACCTCTTCCTAGGAATTGCTTCCCGATGTATTCGCCTTTTCAGGCCCATTTTTCAATCAATAAAAGTCGTTATTCAGATAAATTGCTCTCTTGTTTTTATTTTTACTGTTTTGTTTGCAAAAACGTCCGAATTTTTTATAAACATTGCATCTAAAAACATGAAGGCTAGACAATAACGTGCAGAAAGATAAAACATTTGAAAATCATTTTTGAATGTTGAGTACACTTGTGTATCTTGTCCATGTAATCCCCTGGGGCATGTTTGTCTTGCTGTTGTGCAGGTCATTACCTTTGGTTCCTGGCTGAAGCAGATAAGCCACGGTTTGTTCAAGGATGTTGTCAACACTGTCCAGTAGTGTGAGAGGATGGGTATCCCCAGCAGTTGAAGCGAATTCAGGGCTTGTCTCCCCAACATATGCAAAATCAGGAATTCCTCAAAAGGATTGAGGATGTTTCCCCAGCAGACTGGAAAGTGGCTGTTTCCCCAAGCAAGTCTAAAAGCTATCGGAACTATTTTCCCCTGCAGAGGCGTCTGTGGATAGTGTGTCCCTCAGTAGCAAGATCAAAGGCTATTCTATCCCCGGCAGGTCTAAGGTTTTTAACTCCCCAGCAGGCCTGGAAGTGGGTGTATCCCCAGCTAGTTTGAAATTGTTAATCCCCACCGAGTCGGGAGGATGTTGTATCCCCAGCGGAGGTGTCAGTGAGTAGTTTAATCCTCAGCAGGCAGGTTTGAAGTACTGCATCCCCAGCATGGTCTGGTCTATTATTTCCCCAACAGAGTTTGCCTCTCCCTGTAACACCCCGATAAAATATGATAATTATTTAATTTAAGTTAATAGAATATTTATTAATTTAATTAAATAATTGGAATATTATTGGATTATTATTATTGGAATAATAAAGTTGGAATATATATAAAGAGTTCCATTTGGTAAAAAGGGTTTTTCACGTGAAAACCAGAGAAGCGACAGAAAGTGAGAAAAGGGCAAAGAGGAAGAGCAAGAGAACAAGGGTTGAAGAAGGGAAAAGCTTGAAGCTAAAGGATTGCCGGATTAACTCAGGTAAGGGGGGTTTATCGTCGTTTAATGGGTATTATGGGTTAACATGTAATGGGTAGTAATAAGCCATTGAATTGACCCTAATTTGGATGCTGAATGTTGCAAATTGTGATGACCAAATTACGTTAAAAACCGTGATTGAATCTATAGTTGGGTGAGTCATAGTTTTCTGGACGTGTAGCTTTTTACGGAATCGAAATCGGAGGTCCGGAAGTCCTCCAACGGCGAAAAATGCGGGTAATTCTGCATTCTGTTTCGTGTTAGCGCAGGAACAACTTTCTGTCTTGCGTTAACCGGTTAACCCAGGGTGTTAACCGGTTAACACTGTTGTGAAAATTAAAAATTAATTTCTGTTTTGCGTTAACAGGTTAACCCAGGGCGTTAACGGGTTAACACTGTTATAATTTGCCAAAAAGCGTATTCTGTCTTGCGTTAACAGGTTAACCCAGGGCGTTAACAGGTTAACGTTGTTGAAATACTGTTAGAATTGCATTCTGTCTTACGTTAACAGGTTAACCCAGGGCGTTAACCGGTTAACACTGTTAAAAAATTGTTAAATTTGTATTCTGTCTTGCGTTAACAGGTTAACCCAGGGCGTTAACCGGTTAACACTGTTGAAAAACTGAAAAATTGTATTCTGTCTTGCGTTAACGGGTTAACCCAGGGCGTTAACGGGTTAACGCTATTGGAAAAGTGAAAAATTGATATTTAAATATGGTGTACATATTGGATGGGCAAAAGTTTGATTTTCTGAGCTGTTGTTGTGCAGTTTTGGTTGTTTCAGCTGAGTGATGTAATTTAGCTGATGTATGATATAGTAGGGATCATTTCCCGTTGTTTTGAGCAGTATAGGTATTAGTAGAGTGTGCTAATACTGTGATTTGTTATTTGGCATGACATGATATGATTATGTGATGAATATGCTGATGATGTATGATGGTATGCATAATGCTGCGAATATATCTATTATGTATGCAATTGTGGATGGACTGTTTATGGCCTTTATGGTGGTAGCTAATTCCCATGGTGAGGAATTAGTGAGTTGTTTATGGCTTAGAGTGTGAGCATATGTCCATTGTGGATTGTCGTTGATGTTTGCATGCTAGGTGATTTAGCGTGCATAGCATGGCCTTTATGGTGGTAGCTAATTCCCATGGTGAGGAATTAGTGAGTGAGTCACTAGGTCTCAAATGAGTGGGACTAGTGAGCTTGGTAGCCGTATCTGGGTTTGATCGGTGAGGTTGAACTATGTGTTCACGAATAGTCTGTACCGCATGCATGGAGTCTCATTGCATAATATATGTATGGCGTATAATATGAATGGATGTATTCCAATATTATACGTGTGTTTTGTGTTGGGTTGAGTATGATTATGATTTTGAGTTGATGTTGCCGTTGCTGAATGTGTGATCTGATTTGGGTGATGAAATGTGTTAATTTACTTAGCATTACATGATATTTTATAATGCTTATTATATCGATTGAGGAACTCACCCTTACAACTATGTTTCAGGTAACGAGCAGTGATTGAGTAGAAGCTAGTGCTTGGAGTCTAGTGTAGTTCCTTAGTGGGTCATGCTCTGGTAGATGTAACATCGGGACGGGATGTTTTACTTTGTTTTCATTTTGGTTGTTGAACAACTTTACATGTAATGTGTTACATGGTTTGCATGATTGATTAGATCTCTATCCGCTGCGAATTGTGCAATGTTTTATTTTGATTAATAAATGAGCATGACAAGTTATTATGGTGAATGGTGTGAAGTGTCAAGTGTGACACCCTTAAATTGCATATCTACTCTGATTTATATTTTGTTGAATTAATTAATTATTGGGGTATTTTAGAAGGGTGTTACATTAGTGGTATCAGAGCATAGTCGGTCGAGTCGAGTCGTAATTATTATGTTTCCCCTGTACGGGATAGGTGTTGTGTAACCCTATCAGTACTTATTGTTTTAGCTTGTTGGGTACTCAGAATAGAGATGGCTGGAAGAGGTAGAGACGATGCTGCGATTGCTGAGGCTCTGGGTATGCTAGCTGGAGTACTTGGAGGGAATCCGAATGTTGTGGGAATGGGAGCTGCTCGTCAACTGAGTGAGTTCCAGAAGAACAATCCTCCAATGTTCAAGGGAGCATACGATCCAGATGGTGCTCAGAAGTGGTTGAAGGAGATCGAGAGGATCTTCCGAGTGACTGAGTGTGTCGATAACCAGAAGGTCAGGTTCGGTACGCATATGCTGTCAGAGGAAGCAGATGATTGGTGGGTTGCTGCCCGCACTGAGTTGGAAGCTGCTGGGAATGCTGAGATCACTTGGGCGGTGTTCAGAGAGAGATTCCTGAGGAAGTACTTTCCAGAGGATGTCAGAGGAAAGAAAGAGATAGAGTTCTTAGAATTGAAGCAGGGCAACCGGTCTGTTACTGAGTATGCTGCTAAGTTCACAGAGCAGTCGAAGTATTACACTCCCTATGATGAGGCAGTAGCAGATGGGGCAGAGTTGTTTATGCTGTTAGCGACTTTGGAGGCTAAAGATAAACTGGTGATTTGCGATCTAGTCGTGGTGTGTGATTTTCCTGATGTGTTTCCTGAAGAAGTGAATGAATTACCGCCAGAGCGTGAAGTTGAGTTCTCGATTGATTTGGTACCTGGTACTAGGCCGATATCGATGGCTCCGTACCGTATGTCTGCTGTTGAGTTAACTGAATTGAAGAGTCAGCTGGAAGATCTGTTGGATAAGAAATTTATTCGTCCGAGTGTGTCACCGTGGGGCGCACCAGTGTTATTGGTTAAGAAGAAAGAAGGTACTATGAGGTTGTGTGTGGACTACAGGAAACTGAATAAAGTGACGATCAAGAATCGGTATCCTTTGCCGAGGATTGATGATTTGATGGATCAGTTGGTTGGTGCGAGTGTGTTCAGCAAAATCGATTTGAGATCGGGGTATCATCAGATACGTGTGAAAACTAAGGATATTCAGAAGACTGCTTTCAGAACAAGGTATGGACGTTATGAGTATTCTGTAATGCCTTTTGGTGTGACTAATGCGCCTGGGGTATTTATGGAGTATATGAATAGGATTTTCCATCCGTACCTAGACAAGTTTGTTGTGGTGTTTATTGACGATATTTTGGTGTATTCGAAATCTGAAGAAGAGCATGCTGAACATTTGAGAGTGGTTTTAGGAGTTCTACGAGAAAAGAAGTTATTTGCTAAACTGTCCAAGTGTGAATTTTGGTTAGAAGAGGTTAGTTTTCTTGGTCATGTGGTTTCAAGAGGTGGTGTTGCTGTTGATCCTTCTAAGGTAGAAGCGGTATCTAAGTGGGAAGCTCCGAAGTCAGTTTCTGAGATAAGGAGTTTTCTTGGACTTGCAGGTTATTATAGGAAATTCATTGAGGGATTTTCTAAGTTGGCGTTACCGTTGACGATGTTGACTAGAAAGGGGCAAGCGTTTGTTTGGGACTCAAAGTGTGAGGAAGGTTTCCAAGAGTTAAAGAGAAGGTTAACTACTGCTCCTATTCTGATATTACCAAGTCCATCGGAACCATTTAAGGTTTTCTGTGATGCTTCATTGTTGGGTTTGGGTGGTGTTTTGATGCAGAATAAGCAGGTTGTAGCTTATGCTTCGCGACAACTGAAGGTTCATGAGAGGAACTATCCGACACACGATTTAGAGTTGGCAGCTGTGGTATTTGTTCTGAAGTTATGGAGGCATTACTTGTACGGGTCAAGATTTGAGGTTTTCAGTGACCATAAAAGTTTAAAGTATTTGTTTGATCAGAAAGAGCTGAATATGAGACAGAGGAGATGGTTAGAGTTTCTGAAGGATTATGACTTTGGTTTGAATTACCATCCGGGTAAAGCAAACGTAGTGGCTGATGCATTGAGTCGGAAATCATTGCATATGTCTATGTTAATGATTAAGGAATTGGATTTAATTGAGCAGTTTAGAGACTTGAGTTTGGTGTGTGAGAGTACTCACAATAGTGTTAAATTGGGAATGTTGAAGTTAACGAGTGGTATTCTGGATGAGATTAGAGAGGGTCAGAAATCCGATGTGCTTTTGGTTGATAAGTTGACTCTAGTGAATCAAGGTCAAGGTGGTGAATTCAGAGTTGATGAGAATGGTGTTTTGAAATTTGGTAATCGGGTGTGTATTCCGGATGTTACCGAACTTAAGAAGAGTATTCTTGAGGAAGGACATCGTAGTGGCTTGAGTATTCATCCTGGGGCTACGAAGATGTATCATGATTTGAAAAAGTTATTTTGGTGGCCGGGAATGAAAAGAGAAATTGCGAGTTTTGTTTATTCCTGTTTGACTTGTCAGAAGTCGAAGATTGAGCATCAGAAGCCGTCTGGGCTAATGCAACCGTTGGCTATTCTAGAGTGGAAGTGGGATAGTATCAGTATGGATTTTGTTTCTGGTTTACCGAGGACAATTAAGAATTTTGAAGCTATTTGGGTGATTGTTGACAGATTGACAAAATCGGCTCATTTCATTCCGATCAGAATGGATTATCCGTTAGAGAGATTAGCTGAGTTGTATATTGAGAAAATTGTAAGTTTGCATGGTATTCCGTCGAGTATTGTTTCTGATAGAGATCCTAGATTTACATCGAAGTTCTGGGAAGGTTTGCAGAGGGCTTTGGGAACTAAGCTGAGATTGAGTTCTGCATATCATCCGCAGACTGATGGTCAGACTGAGAGGACGATTCAGTCACTGGAGGATCTTTTGAGGGCTTGTGTTTTGGAAAAGGGAGGTGCTTGGGATTGTTATTTACCTTTGATTGAGTTTACCTACAACAATAGTTTTCATTCGAGCATTGGTATGGCACCGTTTGAAGCTTTGTATGGTAGGAGATGTCGGACACCTTTATGTTGGTATGAGTCCGGTGAGAGTGCTGTGGTTGGACCGGAGATTGTTCAACAAACTACGGAAAAGATTAAGATGATTCGGGAGAAGATGAGGATTGCTCAGAGTCGTCAGAAGAGTTATCACGACAAGAGGAGGACGTCACTTGAGTTTCAAGAGGGAGATCATGTGTTTCTTCGTGTTACTCCGATAACTGGGGTTGGTCGAGCTTTGAAGTCGAAGAAGTTGACACCTCAATTTATTGGTCCTTATCAGATTTTGGAGAGGATAGGGGAGGTAGCCTATCGTATCGCTTTACCGCCGTCACTTGCGAATTTGCATGAGGTTTTTCATGTGTCTCAGTTGAGGAGGTACATTCCTGATCCGTCGCATGTGGTCCAAGTAGATGATGTACAGGTGAGAGATAACCTGACTGTTGAAACATCACCTATGAGGATCGAGGATCGAGAGTTGAAGCAGTTGCGGGGTAAAGAGATTGCTTTGGTAAAGGTAGCTTGGGGAGGACCAGCAGGTGGCAATGTGACTTGGGAACTTGAGAGTCAGATGAAGGAGTCTTATCCAGAGTTATTCGCTTGAGGTATGTTTTCGAGGGCGAAAACTCTTTTAGTGGGGGAGAGTTGTAACACCCCGATAAAATATGATAATTATTTAATTTAAGTTAATAGAATATTTATTAATTTAATTAAATAATTGGAATATTATTGGATTATTATTATTGGAATAATAAAGTTGGAATATATATAAAGAGTTCCATTTGGTAAAAAGGGTTTTTCACGTGAAAACCAGAGAAGCGACAGAAAGTGAGAAAAGGGCAAAGAGGAAGAGCAAGAGAACAAGGGTTGAAGAAGGGAAAAGCTTGAAGCTAAAGGATTGCCGGATTAACTCAGGTAAGGGGGGTTTATCGTCGTTTAATGGGTATTATGGGTTAACATGTAATGGGTAGTAATAAGCCATTGAATTGACCCTAATTTGGATGCTGAATGTTGCAAATTGTGATGACCAAATTACGTTAAAAACCGTGATTGAATCTATAGTTGGGTGAGTCATAGTTTTCTGGACGTGTAGCTTTTTACGGAATCGAAATCGGAGGTCCGGAAGTCCTCCAACGGCGAAAAATGCGGGTAATTCTGCATTCTGTTTCGTGTTAGCGCAGGAACAACTTTCTGTCTTGCGTTAACCGGTTAACCCAGGGTGTTAACCGGTTAACACTGTTGTGAAAATTAAAAATTAATTTCTGTTTTGCGTTAACAGGTTAACCCAGGGCGTTAACGGGTTAACACTGTTATAATTTGCCAAAAAGCGTATTCTGTCTTGCGTTAACAGGTTAACCCAGGGCGTTAACAGGTTAACGCTGTTGAAATACTGTTAGAATTGCATTCTGTCTTGCGTTAACAGGTTAACCCAGGGCGTTAACCGGTTAACACTGTTAAAAAATTGTTAAATTTGTATTCTGTCTTGCGTTAACAGGTTAACCCAGGGCGTTAACCGGTTAACACTGTTGAAAAACTGAAAAATTGTATTCTGTCTTGCGTTAACGGGTTAACCCAGGGCGTTAACGGGTTAACGCTATTGGAAAAGTGAAAAATTGATATTTAAATATGGTGTACATATTGGATGGGCAAAAGTTTGATTTTCTGAGCTGTTGTTGTGCAGTTTTGGTTGTTTCAGCTGAGTGATGTAATTTAGCTGATGTATGATATAGTAGGGATCATTTCCCGTTGTTTTGAGCAGTATAGGTATTAGTAGAGTGTGCTAATACTGTGATTTGTTATTTGGCATGACATGATATGATTATGTGATGAATATGCTGATGATGTATGATGGTATGCATAATGCTGTGAATATATCTATTATGTATGCAATTGTGGATGGACTGTTTATGGCCTTTATGGTGGTAGCTAATTCCCATGGTGAGGAATTAGTGAGTTGTTTATGGCTTAGAGTGTGAGCATATGTCCATTGTGGATTGTCGTTGATGTTTGCATGCTAGGTGATTTAGCGTGCATAGCATGGCCTTTATGGTGGTAGCTAATTCCCATGGTGAGGAATTAGTGAGTGAGTCACTAGGTCTCAAATGAGTGGGACTAGTGAGCTTGGTAGCCGTATCTGGGTTTGATCGGTGAGGTTGAACTATGTGTTCACGAATAGTCGGTACCGCATGCATGGAGTCTCATTGCATAATATATGTATGGCGTATAATATGAATGGATGTATTCCAATATTATACGTGTGTTTTGTGTTGGGTTGAGTATGATTATGATTTTGAGTTGATGTTGCCGTTGCTGAATGTGTGATCTGATTTGGGTGATGAAATGTGTTAATTTACTTAGCATTACATGATATTTTATAATGCTTATTATATCGATTGAGGAACTCACCCTTACAACTATGTTTCAGGTAACGAGCAGTGATTGAGTAGAAGCTAGTGCTTGGAGTCTAGTGTAGTTCCTTAGCGGGTCATGCTCTGGTAGATGTAACATCGGGACGGGATGTTTTACTTTGTTTTCATTTTGGTTGTTGAACAACTTTACATGTAATGTGTTACATGGTTTGCATGATTGATTAGATCTCTATCCGCTGCGAATTGTGCAATGTTTTATTTTGATTAATAAATGAGCATGACAAGTTATTATGGAGAATGGTGTGAAGTGTCAAGTGTGACACCCTTAAATTGCATATCTACTCTGATTTATATTTTGTTGAATTAATTAATTATTGGGGTATTTTAGAAGGGTGTTACACTCCCCACCAGGGTTGTGAATGTTTTCCCTAGCAGATCTCCCCAGCAGAGGTGTTAGTGAGTAGTTTAATCCTCAGCAGGCAGGTTTGAAGTCCTGCATCCCCAGCATGGTCTGGTCTATTATTTCCCCAACAGAGTTTGCCTCTCCCCGCCAGGGTTGTGAATGTTTTCCCTAGCAGATCTCCCCAGTAGAGGTTTGTGTTGATGGTTTTCCCCAGCGGGTTCCCCGAGTGGATCAGGTTCGGTGAAAATTATCCCCAGTAGTGTTTATCCTACATGTGGGTTGGCCGTCCCCAGTAAGTCGCCATTGGTTGCTTCCCTAGCAGAGTCCCCAAGTGGATTGGATCCAGTGAAGGTTGCCCCCGGTGGGATCCTTTTTCCAGCAGGTGCTATTCCCCAGCACGTTTGAGAAGTTGTCATATTCCTCAGACAGAGTCTCCCCACAGAGTTGGAGAATCTATCAGTTTGTGTGCTCAGCAGAGCAGTCCGTTGGCTCCCCAGCAGGAGTTTTCATCATTTTGCATCTTGCATGTAGTAATCATTGCATCCTCAAATCGCGTAGCATTTCCATTCAGTATGGAGCATTACGCCATAGAAAAATTCAAACATATGCATTCATATGTTAAACCTGATCAGATCATATCCCCGGCAGAGGCGGATCGTTGTTCAACATCTGTACGACACGTTTGCTACAATTTCTCCTGACAACATTCAGGATTGATAATTCCCCAGAGAGGTTTATTTCCTCACTTGTCCGTGAAAGGAGAGATCGATAACTCCCCAGTGAGATCCCCAACAAGTGTTTAGCCTTGCCTTGACATATTGAAGATATCATCCCTGTGATACTGGTAGGTGTCATGTCAGCACCCGTGTGTGTTCTTGTTTTAGTGTCGGTAAACACCCTTGTTTCGGTGTCGGTAAACATCGAGTCTCACTCCAGTCATCGGTAAATGTCTGATCGTTTTTTTGGTGTCGGTAAACATCATCTTTCGATGTCGGTAAACATCGAGTCTTTCTCCCAGTCATCGGTAAATCTCTGGTCTTGCTTCACTTCTGTACGCATCACCTTTCGATGTCAGTAAACATCGAGTCTTCCCGGTCATCCGTTGATGTCTGGTCACCTCTCCGTTGGTGTCGATAAACGTCGAGCTTCTCCCGTTCGTCCGTTGACGTCTGGTCGAGTCTCCCCCAGGTCATCCGTTGATGTCTGGTCACCTCTCCATTGGTTTCGATAAACGTTGAGTTTTTCCCATTCGTCCGTTGACGTATGGTTGTATTTCTTTCCTAGGTCATCCGTTGATGTCTAGTCACCTCTCCGTTGGTGTCGATAAACGTCGAGCTTCTCCCGTTCGTCCGTTGACGTCTGGTCGAGTCTCCCCCAGATCATCCGTTGATGTCTGGTCACCTCTCCGTTGGTTTCGATAAACGTTGAGTTTTTCCCATTCGTCCGTTGACGTATGGTTGTATTTCTTTCCCAGGTCATCTGTTGATGTCTGGTCACCTCTCTGTTGGTGTCGATAAACGTCGAGCTTCTCCCGTTCGTTCGTTGACGTCTGGTCGAGTCTTCCCCAGTCATTCGTTAATGTCTGGTCACCTCTCCGTTGGTGTCGATAAACGTTGAGTTTTTCCCATTCGTCCGTTGACGTATGGCTGTCTCTTTTCATTGATAAAAATCAAAATTCCTAGTGGAGTCATTGGTAGACGTCATGTCTGGTCCAATGATAAATATCAAATCCCAGTGGAAGCTTCCGTTGGTGAATTTTCCTTTCTTGGATCCCCGCAGAGTGCAAATTTCTACGGTTCTATGGTATTCAATCCCTGTTTACCTTGAAGGTCTGACAGCCGTTGCTCTCATCCGTTCAGGTTCCCAGTTGATTGAATAGGGGCAGCTGTAGCACCTCAAATTTGCACCTCCCATTTGTATATACATCTCATTTTTAGGTCATTAACATCACATTAACATTGCATTGTCATTGCATAGCCCATTACATCTCATCAGGCAAGACTGGTCAGGAGATTCAACTGTGCAAGGCAACAAGAGCATTTTCCATGAGATCAAAGCCCTAGGGTTGTTCCATTGAGCTTATATGATGCAAGGATAATTTTGAAGTAGCTTGGCCAAGTGTTGAAGGCTCAGAACTCATCAGTGCATGTGCAAGTCATCTGAGGCCCATAAAAGTCAACAGAAGTCAACTGCAAAGTCAACTGTGGATTTGGAGGTGGGAAGTGATTAGAGATGCTTCATTCATGTTTAAACAAGTCTCATTTGACATTTCAAACACTCACATTGAAGAATTTGAAGTCAGGTCAAGAATTTCCCAAAATAGCAAGTGACCTGTAATTTGAACTTTCCAAAAATGGAAAGGTTTTGGCCCAACTTTAACTCAAGATTACATCATCAAAGAAGCTTCAAATGAAATTTTGTCCAACATGAAAGTTGAAGATATTTCTCTCCCATTTCCAGAAAGTCCAAGATCATGAATTTCTCATGTGTGGTTGAGGAGATATGGTCCAATCATGGCAAAGTGTGTTCAAAAGTTCAAATGGACATAACTTTTTAACCAAAACTCCAAAATGAGTGGTTCTTTTTGCATTTTGATCCTTATAACATGTACTTTCCAAGCATACCATTACATGACATGAATTTCATTTGCATGGTCTGTGGCTTATTCATGAAGATTTTTGAAGGAAATTGCATAAACTCATTTTGGTTAATCATGAGCATAAGATACCAATCCTAGATCTTGCATGGGATGTTTTTAATTGGATTTGGGCCAGAAATTGGCACTGTTCACGCATGCATGGGGTTGCATGAGAGTGAAAACACATTTTTGGACATATACCTTACATTTGGTTAAGCTTGATTAATTTTGGCTTAAACATGATTTGAGAAGGATTAGCATGAAGTATATATACTTAATCTTAACTGCCTTGGCCATTAACACACTTTTCAGATCTGAACTTCAAGATTCACAAAAAATTTCTCTCAAATTTTTTGCAAAATTCTTCAAACAAGAACACTTCCTATTGCTTGATTCATGTTCATGAAGCATATTTGAATAGGTTTGGACGTGAATTCAGAGAAAATCGTGGCATATTGAGCTAGATTCAAAGCTTGAAGCATCCATGGCATTTGAAGATTAAGCTGGATTCGTGTGCAATTGAACTTCAAATTCATCATCAACTACCTCACTAAGCATTGTGGAGAAGAACTGAGCCATTACAAGCCTTGCATCGCGTGATTCCAAGTTCTGCTCATCAAGAAGGTTAGTTTTCGACCTCTTTTATTTTGCAAATTATTAGGATATTCATGTAGATCCTTGAATGGTGATGATACTGGTGAAAAAATCGAGTGAAATGATGTTATATCCATGGAGTTATGCTCAATTCAAGTTTGGATGCACTTTTTCTTTTCTTCGATTTGGCTTGATTATGTTGTTTTTGCATGAAATATTGCTTGATCTTGCATGTACGCAGCATGATGATTAGTTTGGTGTAAAAATTATTGCATTTTGGACACATTTTGAAAAATCTGGAAATCCAGATGAAGATCATCATGATCTTCATCTTCAAGCTTGAACATTCTGCGTTTCCAGCATTGGCCAGGGTTCTGCTACAGTTTAGCTACGAAACATGCACATTAGCTACGAAAATCTGAATGCCATGCAGCGCTTAGGGTGTAGATTCAAAACGCCATCGTTTTGGTTGGCGCGTTTGGGAATTCAAAAATGCGCCAGGTTCGAATCCGGCTGGAGACATGTTTCAATTGCCATGCATTTTTCACATTCCCTCCTATATTCATGCTTTGGCTTCATTTTAACTTTCAAATTTTTCATGAACTTCAAAAAATCATAATAAAATGAAAAATGCACCAATTGATCTCCAATTTTTTGCTATGTGTTCCTTATCATGTCTATTTTTTATGATCATTAAATTGCAAGTTGTGCCTGGCCTAAAAAATCATTTGTCCTAGGGTGATTGAATGCATATACATGTTTGACCTTGCCTTGTTCCATTCATTATAGAATGCTCAAAAATGATCCAATGCTTCTGAAACTTTGTATGGGGATTCTAGACATGTTGAGTGACATTTTGGCTTTGATTTGAGATTTTTCCCATGCTCCCATTCTGTTTTATGCTCATGCTAACTTGGTGTGACAATTTGTGTCACACATATGATTGTTTGAATTATGATATGTGATTGCCATGCCTAATGATGTCCAATGCCTCTGATTTTTTGTGTGATGATCATGTTATATGTCTTGTTTACTCATGAATTTTGCCAAGATTATTTGAGTCATTTTTGATTTGATGTGCATTTGTTTCTTCTGATGTCTCAATGTGATCACCATTTGCATGCCTTGCCATGTTTTGCTCATGAAATGAATATGATTAATGATTTTGATGTGGGACTTTTTGAGATTTGTTCTTGATTGAATAAGGATGATTCATGTTAAATTTCAAGTTCTGTTTTGACTTTTTTCTCCATCTTTGACCCTAGGCTTTGACCTAGTGGTTTGTGGCTTACATGTGGGCTTTGATTTCAGGTTTAAACATCCAAGTCCATAGTTGATGATGCTTCCTCATTTAAGCATTGATGTTTGCTCTTGATTACTAACACTTGTGTGTTTTGTAGGTTGATGATAACTCATTTTGAGTTTGCCTTGTGGCTTGCACATTGTGAACATTGTCTGTCTGTTTGATGTTAACTGTTGTTTAGTTGTCTGTACAGTTGAACTGATTGGTTTAGATTTTTCACAGGTACCTAAGTTGCTTTGAGTTCTTTTTGAACTTGCTTTGCTAGCTTGTGGTTTGCTTACCACTGAGGTATAATTCTTCTGACTTCATGTAGTCTGGAAGACCTGTCCTGTTATGTGGGCAGACACCTGTCTAAAGCCCTCCTTAAGAGGCAATGCTTGTGTTTATTTAATATTGTGCCAAGCAGGTAAAGACCTCTTAAGAGGCATTGGCAGATACAAGGGATGTGCAATCCATCCCCTGCTATTCAGTTGTGTCATTCACTTTGCTCACACACCATGTGTTGATGCATTGTGAATAGAAACCCAAGATCCTGTTGAGTCAGTCATCTGTGGAGAAGAGTTCCTACATTCTGAACTCCCACACTTTCTACTTTGAGTCAAGCTCTCCCAGGCCAGGGATAAGAGCTGTGAGGTCTTAACCTCACTTCCCATTTCATCTGCTTCACCCTAACTCTCAATGTTAGGGTTAAGAGCTAACAACACCCTTTTCCAGTGGTTTGTTTGTCGAGGTTGACATGACCCCTTGACTAAAGCCTAGCCTTGTGTGAGCCCATCTGTTTGCATATAGTGTGTGTGCTTGCTTTTGTGTTTATGATTGCTTGTGCTGTGTTAGGTTAGCTTGCTTCCTGTGCAAGTTAGGATAGAAACCTCAACATAGGGATCGTATGCATGACAACTTCTAGGCTCGAGTCGTAGTCTCCCTAGTAGTTTGTGTCTCCCTTTGTCTCTGGTTAGGCTAGAAGTTCTTTCCCGGTTTAGGGGAACTACGTCGCCCTGATCCTCATACATATGAGGTACGTAGGCAGGAGATGAGCTGATCTCTCCGGGCGCCCATTTTCTTTTTCGCCCCTTTGTGTGTGTTTGGAGTCTGACGTAAGTCCAGCGATTGGCAGTTGGTTTCCTGTGTCTTGTTTGCTTGTTGGAGTCTGACGTAAGTCCAGCGATTGACAGTTGGTTTCCTGTGTGTGTTTGTTGGTTCGGAGTCTGATGTAAGTCCAGCGATTGGCATTCGGTTTCCATGTTTGCCTGTTTGTGTGGAGTCTGACATAAGTCCAGGGATTGGCAGTCGGTTTCCTGTGTTGGTTTTGTTTGGCGTGCGTTAGCCGAGCTACGAGTGCTCTGATTCTTCTCCGGTCAGAGAAGATACGTATGCATAGGATGCAACATCCTAGCGAGCACGTTTTCCCCGTCCCTAACTACGTCGACTCTGATGTCTGTGCATGACAGACTACGTAGGCCCAGGATGCGATATCCTGCCGAGTCCCGTTCCTTTGTCTTTCTGTGTTTCCTTCCAGCTTTGTGCAGTTTGTGAGCAGTCTTTAACAACCTTTCTTCTATTCTTTTGTGCGTGGATCCCGTCGAGTACGACGGATGCGTAGGGGTGCTAATACCTTCCCTTCGCATAACCGACTCCCGATCCCATCTTTCTCTGGTCGCGAGACCATGTCTTTTCCAGGTTTACTTCGAGCGTTTCCTTTCCCTCTTTTGGGATAAATAACGCACGGTGGCGGATCTGTTGTTTTCTTTTTCCGCCGGTTTTTCGCGTAATGCGACAACACCTTAAATTGTCGAGTAAACCTTTTCATATAAGTTTTGGGGTTTAGGGTGTTACACCTGGCATGAATAACAATCTAACGAGTATAGATCAGCTCATTGAAAAATATTTTTCAGTAACCATGAAGGATAATCTCTTGAACTTGTATGACTGTAATCAGAAGTTGATTATGTAGTATGAACTGGGAAGAATCGTGACATTCAAGGTGAATGTTGCAACAACAAACACTCAATGCCTTAGTGCTGAAGAGGAAAGTGATTTATGGCACAAGAGATTGGGGCATCTAATTTCAAAGAATCTAGTACATGGAGTTCCAAAGATTATGGCACCAAAGAAATCAAGTGACATATGCATGAGAGGCCAGCAACCAATATTTCCATTCTCATCAGAAATTCCTCCAAGAGCAACTTATGCTTAGGGTGTGGTGCATTCTGATGCATGTGGGCCATTTGAGGTACCTTCACTTGGAGGAAACAAGTACTCCGTGTCATTTGTGGATGAGTTCACAAGAATGACATGGGTAACACTCATAAAGTTCAAACATGAGGTGTTTGTTGAGTTCAAGAAGTTCAAAGTGAAGTTGAATACCAAAATGGACAAATATTGAAGATCCTCATAACTGATGGTGGAGATGGGTTCAATTCAAGAGAGTTAAAGAAGTTATATTAGGAACATGGTATTGAGCATGAGGTGACTACTCCATACACTCTACGACATAATGGTTTTTCTGAAAGGAGAAATAGAACCTTGCTTGACATGAGAATGAGCATGTTGAAGGAGAAGAATTTACCTCACACATTGTGGGGTGAAGCAATTTCCACATCAGCATATGTGCTTCATAGATGTCCAACAAATAAGTTAAAGGAATTAGTTCCTATTGAGAAGTGGACTGGAAGAAAGAAAAGTGTTAGCCATTTCAAGGTGTTTGGTTTTGTATGTTATAAACATATACTAGATGCCAATAGAAGGAAATTGGATGACATAAGCAAAGTCATGTTGCTTATAGGTTACCATTGTACAAGTGCGTATACACTTTATTTCCCAGTCACCAAAAAAGTTGAAGTCAGTAGAGATGTCATAGTGAAAGAATCAGAAACATGGGATTGGAGCAAATCTCAATCTATCTCTAGTGCATTGTCAACAATAGAGTTTGATTCTGCCTCTAAAGGTGACTTTGACTCTGAAGGTGATTCTGACTCTGAAGGAGACTCTGACTCTAAAGGTGACTTTGACTTTGAAAGTGAGTCTGACTCTGAAGGTGACTCTAACTATGATGGTGGGCCTGACTCTAAAGGTGATTCATCCTCTAAAGTTTATCATGCCTCTAAAGGCTGGAACTTTTGATGGTGGGTCTTCTGAAGGTGTTACTTCTTCTGAAGGTGAACTTGCACAGTTCCATAGGCCAACGAGAATTAAATAGATACCAAAGAGACTTGCAAACTTTGAGTTGCAGCATGATACTAAGGTTGACTCTGAAAGGAAAGTCATACAGAGTGCCATTATGGTGGACTTTGAACCTGTCAACATTAATAAGGCTCTCAAGAAGAATGTGTGAGTGAATTCCATGAAGGAATAACTTGAGGCCATTGAAAGAAATAAGACATGGGAATTGATTGTTCTACCTCAGAACATGAAAACCATCTATGTGAGATGGCTTTTCAAGATAAATATGAAGTCAGATGGTTCAGTTGCCAAGCATAAAGCAAGGTTAGTAGCTAGAGGATTCCTACAAAAGTATGGTTTAGACTACTTTGAAGTGTTTGCACATGTATCTAGACATAAAACCATAAGATTGGTTATTGCTATAGCTGGAAATAGGAATTGGGCACTGATACATTTAGATGTAAAGTTAGTTTTTCTAAATGGTCCATTGCAAGAAGAATTTTATATGTTGTAACCTCTTATGTTTGTGAAAAAGAACAAAGAAGGGATGATGTAAAAGCTACATAAAGACTTGTACGACTGAAACAAGCTCCAGGGGCTTGGAATCTGAAAATTGATTCATTTTTCAAGCATCTGAGATTCATGAAATGTGAAATGGAATATGGTGTGTATGTGCAGCATACTTCTTATGGAAATGTGATTATGTTGTGTATTTATATGGATGACATACTTATGACAAAGAGATGTACTTCTGAGATAAACAGTTCAAAAAGGTGATGATGAATGCATTTGATTTGACTAACCTTGGAAATATGGTATACTTTCTAGGGGTGTATATTTTACACCTCGAAAAGGGAATCATTATGCACCAACTAAAGTATGAACTTGAACTGCTAAAAAGATTTGATATTATGAATTATAAGTCAACTGTCACACCTGCTAAGAAAAATAATTAGCTTGATTCTGATGTTGATAGTGAGGATGTAGATGCTACAACCTTTAAACAGCTTGTTGGATCTCTGAGGTATATATGTAACACCATGCCTAACATATGTTATGCAGTTGGAATTGTAAGTAGGTTTATGAGCAAGGCAAAATGGCCACATTATCAAGATGTAGTCAGGATTCTGAGGTATGTAAAAGGGACTTTGACGCATGGAATTTGTTTCGATCTGGAGTGTCAGATGATGCTAATCTAATATTCTATTCAAACTGTGACTGGTACGATAACAAAGTGGGCAGAAGAAGCATTATAGGATACATGTTTATGCATTTAGGAGCTCCCATTTCATGGTGCTCCTAGAAGCAACCAAAGGTTGTTTTATCAACTTGTGAAGAAGAATACATGGTTTGTGCTTTGTCAGCTTGTCAGGCTATTTGGTTGATAAATTTTCTACATGAACTGAAGTTCAAGGTGAGAAAACCAGTCAGATTGATGATTGACAACAAATCTTTCATAAGTCTTGCCAGGAATCTAGTGCTACATGGAAGAAGCAAGCACATTGATATAAAGTATCATTTTATGCGCAATTAAGTTCAGAATGGGGTGCTTGAGGTTGTTCAAGTCAACAATCAGAAGTAACTTGCAAATGTGCTGAGCAAGGCAATCAAAACTAAAGACTTCATCAATTTGAGGGATGAAATTGGTGTTGTTGATTTTCAATCTTGAATATGAATTAAGGGAAGGTGTTAAATGTAATGTAATTCAAATTCAAGGTTGTTGCATTTCATTTGAGTTTGCATTTATATTTTGACCGGTAACCTTTTATGTTAGTTTTTATGTCATTTGAATGCCAAAAGCAGGTGAACATTGTGATGTTGAGCAGTAGCCTATGTTTATTTTGGTTGATTTTTACAATAACTTGATCTGATAAGGTTTTAATAATTCAGAGCTATTTTACGCACTTGAGGTAATGTGTTATATGTTCACGGGGCTGAAAAGTGAAGAGGAGTTGGACCAGAGAAGAAACCGGACAATATCACATGAGTAGGAGAAACAAAGAGGAAAAACACATTTCTTGCCCATACGCGTATGAGGCCTCTCATACGCGTATGGCCACTCAGCATCACCTCCCACCATACGCGTAACAGCATGAGGGGGGGGGGGGGGGGGCTGAAATTCAAGTCTTTGCTCATACGCATATGGGAAGACCCATACACGTATGCGACTAGCCATCTAGGCCCCTTATATGAAACCAGAAGTCTTACGCGTATGGCTCCAGCTGAGCCATACGCCCTACCCTAGGCCATACACGTAGGATTCAGTGCAAAAGTAGCCCATGCGCGTATAGGTGGAGGTCATACGCGTATGGCACAACCTAGATCTAAAAAAGCCCGAAATTTGTCTATTTAGTCGGAAAAACGCAAATTTCAAAGGGTTAGACGATTTTTTAGTACAGAGAACGTGTTTTGAAGGCTGAATCACTGAAGAATTTGTGGTGGGTCAAGATTTTCATGAACTTTTATGATTGAAGACCTTTTTTCTTTCATTAATTTGTAACGTCTACACTTTCTATCATGTTTTTCGTTATTGTTATGAGTAGCTATACCCCCCCAATGCTAGGGGTGTCCCTGATTCGTATTTATGATACAATTCTAAATTTTTACCTTGTAATGACTTTGATTTTATGATATTTAATTTATTTGCAATTTGTGCTTAATGTTTTCTCTTTCAAAAAAATTGAGTTTGATATATGGTTAATATTTAGGCTTGACCACCATTGTTAATGCTTAATTATGAATAATTCATAGTAGATATCACCTAGGCCTAGGGATACCCTGTGGAAACCGGAATATTCTTGATTAAAATAATGCTTAATTTCATTTGTGATTCGCTATGGACATATGAATTAATTTGAATGATTAAGTGTTTTCTTACTAAGGACTTAGGAGTAAACACCCTTAAGAACCGATAGTCAATGTTATCAAATCAAGTTATTGTAAGGTTAATTTAATCTTATTGACGAATCAAATCATACACCTTCCCTAGCATGTTCACTCATAATACTTTTACATTGTTCAATTGTTTTCTTTACTTTCTGTTGCATGCTATTTTCTACTTTTCAAACCAACAATCCAAAACCCCTAAGTTTTTTGTTTAACTAAATTAAAACACGGACTTTGTATCGTTTAGCAGTCCTTGAGATCGATACTTGGGAACATTTCCCTTATTACTATATTGGAATATTAGTACACTTGCTAATTTACCGATCAAGTTTTTGGCGTCGTTGCCGAGGACTGCCATAAATTATAGAGTTCACAATTTTATTTTTAGTTAAAATTTTGTTGCTCTGCAACTAAAGTTTTATTTCAGTTTTTTATTTTATTTTTATTATTAATTGGTAACTACTAATATATGTCTAATATTTGTATGTGAGGAAAGAACTCAGTTGATTTTCCTTTTGACGCAGAACCAGAAAGAACGTTGCACGTCTGGCTTAGACAAGCAAGGCTGGTTGATAAAGAGGTAGACGAGTTGGTTGAATCAGATACAAATATCAATAGAGAAGCAGAAGAACTGGTTATGGCTGAAGCTACTGAAGAAATACTTCTTGGATACTATGGTAGAGAAAATTCCTCGGGTGGTCATTTGACTATAGTTAACCAATCGATAAATATGGAAAATTTTCAGTTACACCAAACTACCATATGACAATTTTAGAAGAGATGTTTTATAGGAAAGATTAATGAAGATGCAAATAAACATTTGCAAAGGTTTCTTACTATGAGTACTACTTTTAAGATAGATGGGCATTCAAAAGAAGCCAAGAAGTTTGGAATCTTTCCGTTCATTTTAGCTGAAGATGTCGAAGAATGGTTTTATTCGCTTCCTACTGGAAGTATCACTACATGGGAGGAGATGGAAACAACTATTATTAATGAATATTTTTCGACTTCTATTTTTCTCATGAAAATATATGATATAATGAATTTTAAACAGAAGGAGGAAGAATCATTGAGTGATGCTTACAAGAGATTTAAGAGATTATTGGTTGCTTGTCCTACTCACAACTTGTATCAGACTGAACAGATGTAAATGTTTGTTAATGGTCTCAAGGTGAAGACTAAATAACTTATAGATACATCTGTTGGTGGCTCATCTAACTTTACAACAGCCACTGGTATCAAAAAGATTATAGAATTCATAACTGCAAATGAACACTTAGAGTTGTATGATAGATGTTTGAGCAAACCAAGGGGAAGGCTTGATTTAAAACTAGTTTCTCAGAGTATAAAAAAGGAAAACTAAGTTGCTGCATAAGTTGAAAAAAAACTAAAGGCAATGAATATAGGTACTCAACAGGTAGATCAAGTTCAACCAGTTCAAGCCGTGAGTTGTTAAATTTATTGTGGACCTTATTTTTCGATGCATTGTGTTGCAACTGTACAACATATAAAAGAAGTTAATTTTCTGAAGCAGAACAACCCATATTCTAATACTTACAATCCATTCAGTATCAGAACCAACAACAGTTTCGACCTCAACAAAATTACGAGAATCAGTTCCAACAACAATATCAGCAACAAACTCCTAAGAAGGAAGATTGGAAATAGCCATTGAAAAGATGGCAGCTCAAAACTCCCAATTTCAAGAAGAGAGAAGAAATAATCAAAGGAACACTACAACTTCTATTAAAAATCTAGAAGTTCATATGGGTCAAACAGCACAACAAGTTGTAGGTACTCAGACACAAGGGTCTTTTCCTAGTGCAACAGTGACTAATCCAAGAGAACATAATAATGTGAGTGTTGTGATACTTAGAAGTGGTAAGTCAAATGAGATCCCTAAAGACAAATCAGATGAAGAATACCATTTTTTGGAAGTTAACCTAGAAACTAAAGAGACCTAGAAAATTTCTGAAGAAGAAATCACACAAAATATGGTGGAGAAAGAAAAACTAAAAGAGCCAAAGCCAACCATCAAACTCACATATCCTTCAAGAAACAAGAAGAAGGATCAACATGAGAATTTTTTTGATAAGTTGTTAGATATGTTTAAGAAGCTTGAAATCAATATCTCATTCTCTGAGGCACTTGAGCAGATGCATATATATGCCAAATTCATGAAAGATATCATCTCCAAGAAACACACCATTGACACTGAACCTATACTTTTGACTGAAACTTGCAGTTTTATTTTGCAGGGTATGAAGATTTCGGTAAAAAATAAATATAGGGGTTCGTTCACCATTCCATGCACAATTGAGGATAGAAAATTCAAGAAGGCATTGATTAAATTGGGAGCTAGTGTGAGTCTTATGCCTTTGGCCATCTATAGGAAGTTGGGAATAGGTACAATTCAGGATACTAGGATGACACTTCAGTTTGCTGATCACTAAGTAAAAAGACCTTATGGAATAGTAGAAGATGTTATGGTAAAAATTGATAAATTTGTGTTTCCTACTTGTAAGACCCCAATTTTGACCCTAAGATCCCTCATGTTATCTCATCATATGCATTAGCATTGGGATCACACCTTGGCATCCTCCTTACCCCTCCATTGGGAGAGATCACCAAGCACATTTGATTGTATCATACTTCATTTTTCTTTATTTACTAACCAAAATACCAAAAATGTGTCATTGTATAGTTTAACTCTTTTGTAGGTAGTGGGTAAGCTCACATATGCTCTATCAGGCTCATATATAGGGTTTAAGACCCTCAATGCAAGGAGCTCAATCAATAAATAGTTTACTATGACTCTAAGTATCATATATGGATCCTCATGATCTTCACATGTTATTTTGATCAATAAATCATCAAGAGTTTGGAGTTTGTTTGCCTTGGAAACCCTAATTCATCTGGGTATCTTGGGTGACTTTTTCAACAAGCTTCTTCAACAATTGGTCAAATATTTCAAGGGATACTTCATATTTCATCATCTTATGCATATATTATCCTCCATGAGTCCCAAAAGTGAAGAGAATATCAAGCTAGCAAGTTGGTTCATGGTGGTTGACCAGAGGAATTCAACTGGTCAAAACTGGGGCTCCCTAGACTCTATCTCCTACAATTGTTATCATATGAAAATTATTCCAAGAGAAAATTTACTCTAACTGATATTCCAAACAACTTTTATGTTTAGGTCAAGAGCTAGTTTTGCTTGAAAAATCATTTTTTATGGTGAAAGATTATAGGTCATTTTGTCTAAACCCTAATTTGGAGGTCAACTTCCCAAGATCATAACTTGCTCAATTTGTATGATATGAAAGCAATTAAAATTCCATGATCAATTTAAAGATGTCTACTTCAACTTTTATGTTTGTAGGAAGTGAAAATTCAACTTACAAATGCATCTTCCAAGAGGAAACATTATAGGTCATTTTGGGCCAATACCATTGAACAAGTGATTTTCCTCAACTTCTAAAATTCATAACTCCTTCATGCCAAATCCAAATGAGGTCAAATTAATGACCAAAGTGAAGGTATTTGAAATAGCTACAACTTTTATGAATGAACTTTTCTCATTTGAAACCCATAGAAAAAGTTATTCAAGGTGTAAGAAGTGAACATATGGCTTGGTACTTGAATTTTTTTGTTGATATGTTTGATTTTCCAAAATTCCACCTCAAAATTCGTCATGATCCAAGATTCAAATTAAAAAGTGTTCAACATTAAAGTTGTTCCTATTGATCTAACCTTTCCAAAAAATCCAAAATCATCTCATTTGGACAAAGTATGAATGACTTGCGCATGACTTAAAGTTGAAGGACTATTTGGGTAATTTTAAGTTCCAGTTTTCATACACGAGTGCATGGCTTGTCCACATGATTTTAGCATTGCTTACACATAATTTTGGACCTAAGTATATCATTTTATGGGCCTATCACACGCCCATGCAAGTGAGATTTTCAACTTTGGCCAAAAATGGAAGTGTGTAATTATCAATCTCCTACTATTTTTGAGATTGAAACTCCAAGAGTCCATCCCTTTCCTTGATCCATTTCCATTCCATCAAACATTTGAAGCAAGGCCACGCATAATTGAGAGCAAGATCGTGCCAATCTGAAGCTGTAGTGAAGGTGATTTTCAGAATTTTTCATCTCTTCGATTCTCACTCAATTCTCCACTATTCTTGTTGATTTTTGGTTGTCCAAAGTCCTACCAATGTAGGCAATAAGATTAAGTTGCTTTGAGGTCAAATTGAAGCAACTCAGATCATGATCTTAAAAATTCAACTCCCTGTATCTTTCTATATACTTGGAGTTAGACAAAATTGAGGCCAGATTCGAGCTCCTGAGCATTTTTTCTTTAAATTCATGTCCTCCTTTTTCCATTTTGATGATGGTTGGAGGTGGACCAGTCCGGTGAGGTCCACTGGAGAAGAAGACCGGAGCTCTGACTCCGGCGATGTGTTCGCGTGTCTCTGAACCACATGATCCATTCATTTTATTTAAATGTTAGGCGTTGGTTTTGATTACCACATGTGCAGTGTTGTTGACTCTATACCACATGGAACACGCGCTAGGGACCATCTGATCTGCCACCTCAATTAATGAGGGAGATCAAATGGTCCACGCATTTTTGTAATTTCTGATTTTCATTTTAATTGCTTTATTTTCATTAGTTCATATTAATTTTAAGTCCAAAAAATATGGGACTTTCACAAAAAAATTCAAATATTTTTCTCTTTCATTTTCTGAATTAAAATTATTTTTTAGATCAATATTAATATTTTTCATGATTTAATTGTTTTTGTGCATATTTTTAATTGTATAAAAATACTTTTAACTTTCCAAAAATAATGAAAAAATTTCTCCAAGGTCCTTTGACCTTGTTGACCTATGATAAATCTCTTGGCCATTTATTTGGTGTTTTGATGAGGTTTTAGATTTTTGATCAAACATAATTTAATTTATTGCATTTTTAATTGATTTTTAATTGTTTAATTATGAATAAATTGCGTTGAGCTATTTTTATTGACTTCTGGAGTTTGACTATTGTGTTTGGGCCTTGGTCAAGGTTGATTTGACTTTGTTGGATTAAAATCATTGGATTTAGGGGATTGATGAAATATACATTTCATCTCCCAAAATGATTGAATGATTTTAATTTGATAAAATCCTTCCTTTGTCCAATTTGTGTTTGTCTCATTTCCTCTCCCTTTTCATCTTTGATCCCATTATATCTCATTCATTCCTTTGACCTATGATATCTCTATATCCTAAGGCTAATTGGTTGATAAACCAATACAAGTATGAATGAGATTAGGTCCACCCTTTTGCCATTTTCTTTTAAGTGTGGTATGTTTTAGGAGTATGGTTCATCATACTATATCTCTAACATGCATTAACACTAAAATTTCTATTGCCCGGTCTCAGATAGTTGTGACTTCTACATAAGTCCAATTACGATTGCTTAACATAGCGCTAAATTTTGACCCAAAAGCATAGCATTCTAGTAAGTGAGATTGTAAGTCTCCCCCTTTCATGGTATTGTGTGGAAACTTGGCCTTTTTTCCTTACTTTGAAAGATGTCTTGGTTCAAGGATCCATGCTTGTAAATAGAGGGTTGAGTGTTCTCCAAAGAATGACTTAAACAATTGAAAAGCAAAAACAATACTAACATCTAATCAACTAACATTTGACTAACTTTTAATTTCAAGCCATTTACCTTATGCACTTTAAATTCAAGCTCTTTTATCATTTGCCATTATTCATATCATTTAACTTGTTTATTTTAATTTCATTTTTTACTTTGCTCACTTGAGCCATGAATTGTGAAGATATTGTGATTGTATATACTTGTTTGTGTATTTTGTTTGGGTTTGTGGTCTTAGGACCTTAAAATACATAATAAACAACAAAAAATCCTAAAAAATGTTTGTGTGGACTGTTGGATTTGATTTGAGACTTGGACTTAGTATTAGGCAACACTCCCTATGCAAAAGGACTTGGCCAATGCCAACTTTTCTGAAGCCAGGCTATTGTGAATTGAACTTCCATATGATGCAAGTATTGAGATCCCTTTTGAGTTCATCTGCTACATGGTCTTGATCCAAATGTTACTTTGAACTTGTGTCTAATACCTTATTCTGAGTCATTCAAGGAGTATGTCATCTGATACATGGGGAAGATTATGAAGAAGACTATGAAGTTTCTAGCTTGGATGTGGCTATCTTTATTTGATGCCTTGTTATTCATCTTGCTTGCTTATTGATATTGCTTGATTTTAAAGTCCAAAGGAAAAGTGGATTTCTATATGACATTCTTGTCTATTGGATTGCATCCCATTGGTCAGATCTTTTCAACTCTTAACTCTTAAATTTTTACTTAGGATTAGTATCTTCATCTACTCCCACTTCTTAAATTTCAAATCTCTCCCCCCTTTCAAAATCTTCTTTGCTTGTGATTTTTAAACTTAGACTCTTTATTACAAATTAGAAACCTTGGCCTTATGCCATTGCATTTGTAACTTCTCTTTCTTAATCAAACTTGTAAATGAACGTAACCATACTTGACTTAAAATTTCAAAAGAAAAAAAGAACTAACACTCATTCAAACTCTTTTAGGCCTTTAGTTCCTCTTTCAAACTTAAACTTTTGTTAAAAGCAATCAACTCACTTTGAAATTGATACCACGAACTACGAGGTTTTGATCCCTCATTTTTATGTTGGTACGTAGGCACAAGTCCGAAGATCTTGTCAACATACAAAAATATAATTAATGAATTCTTTTCTCATCTCCCCACTCTATTTATTGCAAACATCTTTTATGCCAAAACACTTACACACATAAAAAAGGGCTCCCTAGGAGTACCTAGGACACTTTGGGTGCTAACACCTTCCCTTTGTGTAACCAACCCCCTTACCTGTAATCTCTAGCATTTTATTAGTTTTGATTTGAAAACTTCTTATCTTTGGGTTTTATTCGTACTTTTCCCTTTTTCTTTAGAAACAATAAAAGCGCGATGGCGACTCTGGTTTTATTGACGTTAAGTTTATCCATAGCTTAATGGTCATGAATTTACCACTACACTGCTGACTTTGTTATTCTTTAGATGCATGAAGATGAAGAGATCCCTCTGATTTTGGAAAGATCTTTCTTAGAAATAGGGAGATGCAAGATATATATTGAATAGGGAACCATGACCCTCAAGGTTTATAATAAAGAGCTAAAAATTGATGTTAAGAATGCTATGAAGTACAAAGATGATGAAGTGACAAGTGATTCAGTTGAAGTGTTAGACATAATGATAGCTCAGTATGTTAAGAGCCAAATCCCCAAATTACCTTTGGAAAGAGATATCAGTTTGTCAGCCCAGGAAATAGAGGAAAATGAGGATGGAAAAGAAAAATAAGTGCTAGCTATGTTGGAAGCACAACTTCAATGTATAAGATCCAAACCACGTCAGTATGAGGATTTAAAAGTTCCTTTGGAAGCTGAGAGAAAAAAGGAGTCTGAAACAGGTACATAATTGAAGTAGTTACCTGAGAACCTGAATTATATTTTTTTGGAATCTGAGAAGAATTTTCCAGAAATAATAAGTTTTGGGCTATAAGAAAAAAAGTAGGAGAAATTGGCACCTTGTACTGAAGAAATACAAAAGTTCTATTGGATGGACCATTGGAGACTTGAAAGGGATTAGCACCACAGTATGCATGCACAAGATACTGATGGAGGACGATCAAAAATCGGTGGTACAACCCCAATGAAGACTGAAACTAGCAATGAAGGAGGCAGTGAGAAAGGAAGTGATGAAGATGTTGGATGCAAGTTTTATTTATCCGATTTCTGATAGTTCATGGGCGAGCCCCGTACATGTTGTTCCAAAAAAAGGAGGAATAACGGTGATACTGAATGAGAAAAATGAATTGATTCTAACTCGTATAGTAACTGGATGGAGAGTGAGTATTGATTACAGGAGGCTCAACACCGCAAAAAGGAAATACCATTTTCCTTCTCCCTTTTATTGATCAGATGTTAGAGAGGCTAGTTGGTCATGAGTATTATTGCTTCATGGATGGATGCTCGAGGTATAATCAGATTATTATTGCCCATGAGGATCAAGAGAATACATCATTCACTTTTCCTTATGGTACTTTTTTCTATAGAAGGATGCCATTTGGGTTGTGCAACACCCTTGTTACTTTTTAGACGTGTATGGCATCAATATTTGCTGACATGCATGAAAAGCACATGAAAGTATTTATGGATTATTTTTCTGTTTTTGGTTCTTCTTTTGATAATTGTTTAACTAGTCTCTTGTTTTAGAAAGGTTCCAGCAAACTAACATGATCATGAATTGGGAAAATGCCATTTTATGGTACAAGAAGGTATAGTGCTAGGTCATAAAATTTCCCATGAGGGAATAGAAGTTGACAAGGCAAAGTGGAGGTCATTGTTAATCTCCATCCCCTGATGAACGAGAAGGGGATAAGGAGTTTCTTAGGACATGCATGTTTTTATCGCAGGTTTATGATATATTTCAAAGATTGCCAAGCCACTAACCAATTTTCTTGTGAAAGAAAAGCCTTTCACCTTTGACAAAGAGAGTAAGGTAACATTTGAGACGTTAAAGAGTAAGTTAGTTTTTGCATCAATTATAATAGCCCTAGATTGGTCTCTCCCTTTTGAGATCATGTGTGATGTAAGTGATATTGCAGTGGGAGCTGTTTTAGGACAAAGAAGAGAAAAATGTTTGCATGTGATATATTATGCTAATCATGTTCTTAATATTGCTCAGATGAATTATGCGACTACTGAAAAGGAGTTATTAGAAGTTGTTTATGCTTTTGACAAATTCAGTTCATATTTACTAGGGTCAAAATTTATTGTGTATACTGACCATGCTGCTTTGAAGTATTTTTTTTCTAAGCATGAATCAAAGCCAAGACTCTTAAGATGGATACTACTTCTTCAAGAGTTTGATATTAAAATATGGGACAAAAACGGGTGTGAGAACACCGTAGCTGATCACTTGTCCCACATGTCCCAGTTGAAGAAACAGAAGAAACACACCATATTCATGATACCTTTGTTGATGAGCGTATCTTGGCCATTACTAGTTTTCCATGGTTGACAGATTATACGAACTACTTGGTAGGTGGAGTTATACTTGATGATTTTGACTATAACAAAAAGAAGAAGAAGAAATTACATGATTGTTGGTTGTATCTGTGGGATGATCCATTCCTATATAAAATGAGGATAGATGGGTTGATCCAAAGGTGTGTTCCAGAAGGAGAGTAGAGGGAAATTCTCAAGGCTTGTCACAATTCAGAATATGGAGGACACTTTAGTGGAGATAGAACAACAACAAAAGTTCTCCAATATAGGTTGTATTGGCCTACTTTATTCAAAGATGCTCATTTCATGGTACAAGAATGTGATAGGTTCCAGAGAACATGTAACATCTCAAAGAAGAATCAGATGCCCCAAAATGCTATGTTAGAGGTGGAATTGTTTAATGTATGGGGAATATATTTTATGGGACCGTTTCCACCATCCTTTGGTAAGAATTACATTCTGGTGGAGGTCGATTATGTGTATAAGTGGGTAAAAGTTATGGCATTACCCACAAATGATACTAAAGTGGTTGTGAAGTTCTTGAGAATAAATATCTTTGCATGGTTTGGAGTTTCAAGAGCACTAATAAATGATGAAGGTACACATTTTCTGAATCGCCTTATGGAAAGCTTGTTGAGAAAGTATAATGTAAAGCACAAAAGTGCCACCCCATACCATCCTTAAACAAGTGGACACGTAGAAGTTTCAAATAGACAAATCAAGCAAATCTTATAAAAGACTATGAATGCCTCAGGAAGGATTGGAAAACAAAGTTGGATGATGCATTGTGCGCGTACATAACTGCATTCAAAACAACCATATGTATGTTTCCCTATTAGTTGGTTTATGGAAAGGCTTGTCATTTACTGTTAGAGTTGGAACACACAACAACATGGGCCATAAAAATCCTGAATTATGATATCTCCAAAGCAGGGGATTCTAGAATTCTTCAACTCCGTGAGTTAGGAGAGTTTAGGAATCATGCTTATGAGAATGACAAAATGTATAAAGAACAAACAAAAAATGGCATGATCGAAAGTTTCAAAAAAGGGAATTTTGGGAAGGACAATTTGTTCTCTTGTTCGATTCCAGGTTGAAGTTGTTCCTTGGAAAGCTAAAGTCTAGATGGTATGGTCTATTCACAGTACACAAAGCGTTCCCGCATGGAGCAGTTGAGTTGAAGAACAACACCAGTGGGGACACCTTTAAGATCAATGGCCAAAGGTTGAAGCCATACCACCAAGGACAGGAGGTTGTCCTGGTGGAAGAGGCCCAGCTAAGAGCACCATATATTGGTCATACATCGAGCTATGGACGTTAAAAAGCACTTCTTGGGATGAAACCCAAGGGATATATCAATAGTTTAATTTTAGTAGTGTGTTTTTTATTTTAGTGTGTTTATTTTAATTGTTAAGAGTCGTGTGTTATAGAGCCAAGCAGACAGGAAAAAAATGGCACAGCCAAGGCATAAAAAAGAAAAAAATATTGAAAAAATTGAGCCTTCTGCCCATACGCGTATTGCCTAGTCCATACGCGTATGAGGCAAGCCTTTTTTTACCCTTTTTGCATGCCCATTTGTCCATAAGTGTATGGTCCGGTCCACACGCATATGTAACTACACACATTTTCCAAATCTGTGGGCCTCTTCCCTTACGCGTATGAACACCACTATACACGTTTGGGGAATGCAAAAGGCCAGGTCATTTTTCAAAAATTTGGACCATACGCGTATGGCCAGGTGATACACATATGCAACGGTCACTTGGCAGGATACGTGCGTGATACGTGATCCAAAATTTCAACTAGTTTTCCCTCTGCCCATACAAGTATGAGAATTGTCATACATGTATGGCCCTGGTGTAATACCCCAAAATTTACCCTTCATTTTTCTTGGAAACATGGGATTATATTTCACATTTCATTGGCATCATACTAGGTCATACTCATTGCATACTGCATTAGTGACATGGAAATCAGGTTTTGATTGATCACTCCTTAACAGAAGGAGCCCACACAAAGCAAGATTGAGAATTGGACTTCATTTTCTAAATATACAAGTCTCAAGGGTCTCAGAGGGTCCAGGTGTCTTATTATCATCCTCAGTTCATCAGTGAAGGATTCAGAGCTATCAAAGTGTTCATCTGGATTTAATCAGAAATTAGGGTTTCATGGCTACCTGCAATAGGAAATGTTAGGTTGGAAGTAGAGGGGCTCATCCATGTCATGATTGGAGAGGCATCTTGGCCTAGGAAGATTCATAATTATCTCAGAAAGATCCATTGGCAATCAGTACAATCAATTTTTGATCATTTTGCCCTAAAACTAGGCTTTGGTATAAAATCAGTTTATTTCTGACTCTTTGGGTGAAACTCTTTTCCATGGCTCTCCATATGTCCACAAGGGTCTACATACAAAACATCAGATTTTTATTTGAGCCAGAAGTGCTTCAATTGATCACTGGAATCAGGATCAGACAGTTTAGGAAAAGTCAACTGTGGGGCCAGAAAAGTCAACTCCTGACATCTTGAGAGTGGAATCTCAAAATCCATGCCTAGGGGATCCTACATGTGAAATTTGATCAAGGTTGGATCATGGATTCATCATTTAATCAGAAATTAGAAAAGTTACTTAATTTGGAAATGGTTGACTTTCCATTTGGGGCAAGTTTTCATGGTTATTGCACTCACTTTAAGCCCATTTTCCATCAAGATAAAAGCTCCATTTGAAACTTTCTCCAACATGAAAGTTGTTCCTCTTGTTCCAAGCTTTCTATAGATATAAAGTTTGCTCCATTTGGATTAAGATTGAGAAAGTTATGCTTAGTCAAAGTGAGACATATTTTTAGGACACTTAGAAAATTTCTAAGTCCAAAGATCTTCAAAGTTTGTCAAGACTTCTTGGCCAGATTTCTTGCACTTCAAGGCATTAGTTGAAAATACTTTCTTCACAACAATTATACCTTGCCATGTCCTCTTTCACCTCCTTTTGGAATCATCTCATTTGGATCCATGGTTTGAGAGATACATCCACCTAAAGTGGGCACCATGACTTGATTTTCTAGGCAGATTTTCGGCCTAGCTGGCCCAACCAGTTTTACAATGTTGTGACATGACTTTGAGGCCATTTTTCACCTTCTTCTATTCATCATTTCAACTTGTGCTCAACATGAAAGATGACATACTCCATGAGGTCTTACTACTGTTTGCATTGTCTCATCAATTGGTAGCTTGCTCATTAAGTTACATGGCCTCAAAGTCATCACTTTGAAATGAATTTCTTGCTTGCCAAGCCATGCAGCAAACCAGCCCACGTTTTTGCTACCTCTTTTGGCCATGCATTGGATATCCATTCACTTAAGTTTGGCCCAAAATACAATATTTCACATGCCTTAATACACCTCACTTTGGCATTATTTTTGCTTATGGATAAATCAATTATTTAAAAGCCCATGAAGCATGTGATCCACCCTATTTAAAAGCTGCAAACCCTAAACCTAAAAGGGGCATTGGTGAATTTTCGTGGCAAGCAAGGCAAGGTAACCATATTACTCCATCTTCCATGGCCATTGTTTTCCTCATTCTTATGCTTGCTTACCATGCTCATCATTATTTTCACTACTGTTTTGCCATTGCTAATCATATGCTCATGTTGTTTCATGTTTGTTTATAATGCCAATCTATGCTTGTGTTCATGATGTTATGGATTTGTGTTGTGATTTTCCATTATTCCGTGCCCATATTGACATCTTATTGTCAATATTTCTCCATGATCAAGCCATCATTTTACTCAAACAAGGATACCATGATGATCTACACATTTTGTACTTGAATTTTGGTTTTTATTTCATCTCATTTGGTGCCCCATAGTGGTTGTATTTTGTTGTGGAAGATTGAAGAAACTCACTGCATATTTTCGTGGCTGCATGAGCATGGCATGGTTAGGGTTTGGTTTATGGAAGAAGATGGTTACGTGGCGCCTCCTAAACCGCTGGATCGAGCGCGCATCTTCTAATCCTGGTCGTGCATGCGTTTTTGTCTTTGAGTCACTTAAGTGACCTTGACCGATTGATAACCATGTTACATGATTTTTTTTATTAAAACGTTATTTAATCTTTGTCACACCCTCAATAAATGGTTGTGGACTGGGCCTGCGCTTTCCTGCTTTCCACACCCCCACGCGCAAGGCCCACCAACAATCTCTTTTATTTTCTTATTTTAATTTCCATTTATTTTCTGTTTAGATTTTAATTATTTTAAAATATTTTCTTTATTCATAAAAATATCCAAAAATATTTTCTATATTTCTTAATGTTTTATTTAATTTTATTTAATTTTTATTTTTGTATTTATTTAATATTAGTATTTTATTTTAATTATTTATTCCAAGTGGTCCATTTTAGCATACATTTCACTCTTGATTTTATTTTTATGTCTTAAAATTATTTTTAGCTTTTGATTTTTGGGATGAAGGTTGACCATTGTCCCATGGTCAACCTGACCTTTTCTTGGAATTTTATTTCCAATTTTCAATTTATTTTGGATTTATTTTTTACCTAGTCTTGTTGGTTGATTTTTGGTTTGACCTCTGTTTTATTTCAATTATTTTATGCACCAATTTTAATTATTTTTGAAATCTTTTTGGGGGATGATGATTTCCTGACCCCAGCTCATTTAGTTTAATTTTTCATAATTTTCTTGATTAATTTGCTATTTATTTTATATTTTTTAAGTTGACTTGACTTTTCAGTTGACTTTTCTATGATTGATGTTTGACTTAGGGATTGCTTATGGCAATTGAAGAGATCTTTTAATCCTCCCTTGTTCATCTCATATGCCATGTATTAGAGGCCTTTCATCTTGATTTTATTTGGTACTTACCTCATTTCCTGATTAAATGATTCAGTGAACCTTTGGTGCATTTCTTTTCATCTGTTTGATTCACCTATTATCTGTTGCATTTGTTTCTTTCATCCATGCTTAATATTGCTTGATTTTTTACCATGTTCATACTCCCATACATTGTTTAATGCTCCATCATATCATTCTTTGATTCTTGGATTTGATTATATACTTGTTTGCTTATCTGATTTGATCGATAATTGTTGCCTACTTGTATGATGTATGAGGCATATATTCTTATTGTTTAATTGCCATGAACAATCCCCATTCATAACAAATGTACCCCTCTCCCATAAAGTGTATAATATTTATTCTTTCATTCTTTATTCATCTGTGAATACAAGAATTAAAATGAAAATATGATAATCATTTCAAAGTAAGATCAAAAGCTCGATCCAACGTCGAGTAATCATTTTCAAAACTTAATAGAACCAGCACGTATTCATCCATCCTTTTGTAAGTCAATCGCTTCATGCATCTCCATCTACCTGTAAGTCGATTGCCTCAGGCATCGCCATCTTCCCTTATCCGTGGCTCCTCTCCTTGCTCCATCCGTCGACACTTGTTCCGTTTTGGTAGCACCCATTAGGTAGAACCCTTTGTATGATAACATAGGTAGAATTCCCCTCTATATATCCTAACACATAGGTCCACATTGCATGACAACTCTAGGGCAGAGCTTCCCCATTTTTAGACCTTCCGTGCGTCTCCGATCTTGTGGCATGTCAATCCGTTCTATTGCAAAGAGGTAACTGCCTAAGACTCGATTCAGCGAGCTGCGACACCTACTGCTAGGACGTTGAACACATTTCCCACTTTCCTTTGACACAGCTGGTGTCCTCTTTTGTAATTCCATGTTCAGATGGCAATCCTTAACCCGTAGTTAGCCGAACTACGACAACTCTGATTCTCATGTTCAGATGAGATACGTAGGCACGAGATGCGATGTCTTGCCGAGTTTTTGACTGACAACTAACAACTAATCCTTGCTTGCTTTCGCCCTTGTTGCGATTATTTTCTCTCGCCCTCGTTGCGATCGAGACTTTCTTTTTCTCTTGCCCTAATTGCAATCGAGACCCTTGTTCCCGTAGTTAGCTGAACTACGTCTTGCTCTGATTCTCATTCCATATGAGATACGTTGGCATAAGACGCGATGTCTTAGCGAGCACACTTCTCTTTAACCCATAGGTAGCCGAGCTACGAAGACTATGATTCTCATATTCAGATGAGATACGTAGGCAGTGGATGCGACATCCTTGCGAGTCATGTTCTTTTGACCTTCTCTTAGCAGATAGTACTTTAGATATACCTACACCCTTTAGACTAGAACAACAAGAGTGGATCCCGTAGAGTACTACGGATGCGTAGGGGTGCTAATACCTTCCCTTCGTATAATCGACTCCCGAACCCAAGATTTGGTTGCGAGACCTTGTCTTTTCCTTCTCTTCAGGTTTTCTTCAATCGTTTCCTTTCCCTCCTTTAGGATAAATAACGAACGATGGCGACTCTTCTGTTTCTTTTTTTGCCGGTTGTTTTTTCGCACCAGTTGTGACAGTTGGCGACTCTGCTGGGGACCCGGTTTCCCTATGCGAGTCCCTCCTAGCTTTTGTGAGTTTCTTGTTTGTTGGGTGTTTATTCTTTTGTACAGTTATTTACTTTCAGCATTTATCTGCTTTATCTTATTACATTGTGTACATATGATTGTTGTATCTGTTGGATCTGTGAGGTTGTTTGTTGGGGTGGGTTGTTCTATGAGAGATAAGCCCACTACCCAGGCCTGAGCGTACACACAGGTTTTAGAGTGGATAGTCATGAGGCTTGCGTAGCATGTTGCTACGTTAAGTCATTCATGAAGACCCACACACAGATGAGGTTTCTTTTGGATATATTCTATCCTACGGGTGTTCCGTAACGACATGATGTTCCTGTAGAAATCGTCGACTCTGGTGACCATTTCCAGAGGACTCAGTCGAGGCCTCTCCTCCGAGATGCGTTTATGTTAGCTCTGGTGGGCGCATTCTCGCTGCTCAATCCGAGGACCCCGAGGCTGGGAACTTGCTTTTAGGATGTCCTGTTGAGGGGAGTCAGTGGAGGTCTTTTATCCCGTAATAATGCCAAACCTTCAGTGGTAAACGTATTATTCTCGACTGAAGGGCTAGAAGCTGACGAACTTCTGTTCTTAGAACCTACCAGTGAGGGGCGGGCTAAATTCAGGAAACCTTAACCTTCAACCAACCCGGTTTTCTGTTATTCTTGTTGGAGCAAAGCTTTGATCTCTTATATGTTCCTCAGTGGGTTTCTCTTCAGACAGTGTGACCTGACAGTTGTTCAAGAAGACACCGCAATCCTGATTCCCATGTCACTGCATTGCATCACATCATTTTGCATTCATATCATTTAACATATGTTTATCTATTCCCAGGGGTTTATATCTTCTTGATTCTAGTCGGGGTCTTCTGGTTCTCCTAAGATGGATATTGGCAGAAAAAGACATGTCGCCTACAAATTTCCTGTGGTTTGTTTGGATCCCATTCAACAGCTGATGGAGTTAATGATCATGATTCTTTAGAAAGATTCCGGAAGGATTATGGGTTGATTCTATGTTTCGTCACGGTTCTCTCCAAAGATCAACATGATGCTCTCTTTACATTGTTGCAGTTCTATGACCCTCCATTGAGGTGTTTCACATTCCCGGATTATATCTTGGTCCCTACTTTGGAGGAGGTTGCCAGTTTTCTCAGAGTTCCTATCAAGCCGCAGTTGCTATTCTACAGTTCAGAGTTTCTGCCCGATCTCAACATGGTTGCTTCAGCCACATATTTGGGGAAATCAATCTTGAAGGCTAATATGTGTCAAAAGGGAGGAGTCAGTGGTTTTCATTTGAGTTTCTTAGTGGGAGAAGCCAAGAAGAAGCTTGGAGATGGTGATCAGAGAGGTCTCAATGCTGTGTTGGCTCTTTGTGTATACGGGATTGTCCTGTTTCCTAATGTTGCAAAATTTATGGATGTAGACGCAATACGCCTCTTCGTGTTGGGAAATCCAGTACCGACCTTACTGGGAGATTTCTTTCATTCAGTGCATAATAGGAATGAGAATAGAAAAGGAGGATTGGTGAATTGTTGTGCACCCTTGTTTCATAAGTGGTTCAGTTCTCACCTACCCAAGTCGGGAGCATTCGTTGATGTCGAGGACTCGTTGAGTTGGTCGAAGAGATTGATGGGGATAAGAGCTAAAGATATTTCTTGGTGGGCTGACCAGAACTTACTTCGGGCGGATATTATTCACAGTTGTGGGAACTTCCCGAATGTACCGTTGGTAGGAAGAAGAGGAGGAATCAACTATAATCCGTCTCTAGCAGTCAGACAGTTTGGATATGCTTTAAGAACTCCGCCTTTGGAAAAAGATGTGGAAGAATCTCTGTTTTTCCATTCTTCATCTGATCTGGCTGTGTTCCATAAAGCGGTTGAGGCCTGGCTCAAGGTAATCAAGAGAGGAAGGACTGTGCTTGGGAAAGGAGATTGTAGGACTTATCCTCAATATGAAGATTGGCTTCGGGGAAGAGTCGAAGGGTTTGGTCTGCCATTTCCTATTGAAGAACCTTTGTATCCACCTACTCCTGAGCAGTCAACAATGGTGAGCCCATAGGAGTATGACAAATTGAAGAATGCCATGGAGGAACTTTAAACTGAAAACTCGGAGTTGAGTGTGAAGTTACAAGACTTTATGCGTCTATACCATGAGGCAGAGTATCAAAAGGGGGAAGCTGTCAGATTGCAAGAGGAAGTAGAGAAGAAATTGGCTATGGAGGTGAACTTCTTCAGGAAGACTGACAAAGCCTTGGGATCATCCATTTCTGAGTTGAGGCGAGTCAAGCAGCAGTTAACAGATGCCCGTGGTAAGTTAGCTGGGTGGCAAGAACAATGGGATGCATTTTCAGCTTCTAGGAAGGCAAAAGAGGGGGAGATGGTGGCCGAATTGACTGGTCAGAAGGAGAAGTTGAAGACTCTGCTGAAAGAGAAGAACAATGAGCTCTTGTGTGCCCGTACAACCAATGGTTACATCACAAATCAACTCGACAAGGCTCAAGAGCAGATTGAAGAACTCAAAGTGCGGGCAGGTTTGAAGAAATCTAGACTTGAAGAGGTATTCGGGGAGGATAATGGGGATTATTACAGATAGCACATCAACGAACTGGATGGGATTATTCACAAGAGGAATTTGCTTATACGGCGTTTGACAGAATCTCCAGATCATCCCGACGCGGTGGCACTGCTGGCTGAAGTTAGGAGCAGTCCCTATGGGTTGTATACAGGAGGCTGATTCCTGATTTTCTGTTCCTATTCTTACTTGTCGTGTTCTTTGTTGCTTTGTAGTGATGATCCACATGCTTGTTGTGGAGATCCCCTTTTGATGTACTGTTGGCTAAGGCCCATCTCCTTGAACTCATTTTGTATGACGATTATTCTTTATTGCATCTTGGTCTCAAAAGTTTATCCATTGCTCGATCTTCTTGTACTGTTCATCTGATGTGAGACTGGAATCAAGGGGTAGAATACCCTTTGGAATTGATAAACATGTCATTGCATTTGCATATTCATTAGCATGTCTTGCATAACAGGTACCGCCGCAGTGTTCTCAGTTTGTTTGGTATTCCACTAGCAGGATAGCTGACTCAGGCATTCACCGATACGGTACCCGAAGAAATCAATAAAGGGCAATGGAAGGTCTACAAGCAGAGCTCGCTGAGATGAGGATTCGCATGAATCAGTTCATGGAAGTGGTCCAAGGAGTGGCTCATGGAAAGCAGGAGCTTAGATTGTTGGTACAGAGGAATCCCCCTACTACTCAACCGGAGGTTGTGGCTGATCCTCCAGCTGGAGAGGCTAATGGACCCAATGGACCGGGGCCTATCCCGATCCCACATGTCAACCTTGATCAACAACCCATCCATGATGATCAGGAGGATCAGTTCCCCCTGCTTAAGGAAGACTTTGGCATAGGCCATGGTGTGGACCCTATGTTTCGGAGGCTAGAAGAGAGGTTGAAAGTTGTGAAAGGGCATAATGCTCTTGGTGTGGATGTTGCTGACTTGGGGCTGGTCCCAGGTGTGAGAGTTCCACCAAAGTTCAGAGTCCCAGTTTTTGATAAATACAATGGCAACTCTTGCCCGAAGACTCACGTACAAGCTTACTTCCGCAAGATGGTTGCGTATTCTGATGATGAGAAGCTGCTCATGTACTTCTTCCAGGACAGCCTAGCTGGGGCATCCTTGGAGTGGTATATGAGGCTGGACAGAGCCCATATCCGTTGCTGGAGAGACTTGGATGAGGCCTTTGTGAAGCAATATCAATACAATGCAGATATGGCACCTGACAGGACTCAACTCCAGAATCTGTCTCTCAAGAGCAACGAGTGCTTCAAAGAGTATGCTCAACGCTAGAGAGAGATGGCTTCCCGTGTTCAGCCTCCGATGTTGGAAAAAGAGATGGCCAACATGTTTATGAACACACTGCCTGGATCTTATTTGGAGCGTCTGGTGGGTTGCAATGCCTCCAATTTTGCTGATGTGGTCTCTACCGGTGAGAGGGTGGAGAACTACTTGAAGACATGTAAGATCCAAAATGAGGTTGGATCATCTTCGGGGTCAAAGAAGCCGTTCTTAGGAGGACAGAAGAGGAGAGAAGGAGATACAAATGCCATATATTCTTATCAGAACAGGGGTAACCCCAGGACTAATTTTCAGAATTACCATCAGCAACCCTATGTTGCAGCTGTGACCATTCCGGCTGCAGCACCAGTGCAACAACAACAACCGCAACATCAACAAAATCAATATCAACAACAACAGGGTAACAGACCTGCTTATCAACAGAGACACAGAATGATGGATAGGCGTTTCGACATTCTTCCGATATCATACGCCCAGTTGCTTCCCAACCTTCAACAATTACAACTTGTGCAGTTACGCACTTTGGCTCCTCCCGTTGGCAGGCTTCTAGTGGGTTATGACGCCAATGCTAGGTGTAATTTCCACTCTGGGGCACCTGGCCACACTATTGAGAACTGCAAAGCTTTTAAGCATGTAGTTTAGGACCTTATTGACTCAAAGGCCATTAACTTCGCGCCGGCTCCTAATGTTGTCAACAATCCCATGTCGTGGCATGGTAGGGCAAATGTTAACATGGTTAAAGGAGAAGTCAAACTAGTCAAGGATGTGCTGAAATTGAAGACTCCGCTGTTAGAAATCAAGGAATACTTGCTAAAGGCAGATGTTTTCCCCGGCTGTGGGAGCGGTTGTTTAGGTTGTGTTGCACAGAGTGGGGGTTGTGTGAAGCTGCAGCAGGGTATCCAGGCCTTGCTTGACGATGGTGTCCTTCAAGCTGAAGACCTATCTGCCCAAAGGTCTGTTGAAGGGGTTGTTGAAGGAGTTGTTGAGAATGGAGATGTTGATCCTCTCTTGTCTGAAGATGCCATTGCCGTTGATGAATTTACAAATGTTGTTCCTGTTGATCTTGTAATTCCCAATGATATAATTAATTTTCCTGATGTTGTTGCTAATATTCCAAACATTGTGTCTGATGCTGATGTACTTGTTGAAATTGATTCCGATGTTTCGGATGTTTGCACTTTAATAAATAAGACTTTTGAGTATGACTGTGATGTTGCCACTATCATAATTTTCTACCCGACCGCTCAGATCAGTGTGCCAGTAGCGCAACCGGTACCACCAGTGCGACCGCATCAATCCACTATAACTATCACGACCCCTGGTCCTTTACCTTTCACCAGCGAAAGGGCCATTCCTTGGCATTACGGGGGGAGTTTATACACGCATGATCATGGAGTGGAGCAGCCACTGAAAGTAGAAGAGGTGCAGGATCAGAAGTCTGGACCTGGAGTTGAGATAAAAGATCCCGCAGTGGAAAATGTTGGTAGAATTGGGAGATTCACCAGAAGTGGTAGGCTGTTCTCACCACCTGTTACCCAACCTGATAGTTCTGACGCTGCGGCGAAGGCCAAAGGCAAGCAAGTTGTGAATGAGGGTACCTCTGCACCACAGGCTGGCTCTAAGCCTGCTTTTGTGAATGATGTGGACGAGCTCTTGAGAATTATAAAGAAAAGCGACTACAAGATAGTTGATCAGTTGATTCAGACGCCGTCCAAGATATCTATTCTCTCACTCCTACTGTGTTCGGAGGCACACAGGGAAGCACTCCTGAAGGTCCTTAATGTTGCGTATGTGCCTCAGGAGATCTCAGTGAACCAACTAGAAGGGATCGTTGCAAATGTTCATGCAAGCAACGAGTTGGGTTTTACTGATTCTGACTTGACGCCAGCTGGACGCGATCATAACAAGGCTTTGCACATTTCGATGGAGTGTAAAGACACTGTGTTATCCCATGTTCTGGTGGATACAGGTTCCTCTCTCAATGTGCTACCCAAGAGAGCCCTGTCAAAGTTAGATGTAGAAGGTTTGATCTTGAAGCCTTCCGATCTTGTGGTAAGAGCCTTCGATGGTTCTAAGAGGTCGGTGTTCGAAGAGGTAGAATTGCCAGTTCAGATTGGATCACAAACCTTCAACACTGTCTTCTATGTGATGGATATCAGTCCTTCGTATAGCTGCTTGCTGGGTCATCCTTGGATCCACAATGCCAGGGCAGTCTCCTCGACCTTGCATCAGAAGATCAAGTTCCCGGTCAACGGAAGAATTATCACTGTCTGTGGTGAGGAGGATATTTTGGTCAGTCACCTGTCTACATTCAAGTATGTAGAGGTAGAAGGTGAGATTCATGAGACCTTGTGTCAGGCATTTGAGGTAGTTCAAGTCAAGGATGCAGCTCTAGTGGAAAAGGTTGAAGCAGGTGCCTCTATTTTGTCCTTCAAGCAGGCACAGGCCTTGGTAAATTTAGGTGTTGCTCCTGGTTGGGGACGTCTGTTGGATTTACCTATAAAGGAAGACAAGTTTGGGATTGGGTATCAGCCGACATTGACTTCTACAACTTCAACGCCTCAGACTCTTCAGGGGCCGATTACTTTCTCCAGCGCTGGCATCATTCAGTATGGCCAGATCTATGCAATCAACGAAGAAGATGGGGATAATGATTGCGACATTGACAACTGGGTGCGTCCAAGGGTCCCGAGTGAAGTTCTCCGCAACTGGTCTTCTGAAGAGATTATCCAAGTCACTCTTCTTGAAGAGTAATTTTCTTTGTTTATTCATGCATATCCAAGTCTTACGTTCCACCCAGGGCGTAATGACTCATTGTAGGGCTCATCTATGTGAATACCTGCATATTTTATCATAAATAAAGGACGTCTTTTTGCATTCAAATATTTTGTTCACTATCTTTCTATTTTTGCAGTTTTCAAGTATCAAAAATCAAAAAAATACATTTGGCAATGTTTTGTTTAGTTTTCACTCCTTGTTCACACTCATAAGCACATACCATCACTCATGCAGATGCACGTCACCGGATCCTATTGATAATAGTTCTGCTATGGCTCGCTTCGACTTTGAAAATCCAATCTTTCAAGCTAAAGAAGAGGGGGATGAAGACTGTGAACTCCCTGAAGAACTTGCCAGGTTGTTAAAACAAGAGGAAAGGGTCATCCAACCGCATCAAGAGTCTATTGAAGTGATTAATCTCGGCACCGAGGATGTCAAGAGAGAAATCAAGATAGGGGTTGCTTTGGAAGATAATGTGAAGAAGGGGCTGATTGAGTTGCTACAAGAGTATGTTGACATCTTTGCTTGGTCTTATCAGGACATGCCAGGGCTTGACACAGACATTGTGGTACACCGTTTGCCTCTCAAAGAGGATAGTCCTCCGGTTAAGCAAAAGCTCAGAAGAACAAGACCAGAGATGGTTGTCAAGATAAAGGAAGAAGTGCAAAAACAGTTGGATGCAGGGTTTCTAGCGGTTACAAATTATCCGCCATGGGTTGCAAATATCGTCCCAGTACCTAAGAAGGATGGAAAGGTATGGATGTGTGTTGACTACCGGGATCTGAACAGAGCCAGTCCCAAAGATGATTTCCCATTACCTCACATCGATGTTTTGGTGGATAACACGGCTCAGTTCTCGGTATTCTCCTTCATGGATGGCTTTTCCGGCTATAATCAAATTAAGATGGCACCAGAAGAGATGTAGAAGACAACTTTCATAACCCCATGGGGGACCTTCTGCTACAATGTGATGCCGTTTGGTCTGAAGAATGTTGGGGCAACATATCAATGAGTTATGGTAACTCTTTTCCATGATACGATTCATCATGAAATTGAGGTTTATGTTGATGATATGATTGCTAAATCTCAGACGGAAGAAGAACATTTGGTGAATTTGCAGAAACTGTTTGAGCGTTTGAGGAAATTTAAGCTAAGGCTTAATCCAAACAAGTGTACTTTCGGGGTGAGATCTGGAAAATTGCTGGGTTTTATTGTTAGTGAAAAAGGGATTGAGGTGGATCCTGACAAAGTAAAAGCAATACAAGAAATGCCTGAGCCAAGAATAGAAAAACAAGTCTGTGGTTTCATAGGAAGGTTGAACTACATTGCAAGGTTCATCTCTCACCTAACAGCCACGTGTGAGCCAATATTATAATTATTGAGAAAAGATCAGGCTATCAGGTGGAATGATGATTGCCAAAGGGCTTTCGAGAAGATAAAAGAGTATTTGCAGAATCCTCCAATCCTTATGCCTCCGGTCCTAGGGAGACCACTGATTATGTATCTGACAGTACTTGATAATTCCATGGGTTGTGTTCTCGGTCAACACGACAAGACAGGTAGGAAAGAGCATGCCATATACTACCTGAGTAAAAAATTCACAGATTACGAGTCGAGATACTCAATGCTTGAAAAGACATGTTGTGCACTTGCATGGGCTGCTAAGCGATTGAGACAATACATGCTGACTCACACAACCTTACTGATCTTCAAGATGGATCTAGTCCAACATATATTTGAGAAGCCAACTCTCACCGGAAGGGTTGCTCGTTGGAAAATGGTACTGATAGAGTACGACATCTAGTATACATCCCAGAAAGCCATCAAAGGGAGTATTCTGTCAGACTATCTTGCTCAGCAGCCGATCGATGATTATGAGCTGATGAAGTTTGATTTTCCGGACGAAGACATCATGTTCCTCAAGATGAAAGACTGTGAAGAGCCAGTTGTTGAGGAGGGACCTGATCCAGATGAAAAATGGACTTTAATGTTTGATGGGGGCGTCAATGCCAAAGGAAGTGGAATTGGTGCTGTCATTACCACTCCGAAAGGTGCCCACATGCCTTTCACCGCTCGTTTGACTTTTGAGTGCACCAATAATGAAGCTGAGTATGAGGCCTGTATCTTGGGTATTTAGCAAGCCATTGATTTGGGAATCAAGACTCTGGACATCTTCGGAGATTCAGCTCTAGTGATCAATCAAGTGAATGGTGATTGGAATACTCTCCAGCCTAATCTGGTCCCCTACAGAGATTACACGAGAAGACTGTTGACTTTCTTCACAACAGTAAAGCTGTATCATATACCTCGTGATGAAAACCAGATGGCGGATGCTCTTGCTACTCTATCCTCCATGATCAAAGTGACTCGTTGGAACCATGCTCACAAGATCGATGTTATGCGCCTTGATTGGGCCGCGTATGTGTTTGCTGCTGAACTGATAGTTTATGACAAGCCCTGGTATCACGACATCAAGTGCTTTCTGAAGAATTAAGAGTACCCTGCAGGGACATCCAACAATGATAGAAAGACTTTGAGAAGATTGGCAGGCAGTTTCTTCTTGAACAAAGACGATGTGATGTATAAGAGGAACTTCGACATGGTTTTGCTCAGATGCGTGGATAGACACGAAGCGGACATGTTAATGCAGGAAGTTCATGAAGGCTCTTTCGGTACTCATTGTAACACCCCAAAATTTGCCCTCCTCATTCATGCATTCATTTAGCATTTCATATTGCATTTCAATCAGAATTAGATCCAAAAAACTTTTAAAAAAAAAAACGAAAAAAAAAATGAAAAAAAAATGAAAAACGAAAAAAAAAATAAAAAATAAAATAATAATAATAATAATTTTTTACAAAAAATAATAAATAATAATAATAATAATAAAATAAAATAAAAAAATTAATTAAATAAATAAATAGAAAAATGTCAAACTTGGACCTCTCTCAAAAGCCCACTAAGCTACCAATATTAGTCTATAAATACCAAGGCTTCATTTGAGAAAAAAGGGGGAGAACAGACAGAAGAAGGAGGAAAAGCAAAATACTCTGAGGTTTTCTTGGAACAAAACCCTGGAGGAAAAAGAAAGTGAGAGAAAAGCCAACAGAGTTCAGAGCAACCTCCGGACACTGAAGGGAACTCATTGGCAAAGAACCAGTTCTACCTCATATAAACCCTGAGATTGTTCTGCAAACCCCGGTGCAATCCAATTTCAATCAAGCTCTCCAATCAGGTTTGCCCTATATCCATCATCTCTATGCTTTCAATTTGAATTTTTTGAATGTATGAGGTATTATGGGTGAATTTGATACCCTTTTGATGCATATGTTTAACAAGAGGTTTAGGCCTCCTACCCTTGGTTGCTTTTTGTGAATTGAAAGGGCATGATTCATGTGGTTACATTTTGATTTGGGGGCAACTCTTGGTTACCCTATCTTGTTTCACTAACTCTTTTGTTGAGTTTTTGTGAAGGCACATGACTTTTGCAGGGATAACTTGCGTGGTTTCCCACTTTATTTGTGGGATAACCCCTGGAGGTTCATTCCGATTACCTGTACTGACTCACCTTTCTTTGATGGCATTAGCTTGGGAGATCCCTGGGTTTCTTACTCCTTTAATTGCTGTTACTTCGGATCTTTATCCGTGTGGTACTTTTACCTCTTTTCCGCATTTTATCGCTTTCTTAGCTGGAAGACCTCAATAGGAGGCATTTGTTTTCTTTTGTTTATTTACTTCTGAGCCCCCTTGTTGGCACATTTACTTTATACATGTTTGTTTTGTATGTGTTCGTATCTCTGCAGGTAGCGTGGTTCCTTCGTCAAGGACTGCCTTTTTGCCCTTGAGCATCCCAAACCCTAAAACCCAAAGCAACACGTTAACTCCTTCTACTACAGGCGAGTAAGTCTCCAAAGGTCGAGCATCCGGTAGATTGCGTAGTGACGTCGTTCGTCCAAAACCCAATCCATAACCCCATAGTTAGCCGAACTACGTTTTGCTCTGATTCTCAGGCCAGATGAGATACGTAGGCATAAGACGCGATGTCTTAGCGAGCACACATCCCCCAAACCTACAGGTCAGCCGAGCTACGAAGACTCTGATTCTCATATTCAGATGAGATACGTATGCAGTGGATACGACATCCGCGCGAGTCATTTTCATTTAACCCTTTTTTTTGGTAAACAACACAACATAAACTCACACCCTTTAGACAAGAATTACAAAAGTGGATCCCGTAGAGTACTACGGATACGTAGGGGTGCTAATACCTTCCCTTCGCATAACCGACTCCCGAACCCAAGATTTGGTTGCAAGACCCCGTCTTGTCCTTTCCTTTTTCAGGTTTACTTCGAGCGTTTCCTTTCCCTCCTTTGGGATGAATAACGCACGGTGGCGACTCTTCTGTCATTTTCTTTCGCGATTGTTTTTTCGTGCACTGTATTTTTCAGGTAGCTACAGCTGGCGACTCTGCTGGGGATTGAAAGAAGTTGACCTCTTGCTGGTCCATCTTCCCTAAGCGAGTCCCTCCTAGCTTGTGTGATTTCTTGTTTATTAGGTGTTCATGCTTTTGTACATTTATTTGCTTACCTGCTTGCATGCATCTGTTGTATCTGTTGGATCTGTTTGTTTGTTTGTTCGGATGGGGTGTTCTATGAGAGATAAGCCCATTACCCAGGCTTGAGTGTACACACAGGTTTTAGAGTGGATAATCATGAGGCTTGCGTGGCGTGTTGCTACGTTAAGTAGTTCGTGAAGAACCACACCCAGACGAGGTTTCTTTTGGATATATTATGTCTTACGGGTGTTCCGTAATGGCAGGATGTTCCTCTAGAAATCGTCGACTCTGGTGACCATTTCCCGAGAACTCAGTCGAGGCCTCTCCTCTGAGACGTGATTATGTTAGCTCTGGTGGGCGCATTCTCGCTGCTCAATCCGAGGATCCCGAGACTGGGAACTTGCTATTAGGATGTCCTGTTGAGGGGAGTCAATGGAGGTCTTTTGTCCCGTAATAATACCAAACCTTCAGTGGTAAACGTATTATTCGCGACTGAAGGGCTGAAGCTGACGAACTTCTGTTCTTAGAACCTACCAGTGAGGGGCGGGCTAAATTCAGGAAACCTTAACCTCCAACCAACTCGGTTTTCTGGAGCAGAGTTTTGGTCTTGTATTATATTCCTCAGTGAATTTCTCTCCAGGCAGTGCAACCTGACAGATGTTCAAGCAGATCCATCAATTCTAATTGACATGCCTTTGCATTTCATAACATCATCTGCATATTTGCATCCAACATCTCATGCTTATTCATTTGCAGGGTATTCCCTTTCAAAACGGGGGTGCCTTAAAACTGAACAAGCAGTGCATCGCATACCATGCATATTAACCCTTGTCTGTTTTGCAGGTGTCACCGCAGTGTCTAATGTTTATTCCCTGTATCAGGCAGTTATTGGTCCCAAGCGAGTCCACAGGTACCCGACAAAGGAAAATCGTCCACAGCTAGCGATGGACCAAGTACAGAAAGAGCTGGCTGATATGCGTGAAAGGATGGATCAGTTCATGACATTGATGACTGGTATGGCAGAAGGCCAGGAAAAGCTGAGGGAATTGGTTGAGCAACCGAGACCCGATCCGGAGGTGGAGATACCAAATGCTGAGGGAAACCCTGGTAACCCTGGGAACGTTGATAACCCTGTGAACACTGGTAACGCGGGTAACGCAAATGCTGATGGAAACCCGAGTAATGTTGGCAACACAGGGAATGTTGGAAATGGTATTGGCGGAAGGTACAATGTGAATCAAGGAATTCGGATTAACGGGCGCCCCGTTACTGAAGATTATCAGTATGATCAATTTTCTTTGCACGACGAGGCCCTCGAGACCACTCGTCGTATGGATGAGCTTGCTGAGAAGCTCAAATCTTTGGAGTCTCAAAATTCCTTAGGCTTTGATGTCACAAATCTTGGTCTGGTTCAGGGAGTAAGGATTCCTCACAAGTTCAAACCCCCTACTTTTGAGAAATACAACGGGGCTTCTTGCCCACGCACTCATCTCCAATCTTATCTGGGAAGGTTGGGAGCTCACACGGAAGATGAAAAGTTGTGGATGTACTATTTTGAAGACAGTCTAACTGGAGCTTCTCGTGAATGGTATTCTCATTTGTCTCGTACTACCATCAAGGGCTGGAAAGACTTGGCAGAGGCTTTTGTCAAGCAATATCAATACAACTTGGACATGGCTCCAAATCGGACCTTGTTGCAAGGTATGTCTCAGACTGCCAAGGAAACCTTTAGAGAGTATGCTCAGCGTTGGAGACAGATTGTTGCGTCCGTCCAACCCCCTATGTCTGAAAGGGAGATGGCGGACATGTTCATGAACACTCTTCAAGGCAATTATATTGAGAGATTGGCTGCTTCCTCGTCAATCAGCTTTGCAGAGATAGTAATTGCTGGAGAAAGAATCGAGAGTCTGTTGAAGATGGGCCGAATTCAAGACAATAGTGCTTCCAACTCATCAGGTCCCAAGAGACCGTTTGCTGGTAACGGTCAGCGAAGAAAAGAAGGCGAGGCAAGCGTTGTGTATGCCGGCAGAAGCAGGGGTAGAGGACGCCCTAGTTATTATCAAGATCAAGTGGCCGCAGTCACTATTCCAACACCTGTTCCTCAACCGCAATATCATCCGCAACAACAACCCAGGTACAACAATCAACAACAAGGAGGTAATCCGGGTCAGCAGAGACACTATCAACAATGTCCAAGGCAGACGGACCGGGTCATCGAGCCAATCCCAATGCCTTATTCAGTATTACTTCCCAAGCTGATTGACATGAATCTGGTTACGTTGAGAACTCTGGCCCCACCAATCGATCCCAATAATTTGCCTAGAGGTTATGATGTCAACGCCAGATGTGCTTTTCACTCCAACGCACCTGGCCATACTACAGATAATTGCAAGGCTCTCCAGTTAAAGGTACAAGATTTGAGAGATGCCCAGGCTATCAATTTTGCTCCGGTGCCTAATGTTATCCAGAACCCGATGCCGGCTCACGGCGGGCAGAGGATTAATGTTGTTGATTGTGGGGGAACTTTGAATTTGGTTTCTGATGTGACTAAGGTGAAGACTTCGCTATCGGTGGTTAAAGACCGACTTCTGGTAGGACAGATTTTCCCGGGCTGTGGGGAAGAATGCAGAAATTGTCAAGCTGCCGAAAACGGATGTGACAGTTTGAGAAGGGGTATTCAGCAACTGATAGATGAAGGTTGTCTTCAGTTCGATCAGGCCCGTCTAGTGAAGAATGATGTATCGACGGTGACGTTTTATTTCACTCCTGAAGAAATATATGTTCCCGAGAGACTCGCTCCGACAACAATATATTTCCCAGAAAGAACAGAACCAGCAGCGGTGAACATCGAAAGTTCAGCACCAGTTGCAATTTACTCTGACAGCCCTCAACCGACTTTGGTTGGTCTGATCACCATCACAATACCAGGACCCGTTCCGTATGAGAAAGACAGTGCTATCCCGTGGCACTATGGGGCTGATATCTACTACCAGGGGCAGAAAGTTAACGAAGAAGACATTGACATTGGTAGCTCCGCTGTAGACAATGTTGGAGGGGTTGGTGGCTTCACTCGCAGTGGACGCCTATTTGCACCATCAACATTACACGTGAATACTGAAGCCGAGGCAGCTGCCAAGGCTAAAGGGAAACAGATGGCCGCCGAAGAGGTTACTACTGAGGAAGATCATCCTAAGACCGCATTCGAGAAGGAAGTGGATAAGTTTATGAGGATTATCAAGAAAAGTGACTACAAGGTAGTCGACCATCTAAATCAGACACCCTCAAAGATCTCCATTCTGTCACTATTGATGTGCTCTGAGGCGCACAGAGCAGCCTTGTTGAAAGTACTGAATATGGCCTATGTTCCACCGGAGATAACTGTTAACCAGCTGGAGTCGGTAGTTTCCAATGTAAACGCTAGCCGGGGGCTAGGTTTCACCGATAATGACCTGACATCTGAGGGCAGGAATCACAACAAAGCCTTGCATATCACAATGGAGTGCAAAGGGGTGATGCTTTCCCATGTTTTGGTTGATACAGGCTCTTCTCTGAATGTTCTTCCAAAGAAAGCCTTAATGAAGTTGGATTGCGATGACACCATCCTGAGGCCAAGTAACTTAGTTGTGAGGGCTTTTGATGGCTTTAAGAGAGCTGTCTTTGGCGAAGTTGAGTTTCCAGTTAAGATTGGACCGCAGGTGTTCAAGAGCACCTTTTATGTGATGGATATCCAGCCTGCCTACAGCTGTCTGCTAGGTCGGCCTTGGATTCATGTTGCCGGTGCTGTTACTTCTACCCTCCACCAGAAGCTCAAATATGAACTACAAGGTCAGGTCGTCACTGTCTGTGGTGAAGAGGATATTTTTGTTAGCCATCTGTCTACATTTAAGTATGTAGAGATGGACGGCGAGATGCACGAGATGCTGTGTCAGGGCTTCGAAGCCATAAACATCAATGAGGTCGCGCCCAAAGCTGTCTTTTCACCTGAGTTTGAGAAGGTCGGGACTTCTATCTCTTCATATAAGCAAGCTGTCGAAGTGGTTAAAGCTGGTAATGCCCAAGGCTGGGGCAAATTTATGGAGCCAGTCATCAAAGAAGACAAGTTTGGATTGGGGTATGCTCCGGGATCTCAGAAGAATGAAACCGATACTCTCTCCAACGGGGGTTTGGTTTCTCCCCACATCGTCAATGCTGAAGACGAAGACAAGGCTGACAGCGACTGTGACTTAGATAGCTAGAATCGCCCGTGTGTCCCGGGAGAAAAGCTCGACAATTGGTTGTCTGAAAAAACCGTCCGGTTTACTCTACTGAAAGAGTGATTTTTATTGTTTTCCTTTATTACATGCATAATAAAGTCTTACACTTTGCCCAAGGTGTAACGGCTCATTTGTAGGGCCATCCATTTAGTTACATTTCGCAATTATTTTTATCATCAATAAAGGACGGCTTTTGCAAACAATTTTGTGTTCTCTTTCTTTCAGTTTTTTTACTTTTACAAAAAAAAAATGGCAATGTTTCTTTTTTCGTTTTTTCTTTCTTTCCAAAAAAAAAACTCTCATTCTAAGGTAAAGCATGATCCTCCATCATGCAGAGCGGACCACCCGGATCTCACTACTAACGACACTGCTATGGCCAAGTATGACTTCGACAATCCTATCTATTAAGCCGAAGAAGGGGTTGAGGAAGATTGTGAATTGCCTGAAGGGTTAGCCAGATTGTTGAAACAAGAGGACCGAGCTATTACACCTTATCAGGAGGTGATTGAGACCGTCAACATCGGTACCGCAGACGACAAGAAAGAGATCAAGATCGGGGAAAGTCTACAGGCCGAGAGGAAAGACCGTTGATCATATACTTGACTGTGTTAGAAAGGTCAATGGGTTGTGTGCTCGGTCAGCATGACGAGTCAGGTCGAAAAGAGCATGCAATATACTACCTTAGCAAAGGTTTACCGACTGTGAACAAAGATACTCATTGCTCGAGAAAACTTGTCGCGCTTTGGCATGGGCTGCTCGCCGACTAAGACAATATATGTTGACTCACACGACTCTATTGATATCAAAAATGGATCCAGTCAAGTATATTTTTGAAAAGCCAGCACTTACCGGAAAGGTTACTAGGTGACAAATGATACTGACAGAGTATGACATCCAATACACTTCACAAAAAGCCATCAAGGGAAGTGTCTTGTCAGACTATCTTGCAGAGCAACCGATTGATGATTACCAACCTATGAGGTTTGACTTTCCTGATGAGGACATCATGTTTCTCAAATCGAAAGATTGAGAGGAAGCACTCCCGGAGGAGGGGCCTGACCCTGAATCCAAATGGGTTATGATGTTTGATGGGGCGGTCCACGTCAATGGTCGCGGAGTTGGTGTAGTGTTGATCACACCGGAAGGGGGTTCATATGCCATTTGGTGCCAGAATAACTTTTCCCTGCACCAACAATGAAGCCGAATACGAAGCTTGTATCCTAAGACTTGAGGAAGCCGTCAATATACAGATTAAAACCCTGGATGTATACGGGGATTCAGCTTTGGTCATCAATCAAACCAACGGGAAATGGTGCTATGCTAGAACTACGTGCCCAGAATTGACGTATCTCGGTCAGAGACGAATGAAGAAAGCATTTGGTCAGAAAGTGCGCCCTCGGGAGTATCGAGTCGGTGAATTGGTACTCAAAAGATTTCTTCCTCCCAACACAGATCACAGGGGTAAATGGACACCGAACTATGAGGGTCCGTACGTGGTTAAAAGGATTTTCTATGGCGGAGCTTTGATGCTAACAACCATGGATGGCGAAGGATTCCCGTCCCCTATTAACTCAGACGCAGTTAAAAAAAATACTTCGCATAAAATAGACCCGCTGGACGATAAAAAGAATAGTCCAGGCAAAAAAAGGGCATCCCGACGAACCAAAAAAAAGAATAAGGAGGTTCGGGCAAAAATTAGGGATATAAAAGAGAGTACACCCGGTGAGTCGAAAACCCAAAAGGGCGGCTCAGGCAAAAATGGGTATCCCGGTGGATTGAAAACCCGAAAAGGGGGCGATCCAGGCAAAAGTTAGGGAATAAGCGAATGACTGTGATCTGAGTTCATCAGTGTTATATCACCGTTTCATTCAATCCGGCAATCTTCGAAGGTTAAAGATCGACTAATCATCCACTTCAGAAAGCAAGATGAGCAGAGCGTCTTGAGGACATACGAGCCATAGCAGAGTCGAAACTCGGTGGGACCCCGTATCCCCATTGCCATTAGGATAGTTCTCTTTTTATAGCGATCACCTCTTTTCAGGGATCAGCTTCCTGATACCCTCGCCTATTCCTGCCACAAATTTTCTCCCCAGTAAGAGTCGAATAATTCAGTTAAAGAGCCTCTTTATTTTTCATTTATCAGTTTGTTTGCAAAAATGTCCGAATTTTTGATAAAACATATTGCATATGAACATAATGGTGGCTTTTGCAGATGATTTGCACAGGAAAACATTTAAAATTGCTTTGAATGTGCTTAATCTCGGACGGTGAATTCAAACCGAGTAATTCCCCCGAGGCATACGTGTATTTTTGGTTGCAGGTCACAGGAACCGGATGCCAAGTCATGAATCCTCATCCCTAAGCGGTTGACAAAGTCTCTCCTCAGCAGAGCATGTTCCCCAGCAGAGTTGACAGTATCCAGACTATATATCCCCAGCGGAGTTGACAGTGTCAGACTGTATCTTCCTAGCAACAGCAGAATGGTTGCATAACCAACAGATGAGAGGATGGTGTTCCCAGTGTTCATCTCATTCCCCATCAGATTATTTTTAACAGATTTGTTAATCCCCAGCTTGAGGGCGATTAGCAAGTTCATATCACCAGCAAAGGTCGTTTCCTACGACATTTCCCTAGGAAGTGTTTTCCCCACAGACTCTCCTCACAGAGCCTCGTCGAACAAAGTTTCCATAGTTGATACTCCCCCCACAAGGTCAACTTTTCAAGCAGCCAATTTATTTTTGGTGGCTCATTGGTCCCGTTAGACGGATCATTCCCCACAGAGCATTCAAGGATTGATACAGCGATCTGTTCCCTACCGGAGTTTGCTTCCCCAAGCAGATTTCTTTTTACACCATGTATAACATTTGCATTTGCATGCATATCATATCAAGCATACACATAAGCTGATAAACAGGTTCTTCCAAGCAGACTGAAGAATTACTTTACAACCAAGGTCATGAGATCCAGCCAGAGGATCAAGCGTGAGTGATCCAGCCTGAGGGTCGTTTTGAAGATTCAGCCTGAGAATCATTTTCCAGTGATCCGGCCTGAGGGTCATTTCGAAGATTCAGCCTGAGAATCGTGTTCCAGTGATCCAGCTTGAGGGTCATTTCGAAGATTCAGCCTGAGAATCGTGTTCTAGTGTTCCAGCCTGAGGGTCATTTCGAAGATTCAGCTTGAGAATCGTGTTCCAGTAAGCCAGCCTAAGGCTCAATTTGAAGATTCCCCAGTGAAGTCGCCTACAAGCTTTATTTCCCCAGCAAGCCCAAGTCTAATTGAGGAGTCGTTACAACATGTTCTAGACCGAAGAATATGTACGAAGCCCAAAAGTGGAATATTCTCGAAGCTGCATATCTAATATGAAGGTTGGGTGTAGATTTCAAAAGAGGGTCAACCAGCGCATGCCTCAGATGCGGGATCCTAATGATGGGAATTTATCATCAAAACAATCCAAATCTAGCTAGAAGATCGAAGTAGATTCAGCCAGAGAATCGAAACAAAGAAAATCTAGCCAGAAGATCGAAAATCGTAACAATTCAGATCTAGCCAGAAGATCGAAGTAGATTCAGCCAGAGAAACAATGGAAATAGATTCAGCCAGAGAATCGAAACGAAGAAGATCTAGCCAGAAGATCGAAGAAGATCTAGCCAGAAGATCAAAATCGTATCCAGCCCGAGGATCAAAATTAATATCCAACCAGAGGACTAAATTGAGTATAGGTTCAGCCAGAGGATCGAAACTCCAGATTAAGCCAGAAGACTGATTCAGATCCAGCTAGAGGATCGGAAGAAAAATAAACAGCGCGGTGTATTTCCGCGTTTTTGTGGTATTCACGGAGCGCAAATTTTCGGTCTGTCTTTGGTATTCAATCACAGCTCACCCCGTTTGTCTGATAAGCTGTTCGCTTTCATCCTACTCGAGTTAGCTGATGATTGAATAGGGGCAGCTGTAACACCCCAAAATTTGCCCTCCTCATTCATGCATTCATTTAGCATTTCATATTGCATTTCAATCAGAATTAGATCCAAGAAACTTAAAAAAAAAAAAAAAACGAAAAATGAAAAAATAAAATAAAATAAAAATAATAATAATAATAATTTTTTACAAAAAATAATAAAAAATAATAATAATAATAATAATAATAATAAAATAAAATAAAAAAATTAATTAAATAAATAAATAGAAAAATGTCAAACTTGGACCTCTCTCAAAAGCCCACTAAGCTACCAATATTAGTCTATAAATATCAAGGCTTCATTTGAGAAAAAAGGGGGAGAACAGACAGAAGAAGGAGGAAAAGCAAAATACTCTGAGGTTTCCTTGGAACAAAATCCTGGAGGAAAAAGAAAGTGAGAGAAGAGCCAACAGAGTTCAGAGCAACCTCCGGACACTGAAGGGAACTCATTGGCAAAGAACCAGTTCTACCTCATATAAACCCTGAGATTGTTCTGCAAACCCCGGTGCAATCCAATTTCAATCAAGCTCTCCAATCAGGTTTGCCCTATATCCATCATCTCTATGCTTTCAATTTGAATTTTTTGAATGTATGAGGTATTATGGGTGAATTTGATACCCTTTTGATGCATATGTTTAACAAGAGGTTTAGGCCTCCTACCCTTGGTTGCTTTTTGTGAATTGAAAGGGCATGATTCATGTGGTTACATTTTGATTTGGGGACAACTCTTGGTTACCCTATCTTGTTTCACTAACCCTTTTGTTGAGTTTTTGTGAAGGCACATGACTTTTGCAGGGATAACTTGCGTGGTTTCCCACTTTATTTGTGGGATAACCCCTGGAGGTTCATTCTGATTACCTGTACTGACTCACCTTTCTTTGATGGCATTAGCTTGGGAGATCCCTGGGTTTCTTACTCCTTTAATTGCTGTTACTTCGGATCTTTATCCGTGTGGTACTTTTACCTCTTTTCCGCATTTTATCGCTTTCTTAGCTGGAAGACCTCAATAGGAGGCATTTGTTTTCTTTTGTTTATTTACTTCTGAGCCCCCTTGTTGGCACATTTACTTTATACATGTTTGTTTTGTATGTGTTCGTATATCTGCAGGTAGCGCGGTTCCTTCGTCAAGGACTGCCTTTTTGCCCTTGAGCATCCCAAACCCTAAAACCCAAAGCAACACGTTAACTCCTTCTACTACAGGCGAGTAAGTCTCCAAAGGTCGAGCATCCGGTAGATTGCGTAGTGACGTCGTTCGTCCAAAACCCAATCCATAACCCCATAGTTAGTCGAACTACGTTTTGCTCTGATTCTCAGGCCAAATGAGATACGTAGGCATAAGACGCGATGTCTTAGCGAGCACACATCCCCCAAACCTACAGGTCAGCCGAGCTACAAAGACTCTGATTCTCATATTCAGATGAGATACGTATGCAGTGGATACGACATCCGCGCGAGTCATTTTCATTTAACCCTTTTTTTTGGTAAACAGCACAAGATAAACTCACACCCTTTAGACAAGAATTAAAAAAGTGGATCCCGTAGAGTACGACGGATGCGTAGGGGTGCTAATACCTTCCCTTCGCATAACCGACTCCCGAACCCAAGATTTGGTTGCAAGACCCCGTCTTGTCCTTTCCTTTTTCAGGTTTACTTCGAGCGTTTCCTTTCCCTCCTTTGGGATGAATAACGCACGGTGGCGACTCTTCTGTCATTTTCTTTCGCCAGTTGTTTTTTCACGCACTGTATTTTTTAAGTTGCGACACTCATGCCTGCGGACATGCAATGGCTAAGAAATTGTTGAGAGCGGGTTATTACTGGATGACCATGGAGTCTGATTGTTTTAAATATGCTCGAAAGTGTCATAAATGCCAGATTTATGCTGATAAGGTGCATGTGCCGCCAAATCCTCTGAATGTGATGTCTTTGCCGTGGCCGTTTGCTATGTGGGGCATTGATATGATTGGAAAGATTGAGCCGACTGCTTCCAATGGGCATCGCTTCATCCTTGTTGCTATCGACTATTTCACCAAGTGGGTCGAAGCAGCGTCATTTGCGAAGGTCACCAGGCATGTGGTTGCCCGATTCGTTAAAAAAGAAATCATTTGTCGTTATGGGATTCCCGAAAGAATCATTACTGATAATGGTTCTAATCTCAATAACAAAATGATGAGGAGTTGTGCAAGAACTTCAACATTCAACATCATAATTCTTCCCCTTATCGTCCTAAGATGAACGGCGTTGTTGAGGCAGCAAATAAGAACATAAAGAAGATTGTGCAGAAGATGGTCGTTACGTACAGAGATTGGCATGAGATGCTACCCTTCGCCTTGCATGGGTACCGTACTTCAGTACGTACATCGACAGGGGCAACCCCTTACTCCCTTGTGTATGGTATGGAAGCAGTCCTACCTGTTGAAGTGGAGATTCCTTCTCTAAGAGTCCTGCTGGATGTCAAGTTAGACGAAGCTGAATGGATTCAGACAAGGTTCAATGAGTTGAGTCTTATCGAAGAAAAGTTAATGGCAGCCATTTGTCATGGGCAGATGTATCAAAGTCGGATGAAGAGAGTCTTTGATCAGAAAGTGCGTCCTCGATGCTTCCAAGTCGGAGATTTGGTGTTGAAAAGGATCCTTCCTCCTCAGACAGATCACAGGGGCAAGTGGACTCCTAACTATGATGGACCGTATATTGTCACCAAGATTTTTGATGGTGAAGCCTTAATGCTTGCAACTATGGATGGTGAAGACTTCACTTCCCCTGTGAACTCATACGCGGTTAAAAAATACTTCGCATAAAATAGACCCGCTGGACAACAAAAAGAATAGTCCAGGCAAAAAATGGGCATCCCGGCGAACCAAGAAAAAGAAAAAGGTTCGGGCAAAAGTTAGGGATTTAAAAATGAAAAGATTGTACACCCGGTAAGTTGAAAACCTGAAAAGGCAACTTAGGCAAAAATGGGTATCCCGGTGGATTGAAAACCCGAAAGTGCGATCTAGGCAAAAGTTAGGGATTAAGCGAATGACTGTGTTCCGAGTAGTTCTGAATATCATCTCGTGTCGATAACTGGAAACTTTCGAAGGATAGGAAGTAGTCCAATCATCTTTTCATAAAGCTGATCATCTGGAGGATCTTGAAGACGAGCGAGTCATAGCAGAATTGGAACCCGATAGAAATCCATTTCACATTGCCATTAAATTAACTTCTGTTTTTATCTTTTGTGCAATTACCTCTTTCCAGGGATTGCTTCCTGATGTAAATGCCTATTCAGAGGCCATTCAATCAATAAAATCATGCTATTCAGTATATCTCTGTGTTCATTTTCATTTTACTGTTTTGTTTGCAAAAATGACGTCCGAATTTTTGATAAACATTGCATCACGAAACATAAGAGCTTTACAGGTACATGCTTAATAAACATTTAAAAGTGCTGTAAATTTTAAGTGCTTTGGATTGTCTATTCAGAACAGGTACACTCGGGGCATTTCCTTAAGGTTCCCAACAGATGATCGTGGATGTTTTTTCTTCAGTAGTTGGTTTGGTATCTTATCCCTGCAAAGTTGATCCAAGCATTGGATTCTTCAATCCCCAGCAGGTTCTCACTATTGTACTTCCCCAAGCATGTGTTTCAGACTATACACTCACCAGTAGAGTCGACAGTGTCAGACTGTATATCCCCAGCGGATTCGATAGTGCCAGACTGTATCTTCCCAACAGAAGCAGCTGCTCCTCAAAGTTCGATGCCAGATCGATGATCTAGACGCTAGACCCGCGGTCTCTTTCCTTGAAGCAGAATCTTGATACTGTATCGGTGTTTGCTTCCCCTGCTGAGTCGTCTCTCTCGCAGATTATGGTTGCCAGAACCACGGTCGCCTTCCTCAGCAGCAAGCTTTCAGTGCCATTCTCTCCCCAGTCAGAGTCTCGGTATTGTTATTATTGCCAGAACACCGCATGGTTGGTCATTTCCCTACAAAGTTCATTGTGTTGTGTATCTCCAACAGCTTTGCCAGGGTCCAAAAGATTGCGATAATTTCCCCCAATAGAATTTCTTGCCTCGGCTTGGCATCCTCTCTAACCTAGCATTTCACATCCCTCCATGTAGAATCATATCGCATCGCATCCTCCCAAATCGCGTAGCATTTCCATTTTCATGGAGCATTACGCCATTGAAAAATTCAAACATACGCATGTGAAGCATAAGACATTCTCGGTATCACAAGTGATAAGCCAGAAGTTTGTTTCCAGTACTCAGACTGAAGTTTGTTCGTGACTTATCCTTTATTATTCCCAGCAGGGGTCGTCGGCCCACACGCCGCCTCAATTATCATTTTCCCTATTTATGTCGATGCTGACAGGCATGCAAGTTTCCGGTATTCAGACCGAAGTAACATTCAGGCCAAGTTTCCGGTATTCAAAACGAAGTGGCATTCAGGCCAAGTTTCCGGTATTCAGACCGAAGTGGCATTCAGGCCAAGTTTCCGGTATTCAGACCGAAGTGGCATTCAGGCCAAGTTTCCGGTATTCACACCGAAGTGGCATTCAGGCCAAGTTTCCGGTATTCAGACCGAAGTGGCATTCAGGCCAAGTTTCCGGTATCCAGACCGAAGTGGCATTCAGGCCAAGTTTCCGGTATTCAGACCAAAGTGGCATTCAAGCTAAGTTTCCGGTATTCAGACCGAAGTGACATTCAGGCCAAGTTTCCGGTATTCAGACCGAAGTGGCATTCAGGACAGTTTTCCGATGTTCAGATCGAAGAAGTTTCCGACGTTCAGGTCGACGCAACTTGTGGCATTCAGGCCAGTTTCTGGTATTCAGACCGAAGTGGCATTCAAGCCAGTTTTCCGATGTTCAGATCGAAGAAGTTTCCGACGTTCAGGTCGACGCAACTTGTGTCATCCAGGCCAGTTTCCGGTATTCAGACCGAAGTGGCGCTCAGGCTAATTTCCCGGTGTTCAGACCAATGTTTGATAATCTCGTATCTTCCGATACTCAGATCGAAGTCATTTCCAGTATTCAGATTGATGAGCGGCATTCAGGCCATGGGTATTTCTGTGTTACCATTTATTTTGGTATTCAAGGTAACATTCTTTTTTCGGTGTTCAGACCGACTCTCACCGTACCAGACGGATTCTTTTTTCAAGACCACTTCTTTGCCGATTCTGACAGCCATTATTACTTCTTTTTTTCACTTCAGTGTAAAGTTTCTGGCTTTTATTGTATTCAATCCCTTCATACCTCGAAAGTGCGAAAGCCGGTGCTATCTTCTTTTCGGGTCTCTAGTTGATTGAATAGGGGCATCTGTAATACCCCAAAATTTACCCTTCATTTTTCTTGGAAACATGGGATTATATTTCACATTTCATTGGCATCATACTAGGTCATACTCATTGCATACTGCATTAGTGACATGGAAATCAGGTTTTGATTGATCACTCCTTAACAGAAGGAGCCCACATAAAGCAAGATTGAGAATTGGACTTCATTTTCTAAATATACAAGTCTCAAGGGTCTCAGAGGGTCCAGGTGTCTTATTATGGTCCTCAGTTCATCAGTGAAGTGTTCAGAGCTATCAGAGTGTTCATCTGGATTTAATCAGAAATTAGGGTTTCATGGCTACTTGCAACAGGAAATGTTTGGTTGGAAGTAGAGGGGCTTATCCATGTCATGATTGGAGAGGCATCTTGGCCTAGGAAGATTCATAATTATCTCAGAAAGATCCATTGGCAATCAGTTCAATCAATTCTTGATCATTTTGCCCTAAAACTAGGGTTTGGTATAAAATCAGTTTATTTCTGACTCTTTGGGTGAAACTCTTTTCCATGGCTCTCCATATGTCCACAAGGGTCTACATACAAAAAAATCAGCTTTTTATTTGAGCCAGAAGTGCTTCAATTGATCACTGGAATCGGGATCAGACAGTTTGGGAAAAGTCAACTGTGGGGCCAGAAAAGTCAACTCCTGACATCTTGAGAGTGGAATCTCAAAATCCAGGCCTAGAGGATCCTACATGTGAAATTTGATCAAGGTTGGATCATGGATTCATCATTTAATCAGGAATTGGAAAAGTTACTTAATTTGGAAATGATTGACTTTCCATTTAGGGCAAGTTTTCATGGTTGTTGCACTCACTTTAAGCCCATTTTCCATCAAGCTAAAAGCTCCATTTGAAAATTTCTCCAACATGAAAGTTGTTCCTCTTGTTCCAAGCTTTCTAGACATATAAAGTTTGCTCCATTTGGATTAAGATTGAGAAAGTTATGCTTACTCAAAGTGAGACATATTTTTAGGACACTTAGAAAATTTCTAAGTCCAAAGATCTTCAAAGTTTGTCAAGACTTCTTGGCCAGATTTCTTGCACTTCAAGGCATTAGTTGAAAATACTTTCTTCACAATAATTATACCTTGCCATGTCCTCTTTCACCTCCTTTTGGAATCATCTCATTTGGATCCATGGTTTGAGAGATACATCCACCTAAAGTGGGCATCATGACTTGATTTTCTAGGCAGATTTTGGGCCTAGCTGGACCAACCAATTTTGCAATGTTGTTACATGACTTTGAGACCATTTTTCACCTTCTTCCATTCATCATTTCAACTTGTGCTCAACATGAAAGATGACATACTCCATGAGGTCTTACTATTGTTTGCATTGTCTCATCAATTGGTAGCTTGCTCATTAAGTTACATGGCCTCAAAGTCATCACTTTGAAATGAACTTCTTGCTTGCCAAGCCATGCAGCAAACCAGCCCACGTTTTTGCCACCTCTTTTGGCCATGCATTGGATATCCATTCACTTAATTTTGGCCCAAAATATAACATTTCACATTCCCTAATACACCTCACTTTGGCATTATTTTTACTTATGGATAAATCAATTATTTAAAAGCCCATGAAGCATGTGATCCACCCTATTTAAAAGCTGCAAACCCTAAACCAAAAAGGGGCATTGGTGAATTTTCGTGGCAAGCAAGGCAAGGTAACCATCTTACTCCATCTTCCATGGCCATTGTTTTCCTCATTCTTATGCTTGCTTACCATGCTCATCATTATTATCACTACTGTTTTGCCATTGTTAATCATATGCTCATGTTGTTTCATGTTTGTTTATAATGCCAATCTTATGCTTGTGTTCATGATGTTATGGATTTGTGTTGTAATTTTCCATTATGCCGTGCCCATATTGACATCTTATTGTCAATATTTCTCCATGATCAAGCCATCATTTTACTCAAACAAGGATACCATGATGATCTACACATTTTGTACTTGAATTTTGGTTTTTATTTCATCTCATTTGGTGCCCCATAGTGGTTGTATTTTATTGTGGAAGATTGAAGAAACTCACTGCATATTTTCGTGGCTGCATGAGCATGGCATGGTTAGGGTTTGGTTTATGGAAGAAGATGGTTACGTGGCGCCTCCTAAACCGATGGATCGAGCGCGCATCTTCTAATCCTGGCCGTGCATGCGTTTTTGTCTTTTAGTCACTTAAGTGACCTTGACCGATTGATAACCATGTTACATGATTTTTTTATTAAAACGTTATTTAATCTTTGTCACGCCCTGAATAAATGGTTGTGGACTGGGCCTCCGCTTTCCTGCTTTCCACACCCCCACGCACAAGGCCCACCAACAATCTCATTTATTTTCTTATTTTAATTTCCATTTATTTTCTGTTTAGATTTTAATTATTTTAAAATATTTTCTTTATTCATAAAAATATCCAAAAATATTTTCTATATTTCTTAATGTCTTATTTAATTTTATTTAATTTTTATTTTTGTATTTATTTAATATTAGTATTTTATTTTAATTATTTATTCCAAGTGGTCCATTTTAGCATACATTTCACTCTTGATTTTATTTTTATGTCTTAAAATTATTTTTAGCTTTTGATTTTTGGGATGAAGGTTGACCACTGTCCCATGGTCAATCTGACCTTTTCTTGGAATTTTATTTCCAATTTTCAATTTATTTTGGATTTATTTTTTACCTAGTCTTGTTGGTTGATTTTTGGTTTGACCTCTGTATTATTTCAATTAATTTATGCACCAATTTTAATTATTTTTGAAATATTTTTGGGGGTTGATGATGTCCTGACCCCAACTCATTTAGTTTAATTTTTCATAATTTTCTTGATTAATTTGCTATTTATTTCATATTTTTTAAGTTGACTTGACTTTTCAGTTGACTTTTCTATGATTGATGTTTGACTTAGGGATTGCTTATGGCAATTGAAGAGATCTTTTAATCCTCCCTTGTTCATCTCATATGCCATGTATTAGAGGCCTTTCATCTTGATTTTATTTGGTACTTACCTCATTTCCTTATTAAATTATTCAGTGAACCTTTGGTGCATTTCTTTTCATCTGTTTGATTCACCTATTATCTGTTGCATTTGTTTCTTTCATCCATGCTTAATATTGCTTGATTGTTTACCATGTTCATACTCCCATACATTGTTTAATGCTCCATCATATCATTCTTTGATTCTTGGATTTGATTATATACTTGTTTGCTTATTTGATTTGATCGATAACTGTTGCCTACTTGTATGATGTATGAGGCATATATTCTTATTGTTTAATTGCCATGAACAATCCCCATTCATAACAAATGTACCCCTCTCCCATAAAGTGTATAATATTTATTCTTTCATTCTTTATTCATCTATGAATACAAGAATTAAAACGAAAATACGATAATCATTTCAAAGCAAGATCAAAAGCTCGACCCAACGTCGAGTAATCATTTTCAAAACTTAACAGAACCAGCACATATTCATCCATCCTTTTGTAAGTCGATCGCTTCATGCATCGCCATCTACTTGTAAGTCGATTGCCTTAGGCATCGCCATCTACCCTTATCCGTGGCTCCTCTCCTTGCTCCATCCGTCGACACTTGTTCCGTTTTGGTAGCACCCATTAGGTAGAACCCTTTGTATGATAACATAGGTAGAATTCCCTTATTCTTTGCATGCTAACATTAGGTAGATGTTCCCCTCTGTATATCCTAACACATAGGTCCACATTGCATGACAACTCTAGGGCAGAGCTTCCCCATTTTTAGACCTTCCGTGCGTCTCCGATCTTGTGGCATGTCAATTCGTTCTATTGCAAAGAGGTAACTGCCTAAGACTCGATTCAGCGAGCTGCGACACCTACTGCTAGGACGTTGAACACATTTCCCACTTTCCTTTGACACAGCTGGTGTCCTCTTTTGTAAGTCCATGTTCAGATGGCAATCCTTAACCCGTAGTTAGCCGAACTACGACAACTCTGATTCTCATGTTCAGATGAGATACGTAGGCACGAGATGCGATGTCTTGCCGAGTTTTTGACTGATAACTAACAACTAATCCTTGCTTGCTTTCGCCCTTGTTGCGATTCTTTTCTCTCGCCCTCGTTGCGATCAAGACCTTCCCTTTCTCTTGCCCTAGTTGCAATCGAGACCCTTGTTCCCGTAGTTAGCTGAACTACGTCTTGCTCTGATTCTCATTCCAGATGAGATACGTAGGCATAAGACGCGATGTCTTAGAGAGCACACTTCTCTTTAACCCATAGGTAGCCAAGCTACAAAGACTCTTATTCTCATATTCAGATGAGATACGTAGGCAGTGGATGCGACATCCTTGCGGGTCATGTTCTTTTGACCTTCTCTTAGCAGATAGTACTTTAGATATACCTACACCCTTTAGACTAGAACAACAAGAGTGGATCCCGTAGAGTACTACGGATGCGTAGGGGTGCTAATACCTTCCCTTCGCATAATCGACTCCCGAACCCAAGATTTGGTTGCGAGACCTTGTCTTTTCCTTCTCTTCAGGTTTTCTTCGATCGTTTCCTTTCCCTCCTTTGGGATAAATAACAAACGGTGGCGACTCTTCTGTTTCTTTTTTTCGCCGGTTGTTTTTTTCGCACCAGTTGCGACACCTGGCAGCGTGTATGATGCATATTGGGCACTATATATATTTTTTCTGACATTTTTCTTACATTTCCCATCCTGAGCTATACGCTTCACTATGTTCTCTGAGTTTTTCTTGTTTTCCATGAATTTCATCTGCTACAGGTTAGATCTCCACAAGTAAGCAACAAATGGATACTTATTCTTCTTCATCTCATGAATCTAAGAGGTTTTTCTCTGCTGAACACGAAGAAAGATGCTTTTCCTTGCTAGATAGGAAAATAATTGAGGAGAGAACCTTCAACCTTCATCCTAACCAACACAATGACATACATGATGTCCTCAAGAAGCATAAACTGACTTATCTGAATAGTCAAATTTCAGCCAATGGCTAAGGAGCTAGTGTTATAGTTCAATACAAATGCTTACAGACCACCTATTGAGGATGCTCCCGCAGAGCCTGTATTAATTTCTTAGGTCAAAGAAAAAAATCTTGTACGATTGGAAAATTGTGAACAGGTTGTGGAAGATGAAGTTTACGTAACCAAATTGTGAGTATCAGCTGATGAAGACGTCCTTTAGGACTGGTTGGCCTTACCGAGCAATGCTGAATTGTTTAGCACTTGAGGGAAGAGGTTGGTAACCTGCTTCTAGTACTATTCCTAGGAAGCTAGTTGTTGTGGACCTGGATGTTGTCCCGAAGGCGTGGACTTACTTTCTGCACCACACTATGAACATTAATCGTAGTGGGTCAAAGCTCATCACTATGGGAGATCTAGCCTTATATTATTTGTTGAATCAACATGTTATGAACGCCAATTGTATTTTCTCTTCTGACATGGATGAGATGGCCAGAGTCAGACTAAGAATTCTATGGGGCATGCTATTGTCATCCTTCTTTTGTGCAGGCAAGCAGGGGTACCAAAGTTTAAAAATGGCCGCATTATGAACCCAACATTGCCATTGGATGTCGGGTGGATTGCAGAGCACCCTAGGAGGACAGCTTCACCACTAGTCTCCCTTCTCTTAGCACACCCCTCAGTAGCACCAGATTCCCTTCAAAAGTGCAGATCAAAGAGGCTAGTCGGGACAAATGTCTCATATTTCTACCTTTGTGCATCATGGAGACCCGAATGCCATGATCAACTATGACACTTAGATGATGGACAAAGACAGGGGCATGAAGGAGGATTAGTTTTATTTTTTTTCTATTTTTAGCTTCTTCTTTTTTTTGATGAGCTCGATGTACTTTCCTTTTTGGTTAATTTTTATGTATTGCCCAAAACTTTTATATTCATAATATTGCAGTTATTTTCAGTTAATCTAATTTTATGTTTATGTTATTTAAGTGGTGATAGCTAGCATGAGTGACTGACTATGAGCACCCAGATAAAGTTTATATGCCCTATTCATGACCATACCAATCAATCATAATATCTCTGAAATGATTTGATATGGTTTTATATAAGTTTTACTGGAATGGGTGTAGGGTCATTTTATAAGTTTATGATGTTGCATCATACGAAAGACATTATGGACATTGTTAGCTCTTATCAACATGGTGAGAACAGAAAAAGACAAACACCAACTTTATCATATGAAAGAGCATCCATGTATGTTTTTATCATCTAGAAATTGTGTTTTCTCTTTTTCGATATCCTTTACATGCTTAGACACATTGAGGCACGTTGTTTGTTTTAAGCCCTGAGCCTTTCTAGCCATCCCTTATATTAATGTATCCTTTGTTAACCCACTTTAAGCCTATATCCACATTGTTTGTTATTATTTCACCACATCATGAACCCATGACCCAAACACCTCCCTACCTTGTTCAAAGTTTTGTCTTTTTTTTTTGAATTTGTGTTTCATTCTAAGTTTGAGGTTATTGTTGGAATATCAACCTTTAAGTTTAGGGTAGTTGTGTAGTAGTACTAAAGATGAGCGCACCTGAAAATTAAAATTAAAAAAGAAATGAAAAAGAGCTTAAAAAATAATAAGACACATGAGCACTCACTAAAAGGAGAACTCAGTGAAAAATTGAGAAGTCCAGACTAGCTGACCAAAGAACTGAAATGTTTAAGAGATTCCAGCAGTAATACCTTGGAGTGAACATAGTGAAAAGAGTGACTGCAATACTTTAAACCATTAGCCTACTTATCCATATAATATCCCACCATATCCCTAGCCATATTATAACCTTAAAAGACCTTAAAAAGTGTGTGTAGTGTGTATTTGGTAAGTGAAATAGAGTTTATGAAAGCCTATGGTATGGTAATGCATACTGTGATTTTTGAGAGTATATGCATTAACACCGGAGAGAAATGGTTAGAGTGTGAATAGGGCTGACAAGAGAAACAGTGTTCTCAAGTTTTAGTGTGATAGAACATTCGATCTTTATGATCAGGCCGAACTAAAGGTAGGAAGGAAAGAGAACCATGGAAGATCTCAGATGTATGTGTTTATAGCTTTAGTGTGTTGATGATTGGTGACATGATATTTTTGTGCTAAAAGTTAGTTGAGGGAAAAAATATGTTAAGTTTGGGATTATGATCAATCACCATTTATATAATATTTTATATCATTTGAATGTCAAAAGCATGTGAATTGTTGTGAGTTTGGGCAGTAGTCTAAGTTTATTTTGGTAGATTTTTACAATAACTTGATCTACGAAGGTTTTAATAATTCTGAGTTATTTTACGCACTTGAGGTAGTGTTTTATGTATTCACATGGCTGAAAAGTGAAGAGGAGCTGGATCAGAGAAGAAACTGGACGACAATGCATGAGCAGGAGAAAAAAAGAGGAAAAATCACATTTCCTTCCCATACACGTCTGAGGCCTCTCATACGTGTATGGCCACTCAGCATCACCTTCCACCATACGTTTAACAATGGGAGGGAGATGAAATTCAAGTCTCTTATAATGCGCGTATGGGAAGGCCCATGCGCGTATTAGGCTAACTAGCCATACCCCCTCTACGTAGCCAGAAGCCTTACGTGTATGGCTCCAGCAAAGCCATACGCCCTACCCTGAGCCATACGCATATGAGTCAGTCCAAAACCAGCACATACGCGTATAGATCGAGGCCATACGCATATGGCACGACCCAAATCTGAAAAGGCCCATAATTTGTCTATTTAGCCGAAAAACATGAATTTCTCAGGGTTGGACAATTTTTTAGTACAAAGAACGCGTTTTGAAAGCTAGAACACTAAGGAACTCATGGTGGATCAAGATTTTCATGAATTTTTATGATTGAAGACCTCTTTTCTTCCATTAATTTGTAACGTCTACACTTTATGTCATGTTGTTCATTATTGTTATGAGTAGCTAAACCCCTCAATGCTATGGAGTGTCCCTGATTCAGATTTATGATACAATTCTAAATTTCTACCTTTGTAATGTCTTTGGTTTTTGTGATATTTGTTTTATTTACAATTTGTGCTTAATGCTTTATCTTTTAGAAAAATTGATTTTGATATGTGCTTAATATTTCGGTTGGACCGCCATTGTTAATACTTAATTGTGAATAATTCATAGTAGATATCACCTAGGCCTAGGGATACCCAGTGGAAACTGGAATATTCTTGATTAAAATAATGTTTAATTTCATTTGTGATTCACTATGGACATAGGGATTAATTTGAATGATCAAATGTTTTCTCACTAAGGACTTAGGAGTAAACACTCTTAAGAATCGGTAGTCAATGTTATCAAATCAAGTTGTTACAAGGTTAGTTTAATGTTGTTGAAGAATCCAATAATACACCTTCTTTATCATGTTCACTCAAAATACTTTTACAATGTTCAACTGTTTTCTTTACTTTCTGTTGCATTATATTTTCTAATTTTCAAACCAACAATCCAAAACCCCATAAGTATTTTGTTTAACTAAATTAAAACACTAATTATGTATCATCAAGCAGTCCTTGAGACCGATACTTGGGAAAATTTCCCTTATTACTACATTGGAAGATTAGTAGACTTTGTAATTTACCAATCATATTTCAGTTGCATTTAGTGTGCATTTTTTTTGTTATTGTATAAAACCCAAAGTTAGTTAGAGATTGTAACAGAATTGAACATTTGTAATTTGAGATTTGAAAGTTAGTTAAGTAATTCTCTCTTTCTCTCTCTGCAACTGTTCATCATCTTCTTCCTCTTGTGCATTATTAAAGGAGTTTAGGTGTTAAATGTTAGACGAAGGTGAATTTACAAATATTGTTTTGAAAAATTTAACGGTTAGCGGAAGTGACCCGGATCGAATCGTCTAAACCAAAACACTATCGAGAAGCTTGGATATGTATATATGAAAACCAATTGATGATAATAATAGAAAAATAAATCAATATGTTTAAAAAAAACAATCGTTTAAATGATATAGCTAAAGATGGAGGCTATTTCCAATGACAAAATACACAAAAACTTTATTGAGGCAAATTATCGAACACCTTGTGTGCAGTCAATTTCGTTTAAAATTTTCTATGGTTTTGTTGATTTGAAAAAAACACCACAACTTAATGGATTGTAATCAACACAACAAAATTGTTTTCAAAATGTTATCAAAAAAAGTTTAACAAAACATATTGATTGCACAATCTACGAATTCAAATATTTGCATAGGAAAAGTAAGAGAGAGAGAGAGAGAGAGAGAAAGAGAGAGAGAGAGCACAAGGATTTGTTTAGGCAGTTTACCAATCGTCCTCTCTATGGTTACGTTTGCCCCCAATTCCAAATGGAATTGAGATATTAATCTTACTTTTCAAAAGTAGTTTTATAAGATAAATATAGAAATACAACCCCACAAACACTAGGTTTGATTTTAATTCTAACACTTTATCTTCCTTGATCTTGAGCTCGATCAAGCACCCAATAATCCCAATTCATCCTTCGGTTACCGCTACTACTTCGACCAAACACACTGTTCTTCGAAGTTTTCACTCGGCTCAATCCAATTGAAAATTATTGTGACCTAAGATTTCCAAATGATCCTCCGGTTATCGCCACTCCTTTCGATTGAACCCACCGTTCTTCGAAGCTTTCACTTGACTTAATCTAATTGTGAAATCTTGTGCAAGATCCCCAAATCTACACTAATCTTAGAGGACAAATCCTAATTCGTTTTTCCCGATGAAACCCCCAAAAAACTCAACCCAATTGTACCATCTACACCAACCTAAATTGGACGTTATCAACTTTAAACCTTGATACGACACAACAAGAATGATTACGTGTAATTATTATCCACATGCAACAAGAGATTGAAGATGATGAGATTTTTCTTTGTATCTTTCAGGTTTTACACCTCTTAAAATGATGCATGTATGAAGTATTTATAAGTATGCAAGTTAGATGCAAAAGGAATGCAAAATATTTTTAAAAATCATGAATTTTCGGAAATATGCATCGTATGTGTTAACCTATGTAAGTCATGTGTCAACACATTAGAAGCATGTGTCGACCTATATAGGTCATGTGTCGACTCATAGAAGAAAATTTTCTTCTATGTATCGACCTGAAACCCCTCAACGGTCGGCACTTCAAACAGATGCTACAGGCTTTAAAACTCCTCAACATGTGTTGATTCATACAACGCATGTGTCAACACATAAGCATGTGTCTTACATAAAGACACATTTTGCCATGTAGAATCATTTATAACCTTTTCTAAATCATTTCCAAAATGTTTGTATGCCTCCTAATTCTAAGATGCACATTAAGACTCAGAGGATATCTTCCAATATATATAAACGCTAAAGTATCCTAGTTTTGACGTCATACAAAATACATCTAACGGGAATTTGCACTCACATATTCCTCCTTTTTTTATGATGGCAAAACTTAAGATGATGCATTTCGTGTCTTAGTGAAAGCTCCCCCTGAATGTATGCAACCCAAATTCCTCTTGCAGATGTTTCTCCCCCTTTAACAACATCAAAAGGAGACAAAACAGTCTATGAGAAGTATTTTATATCACATATATACTAATATAACACACATAGGCGTTTGCAGAGATAAAATCATCAATAAAACAACACTCACATATAATGATGTAAGTATTGAAAATGCCTAAACATATATAAAAGCAAATTAAGCAACAATATAACATAGTTGCCACAAATCATGCCAAATAACATATACAATAAAGACAAAAGATGAAATATCTAATGCAATAAAAAACTCTTGAGTTGCGTCAAAAGTGACACGTTTACGTGACATATACTTTTGGTGCTCCCGAATGTTGCACACGCATGTGCTCTAGCAAGGCGATTATTTAGATTTATCATCAATCAAACCAAAAACAAAAATGTTATCATAACAATGACACACTACAAGAGTTTTTTTGAAATTTATAACATGTTCAAATAGATTTCATGCTAGAATAAATAAACAATAGCCTCACATATATCATGCAAAAACTAATAATAGATAACATGCTTATACAAAAAGAACATATTTCAAGTATGGAAGAAGAATAGCATGAAGTCACTATAAGCATATAAATTGAAATACATCAATTGAAATTTTTGAAAGTCAACATTCATGAAATATTTCATACATCAAGCATATCAAGCATTTGGGACATAGACAACATGCAAAAGTAAAAGACTTACTTTCAAAGAGATAAAATGAAACAATATTACCTCACGTATGAATTGATGAAGGATGCACTCGTATGTAATTGAACTTCCAAGGAAAGTTAGAGCAAAGGTATATAAAGTCCATGCAACAAATCATATTTAGGCAAGATTTGAGATATCAAGTATGCACAATTCCCTTCAAATGTTGAAAAATGGTTCATTCGCAAGAAGTTTTGTAAAGATATCCGCAAGTTGATTTTTGCTATCAACATGCTCAAATACAATATCTTTTTTTTCAACATGGTCATGTAGGAAGTGGTGATGTATCTCAATATGTTTAGTGCGAGAGTGTAACACTGAACTTTTGGTTAGATTAATAGCACTAATATTATCGCACATAATAGGGATACATTGTAGTTTAATATTAAAATCAAGTAGTTGTTGTTTTATCCATAATATTTGAGCACAAAAACTACCGGTTGCAACGTATTCCGCTTCGGCAGTTGACAAAGCAACGGAAAACTGTTTCTTGCTATGCCAACTTACTAAGGAGTTTGAAAACATGTGGCAAGTTCCACTACTACTTTTCCTATCCGATTTGCAACTGGAAAGATCGGAATCGGTATAACCAACCAATTAGAGTCACTTCCATTTGAATATCAAACCCCATACTTAGATGTACCATGAAGGTATCTAAGGATGCGCTTTACGACTTTGAAGTGAGATTCCTTAGAAGCTGATTAATAACAATTGCACATACACACATTAAACACAATGTTTGGCCTAGATGCAGTAAGATATAGAAGATATCCAATCATAATCATAGATTTATACTTTTTGACATCAACATCCTTACCATTTTCATCTCTTTCCAAGTTTCCATTTGTAGACATTGGAGTGTCAATTGATTTTGCATCTTTCGTACCAAATTTCTTTAGAAATTAGTTGTAATATTTTGTCTGACACACAAACGTCCCTTCATTGAGTTACCTGATTTAAAGACCAAGAAAGTAGTTCAACTCCCCCATGAGACTCTTCTCTAACACACCCTGCATTAGTTTAGAAAACTCTTTGACTAATTGCATGTTAGTGGAACCAAAGATGATATCATCAACATAAACTTGAACTATAAAAGTATGTTCTCCTTGATGTTTAATGAAAATATAGTATATACCTTCCCTCTAGAGTATCCTTGATTGATTAAGAACTTACTAAGTCTCTCATACCAAGCCTTATGGCTATAACCTAGTAAAAGGCATATAGCCTCGAGGCGAGCAACCGGAGCATAAGTTTCCTCATAATCAATGCCCTCCTTTTCGTTATAACCTTGAGCCACTATTCGGGCTTTGTTCCTAGTTATCACTTCATTTTCATCAAGTTTATTTCTAAAATATCACTTAATGCCAATAATTTGATGATCTCGCGGATGAGTGACAAGGTCTCACACATCATTTCTTTTAAACTGGTTTAATTCATCTTGCATGGCCATAAGCTAATGCTCATCAAGTAAATCATATTTTACATTTTTAGGTTCAACTTGTAAAACGAATGCAAAGTGATAACAAAAATTACTTATCTTGGAGCATGTTGTCATGCCTTTGGTGATGTCTCCAAGTATGTTGTCGATTGGATGATCCTTGGAGGTCCTCCAAGCCAAAGGTAGATCATCAACTGCAGTTGGACTTTCAACCTTTTCCTTTTCACAATCGTTATCTTCTTCTTTCTTAAGTTGCATCGCTTTATGCTGATCAATTCCTTCTTCGGTTTCTTTGAGTATGTCTTGTAAAGACACTTCTGCATCATGAAAATAAACACCTTTCCCAACATTTCTCGGATAAGATTCATCAAAATTGACATGTACCGACTCTTAGAGAATAAGTAATCTTTTGTTATAAACCCTATAAGTTTTGCTTGATTGAGAGTATTCAAGGAAGATATCTTTATCAACTTTCGTATCAAACTTTCCAAGATTATCCTTTCCATTAATTAAAATAAAGCATTTGCATCCGAAAACATGAAGATGTCATAAAGTTGGTTTTCTACCCTTTAGTTGTTCAAAAGGAGTTTTGTCTAAAATAGAGCGTATTAATATCATATATAAGACATGACATGTCGTGCTAATGGCATTAGCCTATAAATACTTAGGTAGATTACCCTCATTGAGCATAGTTCTAGCCAACTCCTCTAAAACACGATTTCTACGCTCCACAACACCCTTTTGTTGTGGAGTTCTTATAGCAGAAAAATTATGCTTAATGTCATGTTTATCACAATAATTCTCAAAGAGGTGGTTTTCAAATTCACCTCCATAATCACTTCGGATATAAACTATTTTTAAATTCATCTTATTTTGGGATAGCCTTGCAAATTGTGTGAAAGCTAAAAAAGTCTCATCTTTATTATGCAAAAAGATGACCCAACAAAATCTCGAGTAATCGTCTACTATCACAAAATCATAGTAATTACCACATATTTTTTTGGTCCTTGAGGGACGAAAGAGATCCATACGGAGACGCTCAAGAGGTATCGAAGTTAAAATAATAATTTTTGATTTAAACGAGACTCTTGTTTTCTTACCCATTTGTCATGCATCGCATAAATGGTCTTTTGAAAATTTTATTTTTGATAGACCGATTACTAAATCTTTTGAAGTAACTTTGTTTAGTAAATCAAAGTTGACATGAGCTAGGCATATATTCCATAACCAAGAGCCTTCACTCATGGTCACTAGACATTTAATTCCCATAAAGGATATACTATCTAGGTTAAGCATATAGGAGTTATTAACCCTCAAGCCATTAAACATATAATCTTTATTTTTATTGTGTTCAAACATGCAACAAGTATTTGTAAAAGTTACTTTAAACCCATTGTCTCATAATTTACTAATGCTAAGAAGATTATGTTTAAGACCTGCAACTAACATAACATCAGAGATAGAAGTAGACAAGGGAGTACCTACACTACTTTTTCCAAGTATTACTCCCTTTTTGTTGTCTCCATAGGTAACAAAACCCTTCTTCTTTGGCACAAATTCAATGAACAAAGAGATGTCACCCATCATATGTCTTGAGCATCCACTATTGAGAAACCATATTTTCTCTGTAGAGCCAAGACATTCGACATATAGAATCAAATAAGAGTAATAGGTACCCAATTTTCATTGGGCTCTTGAGAGTGAGTGAAATAAATGTTTCATTTGGGAAACCATTGAAAAAAACTTTTAGGAACAAAGAGTCTCCTAAACTTGCATTTTGCAATAGTATGACCTTTATTATAACAATAGTGACAAGATAAGTTGTGAAGGGATGTAATTTTTCTATTTGAATCCTTTTGAACATATTTATACTTTTTATATGAAGGGTTCAAAGGCCGTTTAAACTTTGATAGATCAATAGAAAATGTAATCTTTGGTTGTAATGCCTTGTCCAATTTATATTTAAGAGTATTTACCTTTTTTTGCCAAATGTGGCAAGTTTCACAACCAAACCATGAAGGTTCTTCATCCTCATTCTTATCTTTTTGAATATCTACCATAGATTTCTTAAGAGCTTCCATATTATTTTTGGTCTCTAAAACTTTATCTTCTAAATATGAAACGATTCTTTTGTTTGAAGCTAGTGTTTTAAAAGCGTCTACGACTTCTCTATGTAGATTTTCAAAAGTCTTTTGTAATTGGGAATAATACAATTCATTAAAATATTCAAGTTTAGAATGACTTACATTCTTCTTCTTCTTTTTATTGTCCATGAAGAAAAACTTGGCTGATTCGTCACTTGAACTTAAGCTTTCGTCACTTGAAGAATCACTTGCACTCTCCCAAGCAATATAGGCTCTTCTAGAATTGCTAGATTTATTGTGATGAGCTTTCTCTTTATCTTTCTTGATCAATGGACAATTCGGCTTATAATGACCGACTTTTCTAAAATTCTAGCATGAGCATCTAAGTTTACCCTTCTTATTCTCATCTTCCTTTGAGGATTTCGATAGTCTTATAAAGTTGATTAAGTTCTTGTCATAGTGCTTGGCTTCATTTTTCCTTATATACCTATGGTACCTTTTGACGAACAACCCCATTTCTTCATCATTGGAATTCTCATCATCACTTGTTTCACAATCACTTTGCTCATTGGTTGAGGACTTTGAACTTGAAGCCTTTAGAGCAATACACTTCCTTTCTACCTCACTGTCCTTGCCTTTATCCTTATTTATCTTCTTCTCATGCTTTTTCTCATGTTTTTCCAAGAAAGTGAGTTCTTGGTCATGTTCTTCTAGCTTTCCAAATAAAGTTGTGAGGTCAAGTGTTCTAAGATTATTTGCTTCTTTGATTATGGTGACCTTATGTTGCCATTCCCATAGCTTTGGCAGTTTCACAATGGAATACATGATAATATTCATCAACACCAAGTTCGGATATGAGAATATTTTGTGTCTTCTAATCATGTGATCACATCTTCTTATTATTAGCATTCCATTGTGCTTCTGATTTTGGTACAAAGACACATTCACCATTGGTCATTATAATTTGGTTAGGATCATTGGTGATGATGTCCCACACACCCTTATCAACCGAGTTGATATGGATATGCATAAAACCTTTCCAATAGCCATAGTTTTCACCGGTAAAGACGGGGGCTCTATGGTACGCCCCTTTAGGTTCGGTAGCCATTTTATAATAAGCGAATATTGAAGCATAAAATTAACCGGAGTTTTTGATACCACTTGTTAGGCGAATGAGACTCGTCTAGAGGGGGTGAATAGATCCCAAGTTAAAAAACTTTACAAAAATTGTTTTGAAAAATTTAACGGTTATAGGAGGTGACCCGGATCAAATAATCTAAATCAAACCTCTATCAAGAAGCTCATATATACGTATATGAAAACCAAATGATAATAATGATTGACAAATCAATCAATATGTTTAAAAAATCAAACATTTAAATGATATAGCTAAAGGTGAAGGCTATTTCCATTGACAAAATACATAAAAAAATTCTTGAGGCAAATTATCGAACACTTTGTGTGCAGTCAATTTCGTTTAGAATTTTCTATGGTTTTGTTGATTTGAAAAATCAAATACAATCTACACAACAAAACTGTTTTCAAAATTTTATCAACAAAAGTTTAACCAAACGTATTGATCGCACAATCTATCAATTCAACAATTTGTAAGTGAAAATTAAAAGAGAGATAGAGGGATATATATATATATATATATATATATATATATATATATATATATATATATATATATATATATATATATATATATATATATATATATATATATATATAGAGAGAGAGAGAGAGAGAGAGAGAGAGAGAGAGAGAGAGAGAGAGAGAGAGAGAGAGAGAGAGAGAGAGAGAGAGTGCACAAGGATTTGTTTAGGCATTTCACCAATCGTCCTTGCTATGGTTACGTCTGCCTCTAATTCCAAATAGAATTGAGATATCAATCTTACTTTGCGAATGTAGTTTTACAAGAAAAATGTAGCAATACAACCCCCACAACCCCTATGTTTGATGTTGATTCTAACATTTTATCTTTCTTGATCTTGAGCTCGATTAAGCACTCAATAATCTTAATTGATCCTCTAGTTACCACTACTCCTTTGATCAAACCCAACATTCTTTGAAGCTTTCACTTGGCTGAATCCAGTTGCAAATTAATGTCAACCAAGATTTTCAAATGATCCTTCATTTACCACTACTCCTTCGAACGAACCCGCCATTCTTCGAAGCTTTCACTCAGCTGAATCTGATTGCGAAATCTTGTGTAAAACCTCCAAAGCTACACCAATCTTGCAGGACAAACCCCAATTGGTTTTTCCTGATGAAAACCCCCAAAGAATCTCAACCCAATTGTACCAGCTACACCAACCTAAATTGGACGTTATCAATTTTAAACCTTGATGTGACACAACAAGAATGATTATGTGTAATTGTTATGCACATGCAATGAGAGATTGAAGATGGTGAGATTTTTCTTTGTATCTTTCAGGTTTTCCACCTCTTGGAATGATGCATGTATGAAGTATTTATAAGTATACAAGTTGGAGGCAAAATGAATGCAAAAGATTTGAAAAAATCATGAATTTTTCGGAAAATGCATCATATGTGTTAACCTATGTAAGTCATGTGTCGACACATTAGAAGCATGTGTCGACCTATACAGGTCATGTGTCGACTCATAGAAGAAAATTTTCTTCTATGTGTCGACCTGAAAGCCCTCCATAGTCGGCACATCAAACATATGCTACAGGCTTTAAAACTCATCAACATGTGTCGGTTCATACAACGCATGTGTCAACACATAAGCTTATGTCTTGCATAAAAACACATTTTTCCATGTAGAATCATTTATAACCTTTTCTAAATCATTTCCAAAATATTTTTATGGTTCCTAATTCTAAGACGCACATTAAGACTCAGAGGATATCATCCTATATACATAAACGCTAAAGTATCCTAGTTTTGACATCATACAAAATACATCTAACGAGAAGTTGCACTCATATTAAACTCCATTACTCCCTTCGAAATGTATGTTAGCGCTAGTCTCTATTCGTTGACATCTACATTGATATTAATAACATCAAAATTGACATACCATATCCAAACTCCTTCGAGCCAAGCTCCTCAGTCTCTAATTGGGGCATCTGGATTAGCAGACGCTTGGTACATGGCTGGAAAGGTAACACTTGATGGCCTACTTCCTAACCATCTACACTTCCAGAACATAGTCATGTTTCCTGCACCTACTTTACTCAAAATGTTAGAAGCAAACCATTCATCTTTAGCTTGATTTTTTTCTCCCAATTTGTTGAATGCCATTCCATCAAGTTTAAGCTTTCCTAATTCCATTTAAGCATGTTCCACACAAAGTATGATTCTGGAAGGTACCATACCTGAAAGTTAGAATACCCCTCAAAATAACCTCACCCTCATCCAACATCCTCCATTTCAACTTTAAAAGTAATGCAATGTTGAAAGATTCTATGTTTATGACACCTTATCCACCTCCCTCTTTAGGTTTACAAATAATACTCCATTTTATTCAATTTATTCCTCTCTTATCTTCATTGCCATGCAAAAGAAATCAACTCTATATTCGGATAATCTCCTTGATGATCTTCTTTGGAATCAATGTACCTAATTTCCTCCCTTAGATACTCAATATTAAAATCTAAGTTATCAAAGATCTCCTATGCTACTTACTTATTTCACCCTTTAGAGATTTGAGAGATTCTTTGTTTAATCAATGTATTCACTTTTTTCTCAAAAATACAAAAATATAGAGTTTTAATCTCTAAATAGGAATTAAAAATAAACAGTTTTGTAATCTTTAGAGACTAAAAGTGGATACATATTATAAAATATAAATAAATTTTATAGATACTTAAATCATATACTATAACTTTTTTAATATTCATGAAATTTGTTGGAGCGTGACAAAAAAACCATATGAGTTGTTTGGGTTGGCTCTGATCCATGAAACTAATTTAAGTGGGGTGGGGGAAGCCTTGGTTTATTTTTTGTCGGTGAATTCTTTTTGTGATTGGAGTTTTGTTTAAGATGTTGGAAATGCTGGAAGTCTATTGTTGATCGAGTGTAGATCCAACGAGACCTCCTTGTTCCCTTTTTGGGGTCGGGATTTTTCGGTATTTGGCTAAAGTTAGGGCAAATAAGATGGTTTATTTTGTGATAAATTTTTACTCGAAGTGTGTGTTTTCAAGATAAAAAGGTATTGCATAGACAATTGGAGCGTCTTGGGAGATTTTAATGTCATTCGCACAGTCAATGAAAGGATCTGTGTGAATGGTATTTATTCGAATGTAGGCAGAGTGTATGGAATTCGAAAAGTTCATTAATCTTATCGATTTGATTTAACTACCCCTCCTAAGAATGTATATCACTTGATTTTATCCTAGTAGAAAAACACCAAGTGAGATTTTAGAATTTTGGCTTCAAAAGTCTGGTGCGAGAAATGGGAATGGATTTCTTAGTGGGATCTCCCAATGGATGTATCTTATCATTTTCCTTTGGTCCTCGACTATTCGAACCAACACTCAGGTTTGAAGCCTTTTGTTTTAATAACTACTACCTTGATCATAATGATCTACAATATGTGGTTTCAAGCTATTGGAGCTCTAATGTATCTTCGAGGTAGAAAGACTTTACCTATAAAGAGAAGCTCTCAAATCTCTAAAGGGTGAAATGAATAAGTGGGATAAAAAGATCATTGATAACTTCTATTTCAATATTGAGCTTCTAAAGGAGGAAATTAAGTACATAGATTCCAAAGAGGAAGAGAAGTGCATTCTCCAAGTTTGAGTTATATTTTAGGAATGAGGCATTGTCATATTCATTTTCCCTTCTTAAGTGTAAAACAATATTCTAAACTTCTATAAGTCTATGGCTAGGTGACTCAAGGAAGGCGATGTCAACTAAGGGTACTTCCGCACTTGTGTGAAGAAGAGGATGGTAATAAATATCTTGGTAGCTCTAAAAGTATAAGGTGTGTAGGTAGAAGGGATCTCAAAGGTAAGGGATAAGGGGATTAAATGCTTTGATAACCAGTTTGTGGAGCCTCTCCTAGATAGACCAAGTCTAAATGGGATTGAGTTTTGATTGATCTCTCAAGAAGTTAACTCCATACTTTCTGTCTTATTTTCTTTCTCTAAGATTGATCTCATTATTGTTCAGAGTGATGGAAACAAGAGATTGGGTTCTGATGGTTTTAGTTACTTATTTTTAAAGGTATTTTAGTAGTTACTTTTAGGAAGATATGAGGTTGATTTTTAACCATTTATTTTGCTTGACGTCTCTGCCTTGTATCTGTCGCGGCACAAAAAATACTCAAGCGCATAAATGCTCGAAAGACAATGAAGTCGCCACCCAAAGTTTATTTTAAAAAAGGAAAACATTGATAAAACCCTCAAAGAAAAAATATGGTTGTCGCAACCAAATTTAGGTGCCAAAGTTGAATATGCGTAGAAAAGGTGTTAGCACCCTACGACATCCGCTTAAATAATGGTTACCTCTAATTAATTTTGAGAAAAATAGTTTAAACCTTAACGTATTTAATTTCTCCTAATTATTATGATATATTTACAATAAAGGAGAAACATGTTTTCCTTTATTAGGGTGCTTGACAAGATTTATTCTTCCTCCTACATATCTCCCGGTGTGATGGAGAATTCAAAACTACGTAGTTCTTTGGTAGAAAATCTTGTGCGTTGATTGATTTTAGATTAAAAAAAGGGATTTATCTGCACTAAGGCAGAAACAAAGTTGTTCTTTGATCAAAAATAAATAATATAAAATAGGACTTTATTCGCACTAAGGCAGAAAGAAAGTTGTTCGTTGGTCGAAAATAAAAAAAAAAGGATTTGATTGCACTGAGGTGGAGGAAAATTTGTTTGTTGGTTGAAAATAAAAAGGATTTGATCATGTTGACACGGAGGAGAATTTGTTCGTTGGTTAAAAATAAAAGGATTTGATCGCCCGAAGGATGAAGAAAAGTTATTCGTTGGTGTAATTGCTTTTAGGAGGAACACAAGTATTTGAACTAACAAGTTATATGACTTATGTATGCATAATCGAGGATGAAAGGATGTACATCCAAGAAATACCTTTTTACTTTCATTTTGGTTTATAAAAAAAATGAGAACTGAAACGACCAAGTTGTATAACTTACGTCTTGCAAACTTAACGGTTAAAATAGATGTACATCTATTTAACCAGTTTTTATTCTTTGAACTTTAGTTATTAATCTATTAAAAAATAACGAATGAAGTTTAAAACATCTAAATGTATTCGGGGAGAAAAACAAGGGTTATAACGAACAAGACGTGTGCCTTGCATTTGAACCCTCAAGAGAAAAATGATGTACATCAAATTACTCTATTTTTTATTCTAAAATTTTCTTATAAGATTCAAAATAACCAAATTGTACAATTTGTGTTTCGAGCTCTCAACCCCCAAAATAGATGTACATAAATTTAATCAATTTTCAGTATGACGTGGTTGTTAAAAGAAGGTTTAGAGCGGCCAAATTGCATTCGGGAAGGAAAATGAGTCGAACAAACAAGTTGTACGACTAGTGTCTTGAAAACTCGATGATCAAGATAGATGTACATCTATTAGACCGCTCTCTTAAAATTATTTTAATCAATTCAATTGAATTTAATTTTATGAATATGAATTTTTGTGTGTAATACCAAAACATCTAATATAGGATAACATTAGTAGAACACACACACACAAAAAAGAACTCACATATCAATGGGCCTAGTTAGAAACTAGCACCACATAAATAATCTAAAATTCAATTATAAAAAAACAAATAGAAGTAGAGGGGTGGGATGCAGTTTGATTTTTTCAGTATTAATGGGCTTTTGAGCCTAGTTTAACCAAATCAAAAACTTAAAAACAACAGGGGGTGCGCTTATTGAGGGGATGTGATTTGAATTTTCAAACACATGAAGCCTCTTCCTAATGGGCTTTTGAGCCCAATTATAAAAAATAGAAAAATAGTGGGGTGCGCTTACCGAGGGGATGCGATTTGTGTTTTCCACCACATACAAACTTTCCCTCTCTCATTCAACAAAGCATTCAAATATGCATCAACCACGTGAATATTTTTAGGAACAATAAACAAACCTACAAGTACCACATGAATATTTCTATGAACAACGATAAACCTACAACAACATGGATTTTTTTATAAATAATAGCAAACTTATAACAACAACAACATGAATATTTTTTATGAACAAAAACAAACTTACAACAACAAAATGAATATATTTTATAAATAATTTTTTTTTACAACAACATGAATATTTTTTTATGAACAACGACAAACTTACAACAATAACATGAATATTTTTTATGAACAATAACAAGCTTACAACAACAATATGAATTTTTTTATAAACAATAACAAACTTATTGTTGCGTCATAAGGAGGAACATCAACATTTGGCTAAGAGCAACACACAAGTGAGAGAGACACCACATATTCACCCAAAAACTTAAGATGATAGGTGTGTGGGTTCTTCCACTTATAAATGTTCAAGTATCCACATTTATAGCCAATGTAAGACTCTAACTCACACTTGACTTATTATTCTTAACCCCCTCTATCTCAAGTGTTAGTCCATAATGATCCCTTCAAGTGGATACTCTTTTTGTACACATACACTTGTACCGCCTTTGACACATCTTCTTGGGCATTTTGATACACCTCTTCCTGGACATTTTGATTTCAACGAGATACCTCATCTTGAGCATTTCAATACAAGTAAGTCGGTCACTTTATTCGAACCAAAGACTTTGATATCGTTTATTGGATCATGAGGAGGAGCATCAACATTGGGCTAAGAGCAACACACAAGTGAGAGATACACCACATATTCACCCAAAGCATGAGGAGGAGCGTAAACATTGGGCTAAGAGCAACTCTCCCTTTTAAATAATTGGGTCTTAAAGTGGGGTAAATCCCTCGTTTAGAGTCCACATAGGTTTGGATCTATGTGTTGTACATATACAGTTCTTTGCGCTCGTTAAATAATATTGTTGGTTTTGGTGATGACAACACTTCATGTAAAATGGCATATAGTGCAGTCTATATCTATCAAGATGTTCTTTGTGAGAATAAATGTCAAGCCATCTCAATGATGATAACACCTTAGATCAAAGGAATTCGGTGAAGTATTTGGTATCAATTGTAACACCTTAAACCCAAACATGCAATTTATACAGTAATCAGAGTATTTTTCTCAAAAAAGGTGTCACATTTTTTCTAAATTAAACATCTTCTTCAAAATTACACTTAATAGCAGCGGAAACTAAACAATTAAAAAAGCACAACTTCATTGTCTCATCAAAATAGAAATCATTTTTACTCAATAAAATATTAGTTTAGGTAACATAACAACTCACAAAATAAAACAAGTAAATGATCTCAACCCAAGTGTTACACTATCAGAGCAATACAATGTAACTAAATGACAAGGAAAACAATAAGCGAAGAAGGCCATTGGCCATCTTCTACATAAGCAACATTTAAGGCTTTTCAGTCTCTGCCCGAGTATCTGCACCATAAGCGTAAAGCTAACACCAGAAACAAATAGGGGGTGATAATACATTCATAAATGTTAATGGTGTATAAAATAACAAGGATAGTTCACTCAATCATCAAACATATAATCATCCACAACAATCATCATTCACCAGTGTAGTTATGTATGCAATGCAATCAATACCTCTAGTCCAATGCATGTGGTACCAAGTTTTTGATATCAGAGTTATGTTACTGATTTATCCACCCATCAATGTTTCCTCTCCGAACCTAGTTCCTCTTTGAACAAAAACTCATCCCAGGTCCCCACTTCTAAACCTGGAACTCGTCATTCGACTGAAGTCCCAGACTCGTCACTAGGCCCCACTATTGAACTAGATACTCATATGTGGACCGAAGTCTGTACACTCATCTCTGTCATACATAATGCATGAAATGCTACAAATAATACCAATACAAAAATCTTTTTTGGTTCCTCTCTAAACCCACATTATCTCCAATATAAAGCCACCGCAATAGTTCCTCTCGGAAATACACATCCCAACAATAAATATCACCAATATAAGGTCACCACGGTAGCTTCTCTATGAACTACGTATCTCAACATAATTCATAATGAGTTTATAATTACAACTCAACAATATTTATAGTTAAATTATTAATTATTCAATAGGGTCAACTCATAACTCAACAGAGTTTACAACTAACTCTTCCATATTTTATTTAAGGATTATGACTCACAAGGCGTACTATAACGTTAACTCAACGACCCACCAACTCGACTATGAATATATCAGATAACTCAAAAACTCAACCCTCTTGGCACACATAAACACCAAACACATCAACTACCTCAATAACTTACTCATAACTCAAAACATATCAAGTGACTCAAACTAAACCACTTTTATTCATCTTGACTCTAAAAATATCAAATACCTAAAATTTAACTCTAAGAATGTCAAATTTTCCAAACTCATCTCTAAACATTTCAGGCTCAACTCTAAAAATATCAAATATCTAAAACTCAACTCTAAGAATGTCAAATACTTCAAACTCAACTCTAAAAATTCCATACTCAACTCTAAAAATATCAAATAACTTAAACTCAAGTCTAAACTTATCAAACTACTCAAACTAAAGTCATTTATAAATATATTCAATTCCTTAAATTGCTAAAGGGTTTCACAAAACCCTGGACTTAACTCTAAAATTGTCTCACGTCACAATAGCACAAAATATTATAGTCTTATTATAAAATTAAGAAAATCTTCAGTTTCAAATTTCTTTAAACTCTCTTTCAAACACAATTGGTTGCATCTCAATCGGAGTTATAAAACTCTAGTTCTATTTGTTTCAGTTGAGCCATATCACAATATTTCTTGTATAAACTCTAAAACAGAATGTCTGACTTCAAAATAGCACCAAAAATTATAGATTTATGATAAAATATCGTTAAAACCTATTTCTAACACAACTAATAACACCTTAAACGAACTTACAAAGCTCAAGTTACACATGAAACAAGATGACCAACGCATGACTGAAATTTGACTACACATCTGGTGTAAAAATCAGATAACTGCTACTATTGTACTGATCCTAGAACCAATTTCCCCTCTTCAAAAGAAATATTATTGCATTAGCTTTCTAACGCAACCGGTGATACCTCAAACGGACCTTTGAAAAACAAGTTATATGTGAAATAAGACGATCAATCCCCTTTTATCTCTACCTGCAATTTTCTCTCTATTGAATAAATCTAACACTCGCCTATTTCGCATGTTTGAGTTCTCACCGCCCCCAAAACATACAATTAAACATAGCCATTGAAAGGACACATAAATTAGGATTAACAACAACATATTTTATCAACTAGAACTCGTCTTAACTTGAGGCATCAACACAGTTTAAAAATTTAACTCTCGCCTTATCACAAGGCAACAACAAAATTAATTTAATTCATGCCTTCTCATGAAGTCTCAACAAAAATTTCAATTCAACATTCTCCTTATCGCATGGTGTAACACCATGAATTCAATTAATTAATTGAATTGAATTTAGTTACATTTTATTTAAATTATTAAGTAATTTATATGTTTTTATTTGGATAATTGGTGAATGTATGTGTCTTGGTGGGTATTGGAGAGAGTTAAGGAAATGACAAGAATTAATTAGATTAATTTTAACTAATTTAAATTGAGTAGAATAACTAGAAATAAGGTAGCTATAGAAAAATAAGAGAAATAGTAAAATTTGGTGGATAATTGAATTATTAGAAATTAAAATAAAAGAAATTGGAGTTAGTAAGAAGTGTAAGGACAAAATAGGGAATATGAGAGTAGGTTAAGGGTAATAAGGGAATAAATTAATAAAGTGGAATTAGGTTTTGGTTTAAATAAAAAATAGTGAGGGATGAACTTTGACGGTACGTATTATTTTGGAACAAGAGAAAAGAGGCAAGGAAGGAAACCTAGGGTTTGGGGAGAAAACCTTAGGGTTTGCTTTGCTGGAAATCCAAGGTAATGGGAGAAACTACTATTCTATGGATGTAAGTTGTATGAGGATAAAGAGGGATCCTCACCCTCTTTTAGGTTTTTATTTTGATTTCACTATTGTTGATGTGTTCATGTATTTTTGATGAAAATTGTGTAAATTGTATTTCTAATTGTTATGATTCATGATTTAATATGTGCGTTATAACATGTTTAATTTTTATGAGATTGTTATATGTTGTTAAATTCATTATATGATGTGATTTGGGTGTTATAATATGAGTTGGTTTGATGTATGAGGCTTAGGGAATGAGGAAGATGAAGTAAATATGTTGAAAGCTTGAATTTTTGGAAAATTGGTTGATGTCAATTGATTGACATCATGTGTCAATCGATTGATCACATGTAATTTTGGAAAAATATGAAAAATCAAACCATGCTAATCCATAAGTTCCCTAAATCAATCGATTGCACTAAGCCAAAACATGAAAAATAATATAAACAAAATGTATAGAGGAATCAAGTCAATCCATTGAAGGTATATGTCAATCGATTGATATTATTCAAATTTTGAAAAATTGATGAGCTGAAACCTATTGTTCTATCCAATCATTTATTCCATAATTTTAATTATGTAAATCCAAATGAAGTATGGTTTGAAGCATTGGAAAGCTAACGCGTATGGATATTCCATAGTGTTGAACTAAGAGGCTATATGGGTACTAGAATTTGTAAAAATTAATTACTTTACTTGTTATGTAATAGTTGACGGTAACAAATAAACAGTTAATCGTTGTAAATGAATGAAATAATATGATTGAGTGTTGTGTGGATGTTATTCTATGTGTGAATATATTATGTGAAGTGTAAGTATAATTAGGTGGATTAGTGTAAATACCTGTTGATGATTGTTGAGATGCCTAGTTCGGAGTGAGGACTACTGTTAATACGTCTAAATGCATGATTGCTTAAGGTCAAATATGGGGTTGTAATCATTTTTGTGTTGTTGTTTTATCATGATTGTTAATTGTCAGATGTAGGGATGTAATAATTATTTTGTTGTTTTCGTTGCATGATTGGTTGCAGTCAGATGTGGGGACCCGATTCATATGAAGAACCATTGTTAAGTTGGTACCACATACATATATAGTTGAGTTGTAATTCTGGTTCAGAGAGGGGACTGTGACGAGCATTGGCAGAGTTAAAGAGTCGAGCATTGCATACATATCTTCATTGAGTTTGAGTTAGTTACTGATATGAGTTGATGCAAATGAGTAATTCATTGTGTGAGTTGATTGAAGTGTTTTGTGTGAGTTTATTTTATCGATGATTGTTGTGTGAATACATTACCTGTTGATGATTGTTTTTGTTGTTGTTGTTTAGGCTACCCTTCTTGATATTTTGCACCGCTAACATATTTGAGCGTATTCTCACCCCTTTGCTTTCTGTTGTCCACCATGGACATATTATAGATAATCGGGAGTATAGGTTTGTTGGTGTGAGTGAAAAATAGCTTCTTGGAGCTCATCTTCATTTATTTTATCATTTATCAATTTTAAGGTTTTTATAATGTTGTATGTTCTTTGGTACATGACATGCTTATGAAACACTATTGGTGCTTGTTTCTTTTTCTAACCGCTTGCCAGCAAGAGCGGATTGAAACAAGTGAGGAAAAAGCTTATGTTTCTCTGAGAGGTTTAAAGTGTGGAGGATTGGTTCAGCGTGCCGCTGATTAAAAGAGTACAGGTTGTTGGATGAGTTAGTGTTGTTGCCTGAGATTGTTGAAAAGGAAGATTCGAAGTTCATATCTACTGAGTGCGTGAAAAGATTGAATTTAGAAGTGTCTGTTGTGAATAGTAGTATGGTTACTGATACCCCGACTAATGATTTAATGACTATTTTGTTGGTGTGTGTGAATTATCCTTTGACAATTTATGGTAGAGATTTTGGGATTGACTTAGTCTGTTTACCTCTAAGTCAACTCGATGTTATTCTGGGAATGAAATAGTTAGATTTCAACCATGTGCATATCAATTTTTTGATAAATGAGTGAAGTTTCTTGAATTCGAGAAGAGTATGGAGTTGAGTTTCATGACCGCAAGGCAGGTAGGATGTCCTTGCGAGAGAGAGAGAGAGAGAGAGAGAGAGAGAGAGAGAGAGAGAGAGTTCTCAAGTGTTCATGGTGTTCTCATCCTTGAGAGGGGGAAGCAAGAGAATAATTACGGATCTACCTAATGTGTGTGATTTTATCAAAGTGTTCCTAGATGACACCAGTAATTCTACTCCAGAGCGTGATGTGGAGTTTGTTATAAACTTCGTACCTGGTACTAGTCCTATCTCGATGGCACCATATAGGATGTCTGCTTCAGATCTGAGTGAACTGAAGAAACAATTAGAGAATCAACTTGAGAAGAAGTTTGTTTGACCAAGTATTTTGTCGTGGAGCATCGATGATGTTAGTTAAGGAGAAGATGGTAGCATGAGGTTGTCTGTTGACTTTCGGCAGTTGAACAAAGTTACTATCAAGAATAAGTATCCTCTTTCGAGAATTGACTATTTGATGGATAAGTTGGTTGATGTTTGTGTATTCAGTAAGATTAATTTGTGGTCGGGTTATCATCAGATTCACGTGAAGTCAAAAGATATTCCAAAGATTGCGTTTAGAATGAGACATGGTTACTATGAGTATTATGTGATGTCGTTTGGCGTGTCTAATGCGCCAGGTTTTTTTATGGAGCACATGAATATAATTTTCCATCTGTATCTAGATCAGTTTATGGTTGTGTTCTTCAACGATATTTTGATATATTCTAAGTTTGATGAAGAGCATGTGGAGCATTTGAAGGTTGTGTTGTAGACCTTGAAAGAGAATAAGTTGTATGTGAAGTTATCTAAATGTGAGTTCGTTTCCTTGGTCATGTGATATCTAGTGGTGGTATCATAATGGATCCATCAAAGATAGATGCAGTGTTGTAGTGGGAGACTCTAAAGTCTGTTATTGAAATCAAAAGTTTTCTTGGTTTAACTGGTTACTACAAAAGGTTTATCGAAGGCTTTTCGATGTTAGCATTACCTTTGACTTAGTTGACTCGAAAAGGTCAAGCTTATGTATGGAGTGTTCAGTATGAAGAGAGTTTTCAAGAACTTAAGAAGAAGTTGACATCAACTCCAGTTTTGAGTTTTCCAATTCCAAGTGAATCCTTTGTTTTATAATGTGATGCTTTGAAAATGGGTCTAGGTGGTGTGTTGATGGAGAATGGTCAGGTAATGGCTTATGCTTCTAGACAGTTGAAAGTTCATGAGAAGGATTATCCTACGTATGATCTAGAATTGGCATCCATAGTGTTTGTGCTAGAAATTTGGAGGCATTATCTGTTTGGTTCCAGATTTGAAGTGTTCATTGACCACAAGAGTTTGAAGTATCTATTTAATTAGAAGGAGTTGAATATGAGGAAAAGGAGATGGCTCGAATTTCTGAAGGATTATGATTTTGGCTTAAGTTACCATCCGGGTAAAGCCAATGTCGTAACTGATGCTTTAAGAAAAAAATAGTTGCATATGTCGATGCTTATGGTTCAAGAATTAGATTTAATCGAGAAATTCAGATATTTGAGTCTATTGTGTGAAAGGAATCCTAACAGCGTGAAGTTGGGTATGTTGAAGCTGACTAGTAGAATTCTCGAAGAAATCAGAGATGGTCAGAAATCAGATTTGGGATTTATTGATCGGTTAGTGTTGATCAATCAAGGTAAAGATGTGGGTTTCAGAATATATGAGAATGGTGTTATGCATTTTGGTGACAAAGTTTGTTTACCCGATGTGCTAAAACTTAAGAAGAGTACTCTTCAAGAAGGTCATAAAAATGGTCCGAGTATTCATCCCGGTGCTACTAAAATGTATCTAGACTTGAAGAAAATGTTTTGATAGCCATGAGTAAAGAAGGATATAGACGAGTTCTCTTAGGCATGTTTGACTTGCCAGAAGTCAAAGATTGAGCCTCAGAAATCATAGGGTTTGATGCAACTGTTGAGTATTTCTGAGTGGAAGTAGGATAGTATTTCCATGGATTTTGTGACGAGTTTTCCAAGACTTCTAAAGGGAATTATTCAGTTTGGGTTATAGTGGATAGATTGACTAAATCGGCTCATTTCATTCTGATTAAGATCAGTTATCCTTTGCAGAAATTAGTCGAGTTGTATATTGAGAAGGTTGTTAGCTTGCGTGGTATTCCTTCGAGTATTGTTTCTGATAGAGATCCGAGATTTACATTGAGGTTCTAGGGGAGTTTACAGGAGACCATGGGTATTAAGCTGAAGTTGAGTTCTGCTTATCATCCTCATACGGACGATCAGGCGGAGATGATTATCCAATCTTTGGATGATTTGTTGAGAGCTTGTGTATTGGAGAAAAGAGGTAACTGGGTCGGGTTACTTACTGTTGGTTGAGTTTAGTTACAAAAATAGTTTTCGTTCTAGTATTGGAATGGAACCATTCGTGGCTTTGTATCGTAGGAGGTGTATAATACCTTTGTGTTGGTATGATTCTAGTGAAAATGTCGTGCTTGGACTTGAGATTATTCAGCAAACTACCGAGAAGATCGAGATGATCCAAGAGAAGATGAAAGATTCGCAGTCGCCAAAAGAGTTATCATGATAAGATGAGGAAAAAACTTGAGTTCCAAGAGGAAGATCATGTATTCCTATGAGTCATTCCGGTGATAGGTGTTGGTTCTGCTTTGAAATCTCGAAAGCTCACGCCGTGTTTCATTGGTCCTTATTAGATTCTACAGATATTAGGAGAAGTGGCTTACATTGTTAATTTACCTCCATTTATTTTGAATCTTCATGATGTATTTTGTGTGTGTTAGATGAGCAAGTATATTTTCGATTTGTCTCATGTGATTCAAGTGGATGATGAGCAAGTTAGAGAGAACTTGATCATTGAGGCATCCCCTTGGGAGTAGAGGATCGTGAGGTAAAGCACTTGAGAGGCAAGGAGATTTCGTTGATGATGGTGGTGTAGGGAGGAGCTACTAGAGGCAACATGACATAGGAGCTGGAGAGTCAAATGAGAGAGTCCTATCTGACTCTGTTTCCTTCAGGTAATTCTCGAGGGTGAAAATTCTATAATTGGGGAGAGTTGTAACACTCTAAATTTAATTTATTTATTTAATTCAATTTAGGTGTATTTTATTTAAATGGTTAAGTTATATATATGCCTTTATTTAGATAATTGGTGAATGTATGTGTCTTGGTGGATATTTGAGAGAGTTAAGGAAATGACAGGAACTTATTAGATTAATTTTAATTAATTTAAGTTGAGTAGAATAACTAAAAATAAGGTAGTTGTAGAAAAAATAAGAGAAATGGTAGAATTTGGTGGATATGGTAGAATATGGTAGAATAACTTAATTAAGGGGAATTAGATTTTTGGTTTAAATAAAAAATAGTGAGGGTTGAACTTTGACAATATGTATTATTTTGGAACAAGAGAAAAGAGGCAAGGGACGAAACCTAGGGTTTGGGAAGAAAATACCATTGTTGAGGAGCTTAGGGCTTGCTTTGTTGGAAATCCAAGGTAAAGAGAGATTATTGTTCTATGGGTGTATATTGTATGAAGGGTAGAGAGGGATCCTCACCGTCTTCTAAATTTTTCTTTTGATTTCACTATTGTTGTTGTGCTCATGTGTTCTTGATGAAAATTGTATAAATTGTGTGTCCAATTGTTATGATTCATGATTTAGTATGTGCGCTATAACATGTTTAATTGTTATGAGATTGTTATATGTTGTTAAATCCATGATATGTTGTGTTTTGGGTGTTATAGTATGAGTTGGTTTGATGTATGAGGGTTAGGGAATGAGGAAGATGAAGTAAATATGTTGAAGGCTTGAATTTTTGGAAAATTGGTTGATGTCAATTGATTGACATCCTGTGTCAATCGATTGATCACATGTAATTTTGGAAAAATATGAAAAATCAAACCATGCCAATCGATAGTTCCCTGAATCAATCGATTGCACTAAGCAAAACATGAAAATAATAGAAACAAAATGTATTGAGGAATCAAGTCAATCCATTGAAGGTATATGTCAATCGATTGATGTTATTCAAATTTTGAAAAATTGATGAGCTGAAACCTATTGTCTATCCAATCGTTTATTCCATAATTTTAATTATGTAAATCTAAATGAAGTGTGGTTTGAAGCGTTGAAAAGCTAACGCGTCTGAATATACTATAGTGTTGAATTAAGAGGTTGGATGGGTACTGGAACTTCTGAAAATTAATTATTTTACTCGTTATGTAATAGTTGATGGTAACAAACAAACAATTAATTTTTCTAAATGAATGAATTAATATGATTGAGTGTTGTGTGGATGTTATTCTATGTTTGAATATATGATGTAAAGTGTAAGTATAATTTGGTGAATTGTTGTAAATAGTTGTTGATGATTGTTGAGATGCATAGTTCGGAATGAGAACTACTGTTAATGCGTCTAAATGCATGATTGTTTATAGTTAGATGTGGAACTATAATCATTTTTGTGTTGTTGTTGTTGCATGATTATTTATATTCAGATGTGGAGTTGTAATCTTTGTTGTGTTGTTGTCGTTGCATGATTATTTTCAGTGAGACATGGGGCTGTAATCATTATTTTGTTGTTGTCGTTTCATTATCGTATGCCATGCATCATATGTTTTCGTTATTGTGAAAGAGGTGAGTCACAAGTTCAAATATGGAGACTTGTCATTTGTCCCAAGTTCAGAGAGGGGGCTCTGGATTCAGATGTTGGGACCCAATTCATATGAAGAACCATTGTTGAGTTGGTACCACTTTCATAAATAGTTGAGTTGTGAGTCCGGTTATGAGAGGGGACCGTGAGGAGAATTGACAGAGTTAAGGAGTCGAGTGTTGCATACATATCTGCATTAAGTTTGAGTTAGCTATTGATATGAGTTGTTGCGAATGAGTAATTGATTGTGTGAGTTGATTGGATTGTTTTGTTAGAGTTTATATTATCGATGATTGTTGTTGCTTTTGTTTAGACTACCCTTCACTAATATTTTGCAATGCTAACATATTTAAGTGTATTCTCACCCCTTTGCTCTCCGTTGTCCATAAAGGAGATATTGTAGATAATCAAGAGTATAATTTTTTTTATTATGTTATGATTTATAACATCGGGGATATGGCGCTTTACTTTGTTGTAAGTAAGTGTTGAATTATGTGGTTTAAATTCTAATACTTTATTTGTGAAATTTAATTTTGAAGTTGTTATTATGTTAATTTCCGCTGCATGTTGTCAAATGTTTTTGAAAGTTTTTGGATGGTTGTCGTAGTGACACCTTAATTTGTCAATTAAATCTTTTTATATAAGTTTCAGGGTTTAGGTTGTTACACAAGGCAACAATATAATTTATCAATTTAACCCCCGCATTATCATAAGGTGTAACCATCATTCATTCAATCGGTATCGCCATATTTGCCTATTTGGGTCCTAATCGCCTCAATACACACAAGTTAATCATGGATAATAGAAATCAACAAAAAATCATAGATTAATACTCTCACTTTATCAAGAGGCATCAACACCTATTATCATATCAAAGTCAACAATCGATCAATTGCAAAAAGAATAATATTATCATAACGACTGCCTTAGAAGGTTTTATGCAAACCTTCTTTCGCCACAAACATAGTCACGGAGAAAAAGGAAGAAAAGAAGGCAAGATGGTAAGGAACCCTCACTATCCACCTGTTTAACACTCATACATGAATAATCCCCCTACCTTGAATTTGCAGCAATAATGAAGCTTTAGCTATGGAGTTTCCTCTCTATTTCTTCTAAAAGCTTTTTATAGGTTTCTTTCTATTCTACCTCTTTTCCACCCAAAACAGGTATTGACTCAAACATCTCTCAACTCCCATATTTAAATAAAAACCTAACTTTATTTTATTAATTCTCTTTATTCCCCTTATTTCTCACAAATCCCACCTCCCTCCTTAATTTTCATTATATTTCTATTTTCCTCCCTAAAACTAATTATCTCATTGTTTATATTATTTCTAATATTTAAAAATTAATTAAAATTCTAATAATACTAATAATTCTACCAACACTCCAATAATTCCCGAAAATACTAAAATTAAATCAAATAAAACACTTAACACTCAAATAAACAAACTAAATCATTTTGAACTCAATTAAAATAATTAAATCCAAAATTGGGGTGTTACAACTCTCTCCCACTTAAAGAATTTCCACCCTCGAAAATTACCTAAAGGAAACAACACTCAATAATACTCTCTCCTTTGGTTCTCTAACCCCCTTATCATGCTAACATTAACGGGTCGACAATGTTTCACATACATGTCGCACACTAGGGTACAAACAATTTCACAACCTAGGCCGAATGAACCGACCTGCTATGATACCAACTATGTAACATCATAAACCCTAACATATAATATATAAAGTAATATGGGTATTTTTCTCAAAAGGATGACACATTTTTCTCAATTAAACATCTTCCTCAAAATTACACTTAATAGCAGCAGAAATTAAACAATAAAAAAACACAACTTCATTGTCTCATCAAAATAGATATCATTTTTACTCAGTGAAATATTAGTTTAGGTAACATAATAACTCGTAGAATAAAATAAGTAAATGATCCAAACCCAAGTGTTACACTATCAGAGCAACATAACGTAATTAAACGATGCCGAAAACAATAAGCGAATAAGGCCGCTAGCCATCTTCCATACAAGCAGCAGATAAGGCTCATCAATTTCTACCTGAGTATTTGCACCATACGCGTAGAGTCAACCCCATAAAAACGGGAGTGAGAATACATTTATAAATATTAATGGTGTATAAAACAACAAGGATAGCTCACTCAACCATTGAACATATAATCATCCATAACAATCATCATTCACCAGTGCATTTGTGTATACAATGCAATCAACATCTCTACTCCAATGCATGTGGTACCGACTTTTGGATATCAGAGTTACGTTACTAATTTATCTACCCATTAATGGTTCCTCTATGAACTTGATTCCTCTCTAAACTAAAACTCATCCCAGGCCCCACTTCTAAACATGGAACTTGTCATTGGACAGAAGTTCCAGACTCGTCACTTGTCCCCACTTCTAAACTAGAAACTCTTCTCTAGACCAAAGTCCGCACACTTATCTCTGACATACATGATGAGTGAAATGTAACAAACAATACCAATGCAAAAATCATCGTTGGTTCCTCTCTAAACCCACATAATCGCCAATATAAGACTGCCATCGTATTTCCTCTCTGAACTGCACATCTCAACATAAATATCACTGATATAAGGCCACTAAAGTAGCTCCTCTCTTAACTATGTATCTCAACATAATTCATCATGAATTTATAATTACAACTCAACAATATTTATAATTCAATAATTACTCAACAATACTTACCAACAAGGTAAAAATAGCATTAAACAACCCTAAGCATTCAACATGGTCAACTTCTAACTCACCAGAGTTCACAACAAAATCTTTCACTTTTTATTCAAGGATTACGAGTCACGAGGCGTACTCTAAGTTTAACTCAACTACTCATCAATTCAACTCTGAACATGTCAGATAACTCAAAAACTCAACCCTGTTAACACATACAACTCTCCAAACACATCAACATAACTAAATAACTTACTCATTACTCTAAACATATCAAGTGACTCGGAACTCAACCCCTTTTCTTCAACTCGACTCTAAAAATATCAAATACCTTAAACTCAACTTTAAGAATGTCAAATACTCCAAACTCAACTCTAAAAATATCAAATACCTCAAACTCAACTCTAAAAATGTCAAATACTTCAAACTCATCTATAAACATTCCAGACTCAACTCTAAAAATATTAAATTAATCGAAGTCAACTCTAAACATATCAAACTACTCAATTAAAGTTATTTATAAATGTATTCAGTTCCTTAAATTTCCGAAGGGTTTCCCAAACTCTGGACTTAACTCTAAAATTGTCTCGCTTCACAATAGCACAAATCATTGTAGACTCATGATTAAATTATGAAACTCTCTAGTTTAAAATTTCTTTAAACTCTGCTTCAAACTCAATTGATTACATCTTGATTAGAGTTACTAAATTCCAGTCCTATTAGTTTCAATTAAACCATATCATAATATTTCTTGCATAAACTCTAAAACAGAATGTCTGACTTCAAATTAGAACCAAACATTATACACTTATGATAAAATTATGAAACTCTCCAGTTTGGAAGATCATCAAATCCTCTTTCAAACATAACTAACCACGCCTTAAGCGAGATTACAAAACTAAAGTTACGCATGAAAAAAGATGACCAACTCAGGATTGAAATTTGACTATGCCTCTGGTATAAAAAAATAGAGATTTTCTACTATCGTAGCGCTCATATACCCAATTTCCCCACTTCAAAATAAATACTATTGTGTTAGCTTTCTAACGCAACTAACGACACCTTAAATGGACTTATGAAACTCAAGTTATACATGAAACAAGACGGTATATCCTCTTCTATGTCTACCTGTGATTTTTTGTGTTTTTCTCTCTATTGAACATATCCAAAACTCGTTTATTTCACCTATTTTAGTTTTCACTACCCTAAAAACATACAAAAAAACATAGCCATTAAAAGGGCACAAAAATTAGGATTAACAACAACATATTTTATCAACCAGAACTCGCGTTAACATAAGGCATCAACACAGTTTTAAAAAACTCACAAGACAACAACAAAATCAATTCAATTCATGCCTAATCATGAAGTCTAAAAAAAAATCCCAATTCAACCTTCGCCTTATCACAAGGAAACAATATAATTTATCAATTAAACTCATACCTTATCATAAGGCATAACCATCATTCATTCAATTAATCTCGCCAAATTCTCCTATTTCGGTCCTAATCACCACAGGTTAACCAGGGATAGCAGAAATCAACAAAAATCATAGACACATACTCTCGCCTTATCAAGAGGCATCAACATAGATTATCAAATCAAAGTCAACAATCGATCAAGCACAAAAAGAAAAGCATTATCATAACAACTACCTTAGAAGGTTTTACTCAAACCTTCTTTGGCCACAAATATAATCACAGAGAAAAATGAAGAAAAAGAGGCAGGAGGGTAAGGAAATCTTACTATTTATCTGCTTAAACACTCATGCATAAATAATTCCCCATACCTCGAATTTGCAACCACTATGAAGCTTTGACTAAGAGGCTTCCTCTACATTCCTTCCAAAAGCTTCTTCTAAGTTTCTCTATATTCTGTCTCTTTTCCACCCAAAACACGTACTGACTTAAATATCTCCCAACTCCCCTATTTAATTTAAGCCTAGTTTATTTTATTAATTCTCTTTATTCCCATTATTTTTTACAAATCCCTCCCCCCTCCTTAATTTTCATTATACTTCTATTTTTTTTCGAAACCAATTATCTCATTTTTTCTATTATTTGTATTATTTAAAAATTAATTAAATTTTTTAATAATTCTTCCAACACTCCAATAATTCCCAAAAATACTAATTAAATCAAATAAAACACTCTAACACTCAAATAAAACAAAATAAAGCATTGTAAACTTAATTAAAATAATGAAATCAAAAATTGGGGTTACATCACCTGTTCCACAATCTCTCTGATGATGGCATCCTATCAAGAAGATAGCTTGAGCCTCATCAATCAGAAGATTCAAATTCTTGATAAAGTGCTAAAGTCAATGATGAACTAGCAAAAGAGGCTCGAAGCTCAAAAGTTCTGAAATAGAGAAAGTGTGAAAGTTCACATAATCATGTCCGTAGCGTGTGTCTGAGTGATCAGTTTAATGTAACGGTATAAGAGTAATTCTCACGATACTAAGACATTTCACACACACTCAAATGTTTTTTAAAAGCCTATCGTATTTTACAAAATACCTAAAAACCTTTTATATGCGTACTTAATGTATTAAGGTCTTGTTTAATTAATTAGGAGTACTTTTTACCCTGATTAATTAATTACCATATTAGGTTTAATTGATTAACTTATTTGTAATGTCTCCAATCAATTGGTGCCTTTAATTGATTAATGATGGTGAAATTCAAAAACTTCCCATATTTGGCTTGTCTAATTGATTACTGATAGACGATTTTTGCACTAGTTTATTAGTTTTTTTTTCATTTGCTATTACCTGTTTAAATCCTTGTTTTTCTACTTTTATGAGTGTTTGTATGATTTCTCTTATTTTAAGGTGATAGGGGCCTTATGGGACAAAACATAAGTAAAGGCATAAAAGAATACATATAAAAGGAATTGTCCATTACAAATTTCCATTAGCCAACATGGGCGGGTCGTGTCCATCAACACAACCCGTGTTAGCCAACAAGGTTTTTCCAGTAGGAATTCCAGATAGAAACACCACCTAACAGTGTTAATTAACATGGGAATTGTTACATAACACTACCCCATGTATCCATCAACACCACTCGTGTTTGCCTCAGTTCCAGTTACGCACCTTTGCAATTTCGTAACATTTTTTTGCCTTTTTCACTTCCCAATTGTACCAAGGCATGAAGGAACACTTCTTTGTTGATCGTTATACGAAATTATATTGGTATTCATGATAGAAATCTTATAAAAGGCACAAGAATCATAGGAGAAAGACATATCTTGCCCTGACTTTAGTTTACTTCATAAAGTTTATTTCTCTTACAATATTCCTTTTATAAAAATTATACTCAAACACTCCATTAGAGATTTTTCTTATTCAAGCATTCCTTTTATTTTAATTTAGGTTCTTATTTCCTTTTATCATTATTATTATTTCTGCAAATCATGTATGTTATTTTCGCTTTTGTTGCTTTACCAATTTACATGTCTGAGTAGTTTATTAAGAGTTTAGGATCACGAGGATTGTCTTGTGACATACCTCATGTAGATTTTCGGTAAATTCATTATGAGAATCTAGTAAAAATTATTCCAGTGTTTCTGTTTTCCAATGTTTAAGTTCGTTACGAAAGTAGGAACAAAATAGATATCACATGTAAGTTGAAAGGGTATAATGTGATATCCAGACAAGAAGCACCCAACTATCAAGTCGGGGTGACGAAAGTGTATTGAACTTGATAGAGAAAACTTTATTTTTAATAATTGTATTCAAAATTTTCTATAAAAAAATATATTACGCCGACGAAAGTGGGTAGGATATTTACTCACAAGAGGACAACATGTCAGCGGAAGTGGGTGTTGTCCACTATTTTAAAGAAAGTTTTATTGGTTGAGTTTTAAATTGGTCTGAACAAATATATTATGCTGGAGAAAGTGGGTAGAATATTTGATCTGAATATAACAAAACACCTTTATTTCTATTCCTTCCTTCTTCAATTTCTATTCTTTCACAAAAGTTTTCTTAGTATCAAGAGTGAAAAATACTTGTGAGAATTTTGTACTAGTGTTGTGCTAACATTGGACTTTACTCAAGAGAGTGTTGTATATTGTATAATATCTTTGAAAGAAGTTGTTATTTGGTTCTTGACAGTGAAAAGCTCTATTTAATTCTTGATATTAGCTTATCAAAATCTTTGTTTGGTTCTTGTGATCGGTCTGTGAAAATCTCTATTTGGTTCTTGAGATTAGCCTGTTAAAATCTTTGTTTGGTTTTAAAGATTAGCATGTTAAAATTTCTATTTGGTTTTTGAGATTAGCCATATAAAATTTCTATTTGGTTCTTGAGAATAACCTGTTAAAAATCTTTGTCTAGTTCTTAAGCTTGGTTGGTGAAAAGCTCTATTTGGTTTAAATATTATCTCGTATAAAATCTCTTGTTTGGTTTGGGATTAGCAAGTTAAAATCTCTTTGTTAGTTGTAAGAAGGATCATAGAATAACCTATTAAAAACTCACATCTCAATTTAGTGGAACTCTCAAGAGGAAATTCTTGTGGGATAAGAGTATGCCAAGTGATTAGTCAAAGCAGTATAAATCTCCGGTGCATGTGTCTCGTGCCCTTATCTCTTTATTTTCCATCGCTTTATTTTTTTAAGCTATATTTATTTATCTTCCTACCTTCTTAACTATTTCTCTGTATCTCTCGTATATCTATCTATTTACATATTTCATTGTTTAATCTCTATTTAATTAATAAAATTAATTTAATTGTTTTCATAAATCAAAGTTTTTTTAATTTGTGATCGATTTTTAACCATCACAATTCACCTCATTTCTCTTGTGTTTGGAGTTACTTGGTCAACAATAGGGGAGCCTCTGATTTCTATTATTTCAAGTAGGTTTTATTCTTGGTTAAATAGGTATGTGAGTATGGAAGGGAGGGTGGTGTTGTTAAACTCATTCCTAAATTAAATCCATATTTTTAACCTTTACTTCTTGAAGTTGTTGATCAAGATGTGTTAAATGATAATTATAAAACAAGAGAGGTTTCCTTTGGTGGGATTAAAGGGAATTCTAATATTTTTTGGGGTAGGTGGTTTAAAAGTAAGAGATATATGTCTGGCCAGTTACACTCTTCTAGGTAAATGGTATTATAGGATGTTAACGGATGTTGTTATCCTTTTACGTGATATCCTTTATGTAAATATTAGATGGAACCTAAGAGGGGGTGAATTAGGATTGCCATATTTTTCTAGTTTAAGCGCTAATTCTGTAAATATAAGCCATTAAAAAAACATTATATTAAAAATAATTGTTCACACATAAATGATTATATATTAAGTATTTTTTTGATATAAAAAATATGAATAACTATTTCAGGATGGCCAACGACCCATAAAGACCAGTTCAAACCACATAGGCCCAATTTTCATCAAGAATTCGCTACAGTGCCACACAAATAGTCACGCATCACATGGAGTTGCTTAGGTGCATGCATCGCATATAGACGCTTCTCTCTTTCATTTAGAGTCGTTGATCCAACAGTTTCCATCATGATGGGTTATGAAGGATAATTTATATTGAATCAAAGAGAAACCATGTGAGTGAGAAATACACCACATATTCAACCAAAACCTTAAGGCATTAGATATAGGGGTCCTCTAACTTATTAAGTGTTTAATCTCCACTTTTCCAAGAAATGTGAAACTTTCAACTCAAACTTGTGTCACAATAATATATTTACAAGTGTGAGTCCATCCATTTATATGCTCCCTCTCAAGTGGAAGCTCTTTCATCCATATACACTTGTATCATTGTTGACGCCCTTACCATATCACGGGCACTTCAATTAGAAATGTTGTTTGACCACCACCTTTTCAAGAAGGCTTTCAATATAAGGATTCAGACCGTTACTCAAACAACTATCACTTATTAATAGTAAAATAGATTGTATGGTATTTTGAACGAAAGAAGCAATGACTCATTAGCTTAAGAATGAAAACCAAACTAGCTTAAATAGATGCTAGTGGTAGTTACGAGTTAGTTAGAGAGATAAATACCTAAGAAGCTTTCTAACTAACCAAAAAGGGAAACTAGGTTACTTATGCAACAAGTAAAGCTAGAGAAAATTATCAAAGCTTAGTTCAACAATGGTAACTTGCACAATGAGTCAACAATGGTAACTTTCACAATAAGTTACTCGTTTTCATCTTCTTCTCTTGTTAACCCCCCTCCCACACACACACACACACACACACACAAGATGGAGGGTGGAATATATCCATAAATAAAAGCTTGGCCACTAATGCATGAAATGGTCGAGGGTTGGATGCCTTGGTGAATACATCTTCTACTTGAGAATTAGAGGCAATAGGAAGTAATCTCATGAAACCTTCTTGAACTTTTAATTTGACAATGTGGTGGTCTATATCCAAATATTTTGATCTTTCATGGAATACATGATTGGCAGCTATTTGCATAACACTTTGACTATCACAATATATAATGGCTTGTCGGATGCAATCTTGACCAAGATCCTTCATGAGGAAAGTTATCCACTGCAATCTTAGGGTGGCTACAGCAAGAGCCATGTATTCAGCTTCATTTGAAGAACAAGACACAATGCTTTACTTCTTAGATTTCCAGGAAATTAGAGAATCACCAAGAAAGAAATAGTAGCCTGAAATGGATTTGCAAATATATAAGCATCATCCCCAATCTGCAGCATTGAATCCCTGTAATTGAAGAGTTGAGTTCCTTGGGAAGAGAAAACCACGGTCAGGAGTCTTTTTCAAATATCTCAAAATTCGAATAGAAACTTTATGGTGGTTTTCAATTGGTAATGACATGAATTGGCTCAATTTTTGTGTGGCATAAGCAATGTTTGGTCTAGTTGTGGTAAGATGGATTAGTCTACCAACCAATCTTCTATAGGAACCAACATTCATAAAGAGAGGGTTATCATCACTAATTAACTTTAGAGCATGATCGAGTGGTGTGCTAGTTGGGTTTGAATTGCTTGTTCCTGAATCTTCAAGTAACTCAATACAATATTCTTGGCAGATGGAAATACCTCTTGATGATTGAGAAAATTCCATCCCTAGATAGAATTTTAATTATCCTAGGTTTTTGATGCAAAATGTTGAGTGAATGACCTTTTTGAGAGATATGAGTTCTGCTAATTCAGGACCTGCCAATAATATGCCATCCATATACACTAACAATACCAAGAATGCAGTGTTTGTGAACTTGATAAAGAGAGTGTGATTAGATTATCCTTGAATGAAACCTTGTTTCAGAAGGAGGGAAGTGAGTTTGTCAAACCACTTCCTACTTTCCTGTTTCAAGCTATAGAGGGATTTTGTGAGTCTACAAACTAAGTTTGGCTTAGGTGGTTAAACCCCTTGTGGAATCTTCATGTAGACAGATTCATTGAGATCTCCATGTAAGAAAGCATTATTTACATCCCATTGATGTATTTTGATTTTAAACACCCATTTACTTCCTATAGGTGTTACTCCATGAGGTAGAGTTGTGTATTCCCAAGTCAGGTTGGCATGTAGAGCATATATTTTAGCTTGCATTATCCATTTGGAATCTTTCTTAGAAGATGCATAGGATGCTGGTTCAATGTCATTAATGAGGGCTAAAGTGTATGTAAGATATTATGGTGAAAGATTGGTATAGTTGATGTATGAGGTTATAAGATAAGGTGAGGTGGAGATGGAGTGACATACATAGTCATTTAGATAGCTAGGTTTGTTATTTATTCTAGTGGATTGTCTAGTAGGTTATGCAGGTGTTAAAATTTGTTCAGGAGACATATTGGTTTCATAGGTATGGTCTTGGTTTACAATAGAGACTTCATCAATTGGAATATATTTAAGTTTTTTATGATTGAGATTTTATGTGTTTTGAGTTGTTAGTTCTTTGTGGTTTAATGGTTGATTGGTTTGGTTCAAGTCATTATGATTAGTGAGGAAAGAGAATTCAAGATCATAGAATTGGACATTTCTAGAAACTTAAATAAACTTGGAATGAAGATATAAGGGAATGTACCCTTTCATACCTTGCTTATATCTAATGAAGACTGCCTTGTTGGTTCTTTGATCAAGATTTATTTTATGAGGATTGACATCTACAAACACTAGGGTACAATTGTTTTTCTCAAATAATCTTGACACATATATCAAATTCACATTAAAACCAGAAAGGTATAACACTTTTCTAGGATCAAATTATCATGCATTTTGACTTTTCCAACTATATGATCTTGAATTTTGGTTCCATTTGGCAAACCAACGTATATAGGAGGAACTAATTCACTACTCCCTTCGTCCCATAATGAGTGACCCAGTTGACCATTTCACATATATTAAGAAAAATAAATAAATATAAGAGAGAGAATGATATTTTTACTAAAGTATCCTTATCATGTATCGAGAATGATGAAAATAATATTAATTAGAGGGTAAAATTTGGAGAAAAAAATGCATTGGAAATTGAAATATATCATTCATTTTGGGTCACTCATTATAGGACGGAGGGAATATAAGATATAAATCAGTCTATAGAATTGCAAATATGATTTATTGTTCATGTACCTAAGATTCATTTGCAATTATCAATTTTGACTTGATCACTACTACAAAAAATATATACGACAACACACATGTTACCACGATCCTTTGAAGGACCGTGGTGACATCTCTAAACTTAGGTGTCAACAGTTTTTATTTTTTTATTAAAAATTGTTAACATATTACCACGGTTGGTTAGACCAATTATGGCGATATCTTTAACCTTTTATGGGTTTGAATATCAACGCCTACAAATTTGTGATTTCTTAAGTATTTTAGTTGCGTCTTTCGTTTTGATTTACTTCTAAATAAAAAATAAATTTGATACCACTGTGGTTGTTTAACCCAACCGTTGTGATATATTTTACTTCATATTTTAGTTGCGCCTCTCGTTTTGATTAATTTTTAAATAAAAAATAAATGAGATATCACTATGGTTGTTTAACCCAACCGTTACGATATATTTTTAATTTTATTTTAAAAAATTTAAATGCTTAAAAACTAATGCTTTTTTTTATAAATTTTCATTAAGTAAATCATATATCACCATAGTTGATTTAAATGACAGTGATGGAATGCCTTATTAATTTACAAGAAACACAACTATCTTGTCTCGTCAATTGCCCTTTTTTTCATTTCCATTAGTGAAACCATTTTCAACCCTAACATTCAGTGCTGAGAAACGAAATAAAAAACCATTTTCAACTAATATCATCTTCATTTTCATCGTTCATTAACGAAACGAGATGAAACCAACCCCTTTTCAACCAACGTCATCTTCATCATTAAACCAACTTCATCGTTCTTGGCTAACGTACCTATGAGGAGGAAGACGACACCAAATTCATCGTTCTTGGCTTAACAACCGTCGAGGAGGAAAAAGAATAATCTCACAACATTTATTTGACTCTTTTACTTATTCATCGTGTTTCTGGTACGTAAACTTTTTTCCTCATGCATCTAGTAAACTTTAGTTGCCATTATTGTTGATTTTTATGTTTCTGTGTTAATGTTGAATGTTTTAGGCTTATGTTTTTTATGTTGAATTTTTGTTGTTGTTGTTGTTCTTGAATGTTTATGTTGTTGTTGTTCTTGTTGTTCTTGTTGTTATTATTGTTGTTGAATATGTATGATCACATTTGTTTGGATAAGATTGGATTAATATTTTGTTGTTGTTGTTGTTTATGTTATTGTTGTTGAACTAATGTGTATTAGACATATTTGTCATGTTGTTGTTGTTTTTGTTATAGTTGTTGAATGTGTATGAGACACATTTGTTATGTTGTTGTTTATGTTGTTGTTGTTGAATGTTTATGATCACATTTGTTTGGTTAAGATATTTGATTAATCTTTTATTATTGTTTTTGAAGATAAATGGACTCTTCTTCATCTAGGAGCAGCGAAATTGATACAAATGATTCTCAAACTATAGACGGAAAATAAAAAAGAAAACAAACAGGGGCCACAATGATGGATAAGTTAACAAAAGTTTGCAACTCGGGTATCAAATTGTCGATCGAGTTTAATGTTATATATTCGACAGTTGATGGTACTTATTCTTTACTTTTAAAAATTTATGTTAGATTCCTTGCATGCAACAAAGTTAATATATTGATGGATGATTAGAAAGAAGCAAAAAAAAAGATATGAAAGATACCATATGGACAGACGTTATGGAATTAGTTTTAATCATCGATTTGATATTACTTTCTGTAATTACTAATACATACTTATTGATGTAACTATAGTTGACGTTTGAGTTTTCTGATGATGATAAATTGAAATTAAAGTGGATCATTTATGTTGGTACGTGTTTGAGGGGCTTTAACTTACGACTCACGCGTGACTATATTAGGTGTCGCGGTTGAAAAAAATGACAGAGTCGCCATCATCCTTTATTTGTTCCTAAGGAACAAGGAAACAATGATAAAACCTATTGATTAAGGGTGAGAGACTAGGTTCGGGAGTCAATTAAGTAAGGGGAAGGTACTAGGTACCCCTCACCTCCATTGTACTCAATGGGATCCTCCTCTAAGTCTAGGGTTATTATATGCCTAAGGATGTTTGCTTTATTAATTATTAATTACTTAATTATTTATTTGTTTATTGAAAATTATTTTATTATTTAAAAGAACATTGATTAATTGAGGAGAGAGAACCTAAAAAGTTTTTTATTATTGTACTTGCTAGAGTCTTACAACTTTATGCTTACGTACCCTCAAGTTCATTAAATGATCAGAGTCTCGTAGTTCTGGTATAAAATATTTGTTTGTTTGTTCTTTTTATCCCTTGAAAAGTTCTCACGCATCGGGGGTGGAGAAGTAATTGATTTTGGAAAAATGTCTCAATTCACAACGGTGGAGGACTTATGATTTGAGGTGTGTTAGGTTAATTTTATCCCATTGATTGATTGCAAAAAACATAATGTTTAATTTGATTTAAGAATAAAACACAAGTTATCCCTTATCCCGATTATTACCCCTGATTAAGTTAGTCAACCCTAAAAATGACCTGGAGGCTGGAATTAATCCTAAAATCATCCTAGAATTATCCCCAAAATTTCATTTAATTAAATCCTAATTTCCTAATTATTATTCCTTAATTAACTATATTATCCCTTATTATTTATTGAATAAAAAAGAGAGTAAATACTAAAATATCAAAGTAAATAGAAATAATACTAATTAAAACTTTAATCACCTTAATTATATTAATTTAAATAATTAAGTAAATTATAAAACCTAATTATTAATTAACTAAAATAAAAAATAAAACTAGGCAGAGGGTGCAGTTTAAACTAATTAAGTAATGGGCTATCAAAATAGGGGTTGTGAAAAGAAACAAAGAGAGGCCGACTAGCCTCTCTTGCCCACGTGTGAAGGGAGAGTCCATGAGGATAGAGTCAAAGGTTGACTCTCTCCGAGACGTTTAATCATGATCAAAGGGATCATGTTGTTTGAGATTAGAGTCGTTGATTAGTCATACCAGTCAAGGTACGCAGGATTGGGTGCTGGGATTTAAAGTCAATGGGGGTTCATGGTGAGACTGCACGCAGGGGAAAGTCAGTTGACTGGGATAGTCAATTGATTTGTGGTGCAACGGGAGAGACACTTGGAATCCATAAGAGGGGTCACATAGGGAGTATTTAAACTCAATCCCTCTCAGTGTTGTCTCATTTCTCATCCCTTTTTCTCTCTCTTCTCTCAACTTCTCTTTATTTCTCTCAACTTCTCTCAATTCCTCTTAACCACTCCCTCCGGCCACCACCCAAAATCTCCGTGAAAACCCAACTCTGGTTGAACTTCAACCAGAGTATTCATATATTCATCCTAGTCCCCAGAAACCTCCACCCGCTCACCCTCACTCTTTGGGTTTCCCGGATTAACCCTAGGGTTCATAGGATGAATCCTAACTCCTATCTTCAACCCAGAAACCCTAGCTTACCCAGAAATTCATCCTTCTGGATAAACGCTAACCCTAACCTAGGTGAGCATGAACCCTAACATACCTGCAACGAACCCTAACCCTGAAGAAGATGATTCTTCATCTTCTTCCTTCGGCCAAACCCAAACCTAACCCGGATTACCTCTAAACCAACCCAGAACTACATCAAACAAACCCAGATCCATAGATCATAACCCTTTTAACCCTAATTAAATACCAGAGACAACAAATCCAAACAAAATTTCTAAACATTAATATCTCTTAGACAGAACCTGAAACCCAATCACAACAACATTAAGCAATAACATACCTTTTTGCAAGGTATAAACGCACGCAAGCAACAACAAGCAAGAATACGAGTCAAAATCCACCAACCTATAGAGACGAGGATCTCTCTGGTAAGGTACAAATTCTCATCCTCTATGATTTATCTTTATTAATAGAAATACAATTTGAAGAAACAAAAGCTTTATTTATTGAAATTGTCCCGTAAATGGGCGACAATACATAAGGAAATAATTCTTGTAAGAGGAGATTATTGAAAACTGGTAGAAACAAAAAATGAAAATGGAAATGAAAACATATTTATTTATGTCCCTATTGAACCTAACACATGATATTATCCCTATGTCTTCGAGGTCACAATACTTTGCTTCTGACGACGATGATTGGATTGATTTCTCCCATCTGAATTCCTGTTATAGTATGGCACCAGTGTTGCAATCATATGCCTTTTAGATATCCCAATTTTTTTCTGGACCGTTCTTTTCGAGTCTTAGTCCACCGAGATGATATATTCTCTTTTGCCTAAGTTGCCCTATTAGTTTTTCGACTTAACGAGTATATTTTTGTATACAAGCCCCCAATTTTTTCCTGGATTTCTCTTTCAAGTTTTTAATCGATGGAACGCCCTAATTTTTTACTAAGTCTCCCTTTAGGGTTTTCAACTTAGCAGGCTTTTGTCCTCTTTTTATAGGCATAGTATTTTTTAACTGCGTCGGAGTTCATAGGTTGTGGTAACTCCGCTTCATCCATGGTTGTGAGAATTTTAAGGCTCCGCTAAATAAGGCCTTCTTCACAATGTATGTCCCTTCGTAGTTCAGGTTCCATTTTTCTCGGGGATCTTTATGGATGTGTAATATTTTTCTAAGCACTAGGTCGCCTTCTTTGAATAGCCGAGGACGAACTTTCTTGTCGAACGCTTTCTTGAGCCTTCGCTAATATAGTTTCCTGTGACATACTGCAGCCATGTGTTTCTTTTCTATGAGGTTTAATTAATCGAACATGGTTTGTACCCATTTTGCCTCGTCTAATTTAGTCTCCATCAGGACTCTTAAAGAGGGGATCTCGACTTTGATATGGAGTACGACTTCGGTATCATATACCCGAGAGAAAGGAGTTACTCATGTCGAAGTGCGAATTGAAGTTCTATAGCCATGTAGTGCAAATGGGATCATCTCATGCCAGTCTTTATAGGTTTTCACCATCATCTGGATGATCTTTTTTATATTCTTATTGGTTGCTTCTACTGCGTTGTTCATCTTTGGTCGATAGGGTGACAAATTATGGTGTTCAATTTTGAAACTCCCGCATAACTCATCCATCACTTTGTTGTTTAAATTGAACCCATTATCCGTGATAATTTTGTTAGGAACCCTATAGCGACAAATGATCTCATTTTTTATGAACCGCACGATTGCTTGCATCGTCACTTTGGTGTAAGAAGTTGCTTTTACCCATTTGGTGAAGTAATCGATAGCAACTAAGATGAAATGGTGTTTGTTCATAACTTTTGGCTCGACCATCCCGATTATGTCTATACCACACATGGAGAAAGACCATGGAGCAGTCAGGACATTCAAGGGAATATGTGACATATGTACCTTATCTGCATAGATTTGACACTTGTGACACTTCTTGACGTATTTGAAACAATCGATTTCCATAGTCATCTAGTAATATCCTGCTTTGAGAATTTTTCTTAGCCATGGAAAGTCCATTGGCATGAGTGCCAAAGGATCCCTCACGAATCTCCTTGGTAAGCATGTTTGCTTCATATCCATCCAAACACCTGAGTAAAACCATGCCGTGATTCCTTTTGTAAAGTACATCCCCATTGAGGAAGAATTGGGAGGCCAATCTTCCAAGTCTCTTCTTATCCCCACTTAAGGCATTTGCAGGTTATTCTTGTTTCTAAAGGAATTGTTTGATGTAATGAAACCATGGTTTATTATCAACTTCTACCTTTACGGCCATGCAATAGGAGGACTCATCCAAACGGTGAATTCTTATAGTTGGTTCTTCGTTGTACCACTTGACCTTGAACATGGATGACAAAGTGGCCAAGGCGTCTTCTAGTTGATTCTAATCTTGAGGAATATAGTGGAAGGTAATCTCATCAAAGTAGGTGATCACCTTCCACTGATGTATTTATATTGCACATCGTGCTGAGTTGTGTAGTGAGACTGATGGTTTTTTGTTTTTGTTTTGCTGCATAACTCTTCTTTTGTGTTAAGGAAGATGATTGAAAATACTCCACTGGTTTTGGTTTTTTTTTTTAGTTTTGAAAATGTGAGTATTGGTGGAGTTGTGTTATATTGATAATGAAGAAGTGTTGTTGATGATTGTAATGGTGGTGATGATATAGTAATGAGATGATGAATGAAAGTTGTGTTGTATATACATGTTTGCTATATTTTTTAGATTGATGTAAATAATATTTTGGCTTTGATGTAAAAAATATTTAGGTTTGTAATATATGTATAAAATACAGGTACAAAAAAAGAAGGGGTATATATGGAAAAATAAAAATAAAAATAAAAAACCAAAGTATTTCACCATGGTTGATTAAGAAGATTGTGGTGATAGGTAGCGCGCCAAATGTCATATACCGTATAATCGCTGGGAATCAAACTCATGACCTTTATATATTGCACAACGGTTGTTTGCTACAACCTTATGATAGGTAGTGTACTACCTAGTTTATCACAATGATCACACATCCGTGATGGAAAATGGCATACTTACAACCATATCCTACCTTACAACGGTTGGTCAAATGTGATGGTACCCCTTTTCCAACTATTATGAAAAAGGCTTTCTGTAGTAGTGAACCATTATGATTAAAGTGTTTACCCGCTACTCCTGCAGAATAACAACTAATACTTTCTCCTCTAATAATGTTTGTTGCATGCTTGATTCCATCCACATTGTTTCTTTCTAGCAAAGCAGTTAATCCATTGAATTGATCCTTGGTGAATGTCATGCTTCATCCATCTCCTTTCATCTTCATCTCTACACAAAACACTTGGACATTAGATCCAACATTGTTAGCATAAGAATTACCTATAGTAATTCTCCAACCTGGTGGATAACCATATTTTCTATAGTACACACCAACAGTGTGATCATTCTTACCATAATATATGCATATATTTTCTTTGAAAAAACCTCTTCGACTTATTCCTACTTGATAGCCAATGTATCATTTTCCTTTTCCAAAATTGCGGTTAGCACTACCTCTTTTAACTGAATTTGCCAATGTATTTGTTTCTTCAGCTTTAACATCAAGATGACCATTAGCCCCATAATCTTGTTTTTCTTTCTGCAGCACGAATGGAAATACTTTGTTAATGGTTGGTAGAGGGTCCATCAACAGAATTTGAGATTTGACACTTTGATACTGCTCATTCAATCCTATAAGAAACTAAACTTTTGGATCTTTCTTCTTGAAATTTCTTACATTGCACATAGCAACACAAACACATGCATGTGGACAAGTGCATTGAGGCATGAGTCTGAATTGATCAAGTTCCTCCCAAATAGCTTGTGTTTCATTAAAATACTCATAGACGTTTTGTTCTCTTTTTTGAAATTTGAGATATCTTGATACAAAGCAGTTACACAAACTTTATCTCCTTGATATTATTTCAAAAGTCTACTACGTTTTCTATGTACACAACACTTTCAGCAATATGCAGTTTCATGGAATTAATGAACCATGAATGCACAAAATTGTTGCATCTCTCCCATGAAACAAAGTTGAGATCATCTTCTCTTGGTACCGAAATTGAACCATTAACGAATCTTAATTTGTTCTTGGTAGCGATGCATTCTCTTCATTCATCCATGGTAGTTGGAATCCCCTTCTAATTGTGGGCGACACAAACTGTTGTTGGATTCTCTGAGGGTTGTATGTAATAAAGATCAAGCGCGGCATCTGGATTTGTATTTTCACCATTGTTATTGTCGTTGTTATTCCTCACCATTGCATACGCACGAGGTAGAAAAAGAGCTGATAAAACTAGGCTTTATGATACCATAATAGTCAAATAGATTGAATGATATTTTGAATGAAAGAAACAATGATTCATTAGCTTGAGAATGAAAATCAAACTAACTTACATAGAACAACCACGCAAGTGAGACACATTGCATATTCACCCAAAATCTTAAGGCATTAGGTATATGGGTCCTCTCAATAATAAAATGTTAAACCTCTCCTTTTCGAAACAATGTGAAACTTTAAACTGACACTTGTGTCACAATCTTGCACTCTACATCGAGCAACTCGGAGATGGTTACAATGTCTTTCTTATATAAGTATGATCCATAGTCACATAAATACGATTCAACTCATAGTCCTCAATCTCTAACTAATGTGAGAGTCGGAGTGTTAACATTTTTTGGAGGTACTCTTTACGGCATGAGAATCATGTCAACCACACCGAGAGTGTCTTTGCACTAATCTTCATCTACATACCAATCTTTTATGTTCTATTACGAAATAGATAATAATCTTTGTTAGCTACATAGACGTTGTTTTAGAGAAGTTACATTGGCAACAGAATATCAATTAATTAGTTGTTGTTTGTTGCCATCCGTGAGCATTGCAACTACTTGGTCATGCGATTCGGTAAGTGTCAATTTCTCCATGTGGACCATAACATACATATCATTTCGTGTGTTTGTTTTTATTCACACATGTTTCACTTTGTTGTTGATTCACTTTGTACAATTCACCACACCTTAAATTAGACATGCAAAGCTTATGTGTGATGAACTTATAATTAATGTATAATCATTTTTACCAACAGAAGCCGAATTTACTGGTTTCTTGAAGAAAGTACATCGTGTTCTTGTCCTTTCTTTGGTGCACAGTTAAAGGCCAAAAATACTGAAAACGATTGAAGCCAAATTCATTAATTTGAAGAAGAAGAGGTTATTAAAGAACCATGAGCATGCAGTTGTGCCTTATATTTATTACTCGTATGTCAGAGTTGTTGCATTCTAATGCTTTGCATGTAATCATATTTTACGTGAAATATCAGGATTTATTCCGAATCACCGTATTTTATCCTTAAATATTTATTTGAATATGGATTGGTCACTAGATCAATAACAAAATAAAATAGCATTAACTTGTTATCAGTGGCGGATCTACAAGAGAGGAAGAAGGATAGAATGTGTAGAAGCTGCTGGAAAAAGAATGATAATTACGGTTAATTTTAATAATGGGTTTGGAATTTTTCTTACCCAACCTCCATGGCCTAATAAACTAATACCACTTAATTTCTTGTAAAGAAAGTTTTTTTTTATTAAGTCTTGTTTTCTTTAAAAAAAACCTCGCGGAAAAATCAGTATAACTTTAGATTTTCTGAAGTCTTTATTATTATTATTGATTTATTTGTTTTTAAATTTTAAATTTTTGTGTTAATATGATTTGGTTTTTTTCTTCTTTCATGAAATATAAATGACTAAAAAATAACATATGTCTTCTCCTAAAATAAATTTATTTTATTTAAAATTTTGATTTAAAAATATTAACTATAAGCAATTTAATTTTTATTTTTATTTTTTCGAGATTCATACTTATACCTTTTTTTTAGTGTCCATTGTATTTTAATCGATACCGATAATGTTTCCTTATATATATATATATATATATATATATATATATATATATATATATATATATATATATATATATATATATATATATATATATATATATATAGTCAAGATCAAATGATACAAATGTGTCAAATTCAGTAACATGACACATCTGTTAACTCTTCAACACACATCTGTATAACAAAATTCATTATTGGATTGAAAACTACTATTATATAGATCATCTATATAAAATTTAACATCAATCGGAAATCATTTTGTATGTCAACGAAATGCATAAAAATCAACTTCTTACAAAACTTGAATTCTTTTTAAAATAACCATTTAAAAAAACGAAAATAACAAATAATTAAAAAAAATATACCAAAATAACCACTTTTAAAAGAGGATGCACCAGATCAATTGGCGCATCCCCTAAGCATGAAGAGGAGGCGCCAATAGCATTGGCGCATGCATTGGGCTCCTCATGAGGAGGCGCCAATGTTATTGGCGCATGCATTGGCCCTCATGAGGAGGCGCCAATGCCCCTAGCGCCTTAGTGTTGCTTGTGGTGTGGGCGTCAATGTCTCTGGCGCCTGTATGTCATGTCATGTGGGCGTCAACCCTCTTGGCGCATGCATTTTATGTCCACTCTGTATAAATGTCACGCCTTGGATGCAATATTTTTCACACAAAATCATCTCCTAATACCATATTTTCTCTAGTTCAACCTCACTCACCTAAGTTTCTATATTTTAATAATGTCTGCATACATTCAGAAACGAAATGCTGATGTAATATTTTCCGTCGTTGCGGCTCCGGTACAGATTCGGCTTTGGAGCACAGATACGTTTGAACGTCTTAATCGGACGTTGTACAGTTGGTTAGAGGGAGAAATTGGAGAGGATGAAAGGATTAGAAGAATACAATGGCTTGTGTCCTCGTTCAACCAAAACGGAGAAGTACGCGAATGCGTGGATATTAAGACCGACCAAGACGTCGTAGGATGATGCATTACATGTTCAAAATTGTTTTGATGGTTGTAATCGCATACTTCTTGTATTCTAGTTGTTATAATTATTTGTGTTACTGTTTATGTAATGGTACTTTCGTCACAGACGTCTAATATGAAATAAATTTAGTTTTTCATATATTGCAATAGAGATACATGTGAATTTATCTAGTTGTGCTCGTTCCAACACTAGGACAGTTATTACGATTGTGACCTGGCTGACGGTATGAACTACATAGTCTAACCATTTTGTTCGCCGTATCCATTTCGGTTCGAATCCGGGTGCTGTTTGGGCGACCCTTTTTCTTCCTTCGCATAACTTCGTTGTGCCAGGCGATGTCCCCTTGATATTCTGGCCAATAATCCTCTTTTGCCACTACGGAAAAACTAATTTTATAAACATTTGAAAGGCTGGAGACTTTGTAAACTTCAGATAGCAAGTAGGATGGATCCCTTCGAACCTTTGAGCATGTCGCAATTACATGGGAGCAGGGGGTACGAAAGGCTTTGAACTTTCTGCAGTCGCACCAACCTCTATCTAGTTCGACTCTGTATTGTCCCATCGGCATGCCCTCATTGTGATCCATGGACTCAGTAACACTATACCAACCTTTAGTGCGGTCAAAGACCGTAACCACGTATGTGTTTGCTTTGGCAGCTTCATGTCTAATGAATTTCATTGAAGCATCACTGAACAAATGTCCAGATTGCAACACTGAACTCCATTTTGAGCGTCTGGTTTCAAACAGCGTCCCTAGCCTGAAATATGTTGTCTGCACCAAAGCGGTTATAGGTAGGTTACTGATGCCTTTGAAGACAGAGTTCATTGATTCCACAAGATTTGTTGTCATGTGGCTCCAACATTGACCGTTGTCGTATGCCCTAGTCCACTTCTCCAATAAAATACTATCGATCCACCGTACTGCATCTTCGTTTGACAATCTTATTTCTTTGCGGGTAGTGTTTGAAAGAAGGTTCTGATAATGTGTAACCTGCATTGACAACCTTCTTCCGCAACGTCTTATCTTTGATTTCCCGCATGAAATTATGGGTAATATGTCTAATACATAACACATGCGTCGAAGGAGAATTTTTCCAGCCATTATCAATGTTATTATATGCATTGATGATTGAAGGGTGTCTGTCGGAGATCAAACATAAGTTAGACTGAGGTGCAACATGCAATCGGAGATTTCTTAGGAAAAAACTCCATCCCTCAGCAGTCTCCCCTTCAACTAGGGCAAAGGCGATTGGAAAAATGTTGTTGTTCCCATCTTGTGCCACTGCCATCAGTAACATTCCTTTGTATTTTCCGTACAACCATGTACCATCAATTTGTATAATTATTTTACATAAAGAAAAACCTATAATGCATGGTTGATACGCCCAGAAGAGACGGTGAAATATTCCATTTCCAACAGCACATGTCCCGTCTGGTGTATATGCTGGCAATGTTTCCAACTTGACAATAGTCCCGGGAGTAGACATGGCAACATAACCGGTACCCGTGGGTACCAACCCGACCCTGCCCCTAAGTTAACAGGGAAAACCCGCTTTGATTAGGTTTGGGTTCGGGTTTGGGTTTTCCCCGATTTTAAAATATGGGGACGGGTCGGGTAACGGGGACACTAGTACCCACCCCGAGCCCGCCCCGTTTATTTCATTATGTATTTTATTATTTATTTTTGATAGTTTAGAATATTAAATATATGGTCAATATTTTAATATTTTAATTGTAACTTATTATTTAAAATATTTGAAATGTATGTATGAAATTTTTTTAGAATGTTTTATTTTATTATTTGTAATGTAATTTTATTTTAGAAAAATAAATATTTCTATTAAAAAAATTGATTTCACTAAATTAATGGTGGCGGGGCGGGGATACCCGAACCCAACCAGAACCCGTTTGGGACGGGTTTGGGTTTTGATTCTCCATCCCCGTTTGGGTTTGGGGCGGGGATCGGTGATTGTTTGGGGATTCAGGTTTGGGTTTGGGGGAGGTAAAAACCGTCCCCGACCCGCCCCGTTGCCATGCCTACCCCGGGAGCATATTATTTTAGAGCCAACAGGTATTTTGGAAGTTGTTTGTAAGACTCCTCCCAATTGTCAATCACTTTTTCAACAACCTTTTCCCTAACTATCCATGCCTTCATATATGATGGAGTATACTCGTACTCTGCCCTAATATGCGAGATTATTGTACTCACCTTTAACGACGGATTGTCTCCAATGACAGACAATATTTCATCGTATATTAGTTGAGAGCTTAATTTACGATGATCCTGCATTGGGTTTGCCAGCATGCATGTGTGATCTGGACCCGTTGATCCAATCTTCCAAGACTCGTTCCTCTTCTGGTACGAAGCTGACAACTTAAAAAGGCAGTGCTCATTCGGACAATAAATTTTATACCTCAATGCGTTAGTTCTGTCAACTCCGAAATCAGTTGATAGTTGCATGTGTAATTTCTTAATGGCTTTTACACATTCCTCTTTTGTGCAAAATGTGTCTCCTTGTTTCAAAGATCCTTGCATTTACACATAAGGATTGTACCATATATCTGATGAAGGTTCATCGGAACCCAAATTCAACCTTGTCATTTGCACATAAGGATTGTACCATAAGGATGTATACATGACTTGCTCGTATTGGCTCCTCTTCGTCATCAACGTTCACCATTGAATCAACCATGATCTCGGCTTCTTCTTCTTCGTCATCTGGAACATTCACCTCAGTTTATTCGTCATCAGTCTCACAAAACACTTGTGATTGATCAATGAACTAAGACACTTGTTGTTGATGTGGTAATATATACAACTCTATATCATTGTAACCAGATTGTTCGTGACTGACAAACATATGTTAAACATCGCCATCATCTCGGATTTTCTTCTGATAAAACTTCACCTGGTCTTCTGCAAACCAAACTGTATTTTTATAGATAATTTGGCCCAAATTACTGCACTGCAATTTCTTTTCTATTCTTTGTTTCAGATGTGAAAAATTTGACCGTCGATTTATTGTAAACTGAGTTACCTCTGTGTTTCTAAAACAAAAACCGAATAACTGATGATCAAATATTTCACCTTCTATATGGGCACTGATCATGTAGTGTTGTGTGGAAGACATTTTTTAAAAATCTAACTTTCTTTTCTTTATTGAAATTGAATGCATTGCTAAGTTGTTCATCTGCACAGCCTAAATAGCGTAAACATTAAACACATTGATCACTTGGTTCGTATGTACAAACTTGACCATGCATGCAGTGAAAAGAATCCACATGTAGTGATAAGAATGACAAGAACACACATGCGCCCAGGGAATCTCTGAAGCAAAGAATATATGTGCCCTAATATTCCTAATAGGCGCCCGTTCCCTACGCGCCATAAAGCAACTTGGGCGCCAAGAGGAAGGGAGCCCCTTCAATTCAAATACACCAAGGCGCCAAGAGGAAGGGTGCCCCTTCCATTGACTTACACCTATGCGCCAAGAGGAAGGGCGCCTTTTCCTTGCGTGTGATTCTTCACATGCATGCGCCTAAGACAAAGGCTACTCTACCCAGTCTACTTGTCATTACTTATCATTGCATACAACCAATCCATGCTTAGTAGGTTACAAACCTACTATCTCATTCATCTATAAATAGTCTTTCATATCACAATATCAAATCATCTCCAACACTACTCATCTACAATCTTTCTTTGCCACATTATTTCTCTACCACACTTAAGCTCTACAACATTATATTATGTCTCTGTTAACTATGGGTTATGAACATAGAGGAACACTCGAGAATATCTCGACATTTGTATGTTATCACTCTCTTTTTACTTATTCCATTTTTAAGTCGTATACCTTTGTTATCTATGTTTGTATTATGTATTTCTTCTTCTTATTGCATTTCTTACTTATTTGTTATTAGGATCTGAAGCGTTTTAGATGTCGTTTACATGAATATGTAGCCCACGATCCTTTAATAGAACCATATATTAGAGGATGTGGATTTGGAAATCTCCTCAACATTGTTTCATACTCGGTGGACTACAAGTTCATTCTTGCTTTGTTGGAGCGGTGGAGACCTGAGACACACACATTTCACCTTCCGGTTGGTGAGTGTACCGTCACACTTGAGGACGTGTACATGTTGTTGGGTCTCCGTATAGATGGAAAGGCCATGAATGGTAGAGTTAACCAAGGCAACTCTATTTGCAATGAATTATTGGGTGCCCCTTTGTTAGACGACGAAACTGAGGGATAGTCATCTGGTCAAGCAAAAGGGCAAGGTATAAATTTAAAATACCTTAAACAATATTATGTCAGTATAGTATTGTTCTAAGATTCAATCGAGTACGAGAAAATAATTAAAGCTCGGTGTTATATTATTATTTTATTTGGTAATTTTTTGTTTCCAGAAAGTACAGGTAATTCAGTAAATATTATGTATTTACCTTTGTTACGCAACATTAATAAGGTAAACACATATAGTTGGGGTTCAGCTATGTTAGCCCATCTATATAGTGCAATGTGTAAAACTGCAAAAAATAATATTTGTACTTTTTTTCATGTGCGTATTTGCTACAAGCTTGTGGTTGGTCAAGAATACCGTTGCTCGCCCTGATAAACGAGAATCCATTCGTGTTCCGGTTTGCAACTAAGTAAGTCTAACACTTTACCATTTAGTTAATTATATTTTATATTATAACTAACAGTAAATAATAATTTTCACTTTTTTTATCTAAGGTGGTCAGTAAGGGGGATGAACTACAATAGGTGTCCCAAACACGCTATTGTAGTCTATCGCAATCTATTGGACCACATTGGACATGAAGATGTATTACTCCTACACAACTATATTTTAATTTAAAAATACTTATCAAATTATTTTTCATCTAATTGTTTCGTATTATTTTACAATTTATCTGGAGGCCATATTTGGGTCTTGATCATGATGTGAACCATGACGATGTTGCAGTTTGGACAGCGAAGACACCGATTATCCGATTCACTACGGTGGAAATGCACCAGAGTGACCGGGTCAAACTGCAGTTCGGCATGCTAAAACAAATTCCCGAACCTCCCACGTGTTTGGGGAATTGGCATCAAAAAAGGGTTGATGCACAATGAGATTATTCTGACTGGAGAGACTTTGCAAAAGGGATGTGTCGTCAATGGAGGAATCGACGATAACACATCTTAAACGAACCAGTCATCCATGGTGTAAGACCGACTCAACAATATATGACATGGTTTAGGTCGGTAACAACTCAACAATTTGTATATGAGCCATGGTATTTGATGGATCCACGCCAACTTGCTTCATCATCGTACGCCCACAACAATTCTCCACCCAACACCAATGCCAACCCACCCAAACTCAACAACCCACTTCACAATATCAACCTACCACATACACACAACAACCAAACACCCAACCTCGTAACCCGTTCATGCCATCCACCCAACAATCAACCATCTAACGTCGCAATCCATTCATACCACCCACCCAAACACAAAACTAAGAATCAAACCACACAACCACAACTGTCTATAGCCCAAATGGTTCATATGGGTCACTTCATCGTAGTCCCTCACCAATGACCACCCAAACATCCCATCACCATAACACCCAATCATTATTTAACTATAGTACGCCCCAGGAACCATTGATTCGTTTCCAAAACGATTCAATGGCCCAATTTGGTCAACTATATCGTCCCCAATCCACCCAACCCCAAAGACCTAACTACGATGACATGGGCACCGAACTCCATTACGAAAGCGTCGTTGGCCAGATCCCCTCTGGATATTGGGAACAAATGATGGCACATCTGTCAAATACCGATGGAACTTCCACCAGACCTTCCCACCAGCCATCGTTTGATCAGGTCAGCACGCAAAGACCTCAAACACCTCAATAAAATCGTGGGAGACCTCGGAGACAAACAAATGCACCTGGATGTGGAATAGGGGGACGTTATGATCGGACCGGTCATTAGTTTATTGTTAGTCCAATGTAACCAATTATTACCACATGAATAAGTTTATTTTGTTACATTATTCTTTTTTATTTAATAAATAAAAAAAACTAAAAATTTAAAAAAATTTAAAAAAAATAATAAAACATGGGGTGCAGGCGCTAGAGGCATTGACGCTCACACCACAAGCAACCCTAAGGCGCCAGGGGCATTGGCGCCTCCTCATGAGGGCCAATGCATGTGCGAATAGCATTGGCGCCTCCTCATGAGGAGCCCAATGCATGTGTCAATGCTATTGGGGCCTCCTCTTCATGCTTAGGGGATGCACCAATTCATCTGGTGCATCCTCTTTTAAAAGTGGTTATTTTGATTTTTTTTTTGAATTATTTGTTATTTTCAATTTATTTTTTTAAAATGGTTATTTTAAAAAAAATCATAAAACTTTAACAAAACCGTTAATTTTGATCTTTCTCTTTAATATATCAAATGATTTTTTATTAATGTTAAAGGTTATAGAGATGATCTATATGATATTACATTTCAATCCACCAATGGATTTTGTTATAAGAATATGCGGTAAAGAGTTATCGGAGGTGTTATGTTTCTATGTTTGACACCTTGTTGTCATTTGATCCTGACTTATATATATATATATATATATATATATATATATATATATATATATATATATATATATATATATATATATATATATATATATATATATATATATATATATATATATATATATATATATATATATATATATATATATATATATATATATATATATATATATATATATATATATATATATATAGAGAGAGAGAGAGAGAGAGAGAGAGAGAGAGAGGGAGAGTTAGGATTAGGGGTGGTCTCGCCCCGCCCCACCATAAGCCCGCCAAAAAATGGAGCGGGGCGGGTAAGCCCGCCAAGTGAAGTTAGGCTTAAAAATTTAACTCGTCCCGCCAAGATGGCTGGTTGGCGGGCAGCAAACTTGCCTGCCTATTATTTTATTTATTTATGTTTCATTTTTTTAATAGATTATAGGTTTATTTTTCCATTTCAATTAGATTTTTCACTTATTTTTTAGAATAATTTTTTATAAAGTATCTTTTTAACAAATTTTACTTAAAAAATATTGCATATATTCACAAATAAATGTATAAAATAGAATCATCAACAAGTATTTCAAAATTATAGTTCAAATAATAACCTTCAACCAACTAAAATAAATATTTTGACTTCTTGATAACTAGGTTGGCGGGTTGGTGGACAAACCTGCCCCTTTATTTTGTGAGCATAAAGCGGGATGGACTTAGAGGGTAAGCAGACAGAAAATCTCAACCCAACCTGCCATTTTGTGACGGGTGCACGGGTCGGTCCGACAGGCCACGACCCGTTTTTTCACCCTTAGTTAGGATCAAATAACATCAAGATGTCAAACTTATTAACATGACACATTCGATAACTCTTTACTAGATATTCGTATAACAAAATACACTGTTACATTAAAGGATATTATCATACAGATGATGTCTATAAAATTTAACTTTAATCGGAATTCATTTAACATGTCAATGAGATGCATAAAAACTAACGACTTACAAAACTTCATGAAAACCGTTAACTTTTATCATTGTTTTTAATATATCAATTGATATTTGATTGATGTGAAATTTTATAGGCGTGATATATATGATAATAGTTTTCAATCCAACAATGAATTTTGTTATATGAGCATGGGGTGAAAAGTTATCGGAGGTGTTATGTTACTAAGTTTGACACCTTAGTGTCATATAATATATATATATATATATATATATATATATATATATATATATATATATATATATATATATATATATATATATATATATATATACTATTTGCCTTTAAAAAGGGTTTAGACTCCTTATCCAAATTGAAAATTGTTGGTATTTAGGATTTGATTGAAGATTAAACACAAGAGAAATATACACAAGTTGATTCACTATTACAAATAATAAATTTCATGATAAAATTTTCACTTCAGACAACAAAAAATTAAGGTAAAAGGTCAAAAGTGCGCCATATTTTATTTTATTTTTTAATAAATACAACATATTCTATTGGTTTCTAAATATAATCGAGAGGAAAAATAATCCGGGACATGTTTATAATCCCAACATCAACAATTTATATTTTTATTTCTTTAAAAGTAATTTATTCATTCAGTTATATTTAATAAATGATCGATTAGATTGTCATATTTTACAATAAAAGCATTCTTTAATCAAATTTTATCTTAAACCTAACTTATATGTAGTCGCTTCAAAGTACTTACGCATCATTCTTTGGGATGGATTGCAAGACCGAAAAAATCTTCAATGTTCTACAATATTGAACAAAACATTTTTTTGCTCTTGCAATATATCTCACATAATAATGTTGATGTTGTTGTTTTATTTTTGTAATAATCTTCCAATATTGTCAATCAAAGAAAACATTGAGAAGTTTATTGCTTTACTCAGTTGACAACGTTCAAAAATTTATTCTTAAACATAATCATCCATTTCTCTTTCATGTGAAAACATTTGCTTAAGATAATGAAATCTCTCTGGAATAGATTTTAAGTACATAAAAAAATTCTCTTTATTGGAACAGATAACTTATCAGAAATTTGAAAAGATAGGTTGTTCTCCAAGAATGCATAGTCAAACTTTTGATTTGTTTCAACAATTTATTTTAATATTATGTGTAAACAATGTAAATATAAAAAAAATCCCTTGATTTTTAACCGAAACTGGGAGGTAAATGAAACGAGGATTCCCAACATTTATTCTTGTCCAAGATATCCAACATTTGTTCTTCACCGACAGCAATGACGATGAATCATATACAATATTTTTACTTTAATATTTTGTCTAAACAATGTAATATTATGTGTAAGCAGTGTAGTTTATAAAAAAAATAATTTATTAATATTCTGTGTAAACAATATAATAAATGTATGATCATTTCAACTAACTCTTCGGTTATTATTAAATCGAGTGGTAAAGTGGCAGTTTTTTATGAAGTCCTTCGTTACCTCGCATTTTTAACCGAGGTTAAATCAACTCCGCGTCTGAGGTTACATGTATTTTTTGTAGTAGTTGTTATTTGAATTAAGTTTAGTAGTGATAATTTATGCATTTTGTTATTAACGTTGTTTAAAAATTAAGTTTTTGGTGTTTAAGTTTATAAATAATCTTTTTGTGCATTTTTTAGTGTTACAATGGTTAAATATAAGAAAAAATAAATTATATTCTATATGATTTTAATGAATATTAATTATATTATTTTAGTTGGTACGTGTGATTCCCTTAATATTTTAGACAAGATCTGTCACTGCTTGTTATCACTCATATTGTACACTTATATTATCACCTCTTAATATTAAAATATGAAGTTGAATTAAATCGGGGCAATTTGCATTTTTCCAATGGGGTTTGCCCCTGCAAACCATGAATCAACGGAACAAGAAGAAGATCAACGAGAAAGGTCATCCAAGAAAGTTAAAGATAGAGGAGGAAAATATCACTGCTCTAATCTTAAGAACGAGAATCACATGACGTAGAATGCGATGCCGAATCCTACCATGATTGTATCTTTCAAAAACATGGTGACAGAAGAATCAATAGAGAATATGCAAAAAGAGATGAAAGTAACTAAAGAACAGAGAAGAGAACTGTATGTAGAAGAAAGAAAAGTATGAGGCATTCATCTTGACAGAAGAAGAAAAAGAACGTCGAATGGCCAAACCTTGGAGCAAATGGGTGATAGTGAAAATGTTGGAAAGAAGAATTAGATACAAGTTGCTTGAGTCACGTCTAAAACAATTATGTGCGAAGTGTGACATCCTAAACATTTATGACCACTGTCTTATGGTATGGGAATGGAGGACCAACTTATGCCCTAATTTTGATGTCAATGATCAAGTGGCAGTATGGGTTAGAATCTTCGGACTGCCATTGAATACTATGATAATCGTGCTCTTACTTTTGTAGGTAACCGAATATGAAAGACGTTGAAGGTTGATATAACCACTCTTTCAAGAGAATGAGGGAAATATGCTAGGCTTTATGTTCAGGTCAACTTGAAAAAACATTTGCTTGTTATGTTCTATGTGTTTAGGTCAACTTGAAAAAAAATGCTTGTTATGTTCTTCATAAGAGGAAAGGATTATAAAGTGGAATACGAATGTATCCATCTTCTATGTCCTTGTTGTGCCAGATATGGTCATGATACTTCAGAGTGTATGGTCAAAGCGCAATCAGATCGAGAGACAAGCAACAAAGAAGGTGACAATGTGAAAGACATAAGAAAAGCTCAAGCTATGGAGGATAACCATTTCAAGAGGCCTTGGATTGTGGTTCAGAAACCAAAGAGAAGCATGAAGCAAAAATGTACATAGGAACATAGTGGAGTTCAAGTGAATCAAAAGGAGCAAAAGAAAGGAACGAACAAGGTGTGTGGGTCGAGACTCATAGTCCTTAAAGAAGAAGAAGTGCAGAAAATATGGACGGGGTTATTGAAAAATGAGAGAATAACAACAAAAAATACAAAATATTGTCAACATGGAGGAACTAGAAGAGACATAATTGAAAAGCTAAGAAGAAGGACTACATGTGGGGGGGAATGGGGGCAAACTGAAAAATAAAGAAATCAGAAAAGTAACAATCAATCCAGACTTGAAATAGCATCCAAAGGAGTAGTCAAAGATAAAAGTAAAAGTGGACCTGAATGTGGCGGAGTCAGAAGAAGCATGGAGATTTCGCTTGAGGATTTAGAACAAGAGCCAAGGAACAAAAGATTACAAAAAAAAGCTTAGGCTTCTCTTAGGAGATTTTGAATCTGGTGAACCCTTTGTTGGGCCATCTTTAGTCTCGATTCAGGGAGAGGCATATCTCTTAACTGGTAGGATTGTAGTAGAATCTCCTATCACTGCTTCAGAGGTGAGTGTGAGCGGAACCAACCATGAAGTTAATGAGAAATACATGGGGTAATCCTACTACTAAAGAGGAAGGAGACATGGTGTTGGTGGAGGAAACACCTATTGAGAGACAAGGTTAACGGTAGCCCAAAAAAAAATCATGATAAGGGAACAATTCAATATCTTCATTTGGAATTGTCGTGGGGCAGCGAATAATGAGTTCGTAAGGGTTTGTAAGAACTATATCCATTTGGTCCACCCTGATATTTTTGTCATTACGGAAACGCGAGTGGATACTAAGAAACTGAGAAGGAAGTTTTATGTTATGGGTTTCGATGGATATACTTACTCCAATGTTGCGGTTTATTCGGGAAGTATTGTAATGGAATGGAAACAAAGAAAAGTCTCTATCATAGTGGAGCACATACACTTCCAATTCCTTCACACTAAAGTGTAGCTTCAATATGGGCGAGAATGGTACTTCTCTCCTATTTATGCTAGCCCTAGGGAGGATGGTCGCAAAGAGTTATAGGACAACCTTAAGAACATTGCTTAAAACATGAGGGGGTATGGCTTATAGATGGTGACTTCAACAATATTGTGTCGGCTGCAGATAAAAGGGAGGAGTTATCTATGTATGCAAGTGCAACATATTTAAATATAGAATCAATGCAATCTGATGGATATATATTCTATAGGGCGCAAATTTACTTGTAGAGAACATATGCATCATGGGGGCCTAAGAATCTATGAAAAGATTGATCGAGCTCTTTGCAATTATTCCTAGCGCATTCTCTTTCCTGATGCTCATATCAGAGTCCTTACGAGAGTTGACTACTCATATCACCATTTTCTCCTAATTTCACTTGAAAATGTTAACTATGATAGACCCAATAGGTCATTCAAGTTTGAATGTGCATGGGTGTTGGAAAAGTCTTACACTGATACGTTGAACGATGTATGGGACGAAGATGCTGATTTGGTTTTTAATCTTGAGACAATCAGACTTGCTTCCATCAAATGGAACATGACCACTATGTAAAGTATGCAAAGGGAGAATATTTTCTTAATTAGTGGACTTATTGGTATCCAAAATGCTATACACGATGGGTGAGGTCACAATGGACTCATCAAGCTTGAGAAAGCGATCCAACAATCCCTTCAGGAGACTTTGCATCAGGAGGAATTATTTTGGTTTCAACGTTGCAAAATGCAGTGGATGGCTGACGAAGATAGGAATATAAAATTCTACCACTTGGTCGTTGTTTAAAGAGGAAGAAATAAGAGCATTAATGTCATTAAAGCAAATCCGGGGAAGTGGAATGAGAACTTGGAAGAGATCAAGAGCCTCTTTAAAGAGTGGTATAAAAACCTATACACCTCTGATATGCAAGTAGAGACGTGGCATACAACCAACACCAAATTCCCAGTTCTTGAGCCGAATATAAAGGTGCATTTGGATGTTGAATTAAGCACGGGAGGAATCCAAAATGCATTATTTGCAATGGATGTCGCAGCGTGAAAAATACTCAAGCATAAAGAACACTCAAAATATAAACAAAACAGAGTCGCCACTAAACTTTATTTATTTCTGTAGCGGTAAAAGTTTTGAGATTAAGCTATTGATTAATTTAACTCACAAACTAAGAGTCGCCACCACGCCTTTATTATTTCCAAAGGAAAGGGAAAAAGTACGAACAAAACCCAAAGATGTTTTAAAACAAAACTAAAAAAAAAAGATAAGGGTTTGGGGGTTAGTTATGCAAAGGGAAGGTATTGGCACCCTAAACATCTATAGTACTCTACAGGAACCTCTTTGAAAATTTGTACGTTTTGGCTTTAAAATGGTGTTGTTTGCAAAAGATTGGGGAGATGAGAAGAGAAGTGTTTTTTGTTTATAATTTTTGTGTTTGCCAAGACTTTCTGAGCCTCATGCCTATGTACCAACAAAGTACAATGGATGATCAAAACCTCGTAGTTAGTGGTAATAATAATAAAGATGTTTGTTTTGATTCATTTTTAAATGAAAAGATATTTCGTTATTTTTTAGGAGAATACTTAACTAGTCATCCACAAGTATGAGGACTTTGCATCATCATGAGAAGGGTCCAACTTGGATAAGGACCAACAAGTATGCCACTAGCTCTCTTAGATGGAAAAGAATTATCATCAATACTATGGGGGATAGGAGAATTATATCTCAACTATAGAAATGACTCATGTCTAAATTTTGAGAAAAGTTTTAAAATAAAAAAGTGCATAAAGGACACAATTTTTTTGAATGGGTTATGTATTTTTTAAGTCTTTTTGAAACTTGTTTGAATATGCTTAAGATATGTTAGCATTTTTTAAGAAAAGATTTTGAAAACCACTTGACAAAAGTCAAGGTTTATTGAGACAGTGGTTCGAGTTTAAAAACAAGAAGGTTTTGAAAAGAAGGGAGAAAATTTTGAAAATTAAAGAAGGGAAGAAGATGGAGACATTGTCCTAGAACAACAAGTAAAAGCAAGGGAGGAAAGATCTAACCAAGAGATAGTAAGCTTTATGACATAAGTCAAGTAAGAATTCCCTCCTTTGGATTAAGCCTCAAGAAAACCAAAATAAGAAAAGAATAAACCATGTGTCAGTTGAAACCAAAATAACCAAGCCAAGTCTTTAAAATAAACCCAAAGTCGAAGGTACCAGATGAATCCCAAGGTCTCAAATCACAAAATCATAAAGCAAAAGTCAAGGTCCTGATTCTAAGTCTATAACTCCATAACAATGCTAAGGATAGTAACCTCAAGTCCATGAACAAGAGACCCAATTTTTTAGAAGTTTTTTCTTTTATTAATGTCTTTAAAATAAAAAGAAGTCCAAATGGACAAAGGAAAAAGAGAATAAACATAAATAAAGGTCCAAGTGGACAAAAAGTAAATAGCATAAGCACAAACAATATGATATGAGATGCTTGATTACTATATTCGCAAGTGCACGAATCGCGTCAGAGTAATATAAAAGAATATCGATCCGACAGAGACCAAATCGTCAATCTATCGATTATTATCGTTACGATGTTTATCTAAGGCGGTATAAAAGAGATATTAATGTTGCAAAATAACAGTAAATAAAGAAAATAATAAATACAATGCAGATAAAGACAGGTTTGAATGTATTTCACGTCAGTTAAACGATGTTTCGATTGTCTAAATAGAACTACTTATGGGGTAATATTTTTTACTCTTGAAAAGAATCCATTTAACAGGAATTGTCGCTTTCGCGTATTTAGAACCGAGTTTACCCTTAAATTAAGGCCTTTTATTGTCACTTATAAAAGGTGCTCAGAACGCTAAAATAGTAAAGTTATTTTTAATAAATAAGACTTGTAAACTTAGTTGAAAAGTGATTTTGATTTGGAAAGTTTACCCAAGGAGTTTCCTGATTTTAAATCTATCAACGCGTTCGAAAACAGTTTCAAAAATCGTTTTTCCTTAAAGTGATAAAAAATCCTAGTTAACTAAGCCAGGGTGCTTTCGCACTCCTTGAATAGTTAAAACTAACCAAGTTTGTTTTAGAAAACTCAAGTTAAAAATCAAAACAGCCTTTAAAGAATTTCTACATATTCAATATGTGAAACATCTCTTTAACCGCGATCCTTACATTCTAACCTTTGAAAGATTTATCCAGACATGGTAATACAAATAATCACAACGATATTGATCATGATGAAAAGTTGTTTTAGAATGTAAGGCGTAAAGAACGAGTAAAGCGTGGACAAAAATTAAATAAAGTAAACCGTGGACAAAAATTAAATAAAGTAAAGCTTGGACAGAAATTAAATAAAGTAAAGGTGGACAGAAATTTAATAAAGTAAAGCATGACAAGTAAAGTAAATAAAAGCGATTAAATAAGAACCTGCTTCAATCGGAGGCTTTAAATCTGGTACAAGGAAAATAAACCTTCGGCTATGAAGATAAAGACGACAGCAGAATCGAAGTGCTCCAACTCAATCTCACTAAGGTGCGATAACCCCTTGATGTGACAGATTACCGCTTTTACAGATGATAAATATAGTCTTAGTGTTGTAAACTAAGTTGGATGATTTGGAAATGAACTAGAACGACCTATTTATAGAGGAATTCAGCAGCTTGTAAAGACCATGGTGCCCTTCAATTTCTCCTCAGTGGGAATGTGAATTGCAAAGGTGGCGCCCACCACCCCTTCATGGCGCCCACCATGTGTGGAAATGGGAAAGTTCATGGGAACGTGGCGGTTACCTCCTGGTTAAGGGCTGATGAGTCATGGCTTCTCCTATAGCGGTCGCCATGTGTAACGCTATGTGTACAATATTTGCCGAAAAACCCTAATTTTCGGTCTTTTTGCTTCGTTTCTTCTAAAAGGGTCCCGAAAGAGCTAAATATCTGAAAACAACATAAAAGAGAGCTTAACACAAGAAAAATGATAATAAAGACCTCATAAACATGTGAAATCCGAGTCAAAATCGTGATGTGATTGAGTGTGATCAAATTCTCCCACACTTAAACCTTTGCTTGTCCTCAAGCAAAACTCTTTATAGTTTATGCAAGAAAAACGGTATCAATCAGAGTTAATTCAAGGGAAAAAGGCTTATAAATTCATTCAAGGAATGTATCGATAGGTGCTAACGAATCGAACTAAGGATATTGTAGTGACACTTCCCGCAAATGCGGTCATAGGTTTCGTTCCTATACAAATCAATCTACATCACCCCATCATACCTAGGCATTCTTTTCGTTTTCTTCAAGTCCTTTTCATTCAGGTGCAATCACATTAAGCCCGTTATCCGTACATACTCATAGTAAGGTGACCGGTTAGTGATTATGATCTTAAGCATGGGGCTCTGGTACATAAGTTGGTGTAACCCCTTTATTTAACCCAATTTGTAGTTGTGGGGGATTGGATCGTAATCCACCCTACCAAGTTCAGCACCAGATACCTCTGAACCAACCAACAATAGGCGTATTCTTATATATACTTAAGCATGAGGCTCTGGTACATAAGTTGGTGTAACCCCTTTATTTAACCCAATTTGCAGATGTGGGGGATTGGGTCGTAATTCACCCTACCAAGTTTAGCACCAGATACCTTTGAACCAACCAACAATAGGCATATTCTTATATATATATATTTTTATTTTTATTTTTCTTCTGTATTTTTCGCATATGTCTCTATTTTGCTGGGTTAAATGACCGTGTGAGAGTCACCTAGCCCGGATTTTCATACAACTAGAGAACAAAGCAGGAATCTTTGTGATCATTCACTTATTTTCATCGGTCCCCTACGTAGAGCATGCTTAAGCCAGAGCGTACTGCAAGGATAAACTACTTAAGGACTTATTTGGAACAAAAAATTAAGGCCACAACATATGGGGTGTCGGGATCGACTCTTATAATCATGAAGCCTACGGTGTTAAGACAATATCAATTTTTAGAAAAAGCTTTTCCAAGTCTTTTACATCCCGTCATAAACCTGTCTTATAGCCTGAATATGCGAGATGCATTGTTTTCTTTGCTCATAATTTTTTTTGGTAAGGTTAAAGAGATGGGAGAAATACGGATACACTACAAAGATGACTCGTCAAACACATGTTATTTTATTGAAAAGAAAAGGCAAACAACTAAAACACACAAAACATACTAAAAATAAAGGAAAGCGATAAAAATCTCCTCCCACACTTAAACCGAACATTGTCCTTAATGTTTCGATATGAGATAGGGTAGGAGTAACCTAGAAGAGAGAGAGAGAGAGAGAGAGAGAGAGACAACTATGGGTGATCATCGGTACTGTCACTGTCACCGCCCTGGTCAGGATGCATGGGTCGACGACGTCTGCTACGAGTACTAAGTCCTTCCTGTAGCTGCCTAAAGCGACCTAAGAGAGACCCTTGGGTGGCCTCGATAAGTGTGAAGTGACGTTGAGTAGCATGTCGCTGGCAATGCTGCTCATTAGTTATCGCAAGTAAGGACTCAGTGATAGTCCGATGTGCTTGCTTACTACGCTGTTGGGAAGCTACCATAAAACTCATATTATCTGTCAATTGTTGGTTTATGGTATTCAAAAGGGTGTCACACCTTTCCTCACGAGCCAGGTGCTCGCGCTACATCTCCTCAGTGATGTAAAAACCAAGAGTGGTACCTGCAAAATGGTCAGAGGAAGAAGGTGCAGTGTGTGCAGGTGATGCAGTAGGAATATCATGAGCAGGTGACTGGTCGCGCCGGTCATACTCATCATCGGTTCCTTGCTCATCGTCCATAGGAACATTAGGTGGCAAGGGACCGGTAAAATGTGGAGCATCAAGATCATATGTCCAGTTCCTTGCATGTCGCACATCTGTACACTGAGAGCAAGGTAAAACAACGCTGGGTATAGCTACACCATGGATCATGAGGTGATAATCACCTGCTCGCCGCACCTTGCATAATTTCATATCCTTCAAAAAATTTAAGTTAATGGTGCGGTGAGGGAGTGGTTCCAAGGTGGCTAACTCAGTGTTAAGATTTAACGCTCTAGCAATAGAAGTAATTAAACCACCGAAAGAAATGGTTCCTCCCTTTTTAAGAATGGCGGACATATGTGCAAGCATAAAAGGAACAAGATTGATCCTGCGATTAGTGAGGCAACCCTGTAAAAATAGCAACTCACGAGCATTTACTTTGTTAGAATTTTCCCGACCAAATATAGTACATGCCAAAAGGTATCAAAAAATACGTATGGTCGGGTTATGAATATTGGAAGCTAAAATTCCTTCAAAGGAAGTGACAACCACATTTGATAATCTATTCCAAAATGTAAACGCTTCGAGTACCCATTCAGCATCTAAGGGTGTCTCACAGATGGAACCCTCACCGTAAGGCATTCCTAACAAACCTGCTAAGGCATCGATAGTGGACTCGTATTCCACATTAAACATTCTAAAACAAACAGTACCAACCGTGCTAGCAGTGCCAGGGTAAACAGTGTAAATTAGGGAACTCAAAAATTCCATAGTCAGCCTATCATAGGTGGGTGCTTTACTAGCAAAAATATCATGTAATCCTAAGGTATCAAGCATATGAAAGACACTATGGTATGTCCCTAAAGTATACAAACAATCTTCATCTACATACCTGGTAGCAAGAATTACCCGTGATTGCAATTTTTGTAAAATCTTGTTTTGTTCGCTCTCTGGGTTTTCCTCCGCGAAGAATGATATTGTTGAGCTCCATTCCGACCATTAATGGTGAGTGAAGAGAAAAATGGGTGTTTATGGAAAGGAAGTGAAAATGGAGTTTTAGTGGGTTTTTAATGGAGAAATGGATGAGTGAAGTTTGGAAATGGTAATGGCTTGGGGTTAAAATGAGGAAGTTGGGATTTTTTCGTGGACTTTGGTGGAGTTGGGATAAAGAGAAAATGGGTTTTGAGAGGTTGAAGAAGGTGAAAATGGTGAAATTGGGGATTTTGTCCCGTTAAAGATTCAGACATCATGGCGCCCGCCATGGCTTCGGAATTGGTTGGACCGAATTTGTTCATTGCTTCTTGGGCCATAACTTTTTGTCTTCATTTTTGAAATAGGGGGGGTGCACATATGTTTCTACGGTATGCTGTTTTTTTATTAAGCTTGACAAAATAAAATAAAATAAAATAAAATAGTAAAGTGAGATAAAATAAAATAAAATAAAATGGACATAAAAACATAATAATAACAATGCATATATATATATATGTGTGTGTGTGTGTGTGTGTGTGTGTGTGTGTGTGTGTGTGTGTGTGTGTGTGTGTGTGTTGTGTGTGTGTGTGTGTGTGTGTGTGTGTGCGTGTGTGTGTGTGAAGAGTTAGTCATAAGTCACGGGTCGAGAGATCCTAGGAAAGAAAAAGCAAGCATAAAGTCAAAAGGAAAAATAAAAATAAGCATAAATAATAAACAATGAGAAATAGGTAAATCAAACAGCATCTCTCGGTTGGTGATAGCATCAATGCTCAGGGACTAGTGGAGTCTCATCGACTTCGTATCCTCGGAGCTCTGCGATCTGGTGTCGGAGGTCGGCGATCTCATTATTCAGTATATCAGCTTCAGTGGCATGTGTTATATCTGATACTTCGACCTGCAAAGCAACGTCAGCGAGCTCCTGGCGGAGCTGGGCTATCTCCATACGGAGCTTAACCAGCTCAGACTGCATGCTTGGACTCTGAAGATTTGGATTATTGGTGAGGACTTTGATTTTGATAGGTGCGATTTTATGCTCGTATACTGTCTCGCCTTGGCCTTCTATAGCGTAGGCCCAGTTGGCCTGATCATAAACACAGGTTACCCAAGGGTCCGGTAAAGTAAAGTAGTGAATAGTCTCACCCTCAATCAAGAGCCTGTATTGATCCGGTTGGAAGGAAGATCTCCTCATGAGGCCACGGTCCAGACAGAAGTCAATATCCATCAAAGTATAGTTGCAGTAAGACGTCAGGTGAAGTAGTCTTCTATCAAGTCCTAGGGAGGAGGCTGTATGAGTCACCGTTCTTCCAACGTGTATAGGGCTTACAGCGGAGCGAGCATTGAGATAGAGACTCTCGATCATAAAAGCTCTGCAATCTACTGGGCGTGACTGAGTGGTACAATACATGAAGAAAATCTCTTCAGCACTTACATGTGTATCAGTGTCACTCTTCCCCAGGAAGGTGTGGGCAATAATCATCTGAAAGTATCTGAAAGCTGGATTATGGATCTTGTTAGAGATTTGGGTGGAAGGGTCAGGGCTACCTCCACATGTAATGTCACTCTAGAACTTCTCAACGTCTCTACTTAAGAAATAGCTCATGGGGAGCTCAGATGAGGCATCATAAGCAGTCTGAAATCCAAGTAAGTCACCGAAATGCTTGTGGTTGAAGGTGTATCATGTCCCAAACAACCTGAAATTAATGTAGCCACCATCACTAGCGTGACCAACATAGGGCTCGTGGTTCAGCGAGCTCAAGAACTCCAAAGTGAGGTTCGTGTAAGTCCCATGCATCGCATCAGTATACTCATCCCATTGCAACTAATTGCACAAATGTCTGACACTAGGCTCAATGCCTAATGCCTCCATGCAGCTTGAATCAGGATATCTGGTGGGTAGCATTGGGCGCTGGGAAAGCATGGCGTAGCGCTGCTCCTGAACTGGGTCACGAAAGGTCATTGGCATAGTGTCGAAATTCTCCATCCTAAAAAGTTAGGTTAAAAACAGAGGACACCTAAAATCGCAAATATTGTAAATGTTAGTCTACACATAGATATACATATATATAAAACAAATGAAAATGTAAATTGAAATAGTGAAAGTAAAGCAAAAGAAAAGAAATCATGAGTTGCCTCTCATGTAGCGCTTGTTTAACGTCGTTAGCTTGACGATTCGAACTTTATATATCAGAGGTAGGAACTGGAGGGTCGATCAGAGTATGGCCTGGGCATTCTATGGGGATGTCACCTTCTTGATATTGCTTCAGTCTTTATCCATTTACCACAAACGGATTATAGGAATTGTTCCGGATTTCAACTGCTTCAGATTTTAGGATTTTGGAAACCTTAAAGGGGCTTGTCCATCTCGAACGCAACTTACTTGGAAAAAGTCGTAATCTCGAATTGAAAAGGAGAACAGATTCGCCTACATTAAAGTCCTTTTTCACAATCCTTTTGTCATGCCATGCTTTGGTTCTTTCTTTGCATATAATGGCATTCTCTTAAGCGTTCTGGCGAAGCTCCTCCAATTTGTGGATATCGAGGATTCGCTTCTCGCCAGATGCTAGGTAATCCAAATTCAGGGTCTTGATGGCCCAATATGCCTTGTGCTTGAGTTCAAAAGGTAAGTGGCATGACTTCCCGTAGACTAACTGGTATGGTGTAGTTCCAATAGGGGTTTTGTAAGCAGTTCTGTAAGCCCACAATGCTTTTGTCAGCTTTTCAGACCAATCTTTTCTGGATATTGAAATAGTTTTCTCCAAGATTTGCTTAATCTCTCTCTTAGATACTTCCACTTGACCATTAGTCTAGGGATGATATGGTGTTGCTACTCTGTGTTTTACTCCATACTTTCTTAAGAGTTTATCAAATATCCTGGATATAAACTATGATCCACCATCACTTATGACAAGTCGTGGTACTCCAAATCTGGGAAAAATGTTATTTTTAAACATCTTGATGACTACTCTTGTGTCGTTAGTGGGTGAGGCTATAGCTTCTATCCATTTGGAAACATAGTCAGCGGCTACCAAAATATACTTATTTCCCATCGACGATGGAAAAGGTCCCATGAAATCAATACCCCAAACGTCAAATAATTCCACTTCTTGGATGTTCTTCAAAGGCATTTCGTCACGTCTTGAGATGTTTCCAGTGCGCTGGCACCGGTCACATTGGACAATATAAGTATGGACATCACGCCATAGTGTTGGCCAACAAAGACCAGCTTGAAGGATCTTAGCGTATGTCTTGGATGTGCTTGAATGTCCACCATAGGGTGAAGAGTGACAATGCTCTATGATATTTCTAACTTCTTCTTCCGGGATGCAACGTCGGAAGATGTTATATGTTCCTCTTTTAAAAGGGAGTGGTTCGTCCCAGTAGAAATGTCTTATATCTTTAAAGAACTTCTTCTTTTGTTGATAATTGAGGTCAGGTGGTATGATATCAGCGGCTAGATAATTCACAAAATCAGCGTACCATGGTACTCTGCTAATTTCTGAAACTGTCCCAAAGTTGTCTCTATTAGGTTCAAGGGGAACGGTATCTGTCATACCCCGATTTTGCTCCTGAATTTTTTATGTTTGTTTGGCATGCTTGGCCTAACCTAACTTTGGTTTTACATGAGGATTGGTTTTGATTCAAAGTCATGGTGTTGTGATTGTGGATATATCTATGGTCTGGGACATTTGAAAAAAAAAACAGGTTTCTTGTGTTTCAAGCCACTTTCTAGTCATGTTATTGGTTCATGGATACTATGCCAAAACCCTAACCTTATGGTCTTATTTCATGGTTTTGTTCATACACATTATCAGTCAAGTTATTTTCTTTTCAAAAGTCAAACATTCAAGTCATGACTAAACCAATTGTGAAAACCAACTTCAAACCATTTTGTTAATCCATTTCAATTTATTTCAATTTTATTTCATTACATTTGATTCCATACAAAAAATACAAAATTTGGCATTTTTGACCAATTGTTGACTTTGGTCAACAGTTGACTTTTTGGTCAACTTTGACCAAAGTCAACCCAAAATCCACAAACCCAAAATTTCACCCTAACCAATAATTCATCTTTCATTTACAAAGAAAATACAAAAAATGCATTTTTGACCATTTGTTGACTTTGGTCAACGGTTGACTTTTTGGTCAACTTTGACCAAAGTCAACCCCCACTTGCTCTTGACTATCCAAACTTGGTCTGGCCCTTTGTTTCATTGTGTCATCCAATCTTCATGTTTGTTGATGATTTTTCTTGTTTACTTCATTTGCAAGTAAGTCCCATTGAACAAACCAATTCAAAACTCCAAAACCATGAATTTTCAATGGTCATTCCTAACCTGTACCATTTTACAACAAAAAATCTGTTACCACACGATCCCAACACCAGTTGCCACTCCACATAGCCACCAAATAATAAGCTGTAGCAGCACCACAAGAATGTGCTCATGGAAAGTGCAACCAAGTTCCCTGCTCACAGTACACCACATCACCTAGCCAAAGCCTCCAACCTGCCATCAAACAACAAACTGCAGCAAGCAATGCAACCAATACATATCTAGCAAGGCATCAAAACAGCTCATGCCACACATAGAAATCTAAGTCAGAAATCAACATAGAACCTGCAGCAACAACATGCCAAGTTAAATCGATATCCCCGCTGTTCCAACCCAAAGTCACTGCAAGCAAATACCGGCGGTATGTATGGAAAGTGAAAGTTTCGACCAAAATCAAGAGGGATAACAAGCTTAGTTCGGCACCAACATGGTTGATAAGTCACAACAATGCAGGTCAACCAATATTCATAACAGGGATTAGTTGCTTCCGTTGTATCCTAACAGCATAGGGATTCACCAAGACTCAACAAGCAACAAATGTTGCAAACACATAAGCCAACTCCAACGGCAAATGCAATCCAAACACAAACCAAAGCATCCTGCAATGCACCAGTAACAACAAGTCAGCAACAACGGGTAACAAGAAACCAACTGAATCCAAAAACATTCAGTGTAAATAACCAAAGCATCATTAAAACCCCGATCGTCCACCATGTTCCAAGCTTTCTCATTCAGCGCCATGATGTACCATGAACAGCAAGTATGGCATTGACTATTCCCTGCATTATAAGTCATAGTAGCTCATGACGCAATAGTCGACATCTGCAACAGCTAATGTAGGAGAATCACTTATACCGGCAAACGCTGGCAGCAAACTAACTTCCTGCATGAAAAGGTTACAACGGAATTCTTCAAGAATTAATCCATGAACCCGACGACCCTGCATCATATCAAAGCAATGAGCAAATGAGACATAACGGCAACATAACCGCAAACATAAACACATGCTCACATCTATTATTGTTACTGCTTCCTCTGTCACGTAATTATATCCAATAATGATCTGAATCCCTCATTTGCCAACCCTTGTTATCTGCTCAAAGATCCATTGTCAACTCCACTTCTTCAAGTTGTGCCTCCTCTATGTTTCCCCATCTGCTTCCGAGACTCTTCACGTTTATGCTATTTTAACCGGCTAGAACTGGGAGAACAGATTCACGTTGCCGTTATGAGGATGTTATGAGGATGGAACGGGATCAATTTGTCTCTGTTGCGAATAGTGTTATCAATATGTATGTTAAGGCTGGTGGTGTCTACTATGCGAGAAGTACAAAGTGAATTTAATGGAACACCGTCATACCTGACTGTGCTATGAGTGGTTTAGAGGAATATTCTTTAAGGAGGCTTGTTGATTTATTACAGAGTGGACTGTTGCCGGACCAATTCACCATTGCAACTGTTCTAAGGGTTTGTTCCTCTCCTGAAGAAAGTTATTGTCTTGATAGACAGGTGCATACCTGTGCTTCAAAATTTGGGATCATCTTAAATTGATGCCTACTCTAAATGATGAAATGAGGAAATAAGATAGGTTTTCTTCATACCTGTGTTGCCCATGAGGCTGCCGATGAGTTTCCATAAATCTGTTGCATGGAAACTTACTGAAAAGGCTTCTTCTCATCTGCCTTCAGGTCCTGTTGATTTGCTCTCTCTGTCGGAGAAAAGGAGCACATACAATCCATATTTTTTCTCCTTGTCAATATGCTGCTTTACCAAGGATATATACCAGTTCACTATAGCAGACTTGCAGATGATAAGTTGGTTCTTTGAGCGATAGTAATGACTTTCATGATGAGACAACCGGTAATTTGACGGTGACACGATTGTTGGACCTCTACCGTTTGTTGAGGGGTCTTGGCAATATGAACTACCATATTTACTATAGTCAAGAAGATGAGGAAATCATATTCCAGCTCATGAGTAATGGCAAAGAAGATTTATCTTCTACAAGAATTCACACGGCATCCTTGAAATGGTTGTTTCGACAAGAGAACATAATTGAATCGTTGTGCCATCAGATTTTAAAATACTGCAGGAACTAACATGACATATGCACCAACATCTTTCGATACACACGTCCTAGAATTCATATCCTCCAACAAGAGGCAACCCTGCAAAAGCAAATCCAGCACCGAACATGGGTGAAATGGGAGCATATCACAAGAACTCTGCACCCGAAGCATTATGCAGCAAACTCGGTAGAACCGGATTCCACTCAACCACCCACGCTAGCCGCCAACGACAACCAACCTACTGCAACTGACATGCCATGCACTTACAATATCAGTTCACCTCGCCAGCTTGCACCTCCAAAGTCATTGAACCTACATAAACAAAACCAACCAGAAGCATCAATGCATAATTCATGAATGTGTGTGTCAATGACCAATCTACCGTGAACACAAGTCAAGCCATGAAATATTGATCCAAATGGAGCTACCAACACATTGGATTTACAGGACTTGCTATCCCGTTGTAATGGCTATCCTTGAGGCATGAATTTGGAAGCAAATGCATTGGTCCTGTATCCTGCAGCGGCCAAAACCAACATGAGCCTCACATAAGAAAACAATGCTAACACGCTTAAACCACCTGATGAACTGAACGAAGGGATCCAGCAGGGCAATGCAAGGCCAATTCAACAAGGTTGCAGCAAACCATGCTCACCATTCTTTTACTGCGGTAAAAAAATAAGGGGGGAACACATTAATCAGTCAAATTGCAAAATCCAAAGTGCAAAATCATTAACCAACAGTCAGAGGGCAAAGTCCAAAAACATCCCAAATTGGTATGAGGTCAAAGCAGAGAGGAAAGTTTGTGAAGGATACCTTTTCTTGAATCTAACATGGATAGGGCAATTCAATTTCTGAGCATCCAAAGTGCTTTGCAGAGTTACTTTTGAACACAAGGGCACCAATTTGTAACCCTAATTCACAGAATATAAATAGAGAGAATGAATCAGTAAACAAAAAAACCCTAGAGAACAACAAAGAACTGGGAGGCGAAATCTGAGAAGAGACCCTAAAAATCCCAAGATTGATTACCTGGAGGCCAGCACCTGTACGTTCTTCACCGCCACCGCTGCGACATTTTGTAAGGACTTTTCTTTCTTTCTCTCTATTTTTCTCCTAGCTTGTTGTCTGAAAATGTTGTGAGAGTTGAGAGAGATTGATTCGCTGAGCTTAAGGTCGAGTGCGAGAGAGATTTCATTGAGAGATTGAAAGAAACGTGAGGTGAGGAGCGTTTGAATAATGGAGATTGAGAGATGAGGTTGAGCGACATGGGCGAGAGAGCGATTGAATGGTTTTTCTGGTGAGAATGTGAGAGAGAGTGAAGGAGACGATAGCGGTAGAGAATCTGCTGTTTCCATTTTCTTTTTTCCTTTTTTTTAATTATTTCTTTTATTATTTAATTTATTTCATTTTTAACACAAAAATCAAAAAATGTATATGTTCTTATTTTCTTTTATTATTATTATTTATTTTTTGTTTAGCTTAATTTGTTTTTAACAGAGATAATAAAAAACCCATTAAAATGTTTATTTTGTTTTTTTTATTTTATTTTGTTATAAATTTGTCAGCCCAGTTCATATATTTATGATAGCATCTCAGTAGCAAATATTGTTGAGTGCCCTAGTGGAGAAGGGCAGTGTGCATATTCTTGAGTGGGGTGGATTCAACACTCATGTGTGGCATTTTTTTGGCATTTTTTTTATTTCTCTTAGTTATATTATTTTTCTTTTTAGCATTTTTTATTCTTTTAGTATTTTGTTAATATCTTTTTTTTTATGTCTATTATAATTTCATTTGTTAGTAAATGCATAGTTCAAAAACCATTTTTTCAAACTATAAAAATCATACTTTTCTCGATTTAATATCGAGCCCATTTTTCACACCCTTGTAAGTCGATTGCTTCTTAAGCATCGCCATCGACCTCACATAGCTTACTCTTGGGCTTTCTTACAATGAGCCGGTTTCTTTGCACTTACACTCATACATTGTTTAATGCTTTATTATTCCATTCTTTGATTATTTGATTCGATTATATACTTGTTTATATCTTACTTGTTTGATTAACTGTGGCCTACTTGTATGGTGTTTGAGGCATATATTTATATTGCTTGATTGCCATGTCAACCCCCATTCATAACAAATGTATCCCTCTCCCATGAAATGTATAATATTTATTCTTTCATTCTTTATTCATCTGTTAATACAAGAATTAAAATGAACACCCGATATTTCAAAACAAGATCAAAACCTCGACCCAACGTCGAGTAATCATTTTTTCAAAAACCTAACAGAACCAGCACGTATTCATCCACCCTTTTGTAAGTCGATTGCTTTATGCATCGCCATCAACCTTGTAAGTCGATTGCTTTATGCATCGCCATCAACCTTGTAAGTCGATTGCTTCGTGCATCGCCATCTACCTTTATCCCTAACACTTCTCCTCGCTCCTTTCGTCGATTCTTGTTCCGATTAGGTAGCACCCATTAGATAGAACCCTTTGTATGATAACATAGGTAGAATTCCCATATTCTTCGCATGCTAACATTAGGTAGATATTCCCATTTGTAAATCCTAAACACTTAAGTACACATTGCATGACAACTTTAGGGCAGAGCTTCCCCACTTCTAGACCTTTTCCGAGCGTCTCCGATCTTGTGGCATGTAGTCCGTCCTATTGCAAAGAGGTAACTGCCTAAGACTCGATTCAGCGAGCTGCGACACCTACTGCTAGGGCGTGAACACATTGCCCACTCTCTTTTGACACAACTGGTGTCCTCCTTCTAAGTCCATGTTCAGATGGCAACCCCTATGTAGGGGAACTACGTTGCCCTGATCCTCATACCAGATAAGGTACGTAGGCAGGAGATCGTGCGAGATCTCTCCGGGCACACCTTTCTTTTTCTTTTTGTGTGTGTTTCGGTTCGGATGCTGATGTAAGTCCAGTGATTGGCAGTCGGGCTCCACGTTTGCCCTTTTGTGTGTGTTTCGGTTTGGATGCTGATGTAAGTCCAGTGATTGGCAGTCGGGCTCCACGTTTGCCCTTTTGTGTGTGTTTCAGTTCGGATGCTGATGTAAGTCCAGTGATTGGCAGTCGGGCTCCACGTTTGCCCTTTTGTGTGTGTTTTGGTTCGGATGCTGATGTAAGTCCAGTGATTGGCAGTCAGGCTCCATGTTTGCCACCTTTTTGTGTGTAGGTGTCTTGTTTTGTTTGGCGTGCGTGAGCCAAACTACGGCAACTCTGATTCTCATGTTCAGATGAGATACGTAGGCACAAGACGCGATGTCTTGCGGAGTTTGACTAATGACTAACAACTAATCCTTGTTTGCCTTCGCCCTCGTTGCGATCCTTTCTCTCGCCCTCGTTGCGATCGAGACTTTCCCTTTCTCTTGCCCTAGTTGCAATCGAGAACCTTTGTTCCCGTAGTTAGCTGAACTACGTTTTGCTCTGATTCTCATTCCCGATGAGATACGTAGGCATAAGACTCGATGTCTTAGCGAGCACACATCTCTTTAACCCATAGGTACCCGAGCTACGAAGACTCTGATTCTCATATTCAGATGAGATACGTATGCAGTGGATGCGATATCTATGCGAGTCATTTTTCTCTTGACCCTTTTAGTAAATAGTACATTAGATAAACATACACCCTTTAGACAAGAAACAACAAGAGTGGATCCCGTAGAGTACTACGGATGCGTAGGGGTGCTAATACCTTCCCTTCGCATAATCGACTCCCGAACCCAAGATTTGGTTGCGAGACCTTGTCTTTTCCTTTCCTTTCTCCAGGTTTACTTCGAGCGTTTCCTTTCCCTCCTTTGGGATAAATAACGCACGGTGGCGACTCTTCTGTCATTTTCTTTCTCGCCGGTTGTTTTTTTCGCAGACCGTATTTTTCGGGTTGCGACAACTGGCGACTCTGCTGGGGACTTCGTTTCCCTAAGCGAGTCCCTCCTAGCTTTTGTAGGTTTCTTGTTTGTTGGGTGTTTATTCTTTTGTACAGTCATTTATTTTCAGCATTTACCTGCTTTACCTTATTGCATTCATGTACATATGCTTGCTGTATCTGTGGGTTGTTTGTTTGTTGGGTTGGGACTGTTCTATGAGAGATAAGCCCACTACCCAGGCTTGAGTGTACCCATAGGTATTAGAGTGGATAGTCATGAGGCTTGCGTGGTATGTTGCTACGTTAAGTCGTTCATGAGACCCACATTCCAGACGAGGTTTCTTTTGGATATATTCTGTCCTATGGGTGTTCCATAACGACAGATATTCCTCTAGAAATCGTCGACTCTGGTGACCATTTCCCGAGAACTCAGTCGAGGCCTCTCCTCCGAGACGTGATTATGTTAGCTCTGGTGGGCGCATTCTCGCTGCTCAATCCGAGGACCCCGAGACTGGGAACTTGCTTTAGGATATCCTGTTGAGGGGAGTCAGCAGAGGTCTTTTATCCCGTAATAATGCCAAACCTTCAGTGGTAAACGTATTATTCTCGACTGAAGGGCTGAAGCTGACAAACTTCTATTCTTAGAACCTACCAGTGAGGGGAGGGTTTGATCTCTACAGATACGGTTTCTGCCAGTGGTGCTGTGATGGTGACTTTGGTTCAGCCAAATTTATGGACATTTATTTCTGGGACGCCGGAGTTCTATCCGTGGTTTATCAATGGGTTCCGTTTATTTCGGATCCCCGGGTTGAATTTGAAAGTACCTGTTCAAAGGATCTGACTGTCATCCGTTCAGTGGATGTTCCTGTGATGATAGTGATGTGGTCTCCAGTTTCGTTTATTTCGGAACTCCCCAAGTCGGATTTATGGTGACTTAGTCCCGATGACTGTGACTAGTTCAGAGAATAGGTCTTCAGATGACTTGGTGGCGCAATGGCTTGCATTCATGCATTTGCATCGCATTCATCTGCATTCAACTCGTGTCTATCCGTACTCAGGGTCCACTTTTGAATAAGATTCTGGTTGAGAGATAGCCAGATGTCAGAATGTTATTGATGAAAAATCATCTGTCTCTGTGAAACCAAAATCAAAGGAATATTCCTGGTACGGATGGACATTGCATGTGTGAGTCATACTAACCCATTTGTTGTTTTGTAGGTGTCAACCGGTACGCATAGCTCTTCCATTCAGACATACAGTCAGACTCAACAAATCCAAGCTGATGGATCTTCCCAACGCCGACATCCTTGAACTGAAAGAGATGATGAGGGGATTGTTCAGTATTGTGCAAGGGCTTGCCTTGGGGCAGAAAGCCATGTCTGAGAGATTGGAAAGGATTGAGAGCTGGATGATCAAGGAGAAAGTTCAGGGAAAGGCTTCATCATCCGATGTAACAAATCCCTCTGGCCCGGTAACAAAGAAACTATCTGACAGTGGTCCGCTCAAAAAGGAGGTTGAGTCAAGTGGTGTGCCAGCAAAGAAAGAACGCAGTAAGGATCGTTATCATCCTTATGCTGTTGCTGTAACCACTCTTGTTGGTAACTCACCTGTACCCCCGCAACAACCACCACTTCAACAGAAGGCACCGAGAGCTAAGAGCCAAGTGAGGAAGAAGAAGGAGGATCATCAGTTTGAGGAACCACCTGTGACTTATACCCTTTTGTTCAGGAGATTGAGAGATCTGGGATTAGTTCGGCCGAGGATTTTGATTCCTGTAGAACAACAGCGGAGGCTTCCAAACTATGATGAGAATGCCAGGTGCGAGTTCCATTTTGAGGCACCCGGGCACAGTGTTGAGGGTTGTAGGGCTTTCAGGCATGTTGTCCAAGACTTGGTGGACTCCAAGATCATCAGTTTGGCACAGATCATGGAGGGGGATGTCAACCCTGTACCCAGGCAGGGTCCTGTAAAGATGAAGATGGCGAAAAAGGTCAAGAAAGGAATGGAGATGACTGAGGAAGATCAGTTAAAGGTTCCCATGTCTGTGGTCCCAGAACCTCTAGTGCAGGATGGAGTTTCCCCTGTTATTGATAATGGTTGTGCGGCCGTTGCCACAGAGGGGTGTGTATTGATGGGAGACACGACCCAGAAGATGAAAGAAGTAGAAATGGACATTGGAAAACTTGAAATACCCAGTCAAGCAATCGAAACCGTCCAGGTGGAGGGCGCTCTTGTTGTCGAGAAAGAGAAGAAGTTGTCCATTTCTTCCTATAAACAAGCTCTAGAGGTGGTGAAGAACCAAGAGGCCCGAGGTTGGGGCAGGATCATCGACATAGAGGTAAAGGCAGACATGTTCGGGATTGGTTATCCAGATCAAGAGTCGTCTAGACCAAACAGAGGACGTCGTCCACCGTACATCTTTGTCAGTGCAGGAATGCTGGATTCTGATCATGCTTGTTCAGTGAGTGAAGAGATTGACCGCGACCGCGAGCTCGAGCTGTGGATAAAGTCGTGCGTACCAGGCAATTGGAAGGCCTCCAAAAGCATCACCGTCACTCATCCGGAAGTGTAGTATTTCTGTGTTTCAATTGTTGTTTGCATGAAAGCCATACGTTTTGCCCGAAACGTACTGGTCCATTGTAAGGGTCATCTCATGTGTTTCATTTTGCAACGTTTTGCATCAGTAATAAATGGATGTTTTGTGATTAAAAGCGGTGTTCCCTGTTTTTCATTTTTTACAGTTTTAAAAAAATATATATAAAAAATGGCAATGTTTTTCGTTTTTCTTTTGAACTTGTCTCGTTCCAACCTTAAAAGTGATTACCCTCCTGATCTCATCGATAACAATTTGGTTACACATTTGTATGACTTCGACAATTCGATCTATCATGCTGAAGGAGAAGGCGAAGAAGATTGTGATTTGTTGGAATTAGTCGGGTCGTTGAAACCAGAGGAGAAGGTGATTCAACCGCACGAGGAGCGAATCAAGATTGCCATCCCAAGTACCGCCGAGGTCAGAAGGGAAAGCGAATATTGAGGCCGCTTCAGAGGCAAGTCAAGAACAGGATGGTATATGTGCGCCTGGTTGTATCTAGATACACCAAGGTAAGATACCATTGTTGTGGAGGCACGAGTTACCATGGAGAGAAGACTGTCCTCCAGGGAAGCGGAAACCGGTGCTGAAAGATGAGAATGTGTGTGGACTGTCGAGATGTGAGCTGAGCTAATCTGAAAGATGAATTCCCGGTACATCACAACGAGGTATTGGATTGATTATAATGCTCAGTTTATCTTCATGGATGGCTTCTTGGCCGAGACCAGATTGAACTGTTGCCAGATGATATGACGTAAACCATGTCCATCACACAAGGGGCACCTTCTGGTTATAAGGTGATGTCACTCAGTATCGAGAAGGCCGGTGCCAAGTATCAGAAGTCTAGGGTGACTTTGTTTCGTGATATGATTCATCGTGAAAGCAAATGCCATGTTGATGACATGATGGCAAAGTCCCAAGCAGAGGAGGGGCATCCGGTGGATCAAGTTGTTTGACAGGTAGAGATAACTCATACTGTTGAGTTCGAATTAGCGCACTTATGGAGTGCTGTCCAGCAAGCTGCCGAGGCATGTTGCGAACGAAAGAGGAATCAAGGTTGATCCTGCAAAAAAAAAAAAAAAAAAAAAAAAGGAGTAGGAGGAACCTCTGATTCTGATACCTTCCGGGGAAGAAACGACTGCTAATCTGGTACCTGACAGCCCTTAAGGGGTCTATGAGGTGCGTATTAAGTCAGTATGACTAGTCTTGTCGAAAAGAGCACGCAATTTACCTAAGCAAAAAGTTTATCGACTGTGAAACAATACACTCACTGCTCGAGAAAACTTGATGTACTTTGGCATAGGCTGCTCGCCGATTGAGACAGTGTATGCTGGTTCATACCACCTTGTGGATGTCCAAAATGGATCTGATCAAATATGTGCTTGAGGAGCTAGCATCGAACGGACGGGTTGTGAGAGGGCAAGTGATGTCGACTGAATACGATATTCAGTATACCTCCTGGAAAGCAACCAAGAGGAGGGTATTGTATGGTTATCTCGCCCAACAGTCCACTGATGATTGTCAACCAAGGAAGTCTGAAGTCCCTGATGAGGACATCTCGAGGTACTCGAATCGAAAGATTGAGAGTGACCGATCCCGGAGGAGGGGCCTGACCCCGAATCCGAACGGGTTTTGATGTCTGATGGGGAGAGTTTAAAGAGAGTGAGCTAGTGCTTCCCCGATAACATGTGAACGCACCAATGATAGTGGCTGAGTACGAAGTTGGTATCCTGAGTGTCGTACTTTGGTACGTGCATCTACTGGGGCAACGCCTTCCTCATGCGGTATGGGATGGAAGTGATCTTGCCTGCTGGAGGCTAGATTTCATTGTAAAGAGTCCGGATGGATGAGAAGTTAGAAAAGGGCGAGTGGATGAGGACTCGGTATAACGTGTTGAGCCTGGTTGAGAAAAGAGGCTGACAGTTACTTGTCATGGGGCAGTTGTACCCAGTAAATGAAGCGTGTTGTTGACCGAGAAGTGCGACCTCGTGGGTAGCATGGAAGAGATGTGGTGTTGAAAAGGATCCTTCCTCCTCAAGACGATCGTGGGGCAAGTGGATAAACAATTATGAATGTCCGTTCGTGGTCAAAAAGGGTTTTCTCTGACAGAGCCTTGTTGCTGACGACCACGGATGATGAGGATTTTCCATCCCCTGTGAATGCGGACGCAGTTAAAAGATACTTCGTGAAAAAGAGACCCGCTGGACAAAAAGAATAAAAGAGTCCAGGCAAAAAAGGGCATCCCGGCGAACCAAAAAAAAGAGAGAAAAGGTTCGGGCAAAAGTTAGGGATAATAAAAGAAAAGAACTGTACACCCGGCAAGTCGAAAACCCCACAAGGGCGACTTGGGCAAAAAAGGTATCCCGGTGGACTGAAACCCGAAAGGGCGGTCCAGGCAAAAGAGGGATTGAAACAAACAACTGCGTCTAGCATGATCGTTTGTGTTCATGATGACTTGGATAATCTCCAACAGAGACCAATCGGAAGCATCTTGTTCAGAAGACAGAAAGTGCGGAAAGTCTTGAGGACATATGAGGTGTAACTGAGTTGGAACCCGATAAGATCATGGTTTCACATTGCCACTAGGATAGAGTTTTTTCTGTTGTGTGCAATCACCTCTTTCCAGGGTTTGCTTCCTGTGTGTTGCTCGGTTGTGAGCCATCTTTTATTCCAGTCAATAAAGCGTGTGTTCGGTCAAATAAATTTTGTTTTTGTGTCATTACCGTTTTGATTACGAAAACATCCGTTTATTTTGATAAGAATACTTGCATTTTGAAACATAGAGGTCCCTTCCGATGCATGCTTGTGAGGTTGAAATCTGGAAATCTTATTCGGAAGTTTGAGTGACTTAGGCGTTGAAATATCAGAACACCTGGGGCATACCTGGGGCACGCTTTTATCTAACGATCCCTGCTACAGAGCCTGATCAGGGGCAAGAGATAGTTGAACGGTGAAAAGACAGTGAAGGATTACGACGACAGTCCTGGAAAGTTAATCAAGAAGACTCTTCAGAGTCTGATGATTGGAAAGTTTGTATGAATACCAGGAGTTCGATCTCCGTGGAGTACGGACGAGATTGGGAATACAAGATGATGGAGCAGAAAAGTCCAGAAGCGTCTGGGAGTTCGTAAAAGAGGGAGAGCCGACACTGTGGGTGGACGATGGATGCCGCAATTCGGCGACTCGACAGGTGTTCCGTGTCCAATAAGCTGTATTTTCCCAGTAGGTGTGAGAGGGTTACCTCCACTACGCCAAAAAGTGCTTTTGGCAGCACCAAAAAGAAAGCGCTTTTTAAAAAAAGCGCTGTAATAGCTTGAAAAAAAATTCGCCTATGCAAAGAAAGCGCTTTTAAGGTAAAAGCGCTCTTATAGGTCTCCACTTATGAAAGCGCTTTTAAGGTAAAAGCGCTCTTATAGGTCTCAGTCTCACATCTATGAGTTTCACACTTATGAAAGCGCTTTTAAGGTAAAAGCGCTCTTATAGGTCTCATGGGTTTCACACTTATGAAAGCGCTTTTAAGGTAAAAGCGCTCTTATAGGTCTCAGTCTCACATCTATGAGTTTTACACTTATGAAAGCGCTTTTAAGGTAAAAGCGCTCTTATAGGTCTCATGGGTTTCACACTTATGAAAGCGCTTTTAAGGTAAAAGCGCTCTCATAGGTCATTTATAAAAATTATAATAAATCTAATATTACAAAATCCCTGACTTTCAGAAATCCCTCTTTCACTCTCTCTCGTTCGAAGCTCTCGCTGCCCTGGAAAAAATTCCACAGAGTACCTGGAAATCTCAACGATAAACACTGCAAATTTGAAAGAGACTGCATTCGAAAGAGAAGGATTCAATACCTGGAAATCTCATTGCGTTTTAAGGTTAGGTTTTCGTGTCTTTCTGTTTTGCCCTAGAAGTCAAAGAATAGGTGGTCGATTTTGGTTTGAATGGACTTGCATTGCTACATTATGGGTTATTTATTCCTCATTTCTCTCTATAAATATTCCAGAACCTTCCTTCTTACAGTCAGTGTCCGAACTCCGATCTCAACCATCCATTGTAAGTTCCGCCACCAAACTCTCAAATTTCCACTCCGTTTTCCTCTTTTTGATTCTGATCCGTTTTGTTTCTCCTTGAATTTCAACGTGATTGATTCATTGTTTCAGATTTGTGTAAAGTTGAAGAAAATGGCGACAAAGAGAAGCGTTGGAACATTGAAGGAAGCTGATTTGAAGGGAAAGAGGGTTTTCGTTAGGGTTGATCTAAACGTTCCTTTGGATGATAACTTGAACATCACCGATGATACCAGAATCCGTGCTGCTATTCCTACCATCAAGTACTTGACTGGTTATGGTGCTAAAGTCATCCTCTCCTCCCATCTGGTAACCCTTCTATACTCTCTTTGCATGACTGTAATTTGTGTTTTCATTAGATTGATTACTTTTACTAGTTTTATCTTTGTTAATCATACTGCAAAGATTCGGTGTTGTTGTTATGGCTTTTGTTGTGATTTAAGTTAATTTTCCATTTGAGTTAGATCCGGTAAATATTTTAATTTAAAGGTTGAAGTAATGGGTATGTGGTTTCTGTTTTAATTTTGCTTATTTTGCATATTTCAATGTTGAGATGTATTGAAGAGGAGTTTGAGAAACTATGAATGTTTGATAGTAGTAGTAACTTGAAATTAATTCTTGAATGTGTTGTTTTCAGGGACGTCCAAAGGGTGTAACACCTAAGTACAGTTTGAAGCCCCTTGTACCAAGGTTGTCTGAACTTCTTGGATCCGAGGTGTGTGTTTACTAAACTGGTCTGTTTGTTCTATTTTGGGATTCTATCAAACCATTCTTATTTGCTGGTTTACTTTTTTTTTAATTATGTTGATTTCTCTTGATTATTATAGGTTACGATTGCTGGTGACAGTATTGGTGAGGAGGTTGAGAAGTTGGTTGCACAAATTCCAGAAGGTGGTGTTTTGCTTTTAGAGAATGTGAGGTTCCACAAGGAAGAGGAGAAGAATGATCCTGAATTTGCCAAGAAGTTGGCTTCCCTTGCTGATCTTTATGTGAATGATGCATTTGGCACTGCTCATCGTGCTCATGCTTCTACAGAAGATGTTGCTAAATACTTGAAGCCTTCTGTTGCAGGATTCCTCATGCAGAAGGTATGTTGGAAGTAAATGTAATTCCATGATATATTTGACAGTGTTGTTAATTAGTGGCTATAGTAGAAGCAATGCTATAGAACTATAGTGAACATCACTATTTTTGTGATATTTATTCATTGTATGCGATCTTCATTACAGAAGAAGAATGGGTTGCTTTTGTAGCCCAAAGAAGAGACGAAAATTTCAAGAAAGTGAGTGCCACAAATCGCGAGAGAGCGTCAAATCCCACGTATGCATACAAAAAAGGGCGTTTGGGATATGCACGCTTAGAGGAAAAAATTGTAAGTATACAAAAATGCTACGATCTTATTAATTGTCTCAATGTGTTATAATTGATTATCTTATTATTTGTGTCAATGCGTAGTTAGACGAGGGATCTTCCAGTGACTTCTTTGCCAAAAAAAGTGCTTTTGTGCCTCGATACCAGATATCTCTTGAAACACTTGTTGACTCATCAGATATGGCAACAGCTGGTGCTATTCGCTTACTGGATATGGAGGAAGATATCTTTGGTTATTCATGCACTGAAACAATCGGAAAAGAAGATCTGGAACATATTTTTCGGCATCAAGAATTAGGCGTCGGTGTTATACACACATACATCCGGTAATCCGATCTATATATTATTTAATTACTTGAACAATTTATTTACACATTTCAATAAAAATAGTCTAATGTTTATTATGTTTTTATTGAAGGTTCTTGTATGACAATTTCATGCGCGGGAATGATCAATTGTCAAACAGATTCCGTTTCGTGTCTTCCTCCCTGGTCAACAAAGCATTAATTTGTAGGGAACCGGATTCATGTAGAGAGTACTTAGTCAAGAGATTCATGGCCAGCAGTACAAACAACTTGTATCTTTGGCCGTATAATTCAGGGTTAGATTTTAATTCTAAGTTTATTCTAATCTTTAATTGTTTCTTTTACGTAAAAAAATTCCATATAAACTTTTGTTTTAATTTATAGGTGTCACTGGTTGTTGCTTGCTATTGATCCTTTAAAAGAAGTGGTATATTTTCTGAATTCGATAGATGGTGAATGGACAAATTATCCGGATATGAAGCAATTAGTTGATACGTAAGTGAGACTGTTCTAAATATTCGTGTATATTTATGTGAGATTGTTCTAAATATATGTTTTTATTTTGTTAGATCAATAAAAGTGTTCCGATCTCAAAGACAAGCTCGAGTACCACGTACTAAATCCAGCAACATTACGTGGATAAAAGTGCAGGTACTTTAATTTTCACAATTTTGCTTATAATAGTGATGCTACTTGATAAGAAAAGATAACTATACATTCTTATTTATTTTTCTATGTAGTGTCCTCTACAGCGCAACGGTATCGATTGCGGATACTTTGTAATGAGGTTTATGAGGGAAATCATTAATATGAATCAAATAGAGATTCCAATCACGGTATGGATTTATAACTTAGGATTTGTTTTAATATTTATCGAATATTTCATATTATTTATTACTTTTAACTAAATCATGCATATTATGTTTTGTTATGTAGTACTTTGATGAATACAAGTGTGCTCATTACACGAGACTGCAGTTGGAACAAATCAAGGAGGAATTGTGTCAATATTTTATTGAGAAAAGATTAATTAGTATATAATGGTTTCAAAATAACATGAATACTTTGATGAAGAATGGTTTCTGGTTGGCAAGTGTATAGTTCTTTATATTTTTAACAGATTAGTTATGACTCCAAATAGGCCGTATAACATATTAGTTTTGACTTGTGTATAGTTCTTTATAATTTTAGTGATATCTTTAATTTCATGGATAGATTAATGTGTTCATTCTTGTGTTGGTTTGCTTTAAAAAATTACAAATGCTTGAATTATGACTCCAAATGTGTTCAGTGCCTATCTATCCTTGTGTTGGTTTGCTTGAATTATGACTCCAAATGTGTTCATTCTTGTGTTGGTTTGCTTGTGTTGGTTTAAAAAATTACAAATGCTTGAATTATGACTCCAAATGCTTGAATTAGAGAGGCTTGATTTACAGGTTTATGGGATTATTCCCAAAAAATATTACAGGTTGAAATGGTAGGCTTAAACTGAAGGCAGCGTTTTGTTATTTTACTAGAGGAAAAGACAGCGCTTTTTAGTAAAAAGCGCTGCTAAAGGTTGTCAATAGAGAGCGCTTTTTACTAAAAAGCGCTGCTAAAGGTTGTCAATAGAGAGCGCTTTTTAGTAAAAAGCGCTGCTATAGGTTGTCAATAGAGATCGCTTTTTACTAAAAAGCGCTGCTATAGGTTGTCAATAGAGAGCGCTTTTTAGTAAAAAGCGCTGCTATAGGTGGTATATAGACAACCTTTAAGAGCGCTTTTTACTAAAAAGCGCTGCTAAAGGTTGTCAATAGAGAGCGCTTTTTAGTAAAAAGCGCTCTTAAAGGTTGTCTATATACCACCTTTAGCAGCGCTTTTTACTAAAAAGCGCTCTCTATTGACAACCTTTAGCAGCGCTTTTTAGTAAACAAAAAGCGCTGCTAAAACCTATAGCAGCGCCACCTACGGCAGCGCTTTTAAGCGCTTTTAAAGGCCAAAAAAAGCGCTCTCATAGGTCTTTTTTGGCGTAGTGCTCCCTAACAGATTTGAGATCAGTGTCTCCTCAGCGAGCCTAAAGGTTACTGCCTTCCCAGTAGGGTTTGTGTTGATGGTTTTCCCTCAGCGAGGTCCCCAAGCGGATCGGATTCGGAGAAAATCATCCCCAGTAGAGATAAGAATGGGTTGCCTCCCCTAGCAGGGTAATCTCCAAGCAGTTCGGGTTCGATGGAGTGCATCCTCAGCAAGGTTTGTCTTTCCCCAGCAGGGTGGAAGTTGACGTGGTTATAAGATCCTCAGCACAGTTCCTGGAGTTCCCCGGTGTTGTCTCTGGAGGAGACGTGTGTTTATGCATTCATCATTTAGATAAGCATAACATATTGCATCATTAGTGCATAGCATTTCCATGATCATGGAGCATTGTGTAAAACAAGAAAAAAAAACTCATGCATCAACATTGCAAACATATCCATTAGCCCTAGGCCGTGGTGACCAGCCGAGATTGGTTTGTTGTGAAGAGTTTAGAACCGCGCCATTGGATCGGCTTCAGAATTGGGTTCATCAGCATGGTTGAGAAGTTGGTGTTTTCCCAACAAGTGACTCCTTAGTTAAGTGGGTATCCCCAGCAGTGTTACTCCCCGAAGTTGGCATCATTTTGCAAGCTTGGTTCGATTCCCCTAGCATATGTGGGCGTGTCTGATCTCTCCATATAGAGTCGACCCCTTAGGCAGAAAATGTCCACCATTCCTTCTGCGCTCCCCACCGAGATACATCCTCGTGGATGACGGTTGCTTCCGTTCCCTCCATAATGGGATGGGTTTTCCCTATTGAGTTCTTTCCTCATTAGGATGAGTCTTGATTCAATTTGCCTTTTTGGATCGATCCTAAATTGGCTTCCTGTTGGCTGTCTCCCGTGCTTCCCTGGGGCATAAATGAATAGTCGCTCACTAACCGGCACTCATTCATCTCATCCTCAGCGGAATTTTTTGGCTTCTACCAACGAACCGGTAGTTGTAAGTCCTATCTTTGTGGTTTTCTACCTACAAGCTGGTAGTTGTAAAATCCCACTTTCACCCCCTAGCAGAGGTAGCCTTTGTGGTTCATGCTGTTTTTGGCTTCTACCTACTAACCGGTAGTTGTAAGTCCTATCTTTGTGGTTTTCTACCTATTAACTGGTAGCTGTAAAATCCCACTTTCATCCCCTTGGTGGAGTTAACCCTGTGTGCTCATCCTATCGATGACTGGTTACTTTTCCGTGGTTTTCTGCCTACTAACCGGTAGATGTAATCCCCTCTTTGTGGTATTGATAGTCTTGTCCCCTCTGGATACTTGCCTTGATCAAGCAGTATTGTCCCCCATTGGGTCTTCCCCTTCTTTTTGGATACTTGCTCCGAGTAAGCAACTTTATCCTCTTTTGATTGGTCATCTTATTCATACCTAGTCTGGTACCCCGTTGCCTTTCTTTTCGGTCGTTTATCCATTTAACAACCTGCAACCCGGTTATGGATAATCTTCCATGCGAGTGTATTATCTACGTTTTGACGGCTATAGATAATATATCTCATGCACTCTTTGGTCAATCTTTCGATTGTTATCCCCAGCATAGGTCTTTGGCATGCGTGCCGGCTCACGTATCACTGTTTTGTTATCTTCGCCGATGCTGATAGACATGAAGTTCCCAGTATCCAGACCGAAGTGGTGTTCAGACCAGTTTTTCCGATTTCCAGATCGAAGAAGTTCTCAACAATCAGGACGAAGAACTTGTGGTGTTCAGACCAGTTTTCCCGATTTCCAGATCGAAGAAGTTCTCAACAATCAGGACGAAGAACTTGTAGTGTTCAGACCAGTTTTCCCGATTTCCAGATCGAAGAAGTTCTCAACAGTCAGGACGAAGAACTTGTGGTGTTCAGACCAGTTTTCCCGGTATCCAGACCGAAGTGGCGTCCATACCAGTTCCCGGTATCCAGACCGAAGTGGCATTCCAGGCCAGTTCCCGGTATCCAGACCGAAGTGGCATTCAGGTCAGTTTTCCCGGTATCTAGACCGAAGTGGCATTCCAGGCCAGTTCCCGGTATCCAGACCGAAGTGGCATTCCAGGCCAGTTCCCGGTATCCAGACCGAAGTGGCATTCAGGCCAGTTTTCCCGGTATCCAGACCGAAGTGGCGTCCAGGCCAGTTCCCGGTATCCAGACCGAAGTGGCATTCAAGCCAGTTTCCGATTTCCAGATCGAAGTGGAGTTCAGACCAGATTTCCGGTGATCAGACCAACATTGATACTCTCATATTCCGATGCTTAGTGCGGCGTTCAGGCCATGGGTATTCCTGTGTTACCATTTATTTTGGTATTCAGGTCAACTTCCTGTTTCGGTACTCAGACCGATTTTCACCGTACCAGACGGGCTCTTCTTTCGAGATTGCTTCTTTGCCGATTCTGACAGACATTGTTAATTATTTCGTACGGATTCAGGATCAAAATCCGGGTCTTCTTAGTATTTAACCATCTCCCACTTTGATCATATGAAGAATACCCTGCTTCATATTCTCTAGTTGAAGACGCTTAAATAGGGGCAGCTGTCATACCCCGATTTTGCTCCTGAATTTTTTATGTTTGTTTGGCATGCTTGGCCTAACCTAACTTTGGTTTTACATGAGAATTGGTTTTGATTCAAAGTCATGGTGTTGTGATTGTGGATATATCTATGGTCTGGGACATTTGAAAAAAAAAAAACAGGTTTCTTGTGTTTCAAGCCACTTTCTAGTCATGTTATTGGTTCATGGATACTATGCCAAAACCCTAACCTTATGGTCTTATTTCATGGTTTTGTTCATACACATTATCAGTCAAGTTATTTTCTTTTCAAAAGTCAAACATTCAAGTCATGACTAAACCAATTGTGAAAACCAACTTCAAACCATTTTGTTAATCCATTTCAATTTATTTCAATTTTATTTCATTACATTTGATTCCATACAAAAAATACAAAATTTGGCATTTTTGACCAATTGTTGACTTTGGTCAACAGTTGACTTTTTGGTCAACTTTGACCAAAGTCAACCCAAAATCCACAAACCCAAAATTTCACCCTAACCAATAATTCATCTTTCATTTACAAAGAAAATACAAAAAATGCATTTTTGACCATTTGTTGACTTTGGTCAACGGTTGACTTTTTGGTCAACTTTGACCAAAGTCAACCCCCACTTGCTCTTGACTATCCAAACTTGGTCTGGCCCTTTGTTTCATTGTGTCATCCAATCTTCATGTTTGTTGATGATTTTTTCTTGTTTACTTCATTTGCAAGTAAGTCCCATTGAACAAACCAATTCAAAACTCCAAAACCATGAATTTTCAATGGTCATTCCTAACCTGTACCATTTTACAACAAAAAATCTGTTACCACACGATCCCAACACCAGTTGCCACTCCACATAGCCACCAAATAATAAGCTGTAGCAGCACCACAAGAATGTGCTCATGGAAAGTGCAACCAAGTTCCCTGCTCACAGTACACCACATCACCTAGCCAAAGCCTCCAACCTGCCATCAAACAACAAACTGCAGCAAGCAATGCAACCAATACATATCTAGCAAGGCATCAAAACAGCTCATGCCACACATAGAAATCTAAGTCAGAAATCAACATAGAACCTGCAGCAACAACATGCCAAGTTAAATCGATATCCCCGTTGTTCCAACCCAAAGTCACTGCAAGCAAATACCGGCGGTATGTATGGAAAGTGAAAGTTTCGACCAAAATCAAGAGGGATAACAAGCTTAGTTCGGCACCAACATGGTTGATAAGTCACAACAATGCAGGTCAACCAATATTCATAACAGGGATTAGTTGCTTCCGTTGTATCCTAACAGCATAGGGATTCACCAAGACTCAACAAGCAACAAATGTTGCAAACACATAAGCCAACTCCAACGGCAAATGCAATCCAAACACAAACCAAAGCATCCTGCAATGCACCAGTAACAACAAGTCAGCAACAACGGGTAACAAGAAACCAACTGAATCCAAAAACATTCAGTGTAAATAACCAAAGCATCATTAAAACCCCGATCGTCCACCATGTTCCAAGCTTTCTCATTCAGCGCCATGATGTACCATGAACAGCAAGTATGGCATTGACTATTCCCTGCATTATAAGTCATAGTAGCTCATGACGCAATAGTCGACATCTGCAACAGCTAATGTAGGAGAATCACTTATACCGGCAAACGCTGGCAGCAAACTAACTTCCTGCATGAAAAGGTTACAACGGAATTCTTCAAGAATTAATCCATGAACCCGACGACCCTGCATCATATCAAAGCAATGAGCAAATGAGACATAACGGCAACATAACCGCAAACATAAACACATGCTCACATCTATTATTGTTACTGCTTCCTCTGTCACGTAATTATATCCAATAATGATCTGAATCCCTCATTTGCCAACCCTTGTTATCTGCTCAAAGATCCATTGTCAACTCCACTTCTTCAAGTTGTGCCTCCTCTATGTTTCCCCATCTGCTTCCGAGACTCTTCACGTTTATGCTATTTTAATCGGCTAGAACTGGGAGAACAGATTCACGTTGCCGTTATGAGGATGTTATGAGGATGGAACGGGATCAATTTGTCTCTGTTGCGAATAGTGTTATCAATATGTATGTTAAGGCTGGTGGTGTCTACTATGCGAGAAGTACAAAGTGAATTTAATGGAACACCGTCATACCTGACTGTGCTATGAGTGGTTTAGAGGAATATTCTTTAAGGAGGCTTGTTGATTTATTACAGAGTGGACTGTTGCCGGACCAATTCACCATTGCAACTGTTCTAAGGGTTTGTTCCTCTCCTGAAGAAAGTTATTGTCTTGATAGACAGGTGCATACCTGTGCTTCAAAATTTGGGATCATCTTAAATTGATGCCTACTCTAAATGATGAAATGAGGAAATAAGATAGGTTTTCTTCATACCTGTGTTACCCATGAGGCTGCCGATGAGTTTCCATAAATCTGTTGCATGGAAACTTACTGAAGAGGCTTCTTCTCATCTGCCTTCAGGTCCTGTTGATTTGCTCTCTCTGTCGGAGAAAAGGAGCACATACAATCCATATTTTTTCTCCTTGTCAATATGCTGCTTTACCAAGGATATATACCAGTTCACTATAGCAGACTTGCAGATGATAAGTTGGTTCTTTGAGCGATAGTAATGACTTTCATGATGAGACAACCGGTAATTTGACGGTGACACGATTGTTGGACCTCTACCGTTTGTTGAGGGGTCTTGGCAATATGAACTACCATATTTACTATAGTCAAGAAGATGAGGAAATCATATTCCAGCTCATGAGTAATGGCAAAGAAGATTTATCTTCTACAAGAATTCACACGGCATCCTTGAAATGGTTGTTTCGACAAGAGAACATAATTGAATCGTTGTGCCATCAGATTTTAAAATACTGCAGGAACTAACATGACATATGCACCAACATCTTTCGATACACACGTCCTAGAATTCATATCCTCCAACAAGAGGCAACCCTGCAAAAGCAAATCCAGCACCGAACATGGGTGAAATGGGAGCATATCACAAGAACTCTGCACCCGAAGCATTATGCAGCAAACTCGGTAGAACCGGATTCCACTCAACCACCCACGCTAGCCGCCAACGACAACCAACCTACTGCAACTGACATGCCATGCACTTACAATATCAGTTCACCTCGCCAGCTTGCACCTCCAAAGTCATTGAACCTACATAAACAAAACCAACCAGAAGCATCAATGCATAATTCATGAATGTGTGTGTCAATGACCAATCTACCGTGAACACAAGTCAAGCCATGAAATATTGATCCAAATGGAGCTACCAACACATTGGATTTACAGGACTTGCTATCCCGTTGTAATGGCTATCCTTGAGGCATGAATTTGGAAGCAAATGCATTGGTCCTGTATCCTGCAGCGGCCAAAACCAACATGAGCCTCACATAAGAAAACAATGCTAACACGCTTAAACCACCTGATGAACTGAACGAAGGGATCCAGCAGGGAAATGCAAGGCCAATTCAACAAGGTTGCAGCAAACCATGCTCACCATTCTTTTACTGCGGTAAAAAAATAAGGGGGGAACACATTAATCAGTCAAATTGCAAAATCCAAAGTGCAAAATCATTAACCAACAGTTAGAGGGCAAAGTCCAAAAACATCCCAAATTGGTATGAGGTCAAAGCAGAGAGGAAAGTTTGTGAAGGATACCTTTTCTTGAATCTAACATGGATAGGGCAATTCAATTTCTGAGCATCCAAAGTGCTTTGCAGAGTTACTTTTGAACACAAGGGCACCAATTTGTAACCCTAATTCACAGAATATAAATAGAGAGAATGAATCAGTAAACAAAAAAACCCTAGAGAACAACAAAGAACTGGGAGGCGAAATCTGAGAAGAGACCCTAAAAATCCCAAGATTGATTACCTCGAGGCCAGCACCTGTACGTTCTTCACCGCCACCGCTGCGACATTTTGTAAGGACTTTTCTTTCTTTCTCTCTATTTTTCTCCTAGCTTGTTGTCTGAAAATGTTGTGAGAGTTGAGAGAGATTGATTCGCTGAGCTTAAGGTCGAGTGCGAGAGAGATTTCATTGAGAGATTGAAAGAAACGTGAGGTGAGGAGCGTTTGAATAATGGAGATTGAGAGATGAGGTTGAGCGACATGGGCGAGATAGCGATTGAATGGTTTTTCTGGTGAGAATGTGAGAGAGAGTGAAGGAGACGATAGCGGTAGAGAATCTGCTGTTTCCATTTTCTTTTTTCCTTTTTTTTAATTATTTCTTTTATTATTTAATTTATTTCATTTTTAACACAAAAATCAAAAAATGTATATGTTCTTATTTTCTTTTATTATTATTATTTATTTTTTGTTTAGCTTAATTTGTTTTTAACAGAGATAATAAAAAACCCATTAAAATGTTTATTTTGTTTTTTTTATTTTATTTTGTTATAAATTTGTCAGCCCAGTTCATATATTTATGATAGCATCTCAATAGCAAATATTGTTGAGTGCCCTAGTGGAGAAGGGCAGTGTGCATATTCTTGAGTGGGGTGGGTTCAACACTCACGTGTGGCATTTTTTTGGCAATTTTTTTTATTTCTCTTAGTTATATTATTTTTCTTTTTAGCATTTTTTATTCTTTTATTATTTTGTTAATATCTTTTTTTTATGTCTATTATAATTTCATTTGTTAGTAAATGCATAGTTCAAAAACCATTTTTTCAAACTATAAAAATCATACTTTTCTCGATTTAATATCGAGCCCATTTTTCACACCCTTGTAAGTCGATTGCTTCTTAAGCATCGCCATCGACCTCACATAGCTTACTCTTGGGCTTTCTTACAATGAGCCGGTTTCTTTGCACTTACACTCATACATTGTTTAATGCTTTATTATTCCATTCTTTGATTATTTGATTCGATTATATACTTGTTTATATCTTACTTGTTTGATTAACTGTGGCCTACTTGTATGGTGTTTGAGGCATATATTTATATTGCTTGATTGCCATGTCAACCCCCATTCATAACAAATGTATCCCTCTCCCATGAAATGTATAATATTTATTCTTTCATTCTTTATTCATCTGTTAATACAAGAATTAAAATGAACACCCGATAACCATTTCAAAACAAGATCAAAACCTCGATCCAACGTCGAGTAATCATTTTTTCAAAAACCTAACAGAACCAGCACGTATTCATCCACCCTTTTGTAAGTCGATTGCTTTATGCATCGCCATCAACCTTGTAAGTCGATTGCTTTATGCATCGCCATCAACCTTGTAAGTCGATTGCTTCGTGCATCGCCATCTACCTTTATCCCTAACACTTCTCCTCGCTCCTTTCGTCGATTCTTGTTCCGATTAGATAGCACCCATTAGATAGAACCCTTTGTATGATAACATAGGTAGAATTCCCATATTCTTCGCATGCTAACATTAGGTAGATATTCCCATTTGTAAATCCTAAACACTTAAGTACACATTGCATGACAACTTTAGGGCAGAGCTTCCCCACTTCTAGACCTTTTCCGAGCGTCTCCGATCTTGTGGCATGTAGTCCGTCCTATTGCAAAGAGGTAACTGCCTAAGACTCGATTCAGCGAGCTGCGACACCTACTGCTAGGGCGTGAACACATTGCCCACTCTCTTTTGACACAACTGGTGTCCTCCTTCTAAGTCCATGTTCAGATGGCAACCCCTATGTAGGGGAACTACGTTGCCCTGATCCTCATACCAGATGAGGTACGTAGGCAGGAGATCGTGCGAGATCTCTCCGGGCACACCTTTCTTTTTCTTTTTGTGTGTGTTTCGGTTCGGATGCTGATGTAAGTCCAGTGATTGGCAGTCGGGCTCCGAGTTTACCCTTTTGTGTGTGTTTCGGTTCGGATGCTGATGTAAGTCCAGTGATTGGCAGTCGGGCTCCACGTTTGCCCTTTTGTGTGTGTTTCGGTTCGGATGCTGATGTAAGTCCAGTGATTGGCAGTCGGGCTCCACGTTTGCCCTTTTGTGTGTGTTTTGGTTCGGATGCTGATGTAAGTCCAGTGATTGGCAGTCGGGCTCCATGTTTGCCACCTTTTTGTGTGTAGGTGTCTTGTTTTGTTTGGCGTGCGTGAGCCAAACTACGGCAACTCTGATTCTCATGTTCAGATGAGATACGTAGGCACAAGACGCGATGTCTTGCGGAGTTTGACTAATGACTAACAACTAATCCTTGTTTGCCTTCGCCCTCGTTGCGATCCTTTCTCTCGCCCTCGTTGCGATCGAGACTTTCCCTTTCTCTTGCCCTAGTTGCAATCGAGACCTTTGTTCTCGTAGTTAGCTGAACTACGTTTTGCTCTGATTCTCATTCCCGATGAGATACGTAGGCATAAGACTCGATGTCTTAGCGAGCACACATCTCTTTAACCCATAGGTACCCGAGCTACGAAGACTCTGATTCTCATATTCAGATGAGATACGTATGCAGTGGATGCGATATCTATGCGAGTCATTTTTCTCTTGACCCTTTTAGTAAATAGTACATTAGATAAACATACACCCTTTAGACAAGAAACAACAAGAGTGGATCCCGTAGAGTACTACGGATGCGTAGGGGTGCTAATACCTTCCCTTCGCATAATCGACTCCCGAACCCAAGATTTGGTTGCGAGACCTTGTCTTTTCCTTTCCTTTATCCAGGTTTACTTCGAGCGTTTCCTTTCCCTCCTTTGGGATAAATAACGCACGGTGGCGACTCTTCTGTCATTTTCTTTCTCGCCGGTTGTTTTTTCGCAGACCGTATTTTTCGGGTTGCGACAGTATCTAACTTAGCTATCAATCTGTCATAGGTGAAATCATTATTTATAGGTAAATGGTCTGGCTTCAAATGTTCTAGTCTGGAAAGATGGCCAGCAACTACGTTTTTTGTTCCTTTTTTGTCTCGAATATCTAAGTCGAACTCTTGTAGGAAAATGACCCATCTGAGTAATCTAGGTTTCACATCCTTTTTGCTTAGAAGGTGACGGATAGCTGCATGGTCTGTATAGACTATAGTCTTAGATCCGACAAGATAAGACCTAAATTTATCAATTGTGAACACTACAGCTAGGAGTTCCTTCTCTGTTGTTGTATAATTTAGTTGAGCGACATCTAGGGTTCTACTAGAGTAATATATTACATGTAATTTCTTATCTTTTCTTTGCCCTAAAACAGCTGCTATAGCGAAATTAGTGCTTGTTTTAATTGATTAAAGGCTTCGATACATTTTTCATCAAAAATGAATTCAATGTCTTTCATCAGAAGGTCGGTCAGGGGTTTTGTTATCTTAGAGAAATCTTTGATGAAGCATCGGTAGAAACTGGCGTGTCCAAGAAAACTACGGACTTCTATAAGTGTCTTAGGAGGGTTAAGGTTTTCTATAACTTCTATCTTTGCTTTGTCGACCTCAATGCCTCTTTCAGATATTATATGTCCTAACAATATGCCTTCTTTAACCATAAAGTGGCACTTCTCCCAGTTTAACACAAGGTTAACTTCTACGCATCTCTCTAGGATTTTCTCAAGATTAATGAGGAAATTCTTAAAGTCGAACCCACATACCGAGAAATCGTCCATAAATACTTCCATAATTCCGTCAAGATAATCTACAAAGATCGACATCATACAACATTGGAAAGTAGTTGGCGCATTACAGAGTCCAAATGGCATTCGTCTGTAAGCAAACGTTTCGTAAGGACAGGTGAAGGTCGTTTTCTCTTGATCCTCGGGGTGTATGGATATTTGGAAAAATCCAGAATATCCATCCAGATAACAAAAGTAAGAGTGTCTAGAAAGATGCTCAAGCATTTGATCTATGAATGGAAGAGGGAAATGGTCTTTCCTAGTTGCCTTATTGAGCTTCCTATAATCTATGCACATACGCCATCCGCCTTCTATACGTTTAGCTACATGCTCGCCCTTCTCGTTCTGCACGAATGTGATACCTCCCTTTTTGGGTACCACGTGTACAGGACTTACCCATTTACTATCATAGATCTGATAGATTATACCAGCTTCTAGCAGTTTAAGGACTTCCTTCTTTACCACCTCACTCATTACAGGGTTGATTCTTCTCTGATGTTCTCTGGAAGGTTTTGAATCTTCCTCTAGCGAGATCCTGTGCATACACACGGATGGGCTTATACCTTTCAAATCAGAGATGTTGTATCCTAAGGCAGAGGGGTATCTTCGTAAAACATTCAAGAGTCGGTTTGTCTCGTCTTGGTTTAAGGTGGCACTAACTATTACTGGGAGGTTCATTTCTTTATCCAAAAACTCGTATATCAGGCTCTTGGGATGTTCCTTAAGTTCTTGAGCTGGTTTTTGAGAATTTGGTAAAAGGTCTGAAGTAAGGTCCAAACATTCGTTAGTGTGAGGTTCCATTTCCTCTAGCTCGTCATCCTTTTCATTCAGGTTTGAAAATGGTCCGATCAAATGTTTTTCTTGATCAAATTCCCTTATGCATTCATCTATGATATCGATCGCGTAACATGCGTCTCCTATGATTGGTGCCATCAGGAATTTTGAAAGAATAAACTCTATCTTTTCATCCCCTACTTCGAAAGTTAATTTTCCTCTTTTAACATCTACTATAGCTCCGGCTATTGATAAGAATGGTCTACCTAAAAGGATTGGGATATCGTCGTCTTCCTTGATATCCATGACCACAAAGTCTGTTGGGATATAAAGTTGACCGATCCTAATTGGGATGTCTTCTAAAATGCCTACAGGGTACTTAACAAACCTATCGGCTAATTTAAGGGACATCTTAGTTGGTTGTAATTCTCCTAAGTTTAACCTTTTACACACAACTAAGGGCATTAAACTCACACTAGCGCCTAAGTCTAGGAAAGCTTTGTCGATCACATTACTCCCTAGAATGCAAGGTATAGAAAAACTACCAGGGTCTTTCTCCTTCTTAGCAAGTTTATTCTCGGAAATAAAATTGCATTCCAAGGGTTTGGGATCGTCAAGCCTACGCTTGTTGGTTAAGACGTCTTTAAGAAATTTGGCGTAAGACGGAATTTGGGTGATGGCTTCGGTGAAAGGAATCTCTACATGAAGCTTCTCTATTACTTTTATAAATTTTTGGTATTGGTTATTGATTTTGGTTTGTTTAAGTCTTTGCGGATATGGGATTGGTGGTTTGTACGGGGGTGGTGGTTTGTAAGTTTTATCCTTGGCTTCTCCTTCTTGGTTGATTCGTTTTCCGGGTTCCACCGGTTCTTCTCCTTGGTTTGTAGGTATATCTTCTTTAGAAGCTTTGGACTCGCTCATTGCTGGGTTATGAGGCCCTTCGTAAGTGGTCCCACTTTGTAATGAGATAGCGTTAGCTTTCCCTCGAGGGTTGGGTTGAGGTTGTCCAGGGAATTGTCCTCCAGGTGTAGTTTGTGGGGCTTGGTTTTGTGCTACCTGTGAGATCTGGGTTTCAAGCATCTTGTTGTGAGTTATTATCTAATCAACCTTGGTCCCTAATTGCGTTATCAGTTCGTTTACGTGAATGTTCTAGTTTAGGAATTCTTTGTTTTGCTGAGTTTGGCCTGATATAAAGCTCTCCATGATCTTCTCAAGGTTAGACTTCTAAGGCACAACTTGCATAGGTTGATTTGGTTTTTGGGCTTGATAACCTTGTGGTCTTTGAGGTGCATAATTTTGGATAGGGTTTTGGTTTTTATAGGAAAAATTCGGATGATTCTTCCATCCAGGGTTGTAGGTGTTTGAAAATGGGTTACCTTGGGCGTAATTCACTTGGTCGGTGTTCAGGTCGTTCAAAAGGTTACACTACGCCGATTCGTGTCCTTTAGATCCACAAAGTCTGCACTTTGTGTGGACTACCGCTGCGGTGTTAGTGTTTGTAGAAATATGTTCGACCTTAAGGGCTAAAGCGTCCATTTTCGCCTGCATCATGTCCATAGAGCTTATCTCATTTATTCCACCTTGGATCTCATTTTTCTCTATTGATGCTCGTTAAGTTCCCCATTGGTAATGGGTTTGGGCCATATCCTCAATTAGGTCACAAGCTTCAGGGAAGGTTTGTTCATCAGCGCGCCACCAGCGGCAACGTCGATGCTCATCTTTGTATTGTAAGGGAGTCCATTGTAGAAGGTATGAACGATCAGCCATTGTTCTAGGCCATGGTATGGAAAGCCTCTTAACAGCTCTTTATATCTCTCCTAAGCTTCAAAAAGTGATTCTCCTTGGTTTTGAGTAAATCTAGTTATTTGGTTTCAAAGAACAACAGTCTTACTAGGGGGAAAATACCTAGCAAGGAATACTCTCCTAAGGTCTTCCCAGGTAGTTATTGAATTAGCTGGAAGTGAATCTAACCATGAACGTGCTCTATCCCTGAGGGAGAAAGGAAATAATCTTAAACGGATCGCATCAGGTGAAGCACCGTTGGATTTAAAGGTGTCAGCCAGTTGGATAAAGACTTTTAAATGTTGATTTGGGTTCTCAGTAGCGAGACCCGCGAATTGGTTTTGTTGCACTAATTGCAGCAAAGATGGTTTTAGTTCGAAATTGTTGGCAGGAATAAGGGGGTTTACTATACTAGAACTGGGTTCCTCGTCAGAGGGTTGGGCAAATTCCTTAAGAGGTCTCCGGTCGCGATTCTCGACCATAGCTTTCTTAATTCGGATGAGTAAGAGGTGTGTACGAGTGTAACATTCGGGTTCCGCTAAAGGATCTACTAAATTTCCGGTACTACGAGTTCTTCACATTTACCAGCTAATAATGCCTTAGTCTATACGGTGTAACAATAGGGTATGAAATTTGACGAAGTTGGTCCCCGGCAACGGCGCCAAAAACTTGATCGCTATATTCGCAAGTGCACGAATCGCGTCAGAGTAATATAAAAGAATATTGATCCCATAGAGACCAAATCATCAATCTATCGATTACTATCGTTATGATGTTTATCTAAGGCGGTATAAAAGAGATATTGGTGTTGCAAAATAACAGTAAATAAAGAAAATAATAAATGCAGTGCAGATAAAGACAGGTTTGAATGTATTTCACGTTAGTTAAACGATGTTTCAATTATCTAAATAGAACTACTTATGGGGCAATATTTTCTACTCTTGAAAAGAATCCATTTAACAGGAATTGTCGCTTTCGCGTATTCAGAACCGAGTTTACCCTTAAATTAAGGCCTTTTATTGTCACTTATAAAAGGTGCGTAGAACGCTAAAATAGTAAACTTATTTTTAAGAAATAAGACTCGTAAACTTAGTTGAAAAGTGATTTTGATTTGGAAAGTTTACCCAAGGAGTTTCCTGATTTTAAATCTATCAACGCGTCCGAAAACAGTTTCAAAAATCATTTTTCCTTAAAGTGATAAAAATTCCTAGTTAACTAAGCCAGGGTGCTTTCGCACTCCTTGAATAGTTAAAACTAACCAAGTTTGTTTCAGAAAACTCAAGTTTTAAAGCATTTCTGCAGATTCAATATGTGAAACATCTCTTTAACCGCGATCCTTACATTCTAACTTTTGAACGATTTAGCCATACATGTTAATACAAATAATCACAACGATATTAATCATGATGAAAAGTTGTTTTAGAATGTAAGGCGTAAAGAACGAGTAAAGCGTGGACATAAATTAAATAAAGTAAAGCGTGGACAGAAATTAAATAAAGTAAAGCGTGGATAGAAATTAAATAAAGTAAAGCGTGGATAGAAATTAAATAATGTAAAGCGTGACAAGTAAAGTAAATAAAAGCGATTAAATAAGAACCTGCTCCAATCGGAGGCTTTAAATCTGGTACAAGGAAAATAAACCTTCGACTCTGATGATAAAAACTATAGCAGAATCGAAGTGCTTCAACTCAATCTCACTAAGGTGCGATAACCCCTCGATGTGATGGATTACCGCTTTTATAGATGATAAATATAGTCTTAGTGTTGTCAACTAAGTTGGATGATTTGGAAATGAACTAGAACGACCTATTTATAGAGGAATTCAGCAGCTTGTAAAGACCATGGTGCCCTTCAACTTCTCCTCAGTGGGAATGTGAATTGCAAAGGTGGCGCCCGCCATGTGTGGAAATAGGAAAGTTCATGGGAACGTGGCGGTTACCTCCTGGTTGAGGGATGATGAGTCATGGCTTCTCCTATAGCGGTCGCCATGTGTAACGCCATGTGTACAATATTTGCCGAAAAACCCTAATTTTTGGTCTTTTTTCTTCGTTTCTTCTAAAAGGGTCCCGAAAGAGCTAAATATCTGAAAACAACATAAAAGAGAGCATAACACAAGCAAAATTATAATAGAGACCTAATAAACATGTGAAATCCGAGTCAAAAACGCGGTGTGATTCAGTGTGATCAATGCTAAAATAAAAGCATAAAGTAAATAGAAATAAATAAATGAAAAAAGAATAAAGAGCATTAAAGTAAAGTCAATGTAAATAAGATGTTTGTGTTAGTAGTCAAAAAATAGAAATATGATTTGTCATTTTTGGGAGAACACTCAACCATTCACCCACAAGTGTGAAAATATGGACCTCTACATCACCATGAGAAGGGCTCCAACTTGGATCAAATCAACAAGTATGTCACTAGCTCTCTTAGGTGAAAAGGAAACATTATTTTTCACACAATACCATGGGAAGTGGGAGACTTGCAATCTCACTTATGAAAATGATTTACTTTCGGGACAAATTTAGCGCTATGTTAAACAATCGTAATTGGACTTATGTAGAAGTTACAACTATCTGAGGTCGATCAATAATAATATTTATGTTGATAAATGCTAGATAAATAGTATGTAAATTATTCTCCTAAAGTTATGCCACACAAAAATGAAAAGACAATTGATCAAGCACAAAGGCTAGGAGAGTGGTCCATTACATGAATATATACTTCATGATACTTAGGACAAACTTATGCATCAATCCAAAGTACCTTAAATGATTCATGATCAATTAAGAGGTAGATTTGAAATTATGAAAGTTCATAAAGCACCAAGCCACACATCATGAACAGATGGACAAAAAACCATCCAATTGATCAAAAGAAAAAGAAAGAGAAAATGATGAAGAAGAAGAGGACAAGAGGAACCAAATCCAAATTGGATCAGAGGCTTGATCAAGTCATCATCAACATCAATTATCCATTTTGATGGATTAGGGTTTTCACCCCATCAATACTCAAGATCCATTGAGTTTGATGAGACCTATGACCAAAATAACCATGATTCAAGGTCAACAAAAGTCAACAATGGTCAAAAGAATATAAAATGTAAGGAAATAAAATAAAATGCATTAAAAGCATTTTTAAAATGATTTTAAAAGGGGAATAAACGAGAAAATCCATAAATCCATTTAAAACCAACTAAATGGCCAAGAAAATTATGGAAGGTCGTAAATAAAATTAGAAGCATAAAATAAATATTTCAGAATTTAAAAATGCATAAAAGTATTTTTTTTTTTTAACTAATTAAAACAAAGGAGAAAAGATAAAATTCAAGAAAAATAGAAAATCAAGAAAGTACAATGTGGAAAAATAAAAATCAGATGAAGAAAATAAAGAGAATTTTAGAAATTATATTGGGATTTTTTTGATGAAAAATGAAATTACTATGAATTTTTAAAGAAAAAGAAATTGAAAATGAAAAAAGAAAAAGAAATAAAATCATAAAAAACACTGAGCGTTGGATCTGGCCTCATTAATTGACGTGGCAGATCCAACAATCCTCAAGCTAGGACGCATGATGGAATTTAGCAAAAATGGAACACGGGATCAAATTCAAATTGGACCAATCAAAACATTTCAAACGGTCAATGTGTCCATCCAAACTCAAATGACCTGAGATAACTCTAGTCATCTTCCCCGATGGTCCCTCACCAGAGTTTCATCATTTGGTAAATTCGGAGCATGAGACTACCACCAATGTGATCGCCTCCTCATCACGAATTCAACCTCGTGCTCCAAATTCATTTATCTAAATTGAGCATGGAGAATTTCAGAGAAGTTTCAGAAGCAAGCAAACCAAGAAAAATTAAATTAAATGATGAACACGATCAATCAACACCAGATAAGTTATGGGAAAGCATCAGAGAGTGAAGGACTACATTGTGGTAATTTGTTTGAGTTCAAATGGTGCTCAGAACTACCTTGTCCAAATGATGATCAGAAGTTGAAGAAGCTCGATCTGGCCAGGGTGCTTCAAGAGGTCTTGGAGCTTGGGAATTGTTGCAAAAGCTTCAGAGAAAACATAAGTTGATAATGGAATCAATAAATTGGATTAAAACAAGCTAGAATGCAAAATACGATAGCTCAATTTTCTGGAAAAAAATTCAGAGTGAAACAGGGGTTTCTTGGATCACCAAAGCTTGAAAATGAATGCAATATGTTGCTCTATTTATAGGGAATATGTTGGGATCCAAATATGTGTGGAATGAAGCTCAATTCGTGCAAAACGAATTTGATCAGAATGTGTGGAAAGTGTGACTTGCAATCCATCAAAACTCAACCAAACCATGCATTTTAAGAGTCAATTAACTTCTAGAGACTTGATTAAACATGTTTAGGTCCAAAACGCGTGGTGATTTGGCTTGTAATTGAGAATTCGTGAAGTTCAAATTTGGATCATGGTGATTTCTTCAGTTCCAAGTCACCATGTTCAACTCAATGGGACATCTTGCTTAGGAGCCTTTTTGAACCCATTCTTCTTGCAATGTGTTGACATCATATCAGAGATCATAATGTGCCAAGAAAGGTTATATTTGGATGCTTGAGCATAAAGTTATGTCATGTTGAAGTTGGCACAAAAATCTGGTAATGTAACTTAGAAAATTCCAAGTCCCAAGTGGCTCAAAATGACCTGTAATGTCTCAAGGAATTCCATGGCCTTCCAAGCATAATTAAACTTTGATCTTTGAATAAAACTTGTAGAGGGAATCACAAATGATATTGTGCAAAAAGAATCAGCCTCAAATATTAAAAATTGAAGAAGTTATAATCCTTGAAATTTGAGAAAAAGTCACTTGAAAATAGGTCAAATTTCACTAAGTCCACAAATGATCTATAATGTCTCCAAACTTTTGATAATCCTCCAAGAATAATTGGCTCTTGTCATGTAAATATAAGTTGTAAAGGATATTGAAAAGAGTCATATGCAAAAAGAATCCATTCAAAAATATTGAGAATTGAAGGAGTTATAATCCTTTGAACTTTGACTTCAAGTATTAACTTTTTGGTCAAATATCTTGGAATAAACTTGTGAACTTGGCCTTTCCTTGCATTTCAAGGTACATGGATGATCATATGAACTCAAAATTAGGTGACCTTAAATGTCTCTTGATTTCATTGCTCAAAGTTTGAGGTAACTTGTTGAAGAAGGCATGGAAATAAACACATGAATCTTTGACTTCTCTTGAGAAATGAGCAACAAGGCTTTGAGGTACTATTGATCAAAATGAGATTGAAAGATGCCCGAGAACCTAGAGATCATGTTTTGAGAGATAACCCCTTGAGAATCAATGGTTGACCACGCTTTGACTTGAGGAATCAACAAAACCCTAGTTGAGGAGCTATGCTTGATGCTCTTGATGAAAAGCACTACCTTGCACAATAAACTTAAAGAACAAGACATATTTTTTATATTTTGATTAGTGGTTAGATAAATAATGAACATATAAAGATAAAGGTAAAACACTAATAAAGAGGTGCTTGTTGATCCCTATAAAAAGGAAAACCCAAAGATGAGAGGGAGAGGACAAAAATGTGATCTTGTTTGTATGCAAGAACACAAATGACATTGGGATCTTAGGGTTAAAAATTAGGGTATTACAAGTCCTAAAGACGGAAAGGGAAAATATCGATAAAACCCATGAAAAACAAAAAGAAATGGTCGTCGTAGCTAAATCGGGTTCGGGAGACGGTTATGCAAGGGGAATGTATTAACACCCCTCACATCTGTTGTACTCAACGGGATCCATTTAGTTAGCTTAGTATAAGAGTGTTAGCGTGATATCATTTGCGATCTTCTACTTATCGAGTGAGGAAAGAGAAAAGAAAAATATTTTTTTACTAAAGGGATGTCTGACAAGATTTCAAAATCCTGCTCCTACGTATCTCCAGGTGTTGCGGAGAACTCAGGGATATGTAGTTCTACTTAGAAAGAACATATGGGTTGATTGTTTTTAAGGAGTGATCCTTTAGACGTATCGAGTGACTAAACTTTTACTTTTTTCTCGCTCTTGAAGGCGAAAATCTTTGTTTGTTTCACATTAATATGGATAAAACATACTTATTTCTGAAAATATTTTCGAAGTCGTACAAGGACAGAAAACAAATTTGATTGGTTTGAGTTGATTTTAAGTGGAGACAAGCATCCAAACAGGAAGCTCTATTGCAGTGCTCAAATTCCCAAAATGGAAGAGGTCTAAGCTCAATCACTCTCTTTTTATCTAAAAGTTTATTTATAAAAAATATGATATCTCTCTCACTTGTTTGGGGTGAGTGTTTGACCTTTAGGTGAGTGTTTGACCCAATATGAATGTTTTCCCCTCATGATGACCCATCACTTTCCTTGTTCACAAAACTTGGTCACATGCCAACAACCAATCCAGTCATATATTGTGACAATCTCGGAGCCACAAATCTCAGTGATAATCATGTCATTCACTCTCAGTTGAAACATATAGTCTTAGCCTATCATTTTGTCCGAGAAAATGTTCAACATGACAAGTTTCGAGTGTCTTTTATGCCTACATATGACTAACTTGTTGATATTATAACAAAGTCTTTGTTTCGCCTTCGGTTTGAGTTACTATTATCCAAGTTACATCTCTTCCCGATTATACAACTTGCGGGAAGATATAATAATAATAATTAGATTTTAATTCTTTTAATTATTCATTAATGGAGACTAATAATAATCAGGTTTATTCACTCAAAAAAAAAATTAGGTTTGTTATCTTGTATATATATTTTTTGATGGAAACTAATAATAATGATCAATTTTATTTACAACTTATCTCTCTCTCTCTCTGTGATTTTCACATCCAAAATAGAGAATATCTCGCAAACTTAACAACACAAACTTGAAATCCATTTAGACAAAGTTACTTAGAATTCTTGAATTTAATTTTTTTAATTTTTTTTTTACAAATGTGAATAATTAATTCTTATTAAGAGAAAAAAGAACATTTATTGATAATATAAAATAATTTTACATCGTCAATCAATAAACGACGTATATTCCGACAAATCATATTTATAATGAATTTTTATTAGAGGACAGTGTAAAACTATTTTCTATTTTTAGGATACTATATAATTTTACACTATCAACTAATCATTGTCATGTGTCCCACCACATCAACCTTTAATTTTAAAATTAACTAGTAGAAGACATGTGCGTTCGCACGAGAAAGTTGATTTTTTTTTTCATTCGATAAATATTAAATAAAATAAAATGTAAAACACAATATTGTGTATAATTAATATTAAATATTAAATAGTAATATCATCATATGTAGTACTTTATTATGTTATGTTTACATATTATAATAAAATGGCTAAATCAATTTGTCATTTGAACGAGATTAAAATCTTGAAAAATATTACAGTAACCCAATAGTATAACCAAATGTTGTAGTATGATCTTTTTGAAGTATTTCACGCATTTCATAACCTACAACCATCTCATATGAATGGGTCAATAGTGATATTTTAGAGTGATATAACAGGTGATATTGGAATATACAAAGAATATATTCTTCTGTTAAAAATGAGTCATGACGAATTGTCATGTAATCATTAACTGGTATCTGTAGAAGCCTTTCCTCCTTTTGTTTCTCCTTCTTTAAAGTGTAAAAAGCATTGTTAGGTTTCGCACATTAACAATACTAATTTAAAAAAAAAAAACATGTACAACTTATACCTTTTTCATTGTCAAGTTCTTCTTGCTGGGAGAGGAAACCAGTCCTACATAAACTCTGAAGTTGTCAACATCAATAGGCCTATCACAACTTTTTGTCTTGATGTATTAGCTATCACATACTATCCTACGACTGAAAAATCAAAGGCATACAGGTTACACATGATTCAAATTCAGTATCATTGCAAAGAAATTGTACTGAAGAAAAGTAAGAAATAATTGCGATCTGCATGTCTAAAATCTAAAATCTAAATTGGTACTTTTTAACATATCTATAATATAAGAAAATAAGATATTATTGAAAATCCAACTTTACCCCAATCTAAAATTATGCCATGACATTAAAATAAGGGCAAATGTGGTCCAAAATTTATTTTATTGAACTAAGTTTTGCTTTACAACCAACTTAGTTGGTCAAGTTAGTCATGTTTTAGTATATTTTGACTTTTGTTTAATTCATTAGTTTGTTTTTTTGATCAAAATCAATTGAAAACGTATGACAAAATTTGTTGTCCTGTCACCCATTTCATTTTTCTCATATCACATCTCAGAAACTACTTTTCCTTCTTTCCTCAAACTCTATGTTTTCACTTTCCCATTCAGCTTCTTCTTTCTCCGTATTCCTCCTCTTTCTTCATCTTCTTTCTCCTTCTTACTCGAAAAATCATATCTTCCTCATCGATCTGCATTTTGTTTGTAATGTTGTTTGAAAATTTTTTTAAAAAATATTTTTTCTTCCTTGTGTTTCTTCGCCTTTTTTGTGTGTTTTGTGTCTTACTTTTTTTCTTTTTGAAAATGATATTTTCTCTCTTCCATTGCCTATGTCTTCCTATTCTTCTTTCTTCCTTCCTTTTCTTCAACAAAAATAACCGGGTTGTGGGATGATTTACAGAAATATAAAAATTGAAGTTTTTTAGGGTTTATGCTCTTTTGTTTTGACCTAATATTGTTGGTGTTGTAGGAATGGGGAATATGGCGGCGACTATGACGTTTCCGACGATTTTACAGCGATACGTGGTATTGCGGTGGTAGATATATGGTGGATCTTGGTAAAAAAAAGTGGAATTGAGGTGTGGATCTGAAGCATTGAGTTTTGAATGTTCTTACAGCTTGTATCATATACAAATGTGTGAGTGCAACTTCCTTTAGATGTGTTTTGTATGATGTCAAAACTAGGATACTTTAGCGTAAATGTATATTGGACGGTATCCTTTGAATCTCTATGTGCATCTTAGTATTATGAAGCATAAAAGTATTTGAAAACAATGTGGAAAAGATCTCATGCATCAAACATGCATGAAAAATCATTTTTTGTGAAAAATGGTAGCATAGGTCGACACATAGAACTATAGGTCGACCTATGGAAAAACTTTCTAGCTATAGGTCGACACATAAACTACATGTCGACCTATGGAAAAAAAAAATCTTGGCTATAGGTCGACACATGAAATCTATAAATCGACATGTATGATGTTGTATTAAAGCATGTGACATTTGTTTCATGTGTCGAGTCTTCAGGTCGACACATAGGAAGCACATAATTGTTATAGGTCGACACATGACCTTGGACAGGTCGACCTATCTGATGTTTTTCTTCAAAATTTCATATTTTTCTATCCTCATTTGCATTTTGTTTAGCCCTAAATCATCCATGCATATAAATACTTCATACATGCATCATTCTCTAGTAAGGTTTCTAGTGTGGGTAAAACCTACATGAATCCAGGATTTCAAAGCATCTCATCATCTTCAATTCAATATATGCATACACATAATCAAACTACACATAATCATTTTTTGATTGGGCGTCATCTAGATTAGGATTGATAACATCCAATTAGGTTCATTGTACCGAGAATATTAGGTTGCAATCTTTAAGGTATTCAAATAAGAAAACTGGTTTAGTGTTTTCCTTCAAGATCTTTAGGGTTTGAAGTTTTTGACAAAACTGTGCAATTCGGATCCGATCGAGTGAAAGCCTTGAGATTAGGTGTGTCGATAATGGAGTAGAGTGAAATGGTGGATCTTGTTGAAAAATATTAGGTTCAACAAGTATGTGTTTGGGATTAATTCAGTCGGATAAAAGCCTTGAGACAATGAGGTCGTGCAAGGAAGTAGCAACAAAAAGTGAATTGAAGCGACATTGTTAGTTACATGATCATGCGCTTGAGATTAATTCAGTCAGATGAAAGCCTTGAGACAAGGGGTGCCTTGCAAGGAGGTAGCAATAACAGGTGAATTTAAGCGACATGGTTGGTTACTTTATCCAGATTGATCAAGGTTTTTGGATGTGCTAGAGTCAAGAACAAACTTAGGGTTTGTGGGATTTGATTTCTGATCTCTTGTATTCATACATTTGTAAATTAAGATTTATTATATTAATATCTCAATTCTAATTCGAATTGAGGGCAGACGTACCCATCGTGAGGTCGATTGGGAAACTTCCTAAACAAATCCTTGTGTACTTGTTTTTCGGTTCACAAATTGTTAATTACTTTGATCTCTTGATCAACATTGTTTGGATAATAACTTTTGAATTTTTTGTTAAATTGTGTTGGTGTAGTAATAACTTATCATTTGGTAGTGATTGGTTGTTAAGAACTACAAATACTATACTAATATTCAAACTTTGTTGATTGCACGCAAAGTTTTTAATGAGTTGTGTCAACTAGTCTTTAGTGTGTTGTTGACATTAGAGATAGATAGTTACTATAGTAGAGTATTAAATTTAGTGCTTGAAGTATTGATAAATCAATTTGTGAATAATTATTATACCATTGGTACTCATACGCATATCCGAGTTTTTCAATAGAAGGTTCGGTTAGACGATTTTGGATCTGGGAAATATTTCTAAGTTTCTTCGCGCCGTAAAATTTTTTAAATCAAAGTTTTGAACTAAATTTTTAACTTGGGATTTATTCATCCCCCCCCCCCCCCCCCCACCCACCCCATCCACCCCTCCTCTAGATCTAGGCATATCGTCTAACAAGTAGTATCACGAGCTCCGGTTGTTTCCAGTCTTAAGATTTGCTTATTAGATCATGGATACCGAACCTAAAGGGGCGTATAGTTAAGCACGTATTTTCACCGGCAAAAATTATGGCTATTGGAAAGCTTGTCTGCGTATCCATATCAACTCCGTTGATAAGGGTGTATGGGACGTCATCGCTAATGGTCCTTATCAAATAACAATGACCAATGGTGAAGGTGTCATTGTATCAAAATCAGAAAATCAATGGAATGATAATGATAAGAAGTTGTGGTATCATGATTGAAAAGCACAAAATATTCTCATATCCGCATTAGGTTCTGATGAGTGTTATCGTGTCTCTTATTGTGAAACCGCCAAGGCTATGTGTGACGCATTAGAAGTTGCCCATGAGGGAACTAATGAAGTCAAATAAACTAGGAACAATACTTTGAATCAAGAGTTTGAACTCTTTCGTATGAAGCATGGTGAAACCATTACCGACGTGCAAAAGACATTCACACATCTTATTAATAAATTGAATTCTCTAGGTAATCCTATCTTCAATGTCATTTCTACTAACAAGGGTTTTAAGATTTCTTAACAGGGAGTGGCAACCCAAGGTCACCACTATCAAAGAGGCGGATGATCTTAAAGCACTTGATCTTACTACTTTGTTTGGTAAATTGGAAGAACATGACCAAGAACTCATTTTTTTGGAAAAACATGAAAAAAAATATGAAAATGATGAAGAAAGAGAAAGGTAAAGACAAGGTGGAAGAAAAGAAGTCCATTACTCTAAAGACTTCTAGTTTCAAGTCCTCAAAGAATGAGCCTAGTGAGTGTGAAGAAAGGGATGACAAGAACTATGATGATGATGATGATTTTGGGCTATTTGTCAAGAGATACCAAAGGTATATTCGAAATAACAAAGTCAAGCACTCCGAAGGAAACTTAGCCAAATTTGGAAAGGATTCCAAGAATTCAAAAGATGGTGAGAATAGGAAAGGTAAATTTAGAAGCTCTTGTTATAATTGTGGTGAAATTGGTCACTATAGACCGGAATGTCCCATGATTAAGAAAGACAAATAAATAGGACATCACAAGAAGTCTAGTAAATCTAGAAGAGGTTATATAGCTTGTGAAAGTGATTCCTCAAGCGATGAGAGCTCCACTTCAAGTGTAGAATTGGCCCGAATTTGTCTTATGGGAAATGGAAGGAAGAATAAACAAGTAAGTCCTTCTAAACTTGAGTTTACTAGTGATTTATCTTATTCTCAATTACAAAATGCCTTTGAAAATCTTCATAAAGAGACCTTAAATGCTTTTAACAAATTAGCTTCACATGAAAAAGTATTTTTACACTTAGAAGCTAAAGTGTTAGAATCTAAAAGAAAGTTGGAAGCTATTAATATATTTATGATGGATATTTAAAGTGACAAGAATATATGTGAAGAACCTTCTAGGTTTGGATGTGAATTTTTTCATAATTGGCAAAAAGAGATAAATGCTCTTCAAGTCAAATTAGACACAACTTTACAACCTAAAAGTGCATTTGCTATTGATCCTTCTAAGTATGGAAGATCTTTGAATCATTCATACAAAAAATATAAAAATTTAAAAAGGATTCAAATGGTAAAAGCACAATTCATCATAATATATCTTGTCATTATTGTTGCAAAAAGGATCATATAATTGAAAACTGCAAATTTAGGAAGATGTTAGTTCCTAAAGGAGTCTCTCAATGGTTGCCTAAATGCAACCTTGTTTTCACTCACCCCAAGGATCCAATGAAGATTGAATACCTAGCACTTTTTGTTGATTTTACAGGATAAATGTATTGGATCTATTAAGAGACTATGGGATCTTGTTTGTGGATACTCAAGACATGTGACGTGTTACGTCTCCCTATTTGGTTGACTTTGTGGAATGGAAGAAGGGTTGTGTGACCAAAAGCAATCAACTTCTAGTGTTCTTTAATTGGTAAAAGTGTATTGATTATTATTAATGTTTTATATCCGAGAAGTGTCAGAAAAGGTATCGTTCTTAATGATGTAGGCTATCTTCAACAAGACATACTTAAGTTTATCAAATTAGGGATTGATCAACCTAAGATAAGAAAACGTGAGGAGGAGCAAGATGATTATCATAATTAAACAAGATTGAAAGTCCAAGTATTAGGATGATCATCAAATCAATAATCTTCTTGGATACATTATTAATCATACTTTCAAGTACTTTGTCAAAAAGAAAAGTGGTAAGATCATTGTTGTCTAAAGGTTGTATGGCACATGTTGGATTTATTCCAACTTTCATTCGAGAGTTTCTTGTGGAATGCATGTGTATCCTCCGTCATTCATACAATGAGGTAATATCTTTTCAACTTTTTTCTTTGTAAGGAAGTTCTTTCTTTTGTCTGTTTATTTTTTAAAGGTATATGCTTTAGTTTATGTATGATATATGTTATGAGTGCTCACTCTGAAAACTTCACGTGATAACTAATGTATGTTTCATTTAAAATGATTGTAGTGACCTTATCTAAATATATTCACTTGTATGTTATACCGTCTCTAACCTATGCTTACTTGGAAGATTTCAGGGTTATGCCGATGATATTATTTTTGGATCCACTAACATGCAACTTGTAGAGGAGTTTTCTAAGCTTACGTGGGGACTTGCTAAAGATATTTGGCATGATTAATGTGAAGTCAATTGACACTCCGATGGCTATGAACGGTAACTTGGAAAGGAACGAAAATGGTAAGGATGTGGAAGTGAAGAAATATAGAGGTATGATAGGTTCTCTTCTATATCTTACTACATCTAGGCCAAATATCATGTTTAGTGTCTGTATGTGTGACCGATATTAATCGTACCTTAAGGAATCTCATCTCAAAACCGTCAAATGTATTTTTAGGTATCTTCACGGTACTTTGAATTATGGGCTTTGGTATTCCAAAGGGAGTGATTGTAGCTTAGTTGGTTACACTGATTCCAACTTTGTCAGTTGTAAGTCGGATAGGAAAAGAACTAGTGAGACTTGTCACATATTTTCAAATTCCTTAGTTAGTTGGCATCTCAAGAAACAAGTTTAAGTTGCTTTGTCAACTGCCGAGGCGGATTAGGTAGCGTTCGGTATTTGTTGTGCTCAAATTTTGTGGCTTAAACAATAATTACTTGATTTTGATATAAAACTAAGTTGTATTCTGATTTTGTGCCACAACACTGGTGCGGTTAACCTAACTAAGAACCTGGTGCTACATTCTCGTATTAAGCATATTGATATTCTTCATCACTTCCTACGCGATCATGTTGAGAAAGGTGACGTTGTTTTATTTTAGCATGTTGATAGTAAAAATCAACTAGCTAATATTTTTATAAAACCACTTATGACCGAACCCTTCTTTACCATTCGACGGGCGTTAGGAATTATTGACTTCTCAACAATTGCCTAAATGTTATGTTAATGCACATTTAATATATCTTGTCTATCTAACATTTCTTGACAAGCATACTTCATAAGAGTACATTCTTCATCATTTCACAAGCAAGGTACTATCGTTTCATTTTCCATTTTTGTGTATTAGCTTTCTCTTTTCGCATGTAGTTTATGGTTCATATGATTGATGTTCTTGACATATAAGATAGTCCATGTATGATCACTTCCAACAATGTTTAATTGATGCATGTCAATTCGTATGCGTATAGTGACGTTATGTTATCTTCATTCTGCTTGAAATATAGTATTTGGTGCATCGGTTTGTAATCTATTTTTATCATGATTTATGATTGAACATGTTACATTGTTAACAATATCTTTGATTGTGTGTCATTGTTATGTTTTCATCTATGTTTTTGGTTTATATGGTGGTACTTTATTTATCGCCTTGCTAGAGCACGTGCGTGTGTAGCATTTCGGGAGCACCAAAGGCGTATGTCACGCAATCATGTCATTCTTTGTAGCATGTCAATTATTTTGTGTTCACTTTGTATACTTCATTTTTCATGATTGTGTTGTGTTTATGTGGCATAATTTGTGACAATTTGTTCTATTGTTGCATTATTGTCTTGTATTTATGTTTACGTATCTCTTTTCAATATGCAAACCATTTTATGTGAGTGTTATCATATTGATATTCTTATCTTTGTAAAACGCCTATGTGTGTTATATTCGTTTATGCGTGGTTTTAGTTTCTTCTCATTGTTTGCTTCGCTTCTTTTTGATGTTGTCAAAGGGGGAGAAGTAAGATGAAGATGAATGAAGTTGTAGGGTGCATACATTTAGGGGGAGCTTTTCATTTCAAACGCATACACATCGCCTCAAGTTTTGCTATCATAAGAAAAGGGGAGTATGTGAGTGTAACTTCTGTTAGATGTGTTTTGTATGATGTCAAAATTAGGATACTTTAGCGTAAATGTATATTGGACGATATCCTCGGAATCTCTATATGCATCTTAGCATTAAGAAGCATAAAAGAGTTTAGAAACAATGTGGTAAAAGTTTCATGCATCAAACATGCATGAAAAAACATTTTTTGTGAAAAATAGCAGTACAGGTCGACGCATAGAACTACAAGTCGACCTATGGAAAACTTGTATGGCTATAGGTCGACACATGGAACTATTATGGAAAAAGTTTCTTGGATATAGGTTGACACATGAAGTATATAAGTCAATACGTATGTTGGTGCATTAAAGCTTGTGGCCTCTGTTTCATGTGCCAAGTCTTCAGGTTGACACATAGGGAGCACATAACTGTCATAGGTCGACACATAACCTTGGACAGGTTGACCTATGCATCGAACAGGTCGAAACATAACCTGTATAAGTCGACCTATCCAATATTTTTCTTTAAAATTTCATATTTTTCTATCCTCCTTTTCATTTATTTTTGCCCTAAATCACCCATGCATATAAATACTCCATACATGCATCATTCTCTAGTAAGGTTTCTAGAGTGAGTAAAACCTACATGAATCCAGGATTTCAAAGCGTCTCATCATCTTCAATCAAATCTATGCATACACATAATCAAACTACACATAATCATTTTTTGATTGGGTGTCATCTAGATTAGTATTGATAATGTCCAATTAGGTTTGTTGTATCGAGAATATTGGGTTGCAATCTTTGAGGGATTCAAATAAGAAACCCGGTTTAGGGTTCTCCTTCAAGATCTTTAGGGTTTGAAGGTTTTTGAAAAGATTGTGCAATTCGGATCTGATCGAGTGAAAGCCTTGAGACTAGGTGTGTCGGCAAGGGAGTAGCGTGAAATAGCGGATCGTGTTGACAAATCTTGGGTTTAACAAGTGTGCGCTTGAGATTAACTCATTCGAGTGAAATCTTTTAGACAAGGAGGTCTTGTAAGGAAATAGAAACAACAGGTAAACTGAAGCATCATTGTTGGTCACATGATCATGCGCTTGGGATTAATTCAGCCGGGTGAAAGTCTTAGGACAAGGGGTGCCTTGTAAGGAAGTAGTAACAACAAGTGAATTGAAGCGGCATGATTGGTTACTTGATCAAGATTGATCAAGGTTTTTGGAGGTTCTAGAGTCAAGAACAAACTTAGGGTTTGATGAATTTGATTTCTCATCTCTTGTATTCATACATTTGCAAATTAAGATTTATTATATTAATATCTCAATTTGAATTTGAATTGAGGGCAGACGTACTCATAGCGAGGTCGATTGGGGAACTACCTAAACTAATCCTTGTGTACTCTCTCTCTCTCTCTATCTATATATCTATATATCTATATATCTATCTCTTTTTCTCTCTCTTTATCTATCTCATTTATTTTTTAGTTCACAAATTGTTAATTACTTTGATCTCTTGATCATTATTGTTTGGATAATAACTTTTGAAATCTTTGTTAAATTTTGTTGGTGTAGTAATCACTTACCATTTAGTAGTGATTGGTTGTTAAGAACTACAAACATTATACTAATATCCAAACTTTGTTGATTGCACGTAAAGTGTTTGATGGATTATGTTAACCAGTCTTTAATATGTTGTTGACATTTGAGATAAATAGTTACTATAGTAAAGTATTCAGTTTAGTGCTTGAAGTATTGATAAATCAACTTGTGAATTATTATCATACCATTAGTACTCATACGCATATCCTAGTTTTTCAATAGAAGGTTCGGTTAGACGATTTTGGATCTGGGAAATATTTTTAACTTGCTTACGCGCTGTAAAATTTTCTAAATCAAAGTAGGTCCAAAATATGTGATTTTTGATTATAGGATATTTATTCTATAAATCATGAAACTATCAAACACGTGCGAGGAGTTGTAGAAGAATATTTTGTTGGACAATAGGCCTAGATCTAGAGGGGGGGGGGGAATAGATCTCAAGTTTAAAACGCAGTGAAAAATGGTTTGTTTGTCATAGAGATATTTGCGAAATCTGCAACCAATGTTAATGAAGTGTTTTATGAAATTTGTGATATTTAAAGGAAGTGATCTATAATGATTTGGTAATGCTACTAATATTTTAATTGAGATAATTTCTTATGTAATTTCAATATTTTTTACACACTATCTGATTTAAGGCTTTGTGAATTTTCGGGGAAGAGAAGATGGGATTCCTCATGGATGCACATAAGTTGTTATGGACAGATGATGCTAAAATCTTGGAAATGTCTGCGTGCCTCATGAGGTAAGATTGTTTGAATTTCCTCTATGGAAGGGACCATATTATGTCAAGTTGTTTATTCTTACCTAGATGTTCATGTATCAAATTTAAGGTAAGAATAATTTCAGCATATCGAACTTCGGACCTGATGTTTCATTATGCATCGTCTTCTCATAAACAAGGCATTCAAGTTATCATTCCTGGTGCTGGTGGTGCATATCACTTGCCTGGTAAATTGCTTCAAGTGTGTTTGTATAATTAATGCAAAAATCATATGTACTAATGGATGCTAAGATAATATTTAGTATTATGTTTGCAATTACTTATACATTAAATGTAATTGTTTCTTACAAACAAATATGATTGTTGCAACGTGGATTGCGGTCATGGAAGTGTAAATTATAGAATTATGATGCAATTCCTTCTAATCCATTTGGTTTAGAAACAAATATGCGTTGACAAAACAGGGCCTTGTCTATGTATCTAAAGGCTGCCCAAAGCTCCAGTCCATTCTATATTTTTGTCGTCAAATATCTAATGTTTCTCTAAATACTATTGTGCAAAATATGCCTAATTTTACTCGCTTTCTCATGTGTATTCTAGAGCCTAGCAGTGTATAGAGCTAAGGAATCTTTGTGAATTTGATGTGGCATGTATTTAATGTCAGGTATGCACTCAGTTTATAAATCTCTAAATGAACTTTCTGTTGCTTTGGCTTATGTTGTTGAAGTTTTGATATTTTGTTGAATTATAGGTATGATGGGATTTCCTTGAGGATTTGAGCTCTCGTGCCATTCATTTTACAGTTTGGCTGAGCCCTGGGATGTCCATTTACTTATCAATAGAGACCAAAACTATGTTGTTGTATGTGCATTTTTTTCATGACAATATGATTTTTTTTTGTGATGTATGTTGTGTAGTCTGTATATTTTCATATAATTTACATTCTGTTAGTATGACTTTTCAACTGTCAAAATGAATTTTACTTAAAAGAAGATGTCAAAATTATGGTATACGTTACTAAAAGAAGATTCTCACATTGTCAAAATCACAGTGACAAAAATATATTGTGAAATTCTGGAAAGCAGGTCCCTAGTGTCGTACACGATGTCACGACCTCAGGGTCAACAAATTATCATACCACGAACAATAATAGGATTTAAATAACAATATGACAGGAAATAACACATTCATTTGATAACCTAGTTCAGTGCAACGTCACCTACATCCGGGGGCCACCAAGCCATGAAGGAAATCCACTATCAAAGAATTAGTTTGAAGTCCTGAACAGCCACAGCTTTTACAAACTTCTCACCTAATCTCTACCCGTGGAAGTTTCTATTTAGGACACTCCTAGATATGAGACCCCTTTCACTTCCCTTTAACCTTACACCAATTAACAACTAAGAAACACAATCCAGTCTTGCTTAAAAGCTTCTGAGGGATTGTCTATTACAACTCAATACACCAGGTCCAATTCAAGTATCGAGGAGATACTCGAATGGCTCACACAAAGCACACACATGAAACCCTAATTTGAATAATATATTGCACTGCTTCGATGCATTCTTAGGTTTAGAACCTCTCTATAAATAGCAGTGGAATGGAATGGGCTTTGGTTTTGATTTGCAGCATATCCAAGATCTCTGCACAATCTTTGGAAGATATGATCTCAATCAAATCAGATGTTTCCTAAAATGTCTTGACATCGTTACTTCGTAAATAAGTCAAGACACAATAGTCTTATGCTTTATGGAAAACTCTCAACATAATACATGAACTAAATCTTCAGATAAAACATTAAAGAAACTAAATCTCATAAGATACTTAAGCTAGGTCACACTGCAATGGTGAAACAACATGTCAGGATATCTTGTTTAACATCTGTCAAAAATACTTATTTTTCCAAAATGCAGCCAATCACAATATGTCAGGCCTAACAATCTCCCCTTTGGGAAAATTTTGGCTAAAACAATTTTTGAATAGACCAACAGGTAAGAGGGTTAGAAACATGGATTTAAATCAGCAAGAAAACACTCGAAATCCTTTTTCACATGAACATCAAAGGCAGGCGCAGTGAACAACAAGCCTCATACTATCTTACATGAAAGCCTTAAGAGTAAAAAATAATTTTCCTTTTAGACAGGATGTCATGGCGTTGTTCCTGGCATCATTAACATTAGTAACCCCTTCGTAATAACACAACCAAAACAAACATGCTCCCCCTGAGTATCAGGACCAAGGGCTTAGTTACCCCAAGGGTTACTCCCCCTCCATACATGCACATGTTCCCCCTCAAGGAGTAAGAGGACTAACGACTAAAAAGGTAGAACGCACATCAAACAATAGCACCACACCATACCTACTCCCCCTTTTTATCCATAAACTTGACAAAAATCACACTTACCAAAACAACAATGTTAGCAACACACAATCAAGAGAATTTACAAACCAAACATAACTAAGAGCATTTTTAAAATGCACAAAAAAATATTCAGGGCATAACCCGCAAAAGAAACAGAAGCATAACCAACACATAAAAGAACTAGAGATCTTCAATCCTCACCACTTCTAATAGCTTATTCATCATCACTTGCATCAGATCCATCTTCATTTTCCTCTTCTTCATCTGTTCCATCACCTTTCAAACCTCCTTCTTCTTTAGGCAAGGCCTTTATCAGGATTTTAATCTGCTTTTCCTTTCAGTACATCTTTTTATAGTTTCATCCAAGGTCTTGCAGGTCTCTTTTAGCTCAGCAAGGATGCTTGTTTTGTTAGGAGGCCTGGAAGGTGTTTGTCCATATGTCATAACAATTTCTGAGACATGTTTCCCAATGAACAACCTATAATGCAATGAGATAGGAGGGTCCCTTTTGGATGTACTTTCATAGCTGATTAAGATACTAAGGTGTTGACTCAGGATAACCCCATAGATCAAGGATGGAAAAGCTATTAGCATCTTCATAGAATGCTTCATAGTTTGATCAAAAACATAGGAACCAAAATCAAAATTTGACTTGGTCCCAAAAATATAGATAAACTTACATAGTCCTGTAGCAATATTGGAAGTGTGATTGGTTGGAACCTAATTAGAAGCTCCAATTCAGTGGAGAACAACATACTTGACACTCAAGGCACTAACACACAGTTTCCCTTTCCTCGGTCGTTCCTTCACTCGCTTAGCAGTAATATCTTTGTAGATGACATTATCAGAGACTTCAATTTTAGCTTGTTCTTTTTCATTTCGGCCTAAGAACCTGTTGATTATTTCAGGAGAAAACCCACACATTTTCCTCTGACATACACTTTCCTAAACTTCGTATTCCTCTTGTTGTCACATTCCTTGGAGATGTTCACAATAAATTCTTTGACAAGCATCTCATAGCGCTAGCCAAAACCAGTTACAGTTGTCATTAATCTAGCCTCTTGAATCAGACTCATCACCTCTTTACATTTAAAAGCATCTTTCCCCAATTCCTTTTCCAGTGTTAATCTTCTTTGATAAACAAATTTCCATTTTTCAACATTCTCCATAGAGTAAAATGAAATGTTTTCAATTAGAACTTCAGGAATATTAGCTGGTATTTTCTTCCCATATGCTTGCTTTCTGGAAGTAGAGATGATGTTCTGAACATTGTGTTCGACATCATGACCAGATTCACTAGACTCAAAATGAACTTCCTTCCTCAAGGATTTCTTCTTAGACACGGGAGTAACCACTTTGCTCCATCTTTTTGTGGGACCAACACTAGCTCTTTTCCTGACAGATTTGGAGGGTGTGCTAGAGGATTCAATAGCTTGACCTTTTCTACTCTTCAACTTTTTAGCTAAATTTGGCATTTGGGATTGATAATTGCACACTTGAAATTTTGTGGGACCAACACTAGTTCTTTTCCCATGTATTTATAGCATTTGGGATTGATAATTGCACACTTGAAATTTTGCTAAATTTGGCAATGTCATGCACAAGCTTGCATGGGCGTGTACAGACCCATGAAGCAATCCATTTTGATCCAATTACAACTGTACTGAAGTTCAAATGATACTTGAATAGCAAGGAAATTCAATGTGAAGTTTTGGACATTTGATTTTTCCACTTGATGCAGGCCTGTTAAGACCATGCGCAACCCTAGCAAATCTCATCCAAAATGCATGAAATATGACTCTTTGGAAAGCTTAGATCAAGGGGAACAACTTTGATGTTGGACACTTTTCATTTGGAACTTGTATCATGGTGAATTTTGAGGTGGAAGTTTGGAAATTTCAACATATTGAAGATTTTTTCTAAGTGTTAAGTCATATATCTCAATATTCCACCTTACTTAACTTTTTATGTGAGCTCCAAATGAGAAGTGTATTCATAAACTTTGTAGCTATTTCAAATACCTTCAAAATGGTCACCAATTTCATGTCATTTGGATTTAGAATGATAGAGTTATGCATTTTTGAAGTTGAGGAAAATCATTTGTTCAATGGTATAGGGCAAAAATGACCTATAATGTATCCTTATATCACATGCTCATAAAAGTTGAATTAGCTCTCACTCCAAACATAAAAGTTGAATTAGACATATTTAATTTGATTTTTCAACTTGGAAATCTTTCATCTCATAAAAATTGAGCAAGTTATGGCCTTGGGAAGTTGACTTTCAAATTAGGGTTTAGACAAAATGACCTATAATGTTTCAACATAGAAAATTATTTTCCAAGCAAAACTAGCTCTAGGCATCAACATGAAAGTTGTTTGGAATGTCATTTAGAGCAACTGTCATCTTGGAATAATTTTCATATGGTGAAAATTATAGGAGATAGGGTCTAGGGAGGCCCAGTTTTGATCAGATGAATTCATCTGGCCAACCACCATCAACCAATTTGCTAACCTCCAATTCTCTTGACTTTTTAGGCTCATGGTAGATCATACATGCATAAGATGATGAAATTTGAAGTTTCCCTTGATAAATTTGATCAATTGGTGAGAAAGCTTGTTGAAGAAGTTACTCAAGATACCTAGACAAACTAGGGTTTCCAAGGTGAACCAGCTCCAAACTCTTGAACAAATCTTGATCAAAATAATATATGAAGATCATGGGGACTCATATATGATGCTTAGAGACATTGTGGATCTTTCCTTGGTTGTGCTCTTATAGCCATGAGGGTCTTAAACCCTAGATATGAGCTTGCTAGATCAATGGGGATCATGCCCTACCTACAAAAGAGTTAGGCAAATGCAAAGACATATTTTTGTATTTTGGTTAGTAAAAATGATAATATACAAGTATGATACAATCACATGGTGCTTGGTGATCTCTCCCCAAAACAAACCCAATGGAAGAGGGGTGAGGAGGATGCCAAGGTATGATCCCAATGCTAATGCATATGATGAAGTTGCACGAGGGATCTTAGGGTCAAAATTGGGGTCTTACACTCATAAGATAATTCATCATCACATGAATCTTTATCAGATTCATATCTTCCAGTTAGAGCAGTAACATGTTTATCAGCTTCATCCTCAGGTTCACTTTCAGAGTTATCCCCATCAGACCAAGAGACAGACAACCCCTTTTTTATTTCTTGAGATAGGTAAGACATTCAGCTCTAATGTGTCTAAATCCTTCACACCTGTGACACTGAATCCTATTACCTTGATTGGATCTCTCTTCAGTTCATATTCCTTTCTGGAAATCATTATTATTCCTGATGTCAAAAGGGATGTTCTTGACATTTGGTCTTGACTTCCTGTCAATTCTCTTTAGAACCTTGTTGAATTATCTTCCTAGAAGAACTATAGCATTGGTCATTCCTTCATCAGTATCCAAGTCACATTGGTTTTGTTCATCTTCAGTGTTGGATACAAACGTTATGCTCTTAGTTTTCTTTTCAGATCTGTCACTAATACCCAATTCAAAGGTTTGGATAGACCCAATAAGTTCATCTTCTCTCATGGTGCTGATGTCTTGAGCTGCCTAAATAGTTGTGACCTTCATTTCAAATTTATTAGGTAGATACCTGGGAATTTTTCTCACTGGTTTTTCTTCTGACATCTTTTCTTCCAAGGCACTAGATGAATTAGCTATTTCAAGAATACTCATGTGAAAATAATGAATATTCTCATCATCTTTCATCTTTAGATTCTCAAATCTGGTAGTGAGAAGCTAAAGTCTAGACAACTTCACTTTGGATGTGCCTTCATGAGTAGTTTTGAGGATCTCCCAAGCTTCTTTAGCTACAATACAGGTATTTATCAACCTGAATATATTTTTGTCAACCCCATTGAATAGGGCATCCAAGGCTTTGGAGTTTCTAAGAGTCAATTCATCTTCTTCCTTAGACCAGTCCTCTTTAGGTTCCAGTTCAGTAGTAGCCTTCCCATCTTTGTCATTCCCAACAAAATGTTCCTATCCCTTAATGACAGTTTTCCATGTCTTGTTATCCATGGATTTTAAGAAAGTCGCCATCCTTGCCTTCCAATAGTCATAGTTTGATCCATCTAAGATGGGGGTCTGTTAATAAATCCTTTTTTCTTGTCCATGCAACCAGAAAGTATCTTCCCTAGATCTCACCTAGAAATAGAACAGGATGCCTTCTCTGATACCAATTGAAATTATGGCAAACAGATCCCTGATGTCGTTGATGACACTAAAATTCACCGTATTTTCGACTCCGATTTCGCATGCATTTTAGTTATTTTATTGTTATTTTGTTATGTTATTACTATGTTTTTCTTTGTTTTCAGGTTTTCAGTCTAATCAGAGCCCCGATCGAGAAAAGGAGTGAAAATGAGCTAAAAAGCCTAAAAATCAGCATTTTGCACTTGTGGCTCCCACTGTGGCTGGCGCCATGGGTCCAGCCATGACGTGTCATAGTTCAACTTCTCCTCAACTTCCACATCTCCCACTATATCCACTTGGGGGCCACAATTTACTCTTATGGCGGGCGCCATGGTGTTATGGCGGGCGCCACAAGAACAAAGAAGTTTCCCTCCCAAATTCAAACTTAGGGGCATCCTTGTCATTTTCATTATTTTCCTTGCTTATAAATAGAGACTTGATTTCATTTGTTTCATCATCCAAACTTAGACCAAAACTTAGTTATAACTAGGCATATATTCAGTATTGTAAAAGTGGCAACACTCTGATGTGAAGCGATTACCACTTTTACAATACTGAATATATGCCTAGTTGTAATAAAGTTTTGATCTAATTTTGGATGATGAAACAAATGAAATCAAGTCTCTATTTATAAGCAAGGAAAATAATGGAAATGACAAGGATGCCCCTAAGTTTGAATTTGGGAGGGAAACTTCTTTGTTCTTGTGGCGCCCGCCACAACACCATGGTGCCCGCAATAAATTGTGGCGCCCAAGTGGAGATAGTGGGAGATGTGGCAATTGAGGAGAAGTTGAACTATGACACGTCATGGCTGGACCCATGGCGTCAGCCACAGTGGGAGCCACAAGTGCAAAATGCTAATTTTTAGGCTTTTTAGCTCATTTTCACTCCTTTTCTCGATCGGGGTTCTGATTAGACTGAAAACCTGAAAACAAAGAAAAACATAGTAATAACATAACAAAATAACAATAAAACAATTAAAATTCATGCGAATTCGGGGTCGAAAATACGGTGAATTTCAGTGTCATCAAATTCTCCCACACTTAAACCCTTGTTTGTCCTCAAGCAAAACACTTAAAAGCTCAAAGAAGAAAAACCGGTGTCAACGAGTCATTCGGACTAGAAAGGCTTCTAAGTTTAAGTCGGGATACAGTGATAGGTACTAATTGAGTGAACTAAGGGTATCGTGATGACACTTATCCGCAGACACAGGCATAAACTCCATTCCTATATTAACCAATCCATATTATCCCACAATACCTAGGCCTACCTCTTCATCTCTTTTTGGGTCCTTTTCATTCAGGCGCAGTCACATTAAACCCATTATCCGTACATGCTTCATAGCAGAGTGACCGGTTAGTGATTATGATCCTAAACATGGGGTTTCTGGCACATAAATCTGTGTAAACCCTTTTATTTGACCCAAATGCAGTTGTGGGGGATCGGATAGTAATCCGTCCTACCGAGTTCAGCGCCAGATACCTCTGAACCAACTAATAGCGGGTGAGTTTTTCTTTTTCTTTTTCTTTTGCAGCAAATTTTTACAACTTTTTGGTTTAAATGACTTTGTGAGGGTCACCTATACCGGAGTTGCCTTTTCTTTTCTTTTATTTATTTCACTGGATCATTCACTTATGTTCATCGGTCCCCTACGTAGAGGATGCGTAGGCCGGAGCTGACTGCTGGAATAAACTATTGAGGACTATACTGAAATGATAATTAAGGCCATGGTATATGGGGTTTCGGGAGTGATTCCTATATTCATGAAGTCTATGGTGCTAAAACAATACTGATGTTTCAAAAAGTTCTCCCAAGTCACCACATCCTTACTCAAACCTATCTTAAAGCCCAAAAACTTTCAGAATAACAATGTTTTCTTTTGCAAAAAAATTTGGTAGGGCTAAAGGAATGGGGAGATTAGAATGTACTAAAGATACACTATACTGGTGACTCATCAAACACATGCATTTTCTGAAACATTCTAACTAAAAGTAAAATAAAACAAAGTAAATAACTAAAAAGCAATAAAAATAAACAATCTAACTAAAAAAATAGCAAAGAAAAACGGAAAGCAATAAAATCTCCTCCCACACTTAAATCAAACATTGTCCCCAATGTTTCGAAATAATATAAGGGGAGAGTAACCTGTCATACTACTGCTGACCACTGGTCCCTTCGCCATCCTGAGGGTGACGACGGTCTCTCTGATCCATCCTGGCCTGTAAGGCATCCTGAGCAGTCCGTACTTCTCGAAGGTTGCTTAAAATGGAACCCTCAGTGGCCTCTATTAACGTAGAATGCTGACGGTGGTAGTTCTGCTGACGGGATTGCTCGTTTGTAATCGCAAGTAGAGTCTGTGCAACAGTCTCATAGGATCGATTTGTCCTCCACTACGATTCTTGCATGAAGCTCGTGTTGTCTGCTAGTTGTTGCTGAATGGTAGAGAGTAGGTCATCACGCCTTTGCTCTCTAGCCATGTGGTCTCGCCACATCTCCTCTGTAATATAGAATCCAGAAGTAGAACCTACAAAAGAAGAAGATGGTGCGGTGTGTGATGGTGAAGGGTGATGGGGGGACACATGAGGTACGGGAGATTGCTCTCTCTGATCAAACTCTGCATCAGTGTCATGTCCCTCCTCATCAGGAACATTAGGAGGAAGTGGACCCGGAACAGGTGGAGCATCTAAAACATAGGTCCAATTCCTTTCATTACGTACATCAGTACGTCTAGTGCACGGTAAGACAACAGATGGGATAGCTATACCATGAATCATAAGCACATAACCTCCCTCTCTTATCAATCGGCATAATTTCATATCTCTCAGAAATTTTAGGTTGATTGTGCGAGGAGCTAAGGGATCTAAGGTAGCTATCTCATTATTCAGGTTAAGAGCCCGAGCAATAAACGTAATGAGTCCTCCAAAAACAATAGGTCCCGCTTTATTAAGAGTTAAACCATATGAGCAATCATAAACGGGGCCGAATTAATTCTCCTATTTGTGAGGCTTCCTTGTAAAAATAGAAGCTCCCGAGCATTAACCTTGTTTGGATTCTCCCGGCCAAAAATAGTACATGCCAACAGATATCTAAAAACTCTGATGGTCGGGTTATGGATGGTCGAGGCAAGAATTCCTTCAAAAGAATTTATTGAAGTGTTAGACAATCTCAGCCAGAAGGAAAACACCTCGACCGACCAATCTGAATCCAAAGGGGCCTCACAAATAGCACCTTCCCCATGAGGAATTCCTAACAGGCCTGCTAGTTCGTCGGTACTAAATTCATACTCAACAGCAAACATTCTAAATCGAACAGTACCAACTATACTAGCAGTGTTAGGATTGACAATATAAATTAAAGAACTTAAAAACTCGATTGTCAATCGCTCAAAGGTAGGTTTTCTGTTTGAAAAGATAGTGTGCAAGCCTAAAATATCTAACAAATGAGAAACACTATGGTAGATACCCAAAGCATAAAGACAGTTATCATCCACGTACCTCGTCGGGAGAATTTCCCGATTTTGTAACCTTTCGATAATCCTTCTCTTCCTATCTCCAGGTTTCCCTTCGCGAAGGATAAATCCGTTGAACTCCATTATTTAGCTCTTGGAATGTGATAAAGAAGATGAAGATGGGTTTGTATAAAGGTGGGATTTTTATGAATATTGACGGATGAAAATGAAAATGGAAGTTGGGAAGGTAACTTGTATGGTGGGAAGATGCGAAATGTGGGAGCTTTTATGGGGTTCAAGGGAGTTTTTGGAAGAGGAAAAAATGGGTTTTTGAGGTTTGAAGGTTTGAAAATGGTGAAAAATGTGAATCTGCCCGGAGCTTTAACAGACGTTGTGGCGGGCGCCACAATATCCATGGCGGGCGCTACAAGATTAATTTCAACTGGGCCGTATTTTGACTCATTTGGTATGGGCTTCTCCATTCTCTTTTTGGTGTGGGGGTCCGGATAGCATTTTCATTGTTTTTCCTAATGAAATAAGGCTTGCACAATTTTATAAAAATAAAATTTAAACATTAGACTAATAAATAAATAAATAAATAATACTATTAGACTATAATATAAATATAAAGGGAATAAACACACATAAAATATGTATATATGTATGGAAATATCAATGTGCTAATGTAGTTAGGAAATTTACCAAATGCAATAATATAAAATAAGTCGGGGAAATGCGAGAAATAATATACGCATAAATAAGAAAAAATAAACGAGACGGTAAACTCAAACAGCAGGGGGCTCCTCTGCCTGACTGGATCCACGAAGTACGGCTATCTCCTGACGAAGCTCTGCGATCTCTTGGTACAAACAATCAGCCTCGGTAGCATGTGTAAGATCGGATACCGCCATCTGTAAGGTAAGGTCAGCCACCTCCTGCCTAAGCTCGGTAATCTCTCTGTGGCACTCGGCAATCTGCGTGCGGATATCTGGGGTCTGCAAAGATAAATTATTAGAGAGCACAGTAATTCTGGGTGAAGGCGGTGTAGGAGTATACTCAGCAACAGGTGGGGATCTAGGCTCCTCAACAGTCTCGCCATGACCCTCCAAAGCATAACTCTAGTTAGATTGGTCATGAACACTGGTCATCATCGGATCTGGCAGTGTAAAGTAGTGTATTGTCTCGCTGTAAATCAACAATCTAAACTGTCTGGGATTGAAGGAGGATCTCCTCATCAATCCTCTAGTCAAGCAAAAATCAATATCCATAGTAGTATAGCCACAGAAAGTCCTGAGATGAAGCAGCTTGCAGGATAGACCTAAGGCAATGGCAATCTGCGTGACAATCCCTCTTATATGGATAACTCCTTCGGATGATCTGGAAACACTGCTAAGGCCACACAACAAAAAGTTCCCACATGCCACAGGGCATGACTGGGATGCATAAAATAACAAAAATATCTCCTCCTCACTCAGCAGAGTCTCAGCATCTGGTCTTCCAAGAAAAGAGTGTGCCAGTATCATCTGGAAATACCTCATAGCAGGGTTGTGGATAGCCTGGGACAACTGAGTGGAAGGATCCTGACTCCCTCCACCAGAGATATCGCTCCATAATTTCTCCACTTCCTTACCCAGAAAGTATCTCATCGGTGTCTCATGGATAGCGTCGGGGGTAGTCTGAAAACCTAATAAGTCACTGAACTCCTTCTGGCTGAAAGAGTACTCAATCCCGAATAGCCTGAAAACAGCATGTCCATCTGGTCCGGAGTAAGGATCATAATCAAATGAACTGAGTAACTCCAAAGTCAAGTTCTTGTAGGTGTTGCTCAGGTCATCAGCGAATTCATCCCATTGGAGTTGGTGGCACAGGAATCTAATGCTCGACTCAATGCCTAGGGCTTCCATGCAATCCTGGTATGGATAGCGCGTAGGGGCCATAGGGCGTTGGTAGAGAACTATGTAGCGCTTCCTCTGGGCGTCATCTCTGAAAGCTACGTGCATGTCATCAAAGTTCTGCATCCTGCAAAGGTTAGGGAAAAGGATCTATGGGTTGTCTCCCAAGCAGCGCTTGTTTAACGTCATTAGCTTGACGATCGGAATTTACACCTGTCGTAGGAATCGGTGGATCTATCAGAGTGTGGCTGGAGTAGTCTGTTGGAATGTCTCTTCCTTCGTAGAGCTTCAGTCTTTGACCATTCACAATGAATGGACTACAGGTTTCGTTCTTGATTTCGACAGCTCCGGATCACAGAATCTTAGATACTTTGAAAGGACCAGTCCATCTTGAACTCAGCTTCCCAGGGAAAAGTCGTAACCTAGAGTTGAACGGGAGAACAGGGTCGCCTATATTGAAATCTTTCTTCACAATTCTTTTGTCATGCCAAGCTTTTGTTCTCTCTTTGTATATTTTGGCATTCTCGTAGGCAGATTGCCTGAGTTCTTCCAATTTGTGGATGTCAAGGATACGTTTTTCACCAGCGGCCAGGTAATCCAAATTCAAAGTTTTAATGGCCCAATAGGCCTTATGCTCTAATTCGAAAGGTAAATGACAGGATTTTCCATAGACTAGTTGGTAGGGAGTTGTTCCTATAGGGGTTTTGAAAGCGGTTATGTAGGCCCATAATGCTTCTTGGAGCTTCTGAGACCAGTCTCTCCTAGATATAAAAACAGTTTTTTCTAGAATTTGTTTTATCTCCCTATTGGATACTGTTGGTGTAAGCCCTAGAGGCCAATACTTTTGGTACTTGTATCGAATTATTTATTAATAATAAAAGGCTTTTTCTTTATTATGTTTGTTTAATAAAGTCCCTAGAATAGATAGTCCGTTTAATGTATCAAGTGTGACTTAATCATGAGATCATATTAAACATAAGGACACTATTCTTAAAGTATCCGTAGTCGAGCTTTATTGTGAAGTGGGATAACATTAAAGCATTAAGACTATTATGTATATAGACTGATGATCACATCTCATGGATCATGGATAAGGATTTATCAAGTCTTAAACATAGGTATGAATATTAAGAGTAATATTTATATTGGATTGACCCGCTACGAGAATACTATATAGAATGTTATGCAAAGTGTCATAAGTTATTCTCATGGTGATAATGGTGTATACCACCCTTCGACCTGAAACCACTATGGAGCTTAGATGATAAGTCGAGTGCCTTATTGCTGATCAAACATTGTCCGTAATTGGATGACCATAAAGACAGTTGATGGGTACTCCGCGAAGCATGCTAAGGGACATGAGTGACCTAGATGGAATTTTCCCATCCTGCGTAACAGGATAAATATCTATGGGCCCAATATTAAACTGGACAAGGATGACACGGTCTATGCCTTGTGTTCAATATAGACATGAGGGCAAAAGGATAATTATACACATAAGTATTATCACAGAAGGATTTGTCAGATCACATGACATTTTCGTGTCTTGGGTAGCAGTGATGTGTTGCTAAATACCGCTCACTGTTTATTATGTTAAATACGTGATTTAATATAATTGCCAATGCCGCGAAAACCTACAGGGTCACACACAAAAGGACGGATTGATCAGAGATAAAGTAACTAAGGAATACTGTAATGTACGGTGCACTTAAGTGAATTGTAGAACATCGTAAGGTACGGTGTACTTAAGTAGAATACGAAATATGGTAAGGTACCATGCACTTAAGTGATATTGGCATATTATAAGATATGGGCCACATACACTTGAGTGGGCCTTTTAGCTTGCAGCCCACACAAGTGGTTCTATAAATAGAACCCTTGTGTAGAAGCATTTGTGCAGTTGTAATTTCGTTTATCTCTCTCTCACTCAAAGCCTTCATTCGTAGCAGCTAGCACTAAGATTGAAGGAATCCATTCGTGTGGACTGAGTAGAGGCGTTGTCATTGTTCAACGTTCGTGATCGCTCCATAGATCTGCATCAAAAGTTACAATCGCCACAAGAGGTAACGATTCTATCACTGATCATGCCCATTCGTAAGGATCATTAAAGGAGAAATTTTAAATTCCGCTGCGTTTTGGATCGCCCTTCTCCTTCAGTGGTATCAGAGCCACTTACGAAACCATGCATCTGATAGCTATTTATTTTCTGTATTAATACGATTAAAAGACATAATGAATCAAAGAATAAACGAGTAATTAAATTGAGATCGATCAAGTTATATATATGATATAAGTAATCCTGATGCAAAATACGGTATATATGATATACTGTTTCTGTTTCATTCATTCAAACACTTAATGGCTGTTTTCCTTTGAGCGATCAATGGTCATTTGCTTCTTGATCCGACATTAGTATGGTGAAGCAATAACGTATTGATCAATCATACTGAATCAACAATCGAGATGTGTTTGACGGTCTGAAATTGGTGCATTAGGGTTAATGACGGCACAAGGGTTGTGTTGTCAAAGAGTTATGCGATTAGGGTTGTGACTGCGCAAGAGTTGTGCTTTAAAGTATCAAGTGTTGATGCGAAAAACGACGTCGATTTCAAATGAATTGTTCATTAAAATTTTCAGCCAGGGGCGCTGCCCCCTTGACCCCCGTCCGCTGATCGGTCAGCGGAACCACCGTCCGCTGATCGGTCAGCGGAACCACCGTCCGCTGACCGGGCAGCGGACCCCCGACTAACTCTACGTAGTGTGATCGGTCGCCGAAATTTAATTTGGTTTTAATTAATTAAAAGAATTAAAATTAATAATAATAATGTGTTTATTATTATTGTCTTGTGGTGATCGGTTATGGCCTTAGTTTTTCTTTATTTTGTTTTGGGTTTTTAAAATACGACCTGCCTGTCATGCCTCTCTTTTAATCTGATAATGTAACTTCTTTTCTCATCTCACTCCCTCGTATGTAAAACGAGTTTCTTTTATGTAATGTAATGTTATGAAGAAAGAGAAGAATTCAATATCAAAGGAGGACAACCTTGAAGATCTTGCTTGGAGAAGCTTAGATCGTTATTAGGTTAGCTTAGGTTCTCTCATTGGCTTGAGAGTACAATTGCGCTAGGGGCCATAACTGTTTCATTATGTATGTATGTTGATGCATGTGAATGTATGTTGATGCATGTGAGAGACGATTTATATGATAAATAAGCCGGTGAGATCAGAATAATTGCAAATTCCCTCAAATTAAATATTAAGTTTATGGTTTCCAAGTTTTAGCACTCATCAAGACTAGTATCGGATAATGTAGGTTTCGCCTACGCGAGGTGAATGTTCTATATTAGTAAGGTGCGATGGGATAATTGTAATATCCAATTGTTAAAACAATGGGTCAAACTTAACTAAACAAATTATAATAAGATTATATATGTTTAGAAGCAAGAGTTGGAAATGATCCATGTGATGGATTGGAATAAGGAGTTATTCACCCAACTAAAATATTTGAGAGTTGTATTAGATACAATTGGAAGGAGTTCCTACCTAAATAACCTAGTTTTGTGTAATCCGCCTACGCAGACTTAAAACAAAGTGAAATATGGATCTCGACCCACTAGAAAATCTTCCAACGGGATTTTCCGAATCAAATGGTGAGGGTCATTTGTTTTGAGTAAAATAGTGGGAGCATATTTAATTAAAGGTCTAATTAAATATGTTATTGATACTTATATTTTCATTATTTTCATGTAGATTACCATGTCAACTAACACCTCTAACAACATTTTGCGACCAATCCTTGACAAGGAAAAATTGTCTGGGACATATTTTCTGGATTGGCGCCGAAATCTGAGGATTGTCCTTAAGCATGATAGAAAGTTGTATGTCTTGGAGAAACCTATTCCTGAAGAGGAACCTCCTAGTTCTGCACCTAAGGCAAAAAGAGATGCTTATAAGAAGCATGTCGATGATGCCAATGAAACTGCTTGTCTCATGCTAGCTACCATGAACTCAGAGTTGCAAAAGCAACATGAGAACATGGCAGTGTTCGATATGATCGAACACCTGAAGATGCTCTATCAAGAGCAAGAAAGGAATGAAAGATTTGAAGTTTCAAAAACCCTTTTTCAAGGCAAGTTAGCTGAGGGAGCCCCTGTAGGTCTCCTTGTGCTCAAGATGATTGGGTATATGGAAAACCTTGAGAGGTTGGGTTTTCCCCTCGGAAAGGAACTTGCGACTGATTTGATCTTGCAATCGTTTCCCGATAGATTCAGTCAATTTGTCCTAAATTTCAATATGAATGATATGGACAAATCTTTTTCTCAACTACTAGCCATGTTAAGAACTGATGAGCAGAATCTGAAGTCAAAAGGGAAGTCCATTCTGATGATCGGAAATGGAAAGAGACAGAACAAAAGACCCACCAAGCAGGGTGATAAAGGGAAAGGAAAGGAAGTTGCCAAACCCAAACCCATTGTTGCTGCTTTGAAGCCTAGTGGAGGCATAGCAAAAGAAGGCACCTGCTTCCATTGCGGTAAGACCGGACACTGGAAGAGAAACTGCCCAAAGTACCTGGAAGATAAGAAGAATGGAGTAGAGACTTCAACTTCAGGTATTTTTGTTATTGAAATTAATTTATCTACTTCTGCATCATGGGTATTAGATACTGGATGCGGTTCTCACATTTGTACCAATGTGCAGGGGCTAAAAAGGAGTAGAGATTTGGCAAAAGGTGAAGTTGACCTACGAGTTGGCAATGGAGCAAAGGTTGTTGCTTTAGCCGTAGGAACTTATGTACTGACTTTACCTTGTAGTTTAATAATTCAGTTAGAGAACTGTTATTATGTACCTGCAATTAGCAGGAATATTATTTTCGTTTCTTGTTTGGACAAGTTTGGTTTTTCATTTATAATAAAGAACAATTGTTGCTCAATTTATTTGAATGATATATTCTATGCTACTGCACAAATGAACAATGGACTATATGTCCTTGATCTTGAAATGCCTATTTATAACATTAATACTAAAAGGATGAAACCTAATGAGTTAAATCCAACTTACCTTTGGCATTGTCGATTAGGCCACATAAATGAGAAACGCATTTCCAAACTCCATAAAGATGGACTCTTGGACTCTTTTGATTATGAATCATATGAGATATGCAGATCTTGTTTAATTGGAAAGATGACAAAGTCTCCATTCACATGAAAAGGTAAAAGAGCTAATGATCTTTTGGCCCTCATACATACTGATGTATGTGGACCACTGAACATACCAGCCAGAGGAGGTTTTCAGTACTTCATCACATTTACTGATGATTTCAGTAGATATGGTTATGTGTATTTAATGAAACACAAATCAGAGTCCTTTGAAAAGTTCAAGGAATTCAAGAATGAAGTACAAAACCAACTAGGTAAGAATATTAAAACTCAGATCGAGGTAGTGAGTATTTAAGCCTAGAGTTTGATGACCATCTGAAAGAGTGTAGGATCATATCCCAACTTACTCCTCTTGGAACACCCCAATGGAATGGTGTATCTGAGAGAAGAAATCGAACCTTGTTAGACATGGTCTGATCCATGATGAGTTACGTCGATCTTCCAAACTCCTTTTGGGGACATGCACTATTGACAGCAGCTTACACACTTAACCGTGTTCCATCCAAAAAGGTTGAGAAGACACCATATGAGATATGGAGTGGTAAGAAACCACATATGTCTTACATGAAGATTTAGGGTTGCGAAGTTTATGTGAAACGACAAATTTCAACTAAGTTTGAGCCCAAATCTGACAAATGCTTATTTGTGGGGTATCCTAAAGAAACAAGAGGGTATTACTTCTACAATCCTTTTTAGGGAAAAGTGTTTGTCGCTCGAACTGGAGTTTTCCTAGAAAAGGATTTTATTTCCAAAGGAATCAGTGGGAGGAAAGTAGAGCTTGAAGAAATTCAAGAATCACAAAGCATCGATACACCTACGGAGGAATTAGAGCAGGAAACACAAGTAGTTGTGGAAGAGCAACCTGCTCAAGTAGAACAAGACCAACGTAGGTCAAGCAGGATACGTCACCAACCTGAGAGATATGGATATCTCATAACTGATCAAGGTGATGTATTACTCATGGATCAAGATGAGCATGTGACCTACCAAGAGGCCATAACTGGTCCCGAGTCTGAGAAGTGGCTAGAAGCCATGAAATCTGAAATGGATTCCATGTACACAAACCAAGTTTGGACCTTGGTAGAGCCTCTTGTAGGAGTTAACCCTATAGGATGCAAGTGGGTCTTCAAAAAGAAGACTGACATGGATGATAAGGTACATACCTATAAGGCAAGACTGGTTGCAAAATGATATAAACAAATTCATGGGGTTGACTATGATGAAACCTTTTCACCAGTTGCAATGCTTAAATCTGTTCGGATTTTACTTGCTATCGTTGCATATCATGATTATGAAATATGGCAGATGGATGTCAAAATTGCTTTCCTTAATGGGAATCTTCTTGAGGATGAGTACATGACACAGCCTGAAGGATTTGACATACCAGAAGAAGCCCAAAAGATATGTAAGTTACAAAGATCAATCTATGGATTGAAGCAAGCTTCCAAAAGCTGGAATCTTCATTTTGATGAAATGGTAAAACAATATGGATTCATCAAGAACGAAGATGAGCCTTGTGTCTACAAGAAGGTTAGTGGGAGCATGATCATTTTCCTGGTATTATATGTAGATGACATATTACTCATTGGAAACGATGTCCCTACCCTGTAACAAGTAAAGTCTTGGTTGGGGAAATGCTTTTCTATGAAGGACCTAGGTGAAGCAGTCTTTAAATTAGGAATCAGAATCTATAGAGATAGATCACAAAAACTGCTTGGCCTAAGTCAGAGTACGTACATAGACAAAGTGATGAGACGCTTTAATATGCATGATTCCAAGAAAGGATTCATACCTATGCAACATGGCCTGTGTCTATCAAAAACATAATCCCCTTTAACTAAGGAAGAAAGGGATCGCATGAATAAGATTCCATATGCATCTGCAATAGGATCTATCATGTATGCCATGTTATGCACTCGACTAGATGTCTCGTATGCTTTAAGTGCAATGAGTAGGTACCAATCTGATCCTGATGATGCTCATCGGGTAGCTGTCAAGAATATCCTTAAGTATTTGAGAAGGACTACGGAATCATTCTTGATATATGGAGGTCAGGAAGAGTTGGTTGTAATTGGATACACCGATGCTAGCTTCCAGACAGATAAGGATGACTTTAGATTGCAATCTGGTTATGTGTTTTGCTTAAACGGTGGCGTTGTGAGCTGGAAAAGTTCAAAGCAAGATACAGTTGCTGATTCTACAACTGAGGTCGAGTAGATTTCTTCCTCTAGTGCATCAAAGGAAGTTGTTTGGATCAAAAAGTTCATTAGTCAACTTGGCATAGTTCCTAGCATTGTGGATCCCATTGGTCTCTATTATGATAACAATGGTGCTATCGCACAAGCTAAGGAGCCTAGATCTCACCAACGATCCAAACACATACTTAGGCGTTATCACCTCATTCGAGAGATAATAGATAGAGGAGATGTGAAAATATGCAGAGTACCAACACTTGACAATATTGCTGACCCACTGACAAAACCTCTTGCGCAGCAGAAGCATGATGGCCATACTAGATCTATGGGCATTAGGGGTATGCCTGATTGGCTCTAGTGCTAGTGGGAGATTGTTGGTGTAAGCCCTAGAGGCCAATACTTTTGGTACTTGTGTCGAATTATTTATTAATAATAAAAGGTTTTTTCTTTATTATGTTTGTTTAATAAAGTCCCTAGAATAGATAGTCCATTTAATGTATCAAGTGTGACTTAATCATGAGATCATATTAAACATAAGGACACTATTCTTAAAGTATCCGTAGTCGAGCTTTATTGTGAAGTGGGATAACATTAAAGCATTAAGACTATTATGTATATAGACTGATGATCACATCTCATGGATCATGGATAAGGAGTTATCAAGTCTTAAACATAGGTATGAAAATTAAGAGTAATATTTATACTGGATTGACCCGCTATGAGAATACTATATAGAATGTTATGCAAAGTGTCATAAGTTATTCTCATGGTGATAATGGTGTATACCACCCTTCGACCTGAAACCACTATGGACCTTAGATGATGAGTCGAGTGCCTTATTGATGATCAAACATTATCCGTAATTGGATGACCATAAGTATTATCACAGAAGGATTTGTCAGATCACATGACATTTTCGTGTCTTGGGTAGCAGTGATGTGTTGCTAGATACCGCTCACTGTTTATTATGTTAAATATGTGATTTAATATAATTGCCAATGCCGCGAAAACCTACAAGGTCACACACAAAAGGACGGATTGATGAGAGATAAAGTAACTAAGGAATACCGTAATGTACGGTGCACTTAAGTGAATTGTAGAACATTGTAAGGTACAGTGTACTTAAGTAGAATACGAAATATGGTAAGGTACCACGCACTTAAGTGATATTGGCATATTATAAGATATGGGCCACATACACTTGAGTGGGCCTTTTAGCTTGCATCCCACACAAGTGGTTTTATAAATAGAACCCTTGTGTAGAAGTATTTTTGCAGTTGCAAATTCGTTTATCTCTCTCTCACTCAAAGCCTTCATTCGTAGCAACTAGCACCGAGATTGAAGGAATTCGTTCGTGTGGACTGAGTAGAGGCGTTGTCATTGTTCAACCTTCGTGATCGCTCCGTAGATCTGCATCAAAGGTTACAATCACCACAAGAGGTAACGATTCTATCACTAATCATGCCCATTCGTAAGAATCATTAAAGGAGAAATTTTAAATTTCGCTGCGTTTTGGATCGCCCTTCTCCTTCAGATACTTCTACTTGGCCACTAGTCTGTGGGTGGTAAGGTGTTGCTACTCTATGCCTAACTCCATATTTGCTTAAAATTTTATCAGATATTCTCGATATGAAGTGCGATCCTCCATCGCTTATGACTAAACGGGGTGTTCCAAATCTGGGGAATATGTAGTTTTTAAATAACTTGATCACCACTCTATTGTCGTTTGTGGGTGCAGTTATAGCTTCAATCCACTTAGACACACAATCCACAACTACTAAGATATACTTGTTTCCTAAGGATGGTGGGAAAGGTCCCATGAAATCTATACCCCAAACATCGAAGAGTTCTACTTCTTGAATGTTTCTTAGAGGCATTTCGTCACGTCTTGAAATATTTCCCGTGCGTTGGCATTTATCACATTTGACAATGCAAGCATGGACATCGCCCCATATGGTAGGCCAGAATAGGCCAGCTTGAAGAATCTTGGCGTATGTCTTAGAGGTGCTCGCATGTCCACCATAGGGTGCAGAGTGACAATGCTCAATTATACTTTTTACCTCCTCTTCTGGAACGCAACGGCGAAAAATGTCGTCTTTACCCCTTTTGAAAAGGAGCGGTTCGTCCCAATAAAATTTTCTCACATCGTTGAAGAACTTCTTCTTCCGGTGGTAGTCAAGATCAGAGGGTATGATATCAACAGCTAGGTAATTAACAAAGTCTACATACCATGGCACGTTACTTACAGCTAAGGATTTTTGGAAGTGCTCATGAGGGCCTAGGCTATCGTCTTCAATGGCTTCTAGTTTAGCCATCAATCTATCATAGGCAAAATCATCATTTATGGGTACGAAGTCTAGTTTCAGGTGTTCTAGCCTAGAAAGATGATCAGCTTCTACATTTTCAGCGCCTTTTTTATCTCGGATATCTAAATCAAATTCTTGTAGTAACAGAATCCATCGGAGTAGCCTGGGCTTTGTATCCCTTTTAATTAATAGGTAACGAATGGCAGCATGATCGGTGTAAACTATAATTTTTGCTCCTACCAGATAAGATCTAAATTTGTCTATAGCAAAAACTACGGCTAGTAGTTCCTTTTCAGTTGTTGGGCAGCGTCTAAGGTTCTACTGGCATAATAAATCAAATGTAATTTTTTATCTTTCCTTTGTCCTAGAATGGCTCCAACGGCATAATCACTAGAGTCGCACATTATCTCAAAAGGTTCTGACCAATCAGGGGGTTGCATGATGGGTGTTGAAATCAACGCTTGCTTTAAAAGATTAAATGCTTCATTACACTTTCCATCGAAAATGAATTCAGCATCTTTCATTAAAAGGCCAGTTAAAGGTTTAGTTATTTTGGAGAAGTCCTTGATAAAACGCCGGTAGAATCCAGCATGTCCAAGGAAACTTCGGACTTCTCTGATAGTTTTGGGTGGTTTTAGGTTCTCTATGACTTCTATCTTAGCTCTATCTACCTCAATACCTTTTTCAGAAACTATATGTCCTAAAACAATCCCTTCGGTGACCACGAAATGACACTTTTCCCAGTTTAGCACAAGGTTCACCTCCACGCATCTCTCCAGGGTTTTCTCAAGGTTAGCAAGACAATTGTGGAAATCAAATCCGCAAACCGAGAAATCATCCATAAATACTTCCATGATACCATCTAGGTAATCTGCAAAGATTGACATCATGCAGCGTTGGAAAGTAGCTGGGGCATTACAGAGACCGAATGGCATTCGTCTGTAGGCAAAAGTTCCATAAGGGCATGTAAAGGTATTTTTTTCTTGATCTTCGGGGTGGATAGGTATTTGGAAGAATCCAGAGTATCCATCTAGATAGCAGAAGTAAGAGTGTCTGGCTAGACGCTCCAACATCTGATCTATAAATGGTAAAGGGAAATGATCCTTCCTGGTTGCTTTATTTAACTTTATGTAGTCTATGCACATCCGCCATCCTCCTTCTATCCATTTTGCTACATGTTCGCCTTTATCGTTTTGCACGACTGTGATGTCTCCCTTTTTAGGTACTACATGCACAGGGCTCACCCACTTACTATCCGAGATCTGATAGATTATACCTGCCTCAAGTAACTTAAGAACTTATTTTTTAACAACATCACTCATTATAGGGTTTATTCTTCTATGATGTTCTCTGGAGGGCTTTGAATCTTCTTCGAGCAAAATCTGATGCATGCATACGGATGAGCTTATACCTTTCAGGTCAGAGATATTATATCCTAAGGTTGAGGGATATCTTCGTAAAACATCTAAGAGTTGGTTTGTTTCTTCTTGGCTCAAGGTAGCACTGACTATAACTGGACGGTTCATCTCTTCATCGAGGAACTCATATCTCAGGTTCTTAGGCAATTCCTTAAGTTCTAAGGTTGGTTTCTTAGGGCATGGCATAAGATCTGGGGTAAGGGATAAACATTCGTAAAGGTTATCATCGATGTAGGGTTTCCTAAAGTCGTCATCTTCCAGTATGAGAGTTGATGGCAACTTAATTGTTTTTATGATTTCTTCTTGTTCTATTTCCCTAACACATTCATCAATGATATCTATGGCATAACATGCGTCTCCCATCACAGGTTCCATAAGAAATTTCGAAAGTATAAATTCTCTCTTCTCGTCACCTACCTCAAAGGTCAACTTTCCTCTCTTGACATCTATTATGGCTCCTGTAGTTGATAAGAACGGTCTACCTAGAAGGATTGGTATATCATTATCCTCTTTGATGTCCATGACAACAAAATCAGTATGGATAAATAATTGTCATATCCTAACAGGGACATATTCTAATATGCCTATCGGATATTTAACAGATCTATCGGATAGTTGAAGTGACATCTTAGTAGGCTGTAATTCTCCTAAGTTTAACCTCTCACAGACTGCTAAAGGCATTAAGCTCACACTAGCTCCTAAGTCTAGAAAAGCTTTTTCGATGACATGACTTCCCAAAAGACAAGGAATGGAGAAATTTCTAGGATCTTTATCTTTTTTGGCTAACTTATTCTCGGAAATAGAATTGCATTCCAAGGGCTTCGGATCGTCGAGTCTACGTTTGTTGGTAATGATGTCTTTGAGAAACTTTGCATAAGGTATTTGGGTGATGGCTTATGTGAAAGGGATTTCTACGTGAAGTTTTTCTATAACCTTGATAAATTTCTGATACTGGTTATTGATCTGGGTCTGTTTGAGTCTTTGCGGATATGGTATCGGTAGTTTGTTGACCCCGAGGTCATGGTGTAGCCTAAAAATCAGCATTTTGCACTTGTGGCTCCCACTGTGGCTGGCGCCATGAGTGAAAATGAGCTTAAAAGCCTAAAAATCAACATTTTGCACTTGTGGATCCCACTGTGGCTGGCGCCATGGGTCCAGCCATGACGTGTCATAGTTCAACTTCTCCTCAACTGTCACATCTCCCACTATCTCCACTTGGGCGCCACAATTTACTCTTATGGCGGGTGCCATGGTGTTGTGGCGGGGGCCACAAGAACAAAGAAGTTTCCCTCCCAAATTCAAACTTAGGGGCATCCTTGTCATTTCCATTATTTTCCTTGCTTATAAATAGAGACTTGATTTCATTTGTTTCATCATCCAAACTTAGATCAAAACTTAGTTACAACTAGGCATATATTCAGTATTGTAAAAGTGGTAATCGCTTCACATCGGAGTGTTGCCACAACTGTGTAATCGAGTCTGTAATCGAGTTTGGAGCACTTTGGAAGGAAGTTAATCCTGCCGCCATTTTTATTTCTGTTGCGCACTTTATTCGATCCTCCGATTGGAGCAGGTTTTATTGCTTTACCTTTGTCTACTTTACTTTCCCGCACTGTCTTTATTTTACTTATTTCCCGCACTCGCACTACTTTATTTAGTTCCCACACTCGCACTACTTTATTTATTTTTCGCACTCGCACTACTTTACTTATTTTTCGCACTTGCACTACTTTGTTTATTTCTCGCACTACTTTTATTTATTTCTCGCACTCGCACTACTTTTATTTACTTTCCGCACTCACACTACTTTTATTTAAATTAAAATGCACCTTTACTTTACCATGTCTAGCTAAACCTATAAAGGTTAGAATGTAAGGATCGTAATTGAACCGATAATCTGTACAATTATTCGTAGAAACACTTAAGGGATGTTTTGACTTTCAACTTAAGTTTTCCCGCACTTAATTTCCGTTGGATAAGATCGAAAGTCGTCCAACGTCTTTTTAAACTTAGTTGTTTTTAACTATTTCAAATACAGCGAAAGCGCTTTGTTTAGTTCATTAGGAGTTTTTAACTTAAAAAGAAAAGTGATTTTAAAACTATTTTCGGACGCGTTTATAAGTTTAGAGTTTGGTTCGTGAGAACCTCTTTTGGTTAAGAAATCCAGGTCAAAATACTTTTCAACTTAGTCAAGATACTATATTTCTTAAAAATAGGTTTACTACTCTAACGCAATGCGCGCCTTTTTATAAGTGACAATAAGAGGGTTTTATTAGGGAGTACAACTTGGTTCTGAATACGCGAAAGTGACAGTTCCCGTTAAATTGGTTCTTTTCAAAGTAGGAAACATTGCCCATAAGTAATTCTATTAGCAAGTACTTGGATTATTAATTGATTATGTGAATTACATTCGAACCTGTCTTCATAAATTGAATTTTATTTAATACTTTATTTTTCATTGTGCACTCTTAAAACCCCTACTTCGACTACCTTAGATAAACACCGTAACAATAGATAACGATAGATTGACACTTGGTCTCTGTGGATTCGACAATCTTTTATATTACTCTAACGCGTTCGTATACTTGCGAAAACCACGCATCAGCCATACACAATGTCAAGACCTCGGGGTCAACAAACTATGACACCATAAACAATAACAGGATTTAAATAACAAAATGACAGGAAATAACACAATCAGTTGTTAACCCAATTTGGTGCAACGTCACCTACATCTGAGGGCTACCAAGCCAGGAAGGAAATCCACTACCATAGAATTAGTTTGAAGTCCTGAATAACCTCAAGTTTTACAGACTTCTCACATAATCTCTACCTGTGGAAGTTTCTGTTGGTGTAAGCCCTAGAGGCCAATACTTTTGGTACTTGTATCGAATTATTTATTAATAATAAAAGGCTTTTTCTTTATTATGTTTGTCTAATAAAGTCCCTAGAATAGATAGTCCGTTTAATGTATCAAGTGTGACTTAATCATGAGATCACATTAAACATAATGACATTATTCTTAAAGTATCCATAGTCGAGCTTTATTGTGAAGTGGGATAACATTAAAGCATTAAGACTATTATGTATATAGACTGATGATCACATCTCATGGATCATAGATAAGGAGTTATCAAGTCTTAAACATATGTATGAATATTAAGAGTAATATTTATACTGGATTGACCCACTATGAGAATACTATATAGAATGTTATGCAAAGTGTCATAAGTTATTATCATGGTGATAATGGTGTATACCACCCTTCGACCTGAAACCACTATGGACCCTAGATGTAGAGTCGAGTGCCTTATTACTGATCAAACATTGTCCATAACTGGATGACCATAAAGACGGTTGATGGGTACTCCACGAAGCATGCTAAGGGACATGAGTGACCTAGATGGAATTTGCCCATCCTGCGTAACAAGATAAATGTCCATGGGCCCAATATTGAACTGGACAAGGATGACACGGTCTATGCCTTGTGTTCAATATAGACATAAGGGCAAAATGGTAATTATACATATAAGTATTATAACAAAAGGATTTGTCAGATCACATGACATTTTCGTGTCTTGGGTAGCAGTGATGTGTTGCTAGATACCGCTCACTGTTTATTATGTTAAATACGTGATTTAATATAATTGTCAATGTCGCGAAAACCTACAGGGTCACACACAAAAGGAAGGATTGATGAGAGATAAAGTAACTAAGGAATACCGTAATGTACGGTGCCCTTAAGTGAATTGTAGAACATCGTAAGGTACGGTGTACTTAAGTAGAATACGAAATATGGTAAGGTACCACGCGCTTAAGTGATTTTTGCATATTATAAGATATGGGCCACATACACTTGAGTGGGCTTTTTAGCTTGCAACCCACACAAGTGGTTCTATAAATAGAACCCTTGTGTAGAAGCATTTATGCAGTTGCAATTTCGTTTCTCTCTCTCTCTCTCACTCAAAGCCTTCATTCGTAGCAACTAGCACTGAGATTTAAGGAATCCGTTCGTGTGGACTGAGTAGAGGCGTTATCATCGTTCAACATTCGTGATCGCTCCGTAGATCTGCATCAAAGATTACAATCGCCACAAGAGGTAACGATTCTATCACTGATCATGCCCATTCGTAAGGATCATTAAAGGAGAAATTTTAAATTCTGTTGCGTTTTGGATCGCTCTTCTCCTTCAGTTTCTATCTAGGACACTCATATATATGAGACCACTCTTACTTTCCTTCAACCTTACACCAATTAACAACTAAGAAACACAATTCACTCTTGCTTAAAAGCTTATGAGGGATTGTCTGTTACAACTTAATACACCAGGTCCGATTCAAGTATCGAGGAGATACTCGAATGGCTCACACAAAACCCACACACAAAACCCTAATTTGAATAATATATTACACTAATTTGATGCATTCTTATGTTTAGAACCTCTCTATAAATAGCAGTGGATGTCATGGACTTCGGTCTTGATTTGCAGCAGATCTAAGATCTTTGCACAATCTTCTAAAGATATGATCTCAATCAAATCAGATGTTTCCTAAAATGTCTTGACATCGTTACTTCGTAAATAAGTCAAGACACGATAGTCTTAAGCTTTATGGAAAATGCTCAACATAATAAGTGAACTAAATCTTTAGAGAATCTTCAGATAAAATATTAAAGAAATCTCACAAGATACATAAGCTAGGTCATGCTACAATGGTGAAACGACATGTCAGGAGATCTTTTTTAACATCTGTCAAAAATACTTGTTTTTTCAAAATGCATTCAATCACAATATGTCAGACCTAACATGTTGCATCTAATGGTTCTCTTCATGACATAAGTTTATCCTACCTATCAGAATTACTAAAAGAAGATTCTCACTAGATTTGAATAGAATATGGTATTTATTGTGATTATCCTCGAACTAATCATATGCTAAACTTATGATGTTTCTCTCACTGTGATTATATGTTGTATTTCCTTCAGAGAATAATTTAGTTCCTATTTGGTTTTACTTATTCAGAGGGTAGATATAGCTTAACCGTTTTTATTTAGGATAAAGCCTTGCCCCTTATGGTTGAGATCAAGAAATTTTTATATTGTGAGGTATTTACAATTTGATGTTGTGAATGTTTAGATCCTCACAAGATTCAAGGGATTAGTGTTGGCTTTGTCCCTGGTGTCTTGGACACTAGTCTTATTGATGAGTCATTCAAGTAAGCTTAGAAACTTATGGATAATCGTTTTTAAAATACAATCTTGTAGATAAACATTATATAATCAATAATCATCCTTTATACAATATAATGATGTATGAAATTATTATTTTTTAAATTGTTTGAAAATGCAAAGTACAGTCTTATGCAGCAGGAAGATTCACATGTCCATAGTCATTGCATTTGATTCTTGATGTTTTCTTGACCTTTTTAGGCCCTCAATTCCTAGATATGTATTTCATTTGGCAGTTTATTGTTTTATATATTTTAAAGATGCCAAAAATCTCATTATTTTACGATAGTTATCAATATTTAATATGTTAACCTGAGATTTAAAGATATGTATTTCTATATCTTATTATCAATATGAGAAAACCGTCTTTTATATTATGCCTAATCTTGTGGAAGCAAATATGCAATGAATGGACAATTTAATGCTAAGAGAGATGTATACAATTTGGTGTTATCCTTCTGGAGCTTTTGACCGGAAGGAAACCTGTTGATCATACACTACCACGTGGACAACAGAGTAATGAAAACTATTGTTCCTTCATGTGGACAATTGTACTTTTTTATATTAAGAAATTATATTTTAAGACTTATATGTTAAATGTTTCAACTCATATAGTTCTTTACATTTAGTTATAAATTTTGTTACTATTTGTTAAATCAATTGATGTGTGTAACTCATATAATTTAATTTTAGTTGTAGAGTGTTTCAGAGATTGTACTGTTTTACTTTATCACCTCAACAATACATTTGAGTTTTTTTTTACAAATTAAAAGAACTCTACAAAAAAGACAGTGTTGTTTTTCTCATGAAATGCATAAGGACCATAAATGTCATTGGAAAAAGATAAGTTTTTAAATCAAGTTTTTTCTAAATACCATTTTTATATTAGTGTTATTCAGTAACCATTTTAAAACACGCGTTTGAATTATTTATGGTAACTATAACTATTTCAAATTGCGTATCAGCTATTTTCTCTTTTTTGAATTTATAAATAAAACATCTACTACGATGTTGTTAGTTAGATTAAGATGTTTTTTTTTACAAATTAAAAGAACTCTACAGAAAAGGACAGTATTGTTTTTCTCATGAAATGCATAGGGACTATAAATGTCATTGGAAAAAGATAAGTTTTTAAATCAAGTTTTTTCTAAATACCATTTTTATATTAGTGTTATTCAGTAACCATTTTAAAACACGCGTTTGAATTATTTATGGTAACTATAACTATTTCAAATTGCGTATCAGTTATTTTCTCTTTTTTGAATTTATAAATAAAACATCTACTACGATGTTGTTAGTTAGATTAAGATGTTTTTTTTTACAAATTAAAAGAACTCTACAGAAAAGGACAGTATTGTTTTTCTCATGAAATGCATAGGGACTATAAATGTCATTGGAAAAAGATAAGTTTTTAAATCAATTTTTTTCTAAATACCATTTTTATATCAGTGTTATTCAGTAACCATTTTAAAACACGCGTTTGAATTATTTATGATAACTATAACTATTTGAAATTGCATATTAGTTATTTTCTCTTTTTTGAATTTATAAATAAAACATCTACTACGATGTTGTTCGTTAGATTAACATTCTATGATAAGATTTTCTGAGATTACGGATTATGTATTGATGAGGTGATAAAGTAAAACAGGACAATCTCTGAAACATGCTACAACTAAAACTAAATTATATGAGTTACACACATCAATTGATTTAATAAATAGTAACAAAATTTATAACTAAATATAAAGAACTATATGAGTTGAAACATTTAACATATAAGTCTTAAAATATGATTTCTTAATATAAAAAAGTACAATTGTCCACGGGAAGGAATAATAGTTTTCATTACTCTGTTGTCCACGTGGTAGTGTATGATCAATTGGTTTCCTTCCTGGCAAAAGCTCTTAGTGTTATAATCTATTATCTATTATTTTATAGCGTGTCCACTTTAGCTTGCAATAAGTATTTGCTTTATAGTCATTTAGTCATGATAATTGGTTCCAGACGAAAAGGCAAAACTATCTATCTTTTCGCATCGAGTGAGTTTCGTAACGTTACTCCACTTCTTGAATTAGAATCGTAGATCATGTGTGAAATTCTGACTTTTGACCTTTTACTTCTCATTACACACTTATTAATGTTGATATTTCTCTTTGATTTATTGATTTTGTGCATATTTCTCTCTTTTTGATATATCGCTTTTGTTTATAATATTTGTAGACTGCAGACCTATGCTTTAATTGCTAGGTAATACAGTATAAAACAACTACTGTAATACGACTACAGCCATCACTCTCATAATTTAAATAGCACCTATATAAAATATATCCCCTCTCACATTATTTAAATTGCAACTTGGCAACTTGACAACTCTTATATCTACCGACAATTATTATGTAATGAATTTATTAGTTATTATTAATATTAATATTAAGTTTAAAATAAGTCTACATAATGATTCTACTGAAAATTGAAAGGTAAAATTGTAGTACTCCATCACTAAATTAAAAAAATATTTAGGTTTTTCTTTTATTTGTGATTTATAAGTTATACTCCCTCCGTTCCTTTTTAAGTGTCACATTTTGATTTTTTACACATACCAAGAAAGGTAATCATTATTGTTACTTTTTAAACAAAAATTCTCATTTTACCTATAATACCCTTAATAATATCCTACATTCATTTTACTTTTTCTCTCTCTGTAATAATTGCATAGGGGTAATTTTGACAAAAGTGCATTTAATATTACCTTGAACTCTGTAAGTGACAATTAAAAAGAAACAAAAATTTATCAAAAAAGTGACACTTAAAAAGGAACGGAGGGAGTAATAGATTAAAAAAATATGCAAATAAGTGTATGTACTTTTTAATATATATATATATATATATATATATATATATATATATATATATATATATATATATATATATATATATATATATATATATATATATATATATATATATATATATATATATATATATATATATATATATATATATATCAAAATCTTAAAACTCTAATTTTTAAATTTTATACGGATAAAAATTGTATTTATCACTCAAATATTATTCTTATTGATAAATAATTCAAACTTTTATAAAAAAGTGTTATTGTTATAAACAGAAACAACTTTATTATTGATTAAATAAATTTATAAATATTTTTAAAAATAATTATTATTATATACAAGAAAAAATAAATTATTGATTCAAATATTTTTATATACGAGAACAACTTAACTATTGATTCAAATATTTTTATAAATAATATTCATATATGGGAAAAAAATATATTATTGATTAAAATATTTTTATACACGGAAAAAAAATACTATTGTTATAAACGGGAACAACTTTAATATTGATCTAAATATTGAATAATAGAAATTTATCGATCATTTTTTTCCAAATATGTAAAAAAGATTAAGAGAATTTATTAAAAAAGATTGAATATATATATTTAAAAACTAGACTCTCTCTTATAAAATATTGTCTTATTTGTAGCAAAACTAAAACAATAATTTATCTAATACAAGTTTCAATAGTTTTTAATTTTAGTCATATTATTCTTGATATTGTTGTTTAACTTTCATCTTCTACATTTATTACTATTTCAACTTAAATTTACTATTATTGAAAAAATTTATTCTTTTTTCAACTTTTAATTTTTATAAGAGTTTGCAAATAAATACACGTGCAAAATCATATCCCATCCAAAAACATGTAGGCACGAGTTTATTAGTAGTATTTATATATGGAACACTGCATGTCACAGCCAAATTCTATTTACTTCAAAATACAAAACATCAAAAAAATAAAAAACTTGGTAATATGACCCTTAAGCTTTAATAAAAGTGAAGAAATAAATGTCTAGTTTTAATATGTAGCTCTAGGTATAAAAGAAAAAAACTAAATGATGAATCCTTACATGACATGCATTAACATGGTTAGCTACATTATTTATCTCTTATCTCATATTTGAAAATTGAGATTAGTGTAACTTAGATGAAATAGTGAAGGAGAATACACACATATGCAATATTTTTCTCTCTAATATTCATATTCAATACTATCCAATACCAAAAAAGACAAAATTTCAAGAGAGAATAACTTGTGTATATAAGTGACATACATAATAATGGAAAAATTGCAAGCCAGGCCCATAATATGATAATATAATACATTATTATATGGTTCATTAAAATCACATAGATCAAATATGACAAACAATAAGTATATTAGTGGTTATGTACTTCAAATTAACAATGATAATATAACACTACAATAATGAAGCAAAAAACATGCTTCCTCATCATAAAAATCATGCTAATAATTTGTTGGAAATCCCCCAAAACCTATAGAGAATTTCAATCAATCTTGATGAACAAGATTGTTATTATCCACACAATAGGCATAGGTGGTTTAACATTTCCTTACTCTATCGAACAACCTGCTTCGACACAAGGAATTACAATTCAACACACCATATAATTCATTGTCTCTAAGCTATCTACATTCATCATAACTCTTATCCTTCTGAAAACTTCGACTTGCACTCCCTTCATCATGATGTCTGCAATCTGATTCTCAGTTCTGCAGTGTTCCACATTCATCTTCCCATATGCTACCTGCTCTCGAAGATAATTGAACCTCATTTCGATGTGCTTGCTTCGACCATGTGATATCGGATTCTTCGCCAGATTGATAGCTGACATGTTGTCGATCTTCATGGTAATTGCTCCATGACTCTTCGATGTTATCTCTTCGACTAGATTCACCATCCATGTTGCTTGACATGCACAAAGAGAAGCAGATATGTGTTCTACTTCGCATGACGATAACGCCACTACTGACTCTTTTCTCGAACTCCAAGCAACTGGTGCACCACCTAGCCTAAACACATAACCAACTGTGGATTTTCGATCCTCAGCATCACTGCACCAACTTGAGTCAGTGTATCCCACTAATTTGCATTCTTTTCCTTCATCAATTGCAGGAAACAAAATACCATAGTCGAGAGTTCTTTCAAATACCTCAGTATCCTCTTTGTCGCTACTAGATGTGATACCTTTGGCTTCTGCATGAACCTACTCATCATACCTACACTGTATGCTAAGTCAGGTCTTGTGTGGCAAAGGTATCGAAGTGACCCAATAAGTCTTCTATATTGGGTTGGGTCGACATCATCTTCATCTGAATCTTTCGACAATTGTAATCTAGGCTCACCTGGAGTCGAAGTTGGGTTGCAATCTTGCATCTCAAATCTCTTGAGAATTTCGCATGCATACCTTATTTGATGCATCACCAAACCTCTACCACTCTTGTAGAATTCGATGCCAAGGAAATATGAAATGTCACCAAGATATGACATTTTGAATTCCTTGTTGAGATCACCTTTGAAGTCTTCGATCTCCTTCTTGCAACTACCTGTTATCAACAGGTCATCGACATAGAGACATAGTATAAGCAATTCACTCTTCCTTCTTCTTACATATACTCCATGTTCAGATTTGCACTTTACAAATTTCTTCTCCCTTAGAAAGCCATCTATTTTCTTGTTCCAAGCTCTTGGAGCTTGTTTAAGTTCGTACAAGGCTTTATGCAGCTTGTACACCTTTCTTTCATTGCCATGTTTCACAAACCCGACTGGTTGTGCAACATAAATTTCTTCTTCTAAGGGGCCATTAAGGAATGCACATTTCACGTCCATCTGGCACATCTGCCAGTTTCTCATGTTTGCTAGACCAATAACCAACCTGATTGTTCCGATCCTAGCAACAAGTGCAAAAACCTCATCAAAGTCGATTCCTTCTTTCTGAAGAAATCCTTTCGCCACAAGTCTCGCCTTGTGTCGAGTCACTTCTCCTTTGGGACTCAACTTCACTTTGTATACCCACTTCACATCGATTTCCTTCTTATCTTGAGGCAATTCGATAAGTGACCAAGTGTTATTGACTTCGATTGACTTCAGTTCTTCGTCCATTACTTTCATCCACTTCGAATCTTTCAATGCCTTAACTGTATTGACAGGTTCGACATCTGCGTAGAAAGCATAATGGACCAGCTCACCTTCTTCATCGACCACACCATCTGATGTAATCACATATTCTTGCAATCTTGCAGGCATGTGTCTTGTTCTCTGAGGTTTGCTTGTACTTGCTTCACCTCTGACTTCTTCCTGTCGAACTTCTCTTTTGACTTCAGTAGCTGGTTCATCATAAAAGATTCTCACTGAATCTTTCTTGACATTCTCAGTCCAATCCCACTCATTAAGCTCATATATGATCACATCCCTGCTGATCATTACTTGCTTACTCACTGGGTCGAACAACTTGTATCCTCTAGTCGAATAATATCCTATCAGGATCATCTGACTGGACTTGTCATCAAGTTTTTTTCTCAACTGATCTGGCACATGTCTATGTTCTATAGATCCAAACACCCTCAGATGACTCAAGCTAGGCTTGACACCAGACCAACATTCTTCTGGTGCGATTCCTTCTAGCTTCTTCATCGGACATCTGTTCAGGATATATGTCGCAGTCGACACAGCTTCTCCCCACAATTCTTTGGGTAAATGCTTGCCTTTTAACATACTTTTAACCATATTCATAATGGTTCTATTCTTCCTCTCTGCGACTCCATTCTGCTGTGGAGTGTAGGGTGGCACCACCTCATGCACAATCCCTTCTTTCATACATAATGCATCGAAGTCTTTCGACACATATTCAACACCACCATCAGTCCTCAAAATCTTGATCTTTCGACCGCTCTGTCTTTCGACCATAGATTTAAACTTGGAAAATACCTTGATCACTTCATTTTTCTTCTGGATCAGGCAAGACCACAGTTTTCAACTAAAATCATCTATCAATGTAACAAAGTATTTGTTACCTCCAATCAAATCCACCTGGAGAGGACCACATACATCAGAGTATATGACTTCAAGAATTGCCTTCGACCTGCTTCCTGCATCCTTACTGAAGTTGTTCTTATGTTGCTTTGCCTGCACACATTCTTCACACACTTCGTTTGGAATGTCGATTTCTGGTAATCCTGAAACCATATTTTTTCTCTTCAGATCTCTGATGTCTTTGAAATTGAGATGGACAAGTATATAATGACATATCCATTCATCTTTACTGGTTGTTGTTGCAAGGCACTTATGCTCCGTCACATTAAGCTCAATCTTGAAGGTTCTATTCTGAGACATTGGAGCTTCAAGATCAAATTTCCATTTGAGTCGAGAACTCTCATCATCTTGTCTTCGATCAACACCTTTTAGTTCTTTTCTACTAACTACCCTATGCTGAGAAAATTACTCTTCATGCCTGGTATGTACAACACATTTGAAATTACTGACCTCTTTCCATCTTCCATCATATTCAGAAGACCACCAACACCTTCAGCTGCTAGAGTGTTGTCATTTGCAAATTTCACCATGTTCTTCATTGAGGGCTTTATGTTGACAAACCAATCTTTTCTTCTAGACATGTGTGATGAGCATCCTGAGTCCAAGTACCACTGGTCCTTGAATCTCTCTTCTTCTCTTGTTGTAACCATCAACAACGTCTCTTCTTCTTCATGTTTCGCTTGCTTTGCATAAGCTTCTTGATTCTTCTACTTTTCTGGACAATCACTAGAATAGTGACAATACCTTTGACAATTTCAACACTGAATGTGACTCTTGTCTGGCTTTTGACCACCACCTTTTCCTCTACCTGCAACACCACATCTTTGGTTGCCTTGGTTCCAGGGTTTTCTTTGATTCGACCAGTTTCCTTCTTGCTTATTTTGACCAGTCAAATTGTTGTAGCCTTCGATGCCTTTGTTGTCATTCAAGCTTCCTTTGCCTTTTCTTTCTTTTGTTGATTGAGCCTGCAAAGCCATATCACTCTTCGACTTTCCTGCAGCTCTTTCAACCATTCTTTGTTCATGAGATTCAAGCATCCCTTGAAGCTCTTCCTTTGTCAATTTTTACAAATCTTTCGACTCTTCTATGGCTGCTACCACGTGGTCGAACTTTGGAGCCAACTACCTCAAAATCTTTCTAACAACAGATCTTGATGTCAACGCTTCTCCACATACCTTGATTTGATTCACCAGTTTCGTAACCTTGGTGAAGAAATCAGTTATGCTTTCATTGTCTTCCATCTGAAGAAATTCATACGTTCTTTTGTAAGTTTGTAACCTCACCTCTTTCACCTTCTCTGCGCCTCCAAACGATTTCTCCAGAATTTCCCATGCTTCTTTCGTTGACTCTGCATCACTAACCTTTTCAAAGTTATCTGCATCAACACATTGGTGGATTATAAAGAGAGCTTTATAATCTTTCTTCTTCAATTCTTTATGTGAAGCCTTTTCTTGATCCGGCATGGCTTCTGCAAGCGTTGCTACTCTTTCCTTCACAAGATCCCGAAGATCTTGATAACAGAACACAACCTTTATCTGCTTGCACCAATTCTCATAATTGTTGTTCTTGAGAATCAGAAGATTTACTGGAAAATGCCCGTTTGGATGATTTGTTGCCATGGTGATTTTCTTCCCACTAATCGATTAACCGGAGCTCTGATACCAAATATTGGAAATCCCCCAAAACCTATGGAGAATTTCAATCAATCTTGATGAACAAGATTGTTATTATCCACACAATAATAACGAAAAGAAAGAACAGTGGAGAAAGAAAGTAAAGAACGATGAAGGAGAAGAGTAATAAAATTCTGCAGAGTTTCTCTCTGTCCACAAACTGTGGAAAACTTGTTATTCACTTTGCAACTACAAAATACTGTGAATACAATGTGTTGTGAATACTCTATTCACCTCTATTACAAAATAAGGGTTACTCCCTCTATTTATAGATTTAGGTTAACTTGGACCTCAAATCAAGGCCCAAAACTATAAAAGCCCAAAACTATAAAAGCCCAAAATAACTAACACTACTAAATAGGCATAGGTGGTTTGACACTTCCTTACTCTGTCGAGCAACCTGCTTCGACACAAGGAATTACAGTTCAACACAATTTACATGTTACCACACAAAATGTCCCATTTATCTTGAGATGTATCAACATGATTTACCACACAACATCAGCAACCCCATTAACCTGTCAATGAAAATAACAATCGAGTATATATACGAAATTTATGGACTACTTACTAATTCATTTTTATATGAAATCAACTAATTTGAAAAAACAAATCAAGTGTGTCGCTGAGAATAAAACCTTCTAAGATGGTGATTCAAAAGCCAAAAGGATAGCCTTTTTAATTGATCCTTGTAATGGAGGAATGCTAGACTTCATATGTGACGCCGACTACTATTTTCTTTAGTTGATAGTTAATTGTAGCTTCAAGAGTAGGTGAAATTGTGGACCTAACCTGAAGTAGAGAAGTCTTAGTTTTCCGGAAAATCAAGAAGCAACAATGCCATCAAATATAAAATATTGTGTCAGAATGTCATCAAAGATTGAAAAATGGGAAGTCTTGCATATAAACCAGGGAAAAAATTACATTTAAACCAGAAAATTCACTTTAAAACCAGAAAAAAAAATAGGACTTTTAAACCAGAAATATGTTGAAGTTTAAAGCATTAAAAAACACAACATATACATATGATTTTAAAACTGTTTTTAAGTTGAAAATGGAAAGGGTTGCATTTAAACCAGAAAAAACCACATTAAACTAGAAAAAAAATACTTGACTTTTAAACCAGAAATGGAAACATAAATATGTAAAACCAACTAAGAATACAAAAGAATGGAATCAAAAGGTACATGAAATAAATATTTAAACCAAATAGACAAAGATGTAAAAAATACACAAGGGTATGATTTCAAAGGATATATGAAGAGTTTCAACAAAAAAACATACACAGGGATGTAGATCATTGAAGCAGAAAATACCACGACATATAAATATGTTTTAGAAAACCAAAATGAAAATAGGTTTTACAAACCATGAACACTTACATGAAATGAATGAATGAAAAGGACAAAATTTTGTTATGTTTTTTGGAGTAAAGGAGAAGAACATGTTCAACCATCAAAGAAATCAAAGAATGTGAAGAAAGTTTGCAGCTTTCACATTAAAAGCTACATTTAGAATATGGAGCGCAACATTAATATATTCAATAACAAATATTACAATAAATATAACTTTGTCAGGTTAAGACAAAATGAAATAAGTGTATTTGAAGAAAATGCAATCTACAGATTCTGTAGAACAACAATTTGATAAAACATTGAGAAAACTTTAATATAACTTCGAAACCGATAACACAAAAATGGAAATGGAAATTTTTTTAGAAAAATTGTTTCTTAAAAGTTGAAGAAAACTAAAAACATTTTGATGAAATAGAGAATAAGTAGAGAGTGTGTGATGATTTCGGTTCATATGTTGTCATGAAAAATGGAAACATGGCAATAAGTTTAACAGAAAAATTAAGAACAAATGTACCACAAACAAAATCCAGCATGAGAACAAGTATTACCTTAGAAAATCTTGAAGGAAGATGAATCGTGAGAGGATGAGAGTGTTCTTCAGCTTTATTGTTTTTCAGCTTGAGGAGAATGAGTTTGGGGAAATAAGGAGAGAGAGCGCGATGTTACTACATGATATGAAAAGAGAGGGAAATTTGATAAATGGGGGAGAATGGAAATTTGGACCAAAAGGATTATGCAATGTGGCGGAACTGTTGAATTGCAATTCCTTGTGTCGAAGTAGGTTGCTTGACAGAAGCGAGGAAGTGTCGATCACCTAGTGTGTCGAGTTGTATTAGTGTGTCGAAGTGTCGAAGCATGTTGCTTCATACAGGATTTCGACTTAGACCTATTTAGTAGTGTTAACTATTTTGAGCTTTTATAGTTTTGAGTTTTGGCTTAGGGAGTAAGTTAACATAAACCTATAAATTAAGGGAGTAAACCCTATTCTTGTAAGAGAGAACTCAGAACATTGTATTCACATAATTTTACATTTGCAAAGTGAATAAAGAAGTTTTCCACAGGTTGTGGGCAGAGAGAAAACTTTGCAAAACATATTTTTCTTCTCCAATGTTCTTCTCTTTCTTTCTCAAATGTTCTTTTCTTTTCATTGTCATGGTGTGTGTGATAACAATCTTGTTAATCAAGATTGATAGAAATTCTCCATAGGTTATGGTGGATTTCCAACATCTAGTATCAAGAGCTCCAATTTAAGCGATTTATGGGAAGAAAATCATGATGGAAATGAATCATAAAAACATGCATTTTCCAGCGAATCTTCCGATTCTCAAGAACAGTAATTATGAGAATTGGTGCAAGCAGATAAAGGTTGTGTTCTATTATCAAGATCTTTGGGATCTTGTGAAGGAAGGAGTAATGACACTTGCAGAAAACGCGACGGATCAAGAAAGGGCTGCACATAAAGAATTGAAAAAGAAAGATTATAAAGCTCTCTTTATAATCCATCAATGTGTTGATCCAGATAACTTTGAAAAGGTTAGTGATGTAGAGTTAGTGAAAGAAGCATGAGAAAATTTTGGAGAAGTCATTTAGAGGCGCAGAGAAGGTGAAAGAAGTGAGGTTACAAACTCAGAAAAGGACGTATGAATTGCTTCAGATAGAACATAATGAAAGCATAATTGATTTCTTCACTAAGGTTACAAAACTGGTGAATCAAATCAAGGTAGGTGGAGAAGTGTTGACATTAAGATCTGTTGTTAGAAAGATCTTGAGGTCGTTGGCTCCAAAGTTCGACCATATGCTTGTAGCCATAGAAGAGTCGAAAGGTTTATCAAAACTGACAAAGGAAGAGCTTCAAAGGATGCTTGAATCTCATGAACAAAGAATGGCTGAAAAAGCTACAAGAAATTCGAAGAGTGATATGGCTTTACAGGCGCAATAAACAAAAGAAAGGAAAGGAAAAGGAAGCGGGAATTGTAACACCCTTCTAAAATACACCAAATATTTATTTAAAATAATAAAAATATCAATCAGAGTAATTATGCCCCGAGGGGTGTCACACAATCATTTCACAAACAATCATCAAAATATCCTGTCATGCTCATTTATTTAATCAAAATAAGACACTTTTGCATAATTCGCAGCGGATACAAAATAACAACATTCAAATCATGTACTACATTACATGTAAAGTTGTTCAACAACCAAAAGAAAACATAGTAAAACATCCCATCCCGATGTTACATCTACCAGAGCATGACCCACTAAGGACTACACTAGACTCCCAGGACTAGCTCCTATTCAATCACTGCTCGTTACCTGAAAACATAGTTGTAAGGGTGAGTCCTTCGATCGATATAATAAGCATTATAAAATATCATGTAATGCTAAGTAATATAACACATATCATTACCCTAATCAGATTACACATATTCAGCAACGGCAATATCAACTCATAATCATCACCATCATCATATTCAAACTCAAAACAACCATAAAACACACGTATAATATTGGAATACATCCATTCATATTATACGCAATACATACATATATTATGCAATGAGACTCCATGCATGCGGTACCGACTACTCGTGAACATATAGTTCAACCTCACCGACCAAATCCAGGTACGGCTACCAAGCTCACTAGTCCCACTCATTTGAGACCTAGTGACTCACATCACTAATTCCTCACCATGGGAATTAGCTACCACCCCAAGGGCTATGCTATGCACGCTAAATCACCTAGCATGCAAATATCAACAACAATCCACAATAACTCATCACTAATTCCTCACCATGGGAATTAGCTACCACCATAAAGGCCACAACATGCATGCTAATCACCTAGCAATGCTACATCATCAACAACAATTCAAGAATAGATATATGCTCACACTCTAAGCCATAAAACAGTCTATTCACCAATGCACACATAACTGATACATTCACAGCATCATGCATACTATCACACATCAGCAGTATTTTATCACATAAGCATATCATATCATGCCAAATAACAACCACAGTATTAGCACCCTCTACTAATACCTATACTACTCAAAACAACGGGAAATGATCCCTAATATATCATACATCATCTGAATTACGTTACTCAGCTGAACAGTTAAAAAACTGCACAACAACAGCTCAGGAAAATCACAATCCTGCCCATACGCGTATTGCCTAACCCCATACGCGTATGGCCCATCTCCTGACCAAATCTCATACGCGTAACACCATCTCATACGCGTATGCTACGCGTACCAACAGAGACCAATCTACGTTTAAAACATCATCTTCCTCATCCATACGCGTATTGCCTAGTGCCATACGCGTACCATGCCATCTCATACGCGTATTGCCTAGTGCCATACGCGTATGACCAGAAACCAGAATTTCCAGATCTGCAATGGCTTCCTCTGCTACGAGATCTATCCAATTCAACCTTCCACAGTCCAATTTTACACAATAATCGTTCATATCATCTAACACGAATCATAACCTATTCGATCTCACAAATCCTAACACTATTGCATCTAATTCCTACGAATTTCCTCTCAATTGTAACCCAATTTCGTTCATCCAAGGAGTTCACAATTTCATCATAATCATCCAATTCAGAGATCAATCAATGGTTTATCACTACCCATGACATATTATCCCATAATACCCATTAAACGATGATAAACCCCCCTTACCTGAGTCAATCCGGCAATCCTTCAGCTTCAAGCTCTTTCCCTCTTCAACCCTTGTTCTCTGGCTCTCTTTGCCCTTTTCCCCTTTTCTGTCTCCTTTTTCCTTTTCACGTGAAAAAATAAACCTTTTTACTAAATGGGACCTTTTTCTAACTTCCAACTTTTATTCCAATAAAATCATAACCCAATAATAGTAATTCCAATAATATAAAAATTCCAATTATTTAATTAAATTAATAAATATATTATTAACTCAATTTAAATAATTATCTTATTTTATCGGGGTGTTACAACTCTCCCCCACTAAAAGAGTTTTCGTCCTCGAAAACATACCTCAAGTGAATAACTCAGGATAAGACTCCTTCATCTGACTCTCAAGTTCCCAAGTTACATTGCCACCTGCTGGTCCTCCCCAAGCTACCTTTACCAAAGCAATCTCTTTACCCCGCAACTGCTTCAACTCTCGATCCTCGATCCTCATAGGTGATGCTTCAACAGTCAGGTTATCTCTCACCTGTACATCATCTACTTGGACCACATGCGACGGATCATGAATGTACCTCCTCAACTGAGACACATGAAAAACCTCATGCAAATTCGCAAGTGACGGCGGTAAAGCGATACGATAGGCTACCTCTCCTATCCTTTCCAAAATCTGATAAGGACCAATAAATCGAGGTGTCAACTTCTTCGACTTCAAAGCTCGACCAACCCCAGTTATCGGAGTAACACGAAGAAACACATGATCTCCCTCTTGGAACTCAAGTGACTTCCTCCTCTTGTCATGATAACTCTTCTGACGACTCTGAGCAATTCTCATCTTCTCCTGAATCATCTTAATCTTCTCCGTAGTTTGTTGAACAATCTCCGGTCCAACTACAGCACTCTCACCGGACTCATACCAACATAAAGGTGTCCGACATCTCCTACCATACAAAGCTTCAAACGGTGCCATACCAATGCTCGAATGAAAACTATTGTTGTAGGTAAACTCAATCAAAGGCAAATAACAATCCCAAGCACCTCCCTTTTCCAAAACACAAGCCCTCAAAAGGTCCTCTAGTGACTGAATCGTCCTCTCAGTCTGACCATCAGTCTGCGGATGATATGCAGAACTCAATCTCAGCTTAGTTCCCAAAGCCCTCTGCAAACCTTCCCAGAACTTCGATGTAAATCTAGGATCTCTGTCCGAAACAATACTCGACGGAATACCATGCAAACTTACAATCTTCTCAATATACAACTTGGCTAATCTCTCTAACGGATAATCCATTCTGATCGGAATGAAATGAGCCGATTTCGTCAATCTATCAACAATCACCCAAATAGCTTCAAAATTCCTACTTGTCCTCGGTAAACTAGAAACAAAATCCATACTGATACTATCCCACTTCCACTCTGGAATAGCCAACGGTTGCATTAGCCCAGACGGCTTCTGATGCTCAATCTTTGACTTCTGACAAGTCAAACAGGAATAAACAAAACTCGCAATTTCTCTTTTCATTCCCGGCCACCAAAATAACTTTTTCAAATCCTGATACATCTTCGTAGCTCCAGGATGAATACTTAAGCCACTACGATGTCCTTCCTCCAGGATACTCTTCTTAAGTTCGGTAACATCCGGAATACACACCCGATTACCAAATTTCAAAACACCATTCTCGTCCACTCTGAATTCACCACCTTGACCTTGATTCACTAGAGTCAACTTATCAACCAAAAACACATCGGATTTCTGACCTTCTCTAATCTCATCCAGAATACTACTTGTTAACTTCAACATTCCCAATTTAACACTATTGTGAGTACTCTCACACACCAAACTCAAGTCTCTAAATTGCTCAATTAAATCCAATTCCTTAACCATTAACATAGACATATGCAATGATTTCCGACTCAATGCATCAGCCACTACGTTTGCTTTACCCGGATGGTAATTCAACCCAAAGTCATAATCCTTCAGAAACTCTAACCATCTCCTCTGTCTCATATTCAGCTCTTTCTGATCAAACAAATACTTTAAACTTTTATGATCACTGAAAACTTCAAATCTTGACCCGTATAAGTAATGCCTCCATAACTTCAGAACAAATACCACAGCTGCCAACTCTAAATCGTGTGTCGGATAGTTCCTCTCATGAACCCTCAGTTGTCTCGAAGCATAAGCTATAACCTGCTTATTCTGCATCAACACACCACCCAAACCCAACAATGAAGCATCACAGCAAACCTCAAATAGTTCTGACGGACTCGGTAATATCAAAATAGGAGCAGTAGTTAACCTTCTCTTTAACTCTTGGAAACCTTCTTCACATTTTGAGTCCCAAACAAACGCTTGCCCCTTTCTAGTCAACATCGTCAACGGTAACGCCAACTTAGAAAATCCCTCAATGAATTTCCTATAATAACCTGCAAGTCCAAGAAAACTTCTTATCTCAGAAACTGACTTCGGAGCTTCCCACTTAGATACCGCTTCTATCTTAGAAGGATCAACAGCAACACCACCTCTTGAAATCACATGTCCAAGAAAACTAACCTCTTCTAACCAAAATTCACACTTGGATAGTTTAGCAAATAACTTCTTTTCTCGTAGAACTCCTAACACCACTCTCAAATGCTCAGCATGCTCTTCTTCAGACTTCGAATACACCAAAATGTCATCAATAAACACCACAACAAACTTGTCTAGGTACGGATGGAAAATCCTATTCATATACTCCATAAATACTCCAGGCGCATTAGTCACACCAAAAGGCATTACAGAATACTCATAATGTCCATACCTTGTTCTGAAAGCAGTCTTCTAAATATCCTCAGTTTTCACACGTATCTGATGATACCCCGACCTCAAATCTATTTTGCTGAACACACTCGCACCAACCAACTGATCCATCAAGTCATCAATCCTCGGCAAAGGATACCGATTCTTGATCGTCACTTTATTCAGTTGCCTGTAGTCCACACACAACCTCATAGTACCTTCTTTCTTCTTAACCAATAACACTGGTGCACCCCACGGTGACACACTCGGACGAATAAATTTCTTATCCAACAGATCTTCCAACTGACTCTTCAATTCAGTTAACTCAACAGCAGACATATGGTACGGAGCCATCGATATCGGCCTAGTACCAGGTACCAAATCAATCGAGAACTCAACCTCACGCTCTGGCGGTAATTCATTCACTTCTTCAGGAAACACCTCAGGAAAATCACACACCACAGCTAGATCGCAAATCACCAGTTTATCTTTAGCCTCCAAAGTCGCTAACAGCATAAACAACTCTGCCCCATCTGCTACTGCCTCATTCACCTGCCTTGCAGATAGAAACAAACTCTTTCCTTCCTCAATCTCAGGAAAGATCACAGTCTTATCAAAACAGTTGATATAGACTCGGTTAAACACTAACCAGTTCATACCCAAGATAACATCAATCTGCACTAGTGGAAGACACACTAGGTCCATTCCAAAGTCTCTACCAAAAATACTCAAAGGGCAATTTAAACAAACTGAAGTAGTAGTCACTGAACCCTTCGCAGGAGTATCAATCACCATACTTCCAAGCATCTCAGATATCTCTAACTTAAGTTTCACAGCACAATCCAAAGATATAAAGGAATGAGTCGCACCCGTGTCAATAATAGCTACAAGAGGAAAGCCATTAATATAACACGTACCTCGGATCAACCGATCATCTGCAGCAGTCTCAGAACCCGATAAAGCAAAGACCTTGCCTCCCGACTGATTCTCTTTCTTCGGCTTAGGACACTGCGGACTGATATGACCCACCTCTCCACAGTTGAAACAAGTCATAGTCTTCAACCGGCACTCTGCAGCCAAGTGACCACCTTTGCCACACTTGAAACACTTCTTCTCAGCACTGGTACACTCATGGAAACGATGTCCAGCCTGACCACATCTGTAACACTTAGCAGGGGCACTGGAGTCTCCCCCACTAGGCCTCTTCATCCCACTCTGTCTCTGGAAACCTTTGCCAGCTGCATACGGTTTCCCACGATCAGTCTGATTCTTGCCTTTCCTATCAACCCTTTGCTGATAGCTCTCTGCTCTAGCCTTGGAATCTTGTTCAAAAATCCTGCAACAGTCAACCAAATCAGAAAACACTCTGATCCGCTGATACCCAATAGCCTGCTTGATCTCGGGACGCAACCCGTTCTCAAACTTCACACACTTTGAAAATTCCCCAGTAGCCTCGTTATAGGGAGTATAATACTTTGACAGCTCTGTGAACTTAGCAGCATACTCAGTAACAGACCTGTTACCCTGTTTCAATTCCAAGAATTCTATCTCTTTCTTTCCTCTGACATCCTCTGGAAAGTACTTCCTCAGAAATCTCTCTCTGAATACAGCCCAAGTGATCTCAGCATTCCCAGCAGATTCCAACTCAGTACGGGTAGCAACCCACCAGTCATCTGCTTCTTCTGACAGCATATGCGTACCGAACCTGACCTTCTGGTTATCGGCACACTCAGTCACTCGGAAGATCCTCTCGATCTCCTTCAACCACTTCTGAGCACCATCTGGATCGTATGCTCCCTTGAACATTGGAGGATTGTTCTTCTGGAACTCACTCAGTTGACGAGCAGCTCCCATTCCCACAACATTCGGATTTCCCCCAAGTACTCCAGCTAGCATACCCAGAGCCTCAGCAATTGCAGCATCATCTCTACCTCTTCCAGCCATCTCTATTCTGAAAACCCAACGAACTAAAACAATAAGTACTGATAGGGTTACACAACACCTATCCCGTACAGGGGAAACAGAATAATTACGACTCGACTCGACCGACTATGCTCTGATACCACTAATGTAACACCCTTCTAAAATACCCCAAATATTTATTTAAAATAATAAAAATATCAATCAGAGTAATTATGCCCCGAGGGGTGTCACACAATAATTTCACAAACAATCATCAAAATATCTTGTCATGCTCATTTATTTAATCAAAATAAGACACTTTTGCATAATTCGCAGCGGATACAAAATAACAACATTCAAATCATGTACTACATTACATGTAAAGTTGTTCAACAACCAAAATAAAACATAGTAAAACATCCCATCCCGATGTTACATCTACCAGAGCATGACCCACTAAGGACTACACTAGACTCCCAGGACTAGCTCCTATTCAATCACTGCTCGTTACCTGAAAACATAGTTGTAAGGGTGAGTCCTTCGATCGATATAATAAGCATTATAAAATATCATGTAATGCTAAGTAATATAACACATATCATTACCCTAATCAGATTACACATATTCAGCAACGGCAATATCAACTCATAATCATCACCATCATCATATTCAAACTCAAAACAACCATAAAACACACGTATAATATTGGAATACATCCATTCATATTATACGCAATACATACATATATTATGCAATGAGACTCCATGCATGCGGTACCGACTACTCGTGAACATATAGTTCAACCTCACCGACCAAATCCAGGTACGGCTACCAAGCTCACTAGTCCCACTCATTTGAGACCTAGTGACTCACATCACTAATTCCTCACCATGGGAATTAGCTACCACCCCAAGGGCTATGCTATGCACGCTAAATCACCTAGCATGCAAATATCAACAACAATCCACAATAACTCATCACTAATTCCTCACCATGGGAATTAGCTACCACCATAAAGGCCACAACATGCATGCTAATCACCTAGCAATGCTACATCATCAACAACAATTCAAGAATAGATATATGCTCACACTCTAAGCCATAAAACAGTCTATTCACCAATGCACACATAACTGATACATTCACAGCATCATGCATACTATCACACATCAGCAGTATTTTATCACATAAGCATATCATATCATGCCAAATAACAACCACAGTATTAGCACCCTCTACTAATACCTATACTACTCAAAACAACGGGAAATGATCCCTAATATATCATACATCATCTGAATTACGTTACTCAGCTGAACAGTTAAAAAACTGCACAACAACAGCTCAGGAAAATCACAATCCTGCCCATACGCGTATTGCCTAACCCCATACGCGTATGGCCCATCTCCTGACCAAATCCCATACGCGTAACACCATCTCATACGCGTATGCTACGCGTACCAACAGAGACCAATCTACGTTTAAAACATCATCTTCCTCATCCATACGCGTATTGCCTAGTGCCATACGCGTACCATGCCATCTCATACGCGTATTGCCTAGTGCCATACGCGTATGACCAGAAACCAGAATTTCCAGATCTGCAATGGCTTCCTCTGCTACGAGATCTATCCAATTCAACCTTCCACAGTCCAATTTTACACAATAATCGTTCATATCATCTAACACGAATCATAACCTATTCGATCTCACAAATCCTAACACTATTGCATCTAATTCCTACGAATTTCCTCTCAATTGTAACCCAATTTCGTTCATCCAAGGAGTTCACAATTTCATCATAATCATCCAATTCAGAGATCAATCAATGGTTTATCACTACCCATGACATATTATCCCATAATACCCATTAAACGATGATAAACCCCCCTTACCTGAGTCAATCCGGCAATCCTTCAGCTTCAAGCTCTTTCCCTCTTCAACCCTTGTTCTCTGGCTCTCTTTGCCCTTTTCCCCTTTTCTGTCTCCTTTTTCCTTTTCACGTGAAAAAATAAACCTTTTTACTAAATGGGACCTTTTTCTAACTTCCAACTTTTATTCCAATAAAATCATAACCCAATAATAGTAATTCCAATAATATAAAAATTCCAATTATTTAATTAAATTAATAAATATATTATTAACTCAATTTAAATAATTATCTTATTTTATCGGGGTGTTACAGGAATGGCAACAAAGGCTGATAAGGCTATAACAATTCGACTGGTCGAAATCAGCTAGAAGGAAACTGGTCGAATCATAGAAAACTCTGGAACCAAGGCAACCAAAGAGGTGGTGTTACAGGTAGAGAAATAGGTGGTGGTTAAAAGTCAGACAAGAGTCACATTCAATGTTACAATTTTCAGAAGCATGGTCATTATTCTTATGATTGTCCAGAAAAGCAGAAGAATCAAGAAACCTATGCAAAGCTGGCGAAACATGAAGAAGAAGAGATGTTATTGATGGTTATAATGAGAGATGAAGAGAGATTCAAGGACCAGTGGTACTTTGACTCAGGATGCTCATCACACATGTCTGGAAGGAAAGATTGGTTTGTCAACATAAATCTCTCAATGTGGAACATGGCGAAATTTGCAAATGACAATACTCTAGCAGCTGAAGGTGTTGGTGATGTTCTCATTATGAGGAAAGATGGAAAGAGGTGAGTAATTTTAAATCTGTTGTACATACTAGGCATGAAGAGCAATTTGCTCAGCATAAAGCAGTTAGTCGAAAAGAACTATAGGGTGTCGATAGAAGATAAGATGATGAGAGTTCTCGACTCAAATGGAAGGTTGATCTTGAAGGCTCCAATGTCTTAGAATAGAACCTTCAAGATTGAGCTTAATGTGATGGAGCATAAGTGCCTTGCAACAGCAACAATCAAAGATGAATGAATATGGCATTATAGACTTGGCTATCTCAACTTCAAAGACATAAGAGATTTGAAGAGAAAAAATATGGTTTCAGGATTACCATAAATCGATATTCCAAATGAAGTGTGTGAAGAATGTGTACAGGTGAAGCAACACAAGAACAACTTCAGTAAGGATGCAGGAAGCAGGTCGAAGGCAGTTCTTGAAGTCATATACTCTGATGTATGTGGTCCTATCCAGGTGGATTCGATTGGAGGTAACAAATACTTTATTACATTCATAGATGATTTCGGTCGAAAAATATGGGCTTACCTGATCAAGAAGAAAAGTGAAGTGATCAAGGTATTTGCCAAGTTTAAATCTATGGTCGAAAGACAAAGCGGATGAAAGATCAAGATTCTGAGGACTGATGGTCGTGGAGAATGTAGCGGTAAATTCATGACCATCAAGATATGGATAAGCCTAACGTCAATAAAACCAGAGTCGTCACCACGCTTTTATTGTTTCCAAAGGAAAAGGGAAAAGTACGAACAAAACCCAAAGATAAGAAGTTTTCAAATCAAAACTAACAAAATGCCAGAGATTACAGGTAAGGGGGTTGGTTACACAGAGAGAAGGTGTTAGCACCCAAAGTGTCCTAGGTACTCCTAGGGAGCCCTTTTTTATGTATGTATGTATGTGTTTTAGTATTAAAGATGTTTGCAATAAATAGAGTGTGGGGATGAGAAAAGAATTCATTAATTATATTTTTTTTTTATGTTTAACAAGACCTTCGGACTTGTGCCTACGTACCAACATAAAAATGAGGGATCAAAACCTCGTAGTTCGTGGTATCAATTTCAAAGTTTAAAATAGGCACAAAGGGCCCAAAGAGTTTGAATGAGTGTTAGTTCTTTTGGTGTTTTGAAATTTTAAGTCAATATGGTTAAGTTCATTTACAAGTATGATTTAAGAAAAGGGTTTAAAAATGCAATGGCATAAGACCAAAGTTTCTAATTTGCAATATAGTCTATGTTTTGAAATCACAAGCAAAGAAGGTTTTTTTGGAAAGGGGGAGAGATTTTGAAATTTAAGAAGTGGGAGAAGATGAAGAGACCAACCCTAAGCATAAAATTAAAAGTTAAGAGTTGAAAAGATCTGACCAATGGGATGCAATCCAACAGACAAGAGTGTCATATAGAAAACCCATTTTCCCTTTGGACTTTGAATCAAGCAAATATAAATATGAAGAGCAAGGCATAAAATAAAGATAGCCACATCCAAGCAAGAAACTTCACAGCTAACAGTCTTCTTTGTCTTCTCATGTATCAAATGACATACTCCTTGATTAGCTCAGAACAAGGCATTAGACACATGTTTAAAGTAATAGTTGCATCAACACCATGTAGCACATGAATTCATGTGGATCCCAATACTTGCATCAGATGAAAACTCAAATCACAATAACTTGGTCTCATAAATGTTGGCATTGGCCAAGTTCTTTTTCATATGGAAGGTTGCCTAATTCTAAGTCCAAAAGCTCAGATCAAATCCAATAGTCCACACAAACATTTGTTAGGGTTTTTGTTATTTATTAAGTATTTTAAGGTCCTAAGACCACAAACACAAACAAAAATACACAAACAAATATATAATCACAATATATGGCTCAAATGAGCAAAGTGAAAATGACATAAACATAAACAAGTTAAATGATATGTAAATGACAAATGGAATGGTAAACGACTTGAATTTAAATTGCACAAAGTAAATGACTTGAAAATAAAATCAAGATTAATAAAGGTTAGTTAAATGTTAGTTGATTAGAGGTTAATGGAGTTTTGCTTTTTAATTGATTAAGTCATTCTTTAGAGAACACTCAACCCTCTATTCACAAGCATGAATCCTTGAACCAAGACATCTTCCAAAGGAAGGAAAAAATTCCAAGTTTTCATATAATACCATGAAAGAGGGGAGACTTACAATCTCACTTACTAGAATGCTATGCCTTTGGGTCAAAATTTAGCTCTATGTTAAGCAATCATAATTGGACTTATGTAAAAGTCACAACTATCTGAGGTCGGGAAATCGAAATTTTGGTGTTAATGCATGTTAGAGATATGGTATAATGAACCATACTCCTAAAATATACCACACACAAAAAGAAAAAAAGATCAAAGAATGTACCTATCTCATCCATACTTGTATTGGTTCATCTAACACAAGGTTATTGATGAACCAATTAGCCTTAGGATATTAAGACTTCATTGATCAATGAAAGAGATGAGATAGAATGGGATTTGAAGATGAAGAGGGAGGGGAAATGAGAGAAACACAAATTGGTCATGGGAGGAATTTTATCAAATTAAAATCATTCATTCATTTTGGGAGATGAAATGTATATTTCATCAATCCCCTAAATCCAATTATTTTAATCCAACAAAAGTCAAATCAACCTTGACCAAGACCCAAACACATAGTCAAACTTCACAAGTCAATAAAAATGGCTCAACATAATTTCTACACAATTAATCAATTAAAAATCAAATTAAGATGCACTTAAATTGAATTATGTTTGGTCAAAAACCTAAAACCTCCTCAAAACACCAAATAAATGGCCAAGAGATTTATCCTAGGTTAAACAAGGTCAAAGGACCTTAGACAAAAAAATTCATAATTTTTGAAAAGTCAGAAGTATTTTTAAATAATTAAAAATATGCACAAAAATAATTAAATCATGAAAAATATCAAAATTATTCCAAAAAATAATTTTAATTCAGAAAATGAAAGAGGAAAATATTTGAATTTTTTTGGTGGAAGTCCCATATTTTTTGGATTAAAAATGAAATTAATATGAATTAATCAAAATAAATGGATTAAATGAAAAATCAGAAAATAAAATATAAAAAAAAAACAAGGGCCATCAGATCTCCCTCATTAATTGAGATGGCAGATCTGATGGCCACACGCGCGCGTTCCACCATGCACTCAAGTAAACTTAATGTACATGTGGTATGCAAAAGCAATGGCTGAGATTATAACGTGAGATCATGATCCAATGGTTTTGAACACACCAACATATCATCGGAGCCCTAGCTCCGGTCTTCATCTCCGGTGAGAGCCACCAGACTGGTCCAATCAAAACCTCATGAACTGAGTTACTTCGATTTGACCTCAAAGCAACTCAATCTTCTTGCTTACATTGATAGGACTTCAGACAACCAAAAATCATAAAGAATGGTAAAGAATTGAGGGAGAATCGAAGAGAAGAAAATTCTGAAAATTCACCTTCAATGGAGCTTCAGATTGACATGATCTTGATTCCAATTGTGTTTGGCATTGCTTCAGATGCTTGTTGGAAGTGATTAGGATCAATAAAAGGTCTGGACTCTTGGAGTTTCAATCTCAAAACAGATGGAGATTTGTAACTCGATTTTCAAAGAAAACCTTCAAGATTATTCTTCAATGGTGAGGGTTTGGGATTGCAGGTTCAAAGCTTGGGCATGGGGTCCTTAATTCTGAGCAATGAGGGTCTTATTTATATGCCATGAGATTCATTTCCACACACTTCCAAATTTGGCAAAAAATGTGAAATTCTATTTGCATTCTTGCATGGGCGTGTGATAGGCCCATCAAGTGATGCAATTAGGTCCAAAAATGAGTGTGAATCATGTTGAAACTATGTTACAAAGCCATGCAATCGTGTATGAAAAGTGGAAGTGGAAATCATCCAAATGGTTCTTCATGTTGCACCCATGCGCAAGTCCTTCATCCTTGGGCCAAATGAGATTATCTTGGACTTTTTGGAAAGGTGAGATCAAGGGGAACAACTTTAATTTTGAACACTTTTTCATTTGAAGCTTGGATCATGATGAATTTTGAGGTGGAAGTTTGGGAAATTAAACATATTTGAAAATTTTCTAAGTCCCAAGTCAAATGTTCACTTCTTCCACCTTGAATAACTTTTTCTATGGACTTCAAATGAGAAAAGTTCCTTCATAAAAGTTGTAGCTATTTCAAACCGCTTCAATTTGGTTACAAATTTGACCTTATTTGGATTTATCATGAAGGAGTTATGCATTTTAGAAGTTGAGGAAAATCACTTGTTCAATGGTATTTACCCAAAATAACCTATAATGTTTCCTCTTGGCACATGCATTTTCAAGTGTAATTTTAACTTCCTACAAACATAAAAGTTGAAGTATACATATTGAATTTGATCATTCAATTTTAATGGCTTTCATCTCATAAAAATTGAGCAAGTTATGGTCTTGGGAAGTTGACCTCCAAACTAGGGTTAAGACAAAATGACTTATAATCTTTCACCATAAAAATGACTTTACAAGAAAAACTAGCTCTTTACTTCAACATGAAAGTTGTTTGGAGTGTCATTTTGAGTAACTTTTCTCTTGGAATCATTTTCATATGACAAAAATTGTAGGAGATAGGGTCTAGGGAACCCTAGTTCTGACTAGTTGACTTTCTCTGGTCAACCACCATTAACCATCTTGCTAGCTTGACATTATCTTGACTTTTGGGGATCATGGAGGATTATATATGTGTAAGATGATGAAATATGAAGTATCCCTTGAAATATTTGATCAAATGTTGAATAAACTTGTTGAAGAAGTCACATAAGATACCCAGATGAATTAAGGTTTCCAAGGCAAGCAAACTCTAAACTCTTGATGATTTCTTGATCAAAATAACATATGAAGATCATGGGGATCCACATATGATTCTTAGAACCAATTTAAACCAATTCTTGATTGTGCTCCTTGCACTGAGGGTCTTAAACCCTAGATATGAGCTTGATGGAGCATGGGTGAGCATGTAAAATACCTACAAAAGCAACAAACTATACATTGACATATTTTTGGTATTTTGGTTAGTAAATAATGAAAACAAAGTATGATACAATCATGTGTTTCGTGATCTCCCATAATTCAACCCAATGAATGGAGGGGTAAGGAGAATGCCAAGGCGTGATCCCAATTTTAATGCATATGATGAGATAACATGAGGGATCTTAGGGTCAAAATTGGGGTCTTACAGAGAATATATGTCAAAAGAATTTGACGCATTATGTGTGAAAGAAGGGATTATGCATGAGGTGGTGCCACCATACACTCCACAATAGAATGGAGTTGCAGAAAGGAAGAATAGAACCATCATGAATATGGTAAGAAGTATGTTGAAAGGCAAGCATCTACCCAAAGAACTATAGGGAGAAGTTGTGTCGACTGCAACATATATCCTAAACAGATGCCCGACGAAGAAGCTAGAAAGAATCACACCAAAAGAATGTTGGTCTGCTGTCAATCCTAGCTTGAGTCATTTGAAGGTGTTTGGATCTATAACAGATAGACATGGGCCAGATCAGTTGAGAAGAAAACTTGATGACAAGTCGAGTTAAATGATCCTGATAGGATATCATCCGACTAGAGGATATAAATTGTTCGATCCAGTGAACAAGTAAGTGGTGATCAACATGGACGTGATCATAGATGAGCTTAAGGAATGAGGTTGGACTGAGAATGTTAAGAAGGATTCAGTGAGAATCTTATATGATGAACCAGCTAGTGAAGTCAAAAGAGAAGTTCGACAAGAAGTCAGAGGTGAAGCAGGCCCATACAGACCTTAAAGAATAAGAAGCATGCCTGCAAGACTGCAAGAATGTGTGATTACATCAAATGATGTGGTCAATGAAGAATGTGACATGGTACACTATGCTTTCTACGCAGATGTCGAACCAGCCAATGTAACTGAGGCATTGAAAGATTCGAAGTGGGTGAAAGCAATGAACGAAGAACTAAAGTCAATCGAAGTGAACAACACTTGGTCACTTGTCGAATTGCCTCAAGACAAGAAGGCGATCAATGTGAAGTGGGTATACAAGGTGAAGTTAAATCCCAAAGGACAGGTGACTCGACACAAGGTGAGACTTATGGCAAAAGGATTTCTTTATAAAGAAGGAATCGATTTTGACGAAGTTTTTACACCAGTTGCTAGGATCAAAACAATCAGGTTGGTTGTTGGTCTAGCAAATATGAACAACTGGCAGATATGTCAGATGGATGTGAAATGTGCACTTCTGAATGGCCCCTTACAAGAAGAATTTTATGTTGCACAACCAATTGGGTTTGAAACAAGGCGAAGAAAGAAAGGTGTATAGGCTGCATAAAGCCCTGTGCGAACTAAAGCAAGCTCCAAGAGCTTGGAACAAGAAGATAGATGGCTTTCTAAAGGAGAATGAATTTGTGAAGTGCACAACTGAACATGTAGTATTTGTAAGAAGAATCAAGAGTGAATTACTTGTACTATGTCTCCATGTCGATGACTTGTTGATAACAGATTGATTGGGAAAATAGCAAGTGTACTATTTTGCCTTTTATAGTAATAATGGGAAAATTCCCCGAATGTCGATCTCAAGGACTGCACGTCAATATCAAGTTGAAATTATCATTCAATTAAACAAAAAGTATTACTTTGATTTTTAGATGTAACAATATAAAAATAAAGGAAAAGACAAATAAGGATGAAAATAAGGGTTTGCAAGGTAAGAGGAACAATGTCAGGGAAGGTGTATGATTTATCCCTGTAACAACTCTGAGTCACTATTACATCAACAAATATCAATTACTACCAGTTCTCAAGGGTATTTTCTCCCAAGTCTTTGGTGAGAAAACCTTTAATCAATCTAACCTAATTTCTATGTCCATAGGCAATTAAGGTGAAGTTAGGATTTATTATATCAAGAACACTCTGGTTCATACAGGGTATCCCTAGTCCTAGTGATATATACTGCAGAGTAACCTTATGAAAACCTTACCAATAGCGGTCCAGCCTAATTGATAACCATAGAACAATCTTGATTGGTACGAAAGAGAAAGCATTAAACATATCAAAAGGTTACCGTAAAAATAATATTATAAATGCAAATGTAAACTCAAATTCGTTACAATTCTAAATCAGGGACCCCCCTAGTATTGGGGGGTTTAGCTACTCATATTGTTCAAAATGAATGCAATATAAAAATTACACATTTTAAGTATTTGGATGACTTCGATCTTCAATCGCTTCCGCTCATGAAAACCTTCATCTCCCCGAACTCCTTGCTCTCTGTAATACTTGATTGCTTGACAATACTGTGTTTTGCCTTGTTCCCAGATGATCTTTTCTTAGGTAGAAGGTCCTCTTTTATAATGAAAATTCCAAGCAACAAATGGACATGTCCAAAAATCTCTCTGAAGGCCCGATACTCAAAAGCCCGATGAAAAAGGCAATTTTTGGTCCTGGGCTGACACGGCCCATGTCAGTTGACACGGGTGGCCATGTCCGCCTACTGTTTTTGTGACACGCCCATGGCCCCCTTGACACGATTGAGGATGGTGTCTGACACGGCCCGTGTCAGCTGACACGGGTGGCCGTGTCAGGCTACTGTTTTCCTTTGCACGCTCCCTCTGTCTGACATGGCCCGTGCCGGAATCTCGCATTGTCTTGCTTCGAGTTCCTTGGTTCTTCTACCTGGACCTGTCGGACAAAAACACAGATATCCCACGCATAAAATCACAAAAATATAAATAAAATGTAACAATGAATGGAAATGCTTAATTATTATACTGGAAGTAAAATTGTCTTGAAAAGTACTAAAAATGCTTGCACAGTGTCTCAAAATCCTCGGTTTCTTGTCGGATCAGTAACGAAAACTTAATGCAACCCCAAACTTAGCTCATTGTTTATCCTCAAGTAATGTTTCTGATGACATTGCGTGTCCCTCCCCAAGATTATTTGTGCTTCCTAACACTGTGAGATCATTCGCTAACGTCTTCCCTCTTCCTTCTATAAGTCATGCTTTTCCTTATGAGTTTTTTGTCGCACTTCCACTTCAAAGCACCATTTCACCTGTCAGCTTATATCACATTCTCACCAATTCTCTCGGGGTTAAGTGTTTTCATTCATACTTCAGAATATGAAATATCAACTCGCAAGTTTGAATAGTCTCTCTTTTCATATCACCTACATACAATACACATACTTTTGAGGTCTTTCGGGTTGTAACGAGGCTTGGGTTAAGGTGTGGATATTCAAAAAAATGGGAAACAAGTGTTTTTTGGTTCAAAGTCAATGTTACCATCATGTTTACTGTGTTGGTTTATTTTTATTTTATTTTTCGCTCGGTTTCTCTTTTTTCTATTTTTAAACCGATTGCCCTTCTTTGGCCCGTGCTTCTTTTGAACCTTCGAGTTTATTTATATATTCTTTCTTTCTTTTTTCTCGATGATTTTCTACTTTTTTTTCTTTATTTTCGCACGTACCTGGGCTTTTGGAACTCTTGGAGTTTTTTTTTACCCCAAACTTAACTTTTCAACACAGTTTAATAATATAAACATGACTCTGAACAAGGTAAGGAAGTGTTTTGACCAAGGGGTACATTTACGGGGTTTAAACAAACAAATGGGTACATGCTCAACTGGGGTTTACAAGGGATAAAGTTATTTGGGACGACTAGAAGGGCTCGAGGTTAATTTCAAACAACGTGCCTCAGTGTGTATAGTCATGCAGTGACAGTCCCAGAGAATCTACGCAAATTTAGAGTGATAAAGACATACCTGAATATCGCTCATGATGATCAATGTGTTTGGATTTCTATGAATCACCCTATTAGGTTAAGCTTTGACAGTATCCACAGTGCTTTTTAGCCTGGTGCGACTTCTTCCTTACTTCGGAATATACATGACACTTATGTTGGTTAAGCTGTATACATTGCGTCCGATCTTTCTTCTTCAGTAGTGTCGACTTACTGGGGAGATCCTTCACAACAAGTAATGGTAAGTGGAGTGATCCTTTCATCCACTCCCAGTCGTGATCATTACTAATTCCACTATATCACCACAGACTTGAAACACTCGCAGCATATTGTACCTTCAAACAGAAAAACCAAATCTAGAATGCAATAAAGTAAAATAACAAAATACTGAAAACAACCATACTGAAAATAACAATAAAAACATAAAATCTCCCTCACATTTGAACTAAAAATTGGCCTCAATGTTTGCGAACAAGGGTGAAGGAGGACACTCATAGTACCCTACTGAGGAGGTGAGTGTGGAAATGCAGCATCAATTGTCACATCATGCTGCTCATCTCATCCAACATTGCCCCCTTCCGGGCTTACTCGATGCTTTGTCGTTATTGCTCCGGCCTTAAGTCACCCAACTCAGTTTGTACCCAGGTTCATTGGGCATTGGACCAAGAAGAGGATCTTGCCTCCTGCTGGGTAGACTCCTGATGTGGGGGTACAAACTGTTCCTGAGGTTCTTGAGGTTCCTCTTCTTCTGCCTCTGTGGCATCCACATGGTCATCTTCAAACTGCTCACCTGCAGCAAAATGCTTAGTGTCGTGTCCTTCCTCAGCGTCAGGGTCAGCACTTACTTACAATTAGTTTGCACAGTCAGTAATACTAACTCTGTCCGGATCCGGCAGAGCTATAATAAACCATTTATGGATAAGCACAGAATAGTAAGTGGGAGCCACAACAATCATACCTTGTTGAATCAGAGTTGACATGTCAGTTTTGGTTTTACCTGCAATTGGCATGTCTTCGAGTAAAACAACCTGATACCCGAAATGTTCAGCAATTTGGGTGATCATGCCGCCTACGGAGATGCCTCAGGAGTCTGCTCAGCCAACTCTTCCCAGATAGTCAATTGCAAAGACAACTACATTGATGACTTTGTTTTGTGCCATCGAGTACATAAAAAATAATTCCCTCTGATTGGCTACCCATGTGTTATCACCTCTTCTAAACAGGGTGTAGGCCAAACCCTTCTGAGCATAACGGAAACATGGTTTCTGGATGCCGGAGGCCTTAACACCCTTGGAGGTGTAATTCGTCCTCCCTGTGATGGAAATTCAGAAATCCTTTGGTGAGAACCCATCTGGGACCGCTCCTGGTCCGTACAGTGGGAGTCGGAGTATGCCTGCCAATTCCTCCACAGACAATTCAAGATAGTTATTGAACAGGCGGAAACACAAAGTCCCAAAATAATACCTGGTAGTGTCGATCCATCTCTTTTCGAGTTGGAATTCTAGTGTGTTGAGGAATTCGAGCGTGATGCGCTCATATGTCGGCGCTTCTAGGCTCATAAACTCCAACATTCCTAAGACGTGGAACATCCGGTACACCTCAATTTTGAGCCCTAGAGTGTTCAGAGTGTGCTCACACATGTATTTGGTAGGTGTGAGCTTCCGTTTCCGATGGACTTGATACTGCTTTTCTTGTTCTGGATTATCAAATAGGATGTTGTGCGGATTTGGGTTCCGGCTCGGTCGCTTCGGTGACCTTGACATCTCAACAAGCTGTTGCTTTCCGGTGAGAATTTTCCTCGGGGGCATTTTGGACCTGCAAAAATAGATTTTTTTTAAATAGGGAGCTAGAAAATTCTGAAACCGTGGTTAGAACGGGGATGACGAGTGGAGTATTATTCGTGAAGTATGTTTTGGCAATAGGGTAGTGGAAGTGGTGGTTATGGAAGCTTTGAGGTGTGTGTTTTAATGGAGTTTTGTGAGGGTTTAGAGAGAGAGTGATAATGATGAGGTTGATGAGAGAGAATGTGGAGAGTTGAAAGAAAAATTTGATAATAATAAGGTAAATGGTGGTTAAAGTATGGTTAAGATGGAATAAATAGGCGGGCCCACAGAAAATTTTAAATTTTAAATTTTATTCAAAAATCCCATCTGCCTGACACGTGTCGTGTTAGCTGACACGACCGCCCGTGTCAGGCCACTGTCCATCACCAATTTTCCATTTTTCCTTAAGTGTTCCTGACACGGACCGTGTCAGCTGACAAGGGTGGCCGTGTCAGGCCACTGCCACGCCACAATTTTGCTCAACCTTTAGTGTTCCTGACACGGGTGGCCGTGTCATGCCACTGTTATTTCATCTGTTGACATGGTTCTCCACCCTTCTGACACGGGTGGCCGTGTCAGGCTGCCCTTTTGGCCGTTTTTTTGGATTTTACTCCCGTTCAACCTCTAGTCACGTTATTTATCCGTTTGTCATTACTTAGACATTTATTAAAGTGATGTTCCCCTCCCTGTAGAGCTCCGATGTAAACCTACAAACATACATAACTGATTAGAACTAAAAATGTGTGGGTTGCCTCCCACAAAGCGTTATGTTTAACGTCGCATAACTCGACGATTCTCCGTCCTTTCAGGTGAGACGGATTTTGTCTATCAGACCACCCTCCTAGTCTTGTAGGTACGGTTTGACTCTCTGCCCATTCACCTTGAACGTGTCTCCGTTTGCGGGATTTCTTAGTTCAACGACTCCATGCGGAAATACTTTTTGTATCATAAAGGGTCCCGACCATCTCGACTTTAGTTTCCCAGGGAATAACTTCAACCTTGAATTAAATAATAAGACCAGTTGTCCTTCCTAAAGTTCTTTCTTCTGAATGCGCCTGTCGTGCCATGTTTTGGTTTATTTTTGTATATCTTAGCATTCTCATATGCTCGATTTCTGAATTCTTCCAGTTCTTGTAATTGAAGAATCCTAGATTTCCCCGCTTTGGATAGATCATAGTTGAGAAATTTGGTCGCCTAAAATGCCATGTGCTCTAGATCGAGCGGCAAATGACAAGCTTTACCATAGACCAATTGGTACGGGGACATACCTATTGGGGTTTTGAACGCTATTCGGTATGCCCAGAGTGCATCCTCTAGCTTGATCGACCAATCTTTTCGCGATGCGCAAACTGTCTTTTCTAGAATCTGCTTGATCTGCCGATTTGACACCTCAACCTGTCCACTAGTCTGGGGATGGTACGGTGTGGCGATTTTATGCTTTACATTGTATTTCCTTAGCAAGTTCTCCATCAGCTTGTTCAGAAAGTGGGTACCTTCGTCACTAATTAGTGCTCTTGGTACCCTAAACCGCACGAAGATACAATTCTTTAGGAAATTGATCACCACTTTCGCATCATTTGTGGGTAGTGCTACTGCTTCCACCCATTTTGACACATAGTCAACTGCGACCAGAATGTATTGCTTTCCATAGGACGATGGGAAGGGTCCCATAAAATCTATTCCCCACACATCGAACAGTTCTACCTCTAACATGAAATTCTGAGGCATCTGATTTCTCTTTGATATATTTCCTGTTCTCTGACATCGGTCACACTCTTTCACTATCTCTTGTGCATCTCTAAAACAATGTAGGCCAGTATAGTCCAGACTGGAGGACTTTTGTTGCAGTTCTATCTCCGCTAAAATATCCTTCATATTCTAAGTTGTGACAAGCTTTGAGGATGTCCATTTGCTATTCCTCCGGAACAAATCTCCTCACCAGGCCATCTATTCCCTTTTTGTACAGGAGCGGATCGTCCCACACATAAAACCTGCAATCATGCAAAAACTTTTTTCTTCTGTTAGAGTCAAAGTCATCAGGTATTAGTCCACCTACCACAAAGTTCGCGTAATCGTAAACCAGGGGATATGCGTAACGACTAGGATACGTTCGTCGGTGAACTCATCTCTGATGGGGTGTGTTTCTTCAGTTTCTTGAATCGGAGTCATCCGAGACAAGTGATCAGCAATAGTGTTTTCACTCCCCTTTTTGTCTTTGATTTCCAGGTCAAACTCTTGTAGTAGTAAGATCCATCGCAACAACCTTGGTTTTGATTCCTGTTTGGAAAAAAGATATTTTAAAGCTGCATGGTCAGTATACACAATTACCTTTGGCCCCAACAAATAGGATATGAACTTATTAAACGCATACACAACCGCTAGGAGCTCTTTTTCGGTGGTTGCAGTTCATTTGAGCAGGGTTCAATATGTGGCTTGCATAATAGATCACATGCAAAAGCTTCTTCTTTCGTTTCCCTAATACTTCCCCTACTGCATTATCACTAGCATCGCACATTATCTCAAAAGGGAGAGACCAATCAGGGGCAATAACTATGGGGGCTGACACAAGTTCCTTCTTCAAGGTCTCGAAGGCTTGTTTGCACTCTTTGTCAAATAGGAATGGTGTATCCTTCACCAGTAGACTAGTTAGTGGTTTTGCGATCTTAGAGAAATCTCTTATGAACATGCGGTAGAACTCCGCATGTCCCAAGAAGCTTCAGATGCCTTTTTCATTTACCTGAGGTGGGAAATTAGTTATTACCTCAACTTTTGCTATGTCCACTTCGATACCTCGGTTGGAGATCTTGTGTCCCAACATTATACCTTCACGTACCATGAAATGACACTTCTCCCAATTCATGATCAAATTTGTTTACTGGCATCTTTCTAACACAAGTGACAAGTTAGTTAAACATTTATCAAATGAAGAAATGAATACTAAAAAGTCATCCATAAATACTTCCATATGTTTTTCGAGCATGTCAGCAAAGATTGATGTTATACACCTTTGAAAAATGGCTGGTGCGTTGCACAACCCAAGTGGCATTCTTCTATAAGCGAAAATACCATAGGGGCATGTGAATGCAGTCTTTTCTTGATCTCCAGGGGCAACCGCAATTTGGTTATACCCCGAGTACCCATTTGGGAAACAATAGTAATCGTGTCCGACTAACCTTTCCAGCATTTGATCAATGAATGGTAACGGAAAGTGGTCCTTTCGTGTTGCCATGTTTAGTCTCCTATAGTCTATGCACACTCTCCAACCTGTAACAGTTCTGGTTAGAATTAACTCATTCTTCTCATTTTTTATCACTGTAGTGCCCCTTTTTTTTGGTACCACATGGACTGGACTTACCCATGAACTGTCGGAAATAGGATAAATTAAGCTTGCATCCAACAATTTTACAACCTCTTTGCGTACCACTTCTTTCATGGTTGGGTTAAGTCTTCGTTGTGGTTGCACCACCGGTTTGTGATCATCTTCCATTAAGATCTTGTGCATGCAAATGGTCGGGCTTATACCTTTCAAGTCCTTAATTGCCCATCCAATTGTGCCTTTGTATTTTTTTAGCACTTGAATGAGTTCTGCTTCTTGGACACTTTGTAGACTAGCATTGATAATAACTGAGCATTTTTTTAAATATCCAGAAATACATACTTCAGATTTGTTGGTAGCTGATTCAGATTTACCTCTGTTTTGGGTTCTTCAGTGACATCTGATGGTGGTGGTGGTCTTAAATCTTCCCACCGGTGTGGTCTGGATCTAGTCCATCCAGGTTGTTTTTCCATCATAGCGAGCACCTCAGACTCTCCTTCATCTTCATCACTTTTAAAAATCGATAGACTTAAGACACGTTCTAATGATGATTGGGGTATATGCTTTTTAATTTCTTGAGCAATTACTTGATCTATTATCTCTATAGTGTGGCTTGTGCCAATATCATCTTTGTATTGCATTGTGTTCCTCACATCTATTTTTAACTCTTTATCATATACTTTGAGGGTCATTGTTCCTTCCTCGATATCTATCATACACCGTCCTGTTTCTAAGAATGGTCTTCCCAATATGAGAGGAATCTCCTCATCTTCGGGCAGTTCCAGAATGACGAAGTCAACTGGGAAAACAAACTTGTCAATTTTTACAAGAACGTCTTTCACAATCCCATAGGGTCGCCTAACAGAGCAATCCGCAAACTGAAGTGTCATTCGAGTATCTTGAACGGTGCAAATGCCTAATTTCTTATAGATGGATAGTGGAATCAAGCTTACACTTGCTCCTAAGTCAATCAGAGCCTTCTTGAATTTTCTATCACCAATAGTGCATGGAATAGTAACCGATCCCCTGTCTTTCTTTTTCACTGGGATTTTCATACCTTGGAGAATGGCACTGCATGTTTCAGTTAGGATGATTGGGTCTATATCAATGGAACGCTTCTTGGAGATGATGTCTTTCATGAACTTGGCATATATTGGCATTTGTTCTAATGCCTCGAAAAAAGTTATGTTTATTTCAAGCTTTTTGAACATTTCCAGGAACCTCTCAATTTTTTTTCATGTTGATCTTTCTTCTTCTGTCTTGGAGGGTAAGGGAGTTTGATGACTGGTTTTGGAACCTTTTCTTTCTCCTTGACAGGTGGTAGTACCACTTCTTCATCTTGGTCCTTGGTTTCCTTGATTTCTAGACCCACTTCTAACAATCCATTTTTCTCCATACTATTTTCCTCTGTTGACTTCCCACTTCGGATTACGACATCGTTAACAGTGTTATGTTCCAGCGAATTTGTTACCGTACCACTAGGTAGGGTACCCAGGGCTTGAGAATTTGAAGCTAACTGTTGTGCTATCTGACCCATTTGGACTTAGAGATTTTTTATGGAGGCAGTGGTGTTTTTCTGATTAGTCTTGGTTTCTTCTTGAAACTGCATGCCGTGGGCGACTAATTTTTCAATGGCGATTTCCCATTCAGCCTTTTTAGGTGCCTGTTGTTGTTGCTGTTGTTGATACTGAGTCTGATATTGCCCTGTACCTTGTTGCGGAACATTCCCTCTCTGATCTTTCCAGGAGAAATTCAAATGATTCTTCCAACCTGGGGTTGTAAGTGTTAGAGTAGGGATTATTCTGCTTCAAGAATTTGATCTCTTCAATTTGTTGGGGGGTAACAAAGCAATAGACCGTGTGATGAGGTCCATTACAGATTTCACAAGTGCTAGCCTGAGCCGGCTGGACCTGAGCTATCTGTTGAGTACCTATATTCATATCTTTCAACTTCTTGTCTACTTCGGCAGCAACTGTGTCTTCTAGACGGATTTTATTTGTCTCTAATTTTAGATCAATCACCCCCTCTGGCTGACTAGTACACCTGTCGTATAATTCTAGATGCTCATTGGCAGTTATTGCTTCAATAATCCTCTTAATACCAGTGGCTGTTGAGAAATTTATTGAGCCACCAGCTGCTGTATCAATTAACTGTTTTGTTTTTATTTTCAGCCCATTAACGAACATCTGCATTTGTTCGGTCTGATCCATATTATGAGTTGGACACGCTACCAAGACCCTTTTGAATCTTTTGTAGGCGTCTCCTAATGATTCACCATCCTTCTGTTTGAAATTAAGGATTTCATACCTTTTTCTCAAGAATACTAATGCTGGAAAGTACTCATTTAAGAATGCAGTTTCCATCTCTTCCCATGATGTGATACTACCGACTGGAAGAGAGTAGAACCACTCTTCCGCATCTTCAGCTAAAGTGAACAAGAACATTTTTAATTTTTTTGCTTCATCAGTATGACCATAAATTTTCAACGTGGTGCTCATGGTCAGAAATCTTTGCAGGTGTTTGTTGGCATCTTCATTAACCTTTCCGGTGAAAGGCTTTCTTTCCAATTGATTGATTGTGCTAGGATGTAGTTGAAAATTAGTCACATTCACCGGTTGGTTGACAATGGTCAGTCGACCACCCGGTGCGTTTGCACCTCCATAGTCACCTAGGAGTCTTTCCGGAGGTGGAAGAGGTGGAATTGGAGGAACTTCAGCCATTGGTTCTTTGACTTCTGGGTGATCAGAGGTACATTCTTCTTTGGAATCCACTCTTTGGTTTCTACGTCTTCGGTGGAGGGTTCTCTCGATCTCTGCGTCAAAAAGAAATTCAGCTGAAGGTTCTCCTCGCATACACAAACTAGTAAATTATAAATGACAGAATTTTTTTTTATTGCAGAGCAACAAAATTTTAATTGAATTTAAAATTAAACTCTATATTTTAGCAGTCCCCGACAACGACGCCAAAAACTTGATCGAGAAAATAACAAGTGTACTATTTTGCATTTTATAGTAATAATGGGGAAATTCCCCAAATGTCGATCTCAAGGACTGCACGTCAATATCGAGTTCAAATTATCACTCAATTAAACAAAAAATATTACTTTGGTTTTTAGATGTAACAATATAAAAATAAAGGCAAAGGCAAATAAGGATGAAAATAATGGTTTGCAAGGTAAGAGGAACAATGCCATGGAATGTGTACCATTTATCCCTGTAACAACTCTGAGTCACCATTGCATCAAAAAATATCAATTAGTACCAGTTCTCAAGGGTATTTTCTCCCAAGTCCTTGGTGAGAAAACCTTTAATCAATCTACCCTAATTTCTATGTCCATAGGCAATTAAGGTGAAGTCAAGCTTTATTATATCAAGAACACTCTGGTTCATACAGGGTATCCCTAGTCCTAGTGATATATACTGCAGAGTAACCTTATGAAAACCTTACCAATGAAGGTCCAACCTAATTGATAACCATAGAATAATCTCGATTGGTCTGAAAGAGAAAGCATTAAACATATCAAAATGTTACCGTAAAAATAATATTATAAATGCAAATGTAAACTCAAATTCGTTACAATTCTAAATCAGGGACCCCCTAGCATTGAGGGGTTTAGCTACTCATATTGTTCAAAACGAATGCAAGATAAAAATTACACATCACAAGTATTTGGATGACTTCGATCTTCAATCGTTTCCGCTCATGAAAACCTTAAGCTCTCTGAACTCCTTGCTCTCTGTAATACTTGATTGCTTGACAATACTGTGTTTTGCCTTGTTCCCATATGATATTTTCTTAGGTAGAAGGTCCTCTTTTATAATGAAAATTCCAAGCAATAGGTGGACATGTCCAAAAATCTCTCTGAAGGCCCGATACTCAAAAGCCCGATGAAAAAGGCAATTTTTGGTCTTAGGCTGACACGGGTGGCCGTGTCAGGCTATTGTTTTCCTTGGCACGCTCCCTCTTCCTGACACGGCCCGTGTCAGGTGACACGAGTGGCCATGTCAAGCCTCATGTACCGGAGTTTTCCATTCCTTTGCTTGCCGGAATCTCGCATTGTCTTGCTCCGAGTTCCTTGGTTCTTCTACCTGGACCTGTCGGACAAAAACACAGATATCCCACGCATAAAATCACAAAAATATAAATAAAATATAACAATGAATGAAAATGCTTAATTATTATACTGGAAGTAAAATTGCCTTGAAAAGTACTAAAAGTGTTTGCACTGTGTCTCAAAATCCTCGGTTTCTTGTCGGATTAGTAAAGAAAACTTAATGCAAACGGTGACTGATCACAGGTAGCTGCAAGAAGAAGATGAAAGACTTCAAAGGTGATCTCAACAAGGAATTCGAAATGTCAGATCTAGGTGACATTTCATATTTCCTTGGCATCGAATTCTACAAGAGTGGTAGAGGTTTGATGATACACGAAAGAAGGTATGCAGGCGAAATACTCAAGAGATTTGAGATGCAAGATTGCAACCCAACTTCGACTCCAGCTGGGCCCAAATTACAACTATCGAAAGATTCAAATGAAGATGATGTCGACCCAACCCAATATAGAAGATTCATTGGGTCACTTTGATACCTTTGCCACACAAGGCCTGACTTATCATACGTTGTAGGTATGGTAAGTAGATTCATGCAGAAGTCAAAAGTATCACATCTAGCAGCGGCGAAGAGGATACTAAGGTATCTGAAAGGAGCTGTCGACTATGATATTTTGTTTCCTGCAATTGATGAAGGAAAAGAATGCAAACTAGTGGGATACATCGACTCAAGTTGGTGTAGTGATGTTGAGGGTAAAAAATCCACAACTGGCTATGTGTTTATGCTAGGTGGTGCACCAGTTGCTTGGAGTTCAAGAAAGGAGCCAGTAGTGGCATTATCGTCGTGTGAAGCAGAATACATAACTGCTTCCCTTTGTGCATGTCAAGCAACATGGATGGTGAATCTGGTCGAAGAGATAACAACGAAGAGTCATGGAGAAATTACCATGAAGATCGACAAAATGTCATCTATTAATCTGGCGAAGAATTTGATAGCACATGATCGAAGTAAACACATCGAAATAATGTTCCATTATCTTCGAGAGCAAGTAGCAGATGAGAAGATGAATTTGAAACACTGCAGAACTGAGAATCGAATTGCAAACATCATGACGAAGGGAATGCAAGTCGAAATGTTCAGAAGACTAAGAGCTATGATGAATACAAATAGTTTATACACAATGAATTAGGTGGTGTGTTGAATTGTAATTCCTTGTGTCGAAACATGTTGCTCGACAGAAGTAAGGAAGTGTCGAATTACCCAGTGTGTCGAGTTGTATTAGTGTGTCGAAGTATCAAAACATGTTGCTTCAAACAGGATTTCGACTTAGGCCTATTTTAGTAGTGTTAATTATTTTGCGCTTTTATAGTTTTGGGCTTTGACTTAGGGAGTAAGTTAACCTAAATCTATAAATATAAGGAGTAACCCCTATTCTTGTAAGAGAGAACTCAGAATATTGTATTCATAGGATTTTGCAGTTGCAAAATGAATAAAGAAGTTTTCAACATATTATGGACAAAGAGAAAACTCTGTAGAAAATATCCTTCTTCTCTAATGTTCTTCTCTTTCTTTCTCAATCATTCTTTTCTTTTCATTGTCATTGTGTGAGTAATAACAATCTTGTTCATAAAAAATGATAGAAATTTTCCATAGATTATAATGGATTTCTAACGTGAACAAAATATTGTGAAGGACTAAGATATTGAGTATTAAGTATTATGTTATTTAATCTTTTGTCCATTCATTAATGTAAATATAATGAATGAAGAAAGATAATTAAGGGTATTTAATGGCATGTCTTACTAATGGTCAGATAGATGATAGTATAACATGATTGAATAATAAATTGCTATTGAAAGATGAATTCCTATTGAATTATGATGTAAATTCACTCTATACCCATTAAACTCTATATTTATTTATTATTTAATAAAATAATAAACTTTCCCTAAATTGTACTAAAATACTAAATATTGAGATTAAAAGTAGTGCACTGACTGAAAGGTAAAATAGTTTTACATTGTCACCCAATAAGAATTTATCAATCAACCATATTATACAATTAACTTACAAATAAGAATACATGCTGGTAATTGATTGACCATGTAAAATAGTGTATATACTTTTTTTTTCTTTTTTCTTTTTCGCACTATTATTTAGATTAACAATTTTATGTTTGCCAAGTTTTGGCAGGAAGACAGAAAAACTAAGTTTCCGTTGTTATTATTTCTTTCTGTAACGAATTCCTTAATTTCAAATTTTTGGTTCTTTCTTTCTGTACACTGAGAACACAATAACCGAGACTCAAAATGAAGAACCCTAGCAGAAGCAATGAAAGAGCAGGGATCGAAGATAACATGCTCCTCACCATGTTTGATGCCTCCGATACCAAAGATACTAATCAAGACTCTCTCGATGAACGTAAGCTTCTCACTCCTCTTTTCCCTTTTTCGAATAGCTTCCTATTTTGTACCCAATAACAAAATCAACGTGTTTAATCTATTTCGACTTGTGGGTAATCGGAAAAATGCAAACTTGATGGGAATTAAAAAATTATTCTGTTTATTTTTGGATTCATTTATGCAGGGATTGCTTTTTTGGATGCTGTTCGTGCTTCTTCAATTGGGCTTGAATATGGAAAACCACCATCTTCGTAAGTCTCTCTCAGTGCTTTTCTCCTCTAAAAGCAAGTTTTTTTTGCAGAAAATTTGAATTATTTTATTTTTGTGTTATTGAGTTGTTGTGTATTTGTAAGCATTTTTGAAATTGTGTAGAAAAATATTTGCGGCAGTCTTCCATATGCTAAGGACTGGGAAGTCTTTACAGTTGATTGTGGCAAGTTATAAGCTTCTGGTTGATTTAGAAAAGGTATGTGATGTTTGATGTTCAAGGCTTTCTGTTCCCTCTTTATACTCACACTCACAGGTTTAAGATTTTAGTGAAACTAATACCTTCATTCTTTTCCGGCTTAGTGTTTCCCTCGTGCATATTTATCCGGTGAAGATGTTTCCTTGTCACCGTCTAACTCTACACCGAAATTGATTGTGGCTGAAGAGGTATGAATGATTACAAGTCACCTCAATCTGTTGTTTTTAGTCTGCATTCGTTATATCGATTGGTAATATGGGAAAATGGTTGAACTTGCTTTGAAATGTAAAATATTTTTCTGCTAGGCATGGTCTCCTCTTATTGTTGGCTTGGATAATGCCCCTGTTGTCAGGGAAGCAGGTGACAAACAGTCCGGTGGACCTCTCGACCCTTCTGTGAGTTAGTTTCTTTCTTCACCACTCAACTTTATCATCTTACTATGTTTTTTGTTTTCTTTCATGTATTTGCAACAATATTTGGGGCCGTATACACTTTTTACCTATCCTCAGCTGAGCTAAAAGAAGTGTTCTTTATATTCAGTTTCTGCAAAGTTCTCTTAATTGTCTTTCTCTCAAATTACAATTGGATTTTTTTTTAAAACTCATTTTCACTCTTTACTTTTTCCACCTACCTTAGAGCTTTCATCGCCTGATTGAAGAGCTTGCGGAAACTTTAACTGAGTCCAACATTCAAGCAACAAGCATGAAGGTTAGTCCACTAAACAACCATTTCTGAACATTCTTTTCTAGGGTTTTTGTGGGTACTTGTTTCAACAAACCTGTGAGAATTGAGATGCACTAGTGATTTTGCTACCGACACAGAATGAAATTCCGACTGAAGTCATAATATATTAATGTCGTATACTTTTAGCTATATTTTCCATTTACATATTTTAGATCTCAAGCTTCAAGCTTTCCCATGTGGCTAAGTATTAATGTTAAGCTTTGGTTTATAAAGTTACAAAATTAGTGCAGTTTTTGTCAACAAAAATATATGCCTGAGTTCTGTGTAATTTTTGGCAGCCCTTGCAGAATTTGTTAGTCTTTCAATATCTTGTCATTGTACTCGAAGGCGATTTTCTACCTCGCAATGGTGTGTATGAAGTTGAATGAAATTTATGCTGCTGTTGCCATTCCTCAAACTAGTAAATTCTAAGTAACTGTTCTGTTGCAGTTACCATGAACTGGAGCTTGCAGAGGGAGTCTTTGCTCAACCTGTTAATGGTAATTGGTTCACTATACAACTTGGTGTGACTCGACAACTTAACCATGTTGATTAATGTTACATGAATGCTTACACTTTTCTTTCCACATGTTCTGTTGTTGATATCTTATGCATCTTGATTCCACTTCCTTGATTTTTTTTCCTTTTGTTGTTTCAGAAATGTATATCTGATCCAGTTTTTACAGGGATCTAGGAAAATAAGCTACAAGAGTTTAATGAAAGACTGCATGAAAGTTACCTGTCTGCTATGCCAACTTGTTCAAAATGATCTTAGTAAAAATCTAGATGTTGAAAAGAGTTCTGAATCTCAGTTATCCGAAAATCACCATATTGCATTATCTCTTGCTTTACTTGAAGTATTAAAGAACACACATGTCTTTATGGAGAAACTTCTGGTGATGGTAAGTTCCTGAAAAATTAAATTTGCTGTTTTTATGCTAACTTCAATCAACTCTTCTGTGTCTGCTTACATTGTGGATGATTTTAGATTATGGCCCTTGATATGTCCAGGAAGAAAGCAGATATTGAAGGCCATACTTCAAGAGTAGATAGTCCAAGGTAGTTTGTTTCTTTTAAATTTCATTTACATTGTTGTTCCTTTCCGTTTAATTTTCTTGCTTCTTTATATGCCATGTTTTCTGATTGAAGTAGTTAATCTAGTATTTTGGTGCATTTTGTACAGAACACCTTTAGTGGACATAGTTCTGGATGAACTGGCTTACAACAAAGATAATATTCCCCATTTTCTTAAGGTGACTCCTGAAATCTGTATCTCGTCCCTTTGCCTCATACTGTTCATATTACCGTTTTCCCCCTCTATGTGCACAATTGTGCACGGGGCTAGATAAAGTAATAGCGGTTTGTGGCCGCAATAGTGGCCGCGACACTCTCTATTGTTGACAGCAACTCGTTGGTCAAAAGCGTCGCGCTGAATCCTACCACACTATGCTATTCCGCTATAGCCCGTTATTGACAACATATGTGATAGTGCTATGTCCACTATTTAACGACATTGAGTCATATTTTGAGGAAGCTATCTTGTTGCTAATAGTTTCTTCTGCTTTTCATGAGAATGGATGTAGATCTTCAGCGAGTCTAAATGGAAGCTGGAAATAGTTGTGCAGTATTTTTGGAAATATATAACTAAGGTAATCAACAACTTTGACTGTTTGAATATTGTCATACTTTCTTTTACAATATATTTCTCCATCCTGAAAAGGAGACTCCATCGGTAGGCCCAGTAGCTTTTGATAATCTGTTGACGTTTGTTTTCTACAAAATTGCAGCCTGCTGCTCACACTCGCCGATCAAATGGTTCTACTGTAGATGCAACATTTGATGGTGTTTTGACATGCTTTTCGAACAACATTGGCACTAAGAGCATAATTAAAAAAATTGGTGCAGATGTAGTTCAGTTGCTTTTGGCTCATGGTTTTCAGGTAACTAACTGTCTTCATTCAACAAATCAATGCACAATATCTATTGAATCAAATGATATGCATAAAGTTATAGGAATGACTAAGAACTCATAACTGCCTAGGATATTTTCTCTCTTGCTTTGTGTTCCTTTATTTCCACTGTTTACACCAAGACACTGTAATCACTTTGATATAGGTCTGCGATTTTACAGTATTCCATTGAATTTCCATCTTTTGTTATTTTTCTGCTATCTTTCATCATAAACTGTTTGAGAAGCTTCTTAAGTTAGTTCCTTTTTTACTGATTTTCAGGCTCAATTATCAATATTGTTAGAAAGAAATGCAAACGACAACATTGCTGGAGACAGAGAAGGGGCCAGTGCTCTTGTAGATTTCTGCCACGCGTTTATATCTGCTTTTGATAGTTTGAGAAGCACGGATAAGTAAGAAAACCATTTCTCAGGATTTTAATTTTTGCATTGCTTGCTTGGTTTTGCATCTATATTTGGTTTGTGTTCATCTACAATTTTCAAGTTTATTTTCTGTCATAATGTAGGAATATGGAAATACTGTCGATTGGAAAAGAGGCACTATTTATTGCAGCAACTTCTATCTCCATGAAGTCATAGGAGTGTAAATTAAAGCATTTATTTTATTTAGTTTATTACTCATTCTTATAACGAATGCGTTGATTTTGATCAATTCATTCTTTATTGGAGTCTGAGGCTTTGTAACTTTTAGATTAAATGCATGAAATACTTTTCCATAGGGAAATTTTGTATCGTCTTTCTGAATGATTTTGAATGGCAATACTCCAAACCATTACAAGAGTAAGTTACATGATGAGTAAATTACACCATTGAAAATGATTTTAGATATTTTCATTTTTATACTAATATTGGAAATTGAGTAAAAAATGTAAACAACTATTGCATTTATAACTGCACTAAATAAAATCAGTGTTTCAAGAACTCCATGAAAGAAAAATTGTAATGAAGTCAATGATCCAGTTATAAATGCAAGAATTGTGTAAACAGTATCTCTTTGATTTCTTACATATGCATACTACAATCTCTTCTTTTCTCCCCATGCTTTTTCCCTCTCAAAACTTTCACTAAACTCATTTTATCTATGGCAGCTGCAAAAGCTTGAAAAAACTTCTGTTTATCCTTTGCAAAATCTTGAACCAGTGACTTGGTTCGTGTGTCCGAAGCCAAAGCCTGGTCGGACGCTAACAAACCCATCTTGTTCTGCAAGTTACCATAGTATGCATGATCAAATATGAAAGGGGTTGTGGCATCAAACGGGGCAACAATGTCCGAGTTCCCTCCAAAGTTTGGACAGTACATTCTAAGAGCCTTCAATAGTTTCGAGTTCATATCCGGATCGGGTTGACCCTTACCCCGATAATTATAGAGCCGTGTCACAAAGCTTTTGCAATGTGCAAACCCGATTGTGTGAGCACCAGAAAGAGCAACCATGTCCTGTATGGTTAAGCCTTTCGAGTTGAATAGTTTGATGAGTTCGTCAATAGTTGAGTTTGCGCGAGGGATGTTCGACCCTACCCTCGACGCCATTGATATCTTTCCATCCCATCTTCCCTTCTTCACTTGGTAATAAGGACCACCTGCCTGAGTCACATGACACAATAAAATTAAACTCAGCAAAATTAGCCATGGAAAAAAAACTAAAAATTGGGCCTATAAGATTAAGAAGCAAGTGTTGTAACTGGTGCCTAAACAAAGTAAAATCCACAGTAAAGTACAAAAGTTCTTCTGTTTAGAGTATAACATACCAAACAGTAAATGACAACATGAAAGCAGATTCAATTTGACTTTATGCAGAACCCTTATATGAAACAGTGACTCTGCTAACTTCCAGAACTACAATTCATATTATAGTGAGACATTTTTGTATTTTTACTATAGGAAAATACTCTTAATCCAAGACCAACTTGTCTGTGTTTCTGTTCTCTATAGCTAATTTAAAATGATTCTGGTTAACATTATTTATTTAATATGATTTTGGCTATATTGTCTTTTTGTATCTATAAAGAAATCTATTTCCAAAAATAATATCTAATTTATTGAAAAATAAATTTAGAACGCATTTTCCTATATACCAAAAGATCACGCACCTAAATCTTATAGAACCATTCCTCATTATTTAATTGGTATTTTCACACAACTTGTCTGTTATTCTTAAAAGACAGAAAACACTTCTTTTTCTCTAGAAGGATTTTTCTTCTGTGTTTAGAGCATGAGAGTTATATAAGCAAAGAAGATGAAGTAAGAGTAAAGGGAAAACAATTGAATTTGCACTCAGAATATATAAAGAAAAGCATATCATTGCTTTCTTCCCTTTTTAAGAAATTTAAGTGGACCAAATGTGGTTACATCAGATAGCAGAATAACAACTTTCAAAACTAGCAACACTTTGTACTTGTATTGCATGTGAACTACTACTAACTATGATGTACTACTGGAGGGCATTACCAATTGAGCTTACCACGTTCTTGCGGCCGAGGCCGAGACAGTGACGGCCGAGACAGTGGCCTGATTGGTTTCAATTTGACAAAAATAAGAGAAAACTGATAATGTGGCACCAATTAGGCGAGCGTCTCAATCGTGAGGACGGGTAGCTTCTACTTAAGAGGAGTGACAGAAACTTACCAGGTGCACAAAATCTCTTGCTGCAATTGCAAGAATATCTGCACAAGACACTACATTAGGACACTTTTTCTCCACCACTTCCTTAGCCTTTTTTACAGTCTCAAAACCTTCCACTCTCAAATCTTTATTATCCTCTGCATCCTTCTCTGCCAACTCCTTGCTTCCAGGCTTTGATGCTATTAAAATTGATGCATCACAACCCTGCACTCACTCATTCATATCAGAAATCATGAAAACGGGTTCGAGGAAAACAAATCAACACTTGCATGCAAATGTATATAAACCATTTTCATATGTTTGTATGTAGAAAGAGCTAGCTAGCTTACTTCTACAAAGCAATCATGGAAGAGAAGACGAATCGTGGCAGGTCCAGAAACAGGTGACTCTTTGAATTGTTGAGAAGTGACTGAACCAACAAGCTGTTCTACCAGTGGACAAGATTTTGCATAGTAATCAACTCGAAGCTGGCGAGGTACGCGTGTCGTGTTCTTACTAAGTATTGCTAAGCATGATGAATTCTCAGTCAAAATGAAGAAAATGAAGAAAGAAAATGTGAATAGAAATGATGAACAAGTGACAGACATGAGTTATGGAGAAAGAAAAGAAAGAGTGAAAGTGAGGAATGAGGATGGGAAATTTGTTTAATAATTAAAGGGAATCAAATCCCGTGAGTCTTATAGAAGAGGTAAATGAAGGTTGATATATTATATTTATTGGTTTCTAATACTGAAAAAGACAGACATACTCAAAAAGAATTCATATGATTTTAGAGATTTTTTTTGTAATGTGTTGAAAATAAGACTTGAAGTTCACCTACCTGATAACAAGTTTCTGACAACATATATTTGGTTTATTCATAATGTGTTTATCTTTGGTCAAATGGAAATATTGTGTCTATCAAAGAAATACTATCCTATTATGTCACTTTGGTTTATTAGTGCCTTTAGATTGAGACAATTAGTAACAGCTTATCAGAGAGAAACTGTGGTTTATCACTAATTTTTTTTATTATTATCATAAAACAGGAAACTACTAATTTTTTTATTAGCATTTTTAATTACTTGCAACTTAAAGTGTTCCGTCAAGCCAATTTAGTAAGTAGCTATGCAAAAATATTGGATGCTGGCCGATTCGAATCTGCGACATTTCACTTATTTATTTTTAAAGAGTGAATTCTAATAACTAAATTATTTGACAAAAAAAATTACATCAACACCTTAATTTTGCGAAATTCGCTTTATACAAACATGATCCACAAGTAGTCAATGACCCTCAGATATACCTATAATTTATTTATAAAGGATTTACTGTGATATTTATCTCTATAGTACCAACATGTTTGACATGTTGAAACGAAGGTGTATCTGATATTCAACATCTGTTCGAAAAAAAGTAATTAGATGTATTTCGTTATTGGAACAAAAACTTACCTATAAAAGGGAAGATAACTATTGCGGTAAGACTTTTTGTGTGGTGGTTGTGGTTCTTCAGTGATTAGACGAGTTTTTGTAAAGAAAAGGTTAACACTCTGAGTGAGATAAAACTTTGCAAATATGAGTGAAATAATACATGGATCTGACTTAGGGTCATACTTATATAAAGAAATTTTTTATAATTGTCTTCGATTTCTTTGGCATGGAGTGTGTGCGACCGTTAGCTGTGTGTATCAACAATTGAGATGGAAGGGAGGTCATGCTCATGTTTGTTGTACGAGAATAAGGGTTCATATGTATGTCACCGATTGCTATGCCCTTCTTGGATTGAGCTGGTTTTTATGGGTCATTGGTCAGCTCAAAACAGTTATTCTCAAGTTCTTTCTATTAACTTTTAAGCGAAGATTATTGATGTAGAAATTTGTGAGGCCGACCCAAAAATTTGAACCATCGAAAAAGTATGTCCGTTGAGAACATGCATCGATGAAAAGGCATTATATGGTGGCATTGAGTGAGAGTAGTTGAATAGATACAAAATTGCCATTTGAAATTGACATCAGAATCTTCATTTTAAGGGAGAGGTCTTTCTCAGTCGTGTTTATTCACAAACGTGATTTCCTTTAAACGTGTGTCAAAGTCCAACGTTACGTCCAAATGATGATTTCGCCTCATTTTCCCATACAAGTTTATTTTTTATTATTAAATCAATAAGTTTTACCATATCTCACTTGATCAAACTTAGGGGTGGCAAAACGGGCTCGGCCCGCGGGACATGCCCGTTTTGCCCGCACTTTTGTGCGGGGCGGGCTAAGGATTTAGGCCCTCACCCTCAAATGTGTCCGTCCCGCCCCGTTTTTCTCGCGGATTTTTACGGGCATGTGTATTTACATAAATTTTTGCATTTTTAGGCTTAAAGAGTGCAGTGTCCGCGGGCTTTCCCCGCCCCACCCTCACTTTTTTGCGGGACGGGTCTAAGTTTTAGGCTCGCATCCTCAACTATGACCGCCCCGCCCCGCCCCGTTTATTTGTGGGCTTTTGCGGGGCGGACCTAAACGGGGCGGGCATGCCCGTTTGCCACCCCTAATCAAACTTACACAAAGGACAACACTTATTTCATCCGTACATCATAGCATAATTTACATAAAATAATAGAGTAGAAAAAGAAACACATTAAATTTACATAATAAACATGCTAGTAAGAGGGTGCGTCCCACCAACACCACTATGGTACCACCATTGGAAGAGTACTTAAATGCAAGCCATGTGCAACCAATATAGCACCACTAGTTTATAAATAAATGAAGTTATTGAAACTAATTAACTAAGCTGAACAACTTCACCATCCCTTTGAGTGAAAAAAAAGTGAGTAAGTAGCTTTTACTTTTTTCAGGTTGGTCTTAAGTGGAAGAGAACGCCTTTTTTTGTGTGACTGCAATTAAAAAGGTGGTGGACCATTTTTGAACAGAGCAAATTCATTCCTTGTGTAAGCCTAAGCATTAGAAGAAGGTACTTTATGATAGCATCAAATGCATGCATTCAGTTAGTAATGTGAAAGTGACACACCCTTTCACTTGTAGGGTTAAGTAGTTGTCTTCTTTTGTTTTTTATCCACATATATGATTTTGTATTGTTTTTTTAAATTATGTACAAGATGTGTTACGTTTGTTGATTTGTTGGAGTTCTAGTGTCATGTTTCCTTTGGAAATAAGGTCATCAATGAGTTAATAATCCTTGTTAAACTTCAATTGATTTTGTGTGTGTTTGAATGTAGCATTCTTACAATGATAAATTCAGTTGTTTAATCCTTAATCCATAGGATTTGTTAGCTAATTTGTATTTTCCGTTACAAATGAATAGTCTTTTTTATATTTAGTCCATGATGATTTTTCAATTCATTCTCCTATAAGTTTAAAAGTATATAAAAAAATAATAATACTGAAATCGTGTTTATTAGACAAGATTTCAAATATCTGCCATTTATTTTGATCGTTTGTTCCATTATTCGAGGTCTTTGGTGAGGTAATCTTAAACAGAACTCACATGTCACTAGGCTTCATAATGGATTGTAAGGGTGACAAAACAGATGAGACATGCACGTTTAACTCAACACTTTTAACATGCTGAACTAAGGTCTCGAACATTCACCCTCTACTTTGACCTTTTGCCTCGCTTTTGGAGGACTTTGGCGGAATGAGCCTAAACAAAGTTGACATGCCGCTAGGCTTCATAATGGATTATAGGGGTGACAAAACAAGTTAGACCAACTTATTTAACAAATAATTTTTAACGTATAGAACCAGGGTTTCAAATGTTCGCCCTCTACTTTGACCTCCCGCACTGTTTTTTGCGTCCTTTGACATGGGTGATGCTAGATAGGATAGATGTTAGATATACTTCAGATTCATTTAAGTTGATTTTGGAGTTAATTTGAATTTTATTTAATTCTAAAATGTGTGTGTATAAGTAGAATTTAAGTTTTCAGTTTGCTATAGATTTTTTTTCATTGTAACAAAATTTTTAATTCAGTAAAAAGTTAGTTATAACTTTTTCTCTCTCTTTCATCCTCATCATCTTCATCTTCTTCCTCTTGTGCACCAACAATTGGTATCTAGAAATCTGGTTCAGATCCACGAGAAACACCAAGGGAAACACGAGTGAACGTGAGGCGTGTGTGATTGATTTCGGTTCTGAAATTCACAGTGAATTGAAGTTCGAAATCGTAATAGAATCTTATTTCTTGATTATGAGGAATTGGGAAACGCGAGTATTTGGTGAGATCTGAGTGAATTCTTGCACAACATCGAAAATGAACGGTGGAAACAGTAGCTTTAACACAAAGCTTCCAGTCTTTGATGGAAAGAATTAGAGTCAATGGATGATTCAGATGCGTGTGTTTTTTGACGCTCAAGATGTTCTTGATCTCGTCAATGACGGTTATGCAGCGGTTGCAACAAATGCAATTGAAGCACGAAGGAACACGTATAGAGAGTTGAGGAAGAAGGATCAGAAAGCTTTGTTCTACATCCATCAATGTATAGATGCGTGTTTAAAAAGACTGTTGATTCAACGACGATGAAGGTTGCGTGAGACATACTAGCACGTTGCTATGGAGGTGATGCATCAGTGAAGAAGGTGAAACTTCAGTCTCTACGTAAGCAGTACGAGAATATCAACATGAAGAACAATGAGAAGATATCGGATTACTTCTCCATAGGGATTCTGATCACAAATGAGATGAAATCTTGTGGAGAGACTCTTTCTGAACAAGTAATCATTGAAAAGGTACCGAGATCACTTACTCCTCAGTTTGATTACATTATTGTAGAAATTGAACATTCTAAGGATCTGAGCACCATAAGAATTGAAGAGTTATAGAGTAGTCTAGAAGCATAAGAATTGCGTCTGACTGAGAGAACCTCTAAAAGAGAGGTAGAGCAGGCTCTGAAGGCGTCTTCTGGTAAGAAGAATTAGAAGCAGTCTTGGTCAGAGGCCAAGAAGAGACATGTTAGTGGTTATCATAAGTCATAAGTCTCCAACTCTGATGAGAAGAAACATCAAAAGGGAAAGGATACGTTTGATAATAAGAAGGTTCAATGTTATTGTTGTAAGAAATTTGGTCACTTTATTGTTGACTGTTGGTCAAACAAGGAAAGAAAATTAAAAGAAGCAAATATAGCTAGAGGAGAGTCGGATGATGAACCTGTGCTATTGATGGATTCTGAATCTGATGGTGGATATTTGGTAGACTGGTGGTATATGGACACTAGTTACTCAAATCACTTAACTGGAAACAAACAATGACTGATTAATTTTGACTCTAGAAAGAGGACAAAAATCAGATGTCCTGATGATAAGTATATGAATGCTGAAGGAATAGGAAATGTCAAGGTCAGAGTTAAGAATGACAAAATTCTTCTGATCAAGGATGTTTGATATGTTCATGGCATAAAAAGAAATGTGATGAGTGTAGGTCAACTAATTGATAAAGGTTTCTCAGTTACTATTGTCGTACCTCAAAAAAATGAATTAAACGCTCGTGAAGCACAATCGCACGCTCGCGAAATAGACTAACAGAGTCGCCACCAAACTTTATTTATTTCTAAAGAGGGAAAAGGAAAGGTTTCTCAGTTACTATTTTCGTACCTCAGAATATGATGAAGTTGGGTTCTAAGTTCACCTTAACCTCAAAACTGTAAAACCTTCACCTATAATCATCAAACCTATTCAAGCCATCCATATTCAAACCTTCTCTCCTTAAAACCTATCATTTAATCAAACATGTTCTGATTCTGAAGCTGAACATGTAACCTTAACCCAACCAGAACCTACTTCTCCACCAGAAACTCAACCATCACCTAAATACATATTTCTTAGCTAATTTGTATTTCCCATTACAAATGAATAGTCTTTTTTTTTATGTTTAGTCCACGATGATTTCTGAATCCATTCTCCTATAAGTTTAAAAGTATATAAAGAAATAATAATACTGAAATCGTGTTTATTAAACAAGATTTTAAATATCTACCCTCTACTTTGATCGTTTGTTCCATTATTCGATGTATTTGGTGAGGTAATCTTAAACAGAACTCACATGCCACTAGGCTTCATAATGGATTGTAAGGGTGACAAAACAGATGATACATGCACGTTTAACCCATCATTTTTAACATGCTGAACTAAGGTCTCGAACATTTACCCTCTACTTTGACCTTTTGCCTCGCTTTTGGAGGACTTTGGCGGAATGAGCCTAAATAGAGCTGACATGCCGCTAGGCTTCATAATGGATTATAGGGGTGACAAAATAAGTTAGACCAACTTATTTAACAGATAATTTTTAACGTATAGAACCAGGATTTCAGATGTTCGCCCTCTAATTTGACCTCCCGCCCTATTTTTTTGCGTCCTTTGATATGAGTGATGCTAGACAGGATAGATGTTAGATATAATTCAGATTCATTTAAGTTGATTTTGGAGTTAATTTGAATTTTATTTAATTCTAAAATGTGTGTATAAGTAGAAGTTGAGTTTTCAGTTTGCTATAGATTTTTTTTCATTGTAACAAAATTTTTAATTCAGTAAAAAGTTGGCTATAACTTTTTCTCTCTCTCTCTTTCATCTTCATCTTCTTCCTCTTGTGCACCAAGAATTGGTATCTAGAACTCTGGTTCAGATCCACGAGAAACACCAAGGGAAACACGAGTGAACGTGAGGCGTGTGTGATTGATTTCGGTTCTGAAATTCATAGTGAATTGAAGTTCGAAATTGTAATAGAATCTTATTTCTTGATTCTGAGGGATTGGGAAACACGAGTTTTTGGTGAGATCTGAGTGAATTCTTGCATAATATCGAAAATGAACGGTGGAAACAATAGCTTTAACACAAAGCTTCCAGTCTTTGATGGAAAGAATTGGAGTCGATGGATGATTCAGATGCGTGTGTTGTTTGACGCTCAAGATGTTCTTGATCTCGTCAATGACGGTTACGCAACGGTTGCAGCAGATGCAATTGAAGCAAAAAGGAACACGTATAGAGAGTTGAGGAAGAAGGATCAGAAAGCTTTGTTCTACATCCATCAATGTGTGGATGTGTGTTTAAAAATATTGTTGATTCAACAACGATGAAGGTTGCGTGAGACATACTAGCACGTTGCTATGAAGGTGATGCATCAATGAATAAGGTGAAACTTTAGTCTCTGCGTATGCAGTACGAGAATATCAACATGAAGAACAATGAGAAGATATCATATTACTTCTCCATAGGGATTCTGATCACAAATGAGATGAAATCTTGTGGAGAGACTCTTTCTGAACAAGTAATCATTGAAAAGGTACTGAGATCACTTACTCCTCAATTTAATTACATTGTTGTAGGAATTGAACATTCTAAGGATCTGAGCACCGTAAGAATTGAAGAGTTGTAGAGTAGTCTAAAAGCATAAGAATTGCGTCTGATTGAGAGAACCTTTGAAAGAGAGGTGGAGCAGGCTCTGAAGGCGTCTTTTGGTAAGAAGAATTAGAAGCAGTCTTGGTCAAAGGCCAAGAAGAGACATGTTAGTGGTTATCATAAGTCATAAGTCTCCAACTATGATGAGAAGAAACATCAAAAGGGAAAGGATAAGTTTGATAAGAAGAAGGTTCAATGCTATTGTTGTAAGAAACTTGATCATTTTATTGTTGGTTGTTGGTCAAACAAGGAAAGGAAATCAAAAGAAACAAATATAGCTAGAGGAGAGTCGGATGATGAACCTGTGCTATTGATGGATTATGAATCTGATGGTGGATATTTGGTAGACTGGTGGTATATGAACACTGATTGCTCAAATCACTTAACTGGAAACAAATAATGACGGATTAATTTTGACTCTAGAAAGAGGACAAAAATCAGATGTCCTGATGATAAGTATATGAATGCTGAAGGAATAGGAAATGTCAAGGTCAGAGTTAAGAATGGAAGAATTGTTCTGATCAAGGATGTTTGATATGTTCATGGCATGAAAAGCAATGTGATAAGTGTAGGTCGGCTAATTGAGAAAGGTTTCTCAATTACTATTGTCGTACCTCAAAAAAATGAATTAGACGCTCGTGAAGCACAATCGCACGTTCGCGAAATAGACTAACAAAGTCGCCACACAACTTTATTTATTTCTAAAGAGGGAAAGGGAAAGGTTTCTCAGTTACTATTACCGTACCTCAGAATATGATGAAGTTGGGTTCTAAGTTCACCTTAACCTCAAAACTGTAAAACCTTCACCTATGATCATCAAACCTATTCAAGCCATCCATATTCAAACATTCTCTCCTCAAAACCTATCATTTAATCAAACATGTTCTGATTCTGAAGCTGAACATGTAACCTTAACCCAACCAAAGCCTACTTCTCCACCATAAACTCAACCATCATCTAAATCCACACCTCATAAAGAACCTAGCCATGTTCAGACTCAAATCAAAAACCAAATTCCATCTGAGATCCAGATTGAAACTGAACAAATTATTCAGGAGCTATCTCTAGTTCAATTTGCATCCGAACCTAGAAATGAATTTGAATAAATCCCTTTTGACCTTCTTCATCCTAAAACTTCCCTAAACCTAATTATCCAAGAAAAACCAACCCTCTGGCCCTTCACAGACTAACATTTCATCTCTTTCACATGTTATCCAAACCATCATGGAAGAAATCAAATATATCTTTCCTGATAAAGTGCAGAATTTGGTTGATGAGAGAACTTCTACTTCTGACCCAATAACTTATACTGCTAAGTGGGATTCTCTTCAAACCTATGTTGTATCAGTTATTCAGAATCTAAAGGATTCTACTTCAGAATTTGTCACCTCTTACAGCAAAAAGACAAGAGCTTTTGGAATCAAAGTTGATCTCTATTGTTGTTACTCAACAAGTGATGGCTATCAAGCAAGCTAAAATGGATGAAAGGATGAAGTTTATGGATGCCAGACAAGACATCATGGGTGCTAATCTTAAAGTCATTATGGATCTTCTGAAGAAACCATGGGCTTATGACTTAGAACCTATTTTGTGTTTCCTTTATTCATCTTCGTTGAACTAATTCTTATTAATGTCAATATGTTTTTAAATCATATATGTTATTTCCTTTTATCTCACTTGCTTATATGTGTGTTATACTATGAGCTATATTCTTTCGGAATATTCATGTCTTCTGATAAAATTAAAAACCTTTTTTTATTTATGCTCAATTGGTTGAACATTTTTTTCTTCTCTGACGATTGGATCATTGATAAGGAATAAAATGACTATTCAGTAATTACCATTGCAAAAAGACTCATATTTCATTAAATTTAGAAGAAGAGTACAAGAGGATTAACTTACATAAATTTATCTAAATCTGAATAATATCCTCGAGCACATAAGGATGTCTCCCATTCTATATCTCTCTCCTTAAAACCTTTATCATAGTCAAAGTAAACAATTTTCTTTGGCATCTTCTTCTTCTTCTTCTTCTTCTTCTTCTTCTTCTTATTATTATTATTATTATTATTATTATTATTATTATTATTATTATTATTATTATTATTATTATTATTATTATTATTATTATTATTATTATTATTATTCTTGAGAGTCTTATTCTTCTTAGAATCCTTCCTCACCCTGAGTACCCTTTCACAGTGGTTGACCCAGAAGAATGGGCTTCTTCATTTGTCAGCTGCTGGTGCTCCATAGTCGTGTTGGTCTCCCTCATAATTATGGCCTCTATTGAGACCGTGACATTGGAGGTGTGCTTTTATAAAGGATCTTGAGTTGGATGAAAATGCGAGAATTCAGACTATGGAGGTGTGCTTTTATAGAGGATCTTGAGTGTCTCTTAAGTTGCTTATGAAAGTTAAATCACATATGTTCCTTAATGATACTCTAGGTATTTTAGCTCATTATTGCAATGATTACTTTTGATGGTTCAAATTCCTGGAAACTAAAACACGTGAGTCTGACCATTTTGAGAAGTCGAGAATTTTTTTTCAACCAATATGATCCATTTCTATTTCCTTTTAAAATCGTGGTTAGTTTTCTGGAAGTGCAAAAGCTATTCTTAAATATTTTTATCATAATTTATTTCTTCCGAAATATTTTTTTTTCTCAAATATCTTCTCTCTCTCTCTCTCTCTCTCTCTCTATGTATATATATATATATATATATATATATATATATATATATATATATATATATATATATATTGACATGTATTTTCTTAATTTTTGTTGATGACAAAAGGGGGAGAAAATCATGGGAGTATTTAAGAGGAATTAAAGTATTTTTGAAATGCTTTTTTATACCTGAACCCTCATTAGAACTTATTTTATGCTTAAATATGAACATATATGTTTTATGCTATCATAATAAGTTTAATTAACTTGGATATAACTTAGGGGGAGCTTACAAAACTCAACCTTAGAACTATTAGACTCATGGGGAGCTTACAAACCTCAAATTCTGATGTTGTAAAGTTTGTTAAACTGACCAACCATTGTTCTTAAATACATTTGTTTTCCATCATAAAAAATGGGGAAATTGTTGGAACAATATTTGTTAATATCTCTTTGGTTTTGATGATAACAAAGTACTTAAAGAACAATTAGGTATACTAACATATGTTCAAGTGTTCATGATCACAAAGCTTAAAGTCTACTCATATATAACTCTACGGAAAGCATTTGTTGATAAGTTGAATGTCTCAAATTCTGATGGATCAGAATCTGATGACTCTGAAGGATCAGACTCAGAACGTGGTGCTTCAGCTTCTGAAGGTTCAAAATCTGATCATGATGCTTCTTCCTTTGGTGACAGCTTAGACTCTGGAGTCCTCAGCTTGAAAAGCTCAGCCTCTGGTTCTTACTCTGTCCCCATAGTAGACATATCTTGTCAACACCAGACTTAGGGTAAAAGTCAACTAGAGTTCCTTAGTGTAAGGCTCAATAAAGGCTAATGTGACTTATCCAGTTCGCCCTCCTCGTCTGGTTTATACCTAGTATGTAGTGGAATATGTTATTACAATTTGGTTAAAGATCTTTACAAGATTTATCTTATAACGTATCTCTTTCTTGGAGGTGCTGCATTTCAAATGTTTCACTTGTGCAAAAACCTTTCTAACGACTCTTTTATCTGCCTCTATAAAAGGGAGATAAAAGAGTTGAAGGAAGATTAACAATAAAAAACATCTTAACAAAACACATTGAGTAAAACCTTTCAGCTAAAGTTTCATCTGTTCATTTGCACAGGCTCTTAATATTTCTTATCTTTGTATATCTTAGAAATCTTAAGTGTTAAGTTTCATTATGATTGTTGCAATACTTCTATACTTATGATTGTATATCAAAGTATAGTTGTAATCATTTATATTAAACTGTTTGTTTAAAGTAGAGGAAGTCTCTTGCAAGGTTGCTTGAGCAGTAAATTCTCTTGCCAATGTGCTTGACCAGTGAAGTCACTTTCTGGTGTGGTTGAGTAGGAGTATCTTGCAGGATTGCTTGAGCGGAAGTCTCTTTCTGGATTGATTGAGCAGTTGAAGTCACTTTCTAGTTTGATTGAGAAAAGTTGTAATCAGGAATGATTATAGTGAAAATCTCTTATTGGACAAGGGGATTAGACTACTCTCAGTTTAGGAGAGGAGGCATGATAAACTCTAAGTGTGCCTTACTATTGCTTCTTATTGTTTATCATCCCACTGCAAACTAACTATGTATTCATACTTTGAACTTGTTCAGATTTTGAAGCTGGTTTTATTCAAAAGTTGAAAAGAAATAACATACATAATTTAACCCCACCTTCTTGTGTATTTTTTGCACCTTCAGTGTCAACACCTGAGTGAACTTCTGAAGAGATTTCAGACTCTAAAGGAGATTCTGAGTTTAAAGACGAGTCAGAGTCTAAAGGTGACTTTGAGCCTGAAGAAGTGTTTGAAGGTGACTTTGAGGCTGAAGAAGAGTTTGAAGGTGAATCTGAGGCTGAAGAAGAGTCTGAAGGTGAAATTGATTTTGATCCAAATTTTGATGATGATCCAGAATCTGGTGGTAATCATGACTCTGAAGGTAGTCCAACATCTGATATTGTTCCAGCATCTGCATAAGATTTTGAACAAGTTCATAGACCGCAAAGAATCAGACAAATATGAAGAAGATTTGCAGAGTTTGACATGTTGCAAGATACTGAGATAGACTCTGAAGGGGAAATCATTCAGTGTGCCATGTTGGTAGAATTTGAACCAGACAATACTTAAGAAGATCTTAAGAAGAAAGTGTGGTTTAAGGCCATGAAAGAAGAACTCGATGCTATAAAAAGAAACAATACTTAGGAGTTGACCAAGCTTCCAAAGAACAAGAAATCCATCAGTGTCAAATGAGTATACAAGGTGAAACTAAAGCCGGATGGATCAATTGGAAAACACAAAGCAAGGTTAGTAGCTAAATAATTTCTATAGAAACCTAGACTAGATTACTTTTAGGTGTTTGCTCATGTAGCTAGACATGAAACAATCAGTCTGGTGATTGCTATAGTTGCTAACAGGAATTGGCCTATGATGCATTTAGACGTGAAATCTGCATTTTTGAATGGTCATTTACAAGACGAAGTTTATGTATCATAACCTCTTGGATTTGTGAAAAATAATCAGGAAAGGATGGTGTACAAGTTGCATAAAGCCTTGTATGGACTGAAACAAGCTCCTAGAGCCTGGAAACTGAAAATTGATTCATTTTTCAAGCTTCAAGGATTCAGAAAATATGAGATTGAGTATGGTGTTTATGTTAAACATACATCTGATAGCAATATGATTCTAGTGTCTCTATATTGATGACATATTGCTAACAGGGAGCTGTTAAGAAGAGATAGCTAAGTTGAAGAAGGTGGTGATGAATGAGTTTGAGATGACTGATCTAGGAAATATGTGTTGATGTAAGCCCTAGAGGCCTTTGGTCTTGTATTGAATTATTTATTAATAATAAAAGGCATTTACTTTATCATGTTTTCTTAATAAAGTCCCTAAAATAGCTAGTCCCTTTAATGTATCAAGTGTGACTTGATCATGAGATCCCATTAAACATAAGGACACTATTCTTAAAGTATCTGTACTCGAGCTTTATTGTGAAGTGAGATAACATTAAAGCATTAAGACTATTATGTATATAGACTGATGGTCACATCTCATGGATCATGGATAAGGAGTTATCAAGTCTTAAACATAGGTATGAATATTATGAGTAATATTTATAATGGATTGACCCGCTATGAGAATACTACATAGAATGTTATGCAAAGTGTCATAAGTTATTCTCATGGTGATAGTGGTGTATACCACCCTTTGACCTGAAACCACTATGGATCCTAGATGTAGAGTCGAGTGCTTTATTGTTGATCAAACGTTATCCGTAACTGGATGACCATAAAGGTAATTGATGGATACTCTACGAAGCATGATGAGGGACATGAGTGACCTAGATGGAATTTGCCCATCCTGCATAACAAGATAAATGTCTAAGGGCCCAATATTGAACTGGACAAGGATGACATGATTTATGCCTTGTGTTCAATATAGACATAAGGACAAAAGGATAATTGTACACACAAGTATTATCATAAAAAGGGATTTGTCACATGACATGACATTTTCGTGTCTTGGATAGTAGTGATGTGTTGCTAGATACTGTAGTACCCCAAAATTTTCCCCCCATTTTGCTTTTTCATCTAATCCATAACCTGAGACCCATCTAACCTCATTCATGTCCCATGCATATTCATCCTCATTCATTCATGGTTAACATTGACCAACAAACATCATAGATTCAAGGTTTCTGGTTAACAAAGCAGATTGGATTGGAAACTTTGGTATTACTCACCCTATGGGTTGCAACCCTAATTCTTGATCTTGACGGATCTTGTGTTTGACTTGATGGATGTCTAGCATTGACTTCTAAACCCTAATTGTGGGCCTGTGGTCTGAGGCATGACATGTTGAGCTTTGTATGGTGTTTGAAACCCTAATCAGGGATAGTTGGTGCATGAGTGACATGTTGGTTGACTTTTGAACTTGGTATTCCTCAAAACACTAGTTATCGATCTGAGGTATTTGTAAGTCATGTGCCTCGCTTTGAGGTGTTAGAAGCCTTAACCATAATTCATGATACTGGTGTATTACTTATGTTGACTTCTCACTTGGCTTGAGATTTTTGGTTATGGCTTGACATTGTGATCTTGACCTGACTCAAACCCTAAGCTCAGGCGATCTTTCACTCAGTGTGTGTTTCACTCAGCCTCCCGTGTTTGGTCCATTCATTCTATCCCCTTGGTGCTTGAGTCTAAGTCCTTGGTCTCATAACTTTCATCAACTTTCATACATTCGTAGGTTCACGTGTCTCGCTTTCATGTGTCAGTTATAGATCTCGGGTTTGAGTTTATGGTCCTGTTCATGTATTAAGCTGAGTTGTTTTCATTCAATGGGTCAATTACTTTCATTTTCATCCCTAAAACATCCATTACATACAAAAAAAGAGTGCAAAAAAGGTGTGATACATGGAAAAAACTCATTTTTGGGTGTTTTTACTCTGTGAGTCGACTCATGACTCGGCACAAAACCCTCGGGTCGAACAAGTCGACCTACAGATCGACTCAATTATGGGAAACTTGAGTGAGTCGACTCACTCACTCCTTGCATCGACTCATTCCCTTATTTTCCTTGAACCTTGCCCCTTCGGGTCAGAACAGGTAGACTCCCAGGTCGACTCAATTATGGGAAATCCTGATTGAGTCGACTCATTCGCTCTTTGCATCAACGTATTTCCAGTTTTCCTTTGAGTTATTTCTCCGTGGGTCCGGACAGGTCGACTCCCAAGTCGACTCAACCATGTGAAAGACTCTGTTTGAGTCAACTCATTCTCTGTTTGAGTCGACTCATAGCTTATTTTGCTGAAAATTTTGCACTGCTGTGAGAATAGGGCTTTTGGGTTGAAAGTTGAATTCTCATCATTGAAGATAGCCGAAGCTTATGATTCACGACAAGTATACACCTGCATAAACACCGGAAAAACCGCGAGCACTCGATGACACTCCAAGGTTCGGTACTTCATCAAACTTCAACCAAGCACATTTTGAACACAATAATTCTATAGCAAAACAAATACAATAAATACTTGAACCTGCACAAACATAACATAACCCAAAATCACTCTTGCACAAAACCATACAATTGGTAACCCACAGCTGCAAGTTACCTTGCACCTAAATTAAATAAATAGCATGCCATTAGCCAACATCAAAGTCTGATTTCATCCAAGTTCTCACCTGCAATAGCCAGTCATAAACCACCTTTTCCACTAAATTAACCAGTTAACTAACTTCCAACTCAATGAGTTAACTACCTAAACTCACTGAGTTCATCCCAACTAACTCCTAAGATAACTCCAAACCTGTCAATAACTAACTCCATGCCACATTAATCCCAAGCCTAATCACTATAAATTCTCATATTCATCATTATTTGAAGCTCTCAACCTTTTCTCTACACTTTTTGCAATCATCACCTTCAATTCTATGCAATTTCGGAATCCTCTCCCTCTCACACTCAAAGCTCAATTTCCAAAACTCCATTGAAGCTTCAAGAAGAGAGAGCTCAACCCCATCACACTATAATATTTTTGAAGAAGGAGAGTTGGAAAGCGATCTAATCGAAAGGAAGTAAAAGCAATATCTTACCTTCTTGTATAAGTGATTTTCCGTATTCATCTTCTCCAATCAACACTCGTCGGAGCAAATCTCAGCTTCGGAGGTAGGTCCATTTTTTCATCAATTCATTGCATTTTCGGTAGCTATACTGAACCGTGCACCATATTATTGCAAACCCCTACCATGAGGAGCTCTGAATCTTGTTCATGGAAGAGTACTTTAGATCTAAGTTCTTAGGGATTCTTGAGGATTTTGTCTCATTATTGGATTTAGGCCAGGAATTAGAGAGTTTGGAGAGTAGGTCCTTGTTCAGGAGATGGAGATGAAGATGGAGGTGTTTCCGCTTTTCATTTCCGGTAGTCACCATCGTCGGAAGTGATTTCCGACGCGGTGGTCCGTGGTGGAGCTCCGGCACTGGCAGTCTGAACTGTCATGGAAAAGGCGTGCAATGCATATTCAAATTTTTGTTGGCTGTTTCCAAGCCAACTCTCAAGCTTTGGGCTTATTTCTGTTTGGGGCTTGCCACATTCCAAGCCCAATGCATCACCCTATCATCCCAATTTTTCTGCTGCACCCCCTAGCTAAAAAATTTTGTTTAGCATTGGGCTTTGGCACCTGAAGTCCATGCATTTGGGCTCTGTGTTTCTCTTTTTTTTTCACATCTCCAAATCAGGCCTGCACCCTCTGTTCTACAAAGGCCCACACTATTTTATTGGTTTTTTTTATATTTGTTTTGTTAATTAGATAACTTTGATTGATAGAATTTAGGTTAATGGGGCCAATTAGGGGTACAACCAGAATTTGCATAATTAGAATTTTGGATTCGATAAAAATTGTCAAAAGATCATTTTACCCTTTAGGGGTAATTTTGGACATTTTCACTCATACAATCATATGCTCCTTTAGGAATAGAATTTAACTTAGAATCTTAATCATAACATGTTCCCTTAAGAATTTTAACATGGAATTTTAATCGAATTTTTGACTAACCATGACATGTACCCTTAGGATTAGCTTGTAATTAATTCCAACCATTAGATTAGGTGCTAACCTAGTTTTCAAACCAAAACAAACCCATGATTAAATTGATCAAAAGCAATTCTGATTGATTAAATCCTTTGAACTTTTATAATCCCACAGTCTAAATTGAGTGGCCAAAAGACCCTTGGTCACTTAATAAGACTTTTATTCTAAATTGTGGAGCTCGAAGCCTCAAGTCAAGATCTTCAATCAAGGCATCCGCAGTCACACCAAGCAGCGGATTATACAAGAAAAATCAAAGGTCAACACTTGGTTAACACGATTCAAATTGTACGAAATGTGCCTTAAGTAATAAGGAATGATGAGATGGAGTCTCTCCTATGCTTGTCTAGAGCGACTTTGCGTATGGTGCGTATGACCCAAATATTCAAAGTGTTCGCCCTTATTCATAGACTTTAGTACAATACGAACCGATTAAACTACCAAGTCTTCTTCACACAAAATCAGCATCAACACAAGGATCAACCATGAAGATTCTTCACCAGCAACTGTAGCGGTAAATTCATGATCATCAATATATGGATAAGCTAGACATCAAATAACAAGAGTCGCCACCGCACTTTTATTGTTTCCAAGGGAAAAGGGAAAAAGTACGAACAAAACCCAAAAGTAAGAAGTTTTCAAATCAAAACTAATAAAATGTCAGAGATTACAGGTAAGGGGGTTGGTTACACAGAGGGAAGGTGTTAGCACCAAAAGTGTCCTAGGTACTCCTAGGGAGCCCTTTTTGTGTGCATATGTATTTGGTACAAAATGATGTTTACAAATAAATAGAATGGGGGGATGAGAAAAGAATTCATTAATTATATTTTTGTGTTTGACAAGACCTTCAGACTTGTGCCTACGTACCAACATAAAAATGAGGGATCAAAACCTCGTAGTTCGTGATACAAATTTCAAAATGAATGCATTGCTTTTAATAAAAATTAAGTTTGAAAGGAACAAAGGCCTAAAAATGGTTTGAATGAGTTAGTTCTTTTTGGATTTTTGAAAGTTTAAGTCAAGTATAGTTAAGTTTATTTACAAGTTTTGAAAATACAATGGCATAAGGTTAAAGTTTCTATCTTTTTGCAAAGTGGTCAAAGTTTAGAACAAAATAAGTTCAATCAAAGAAGATTTTGAAAAGGGAGGGAGAGATTTTGAAATTAAAGAAATGGGGAGAAGATGAAGAGATTAATCTTATGCACAAAATTAAAAGTTAAGAGTTGAAAAGATCTGACCAAATGGGTAGCAATCCAATAGACAAGAATGTCAATAAAAACCCAGAATTCCCTTGGACATTTAGAATCAAGCAACACACAAATGCACAATTATATTATCTTGAAGAGCAAATGCATCAAATAAATATAGCCACATCCAAGCTTTAGCCGTTCCATGATCTTCTTCAGATTAGCCCATGTAACAGATGGATTCCACAAGTCACAGGTTCAAAATAACAGCTTCACAATGATCATGTTGCAGATGAACTCAGAGGGAATCTTGAATGATGTATCAGATGGAGTTTCAAATTGCAAGCACTTGGTTCCACACATGTTGGCACTGGCCAAGTCCTTTAGCATAGGAATGTTGCCTAAGTTCTAAGTCCATTTGTCCAAGATCAAGCTAACAGTCCACACAAAAGTTTTTTTTAGGGTTTTTGTTGTTATTATGTATATTAATGGTCAAAGACCACACAAACAAGCAAAGTATACACAAACAAGATATATCACACAATATGGTCCAAGTGGACAAAGTGAAAATTTCATTAACATAAACAATTAGAATGGTATAAATAATGGCAAATGAATAAAGGCTAAAATTAAATGACATTAAAATAAATGGCTTGTAATTAAAAGTTAGTTGTTAATGGGTTAGAAGTTAGTATTGTTTTGCTTTTGCTTTTCATTTTTAAGTCATTCTTGGGAGAACACTCAACCCACTTATTACAAGCATGGATCCTTGAGCCAAGACATCTTCCAAAGGAAGGAAAAAAGGCCAAGTTTCCACACAATACCATGAAAGAGGGGAGACTTACAATCTCACTAACTAGAATGCTATGTCTTTTGTGTTACAAATTTAGCACTATGTTAAGCAATCGTAATTGGACTTATGTAGAAGTCACAACTATTTAAGGTCGGGCAATAGAATTTTGGTGTTAATGCATGTTAGAGACATAGTATAATGGACTATGCTCATGAAACATACCACACACAAAAAGAATATGCAAAAGAGGTGGCCTAATCTCATCCATACTCTAGTTAATTTTTCAATCAACTAGCTTTAGGAATTTGAGATATCATAGGTCAAATGAGATGAATGCATAAAGAAGGGGAATGAGATGAAGAGGGAGGGGAATGGATCAAAACTCAAATTTATCAAAGGAGGACTTTTACCAAATCAATATGATCCATTCATTTTGGGAGATGGAATGTACATTCCATCAATCCCCTAAATCCAATGATATTAACTTGACAAAGTCAAATCAACCTTGACCAAGACCCAACAACAAGAGTCAAACTCAAACAACTCATCACAATTGGTCAACAAAATTATTTGGTATTTATTCAAATTAAAAATATTAAAATAAGGCATTTAAATTAAATATGGTTTGTCAAATTCCTAAAACCTCATCAAAACACCAAAGAAATAGTCATGAGATTTATCATAGGTCAAGCAAGGTCAAAGGACCTTGGAGAAAAAATTTCAGAATTTTTAAAGACTTAAAAGTATTTTTAAACAATTAAAAATAATCACAAAATCAATTAAATCATGAAAAATATTAATAATGATCCAAAAAATAATTTTAATTCAAAATATGAAAGAGGAAATTATTTGAAATTTTTTGGTGAAACTCTCATATTTTTTGGATCAATATTAAAATTAATATGAATAAATGAAAATAAAAGGAATAAAAGAAAATCAGAAAATAACAAAAAAACGTGGACCACTTGATCTCCCTCATTAATTGAGGTGGCATATCAAGTGGTCCTCAGCGCGCTTTCCACCGTTGACTTAAGTTAATGCACCACAGGGATGGTAATCAGAACCAATGCGTGAGATTAAAACAATTTAAAACAGATCAATGACTCTAAACACTTCCAGCGCATCGCCGGAGTCCAAAGGTCGGTCATCTTCTCCGGTGACCCTGGCCGGACTGGTTCACTCATCACCATCAAAAAAATGAAAAAGGAAGACATGATCTGAAAGAAAAAATGGTGTAGAGCACGAATCTGACCTCAATTTTAACTAACTCCACTTATATAGAGAGATACGAGGAGTTGAATTTTGAGGTGTGTCAACTGAGTTGCTTCGATTTAACCTCTAAGCAACTCAATCTTCTTGCCTACATTGGTAGGACTTCAGACAACCGAAGATACAAGAGAATTGAGTCGAATTGAGAGAGAATCGAAGAGATGACATTTTCTGGAAAATACCTTCAATGCAGGTCTGGATTCACTTGTTCTTGCTTTTGCTCGTGTTTAATCTTGCTCAGGATGCTTGCAGAAGTAGATTAAAATGCACAAAAGGTCTTGGATCCCTGGAGTTTTGAATCTCAAAACAGTGAGATTTAAACTCAATTTCCAAAGGAAATTCTCAGGATTATCCTCTCAAATGGAAGGGTTTGGTGTTTGGGATCAAAGCTGGCGCGAAGGAGTCCTCAATTCTAAGCATAGGGTGCTCTATTTATAGCTGAATCACATGATATTTGCACCTTACAATTGAGTTTCCAAAATTGGCAGTGAGTGATGCATGCGTGCATGGGCGTGTACAGGCCCATGGGATTATTCCATTTTATCCATAATTGAGTGTGAACAAGTCTGAAATCAAATTGGAGTGCTAGGCAATTGTACATGGAAGCTTGAAGTTTGATTTTTGTCAAATGATGATGCAATGTTCAACCCATGTGTGACCCATTCAAATCTTGTCCAAAATGGATGAAATTGGACTTTTTGGAAAGGTTAGATCAAGAGGAACAACTTTCATGTTGCAGACTTTTCCATTTGAAGCTTGTATCATGATGAATTTTGAGGTGGAAGTTTGGAAATTTTAACATATCAAAAAAAATTCTAAGTGTCAAGCCATATATCTCAATATTCCACCTTGCTTAACTTTTGATGTGAGCTTCAAATGAGAAAGGTGTATTTATTAAAGTTGTATCTCTTTCAAATACCTTAAAAATGGTCACTAATTTCACGTAATTTGGATTTGTAATGATAGAGTTATGCATTTTTGAAGTTTGGAAAAATCACTTGTTCAATGGTATAGGTCAAAAATGACCTATAATGTAACCTCATATCACATGCTCGTAAAAGTTGAAATAGCTCTCACTCTAAACATACAAGTTGAAGTATATATCTTGAATTTGATTGTGAAACTTGGAAATATTTCATATCATAAAAAATGAGCAAGTTATGGCCTTGGGAAGTTGACTTTCAAATTAGGGTTTAGACAAAATGACCTATAATGTTTCAACATAGAAAATGATTTTCCAAGAAAAAATAGCTCTAGGTATAAACATGAAAGTTGTTTGTAATGGAATTTATCTGGTGAAAAGTGTAGGAGATAGGGTCTAGGGAGACCCAGTTTTGATAAGATGAATTCATCTGGTACCATCAACCAACTTGCTAACCTTAAATTATTTTGACTTTATTGACTCATGGTAGATCATATATACATAAGATGATGAATTTTGAAGTGTCCCTTGAGAAATTTGATCAATTGGTGAGATGGCTTGTTGGAGAAGTTACTCAAGATACCTAGTCAAACTAGGGTTTCCAAGGCAAAACACCCTCAAACTCTTGAAGAAAACTTGATCAATATGACATGTAGGAATAAATGGAACTCATATATGATGCTCATAACCATTCTTGGACCAATTCATGATTGTGCTCTTTGTCATTAGTGTCATAAACCCTAGATGTGAACTTGATAGATCAATGGAGATCATGCCCTACCTACAAAAGAGTTAGGCAAATACAAAGACATATTTTTGTATTTTGGTTAGTAAAAAATGATAATATACAAGTATGATACAATCACATAGTGCTTGGTGATCTCTCCCAAAACAAACCCAATGAAAGAGGGGTAAGGAGGATGCCAAGGTATGATCCCAATGTTAGTGCTTATGATGAAATTGCATGAGGGATCTTAGGGTCAAAATTGGGGTCTTACAACAACTTGTCAGTTAAGAGAAGTACCATGCGAAAAGAGTCTTAAGTAGTAAGGAATGATGATATGGAGTCTCTCTTATCCTCGTCTAGAGAGACTTTGCGTATGGGGCGTATGCCCCAAATATTCAAAGTGTTCGCCCTTATTCATCGACTTTAGTATGATTCTTATCGATCGACTGTCAAGTCTCTTATCACTTCACTCTCTTACTTCATTCATCATTCTATTAATTTCTATTCATTTCTATTCTAATCACTCAATCATCTATTTTTGCCTCCAATCACCTTGTTTTCAGCCCTAGTAGGCTGAACTACGAAAGCTCTGGTTTCCTTATTGCACTATAAGGATACGTAGGCAGGAGAACCCATATTCTTCGTGAGCTACCTTATTTATCAATCAGTCATTCTTCATTCATTCAATCTATACCACCTTTTGAGATCAATCATACTTCTCCTTGGACTCCATGTCTATCCTCTTGGGATGTCGTAACGACAGTCCATTTCCTCAACCGAGAGTTGTTTATGGGCCATGCCCAAACATTTAATTTAGTCTTTCTTTTTGGCTTTACCCTATAGTGGTGGTCTTACTAGTCCATGCATTGGTAAATGCCTACCTTGCTATTCGATTCAGAGTTTATCTCCTTCTTGGATCCAAGATACTACTCTCTTTTGATCTCGAACCATTTGTTTCCCCAGCAAGTGATACTATTTTTTGTACTGCAGTACTACAATCATTCCTTGAAGTGGTGTTTTTCTTGTGAGCCCCCATTGCTTAGAAAAATGTCTCTCCCTCTATTCTCGTGGTTCCGAACTACGATTGCTCTGACTTTCTCATTGCACAATGAGAATACGTAGGCACGAGGATGAGAATCCTTGGAGAGCATACTTCTAATTATTCCTTCTTCCTCCTTAGGGTATCATTCATATCTTTCATTATTCATTATCTGCCTTCGATCATAAATCGTTCACCCAGTGACACATTGTTCCTTTGACATCGAAATACACTCTCTTTGGAATCCCATACACATCCTTTTAGGACGCCTAATATAGTCTGCCTTGCTACGTATAGTTGTTTGGGCTACAACCTCAAACACTTAATTCCTTCCTTTTTTGACTATACGTATCGGTTAAAGTTGCTTCCCTCTATGGTATGAATTTCATTTCTCTTACGGATTCCAGTATACTTTTACCTTTCGATTTCAAACAATACTTCTTCAGTCACTTGTCACCAAATATTCAACTCTGTGACTTTGGCCACTTCGTTTTGTTCATCTCCATGATACATTTGTATTCTACCTTCATTCATTTCATGTGATATACCAGTCACCTTTGAGCCAAATACATTACCTCTTTGTGCTTCTCCTTGCGTCACCTTGTGAACCAAGAGATGTTTGGGACTGTGCCCAAACACCTATTTCTTCGTCTTTTCGGCTTTACCCTATAGCGGCGGTTCTACTAGCCTGCGTACTAGTAATAGCCACCTTACTCTTGGATTCATCTTGTCACCCCTTATTGGAGCTCAAAACACTATTCTTTGGCTCATACCATACTTTGATCACATTTCTTTTCACCTCCCGCCTCAAGTTCCTTCAACTATGAAGCTCTGAATTCCTCATTATACTATGAGGGTACGTAGGCATGAGGGCCTTAATCCTCACCGAGCACTTAATCTATTTTCTTTCATTTTCCCATTCTTTGGCGAGTAATCTTTAGATATCACACCTATTCGAGCGAGAACAATCAAAATGGTTCCCATGGAGTACCATGGATGTTTGGGGTGCTAATACCTTCCCCTTGCATAACTGACTTCCTTACCCACTATATCTCTTTCCCACGGGTTTTATCGATGATTTCCCTTCCCTTTGGGGATAAATAAAGTTCGATGGTAATTCTGTTGTATGTTCGAGCGTGCGATACATTCGGGTATATTTTCGCTAGCTTCAGATACCGCTCACTGCTAATTATGTTAAATACTTGATTTAATATAATTGCCAATATCGCGAAAACCTACAGGGTCACACACAAAAGGACGGATTGATGAGAGACTGAGTAAATAAGGAACACCGTAAGGTACGATGCACTTAAGTGAATTGTAGAACCTCGTAAGGTACGGTGCACTTAAGTAGAATACGAAATATGGTGAGGTACCACGTGCTTAAGTGATTTTTGGTATACCATAAGATATGAGCCATATACACTTAAATGGGTTTTTTAGCTTGCAACCCACACAAGTGGTTCTATAAATAAGACCCTTGTGCAGAAGCATTTCACTTGATGAAATTTCGTTTCTCTCTCTCTCTCTCTCACACACACACACACACACACACACTCAAAGCCTTCATTCGTAGCAGCTAGCATTGAGACTGAAAGAATCCGTTCGTGTGGACTGAGTAGAGGCATTGTCACCATTCAATGCTCGTGATCACTCCTTAGATTTTCATCAAAGGTTTCAATCGTCACAAGAGGTAACAGTTTATATCACTGATCATGCTCATTCGTAAGGATCAGTAAAGGAAAAAATTTAATTTCCATTGCGTTTCAGATCAAAAAAAATCTTCAATATGATATATTTTTTAGGGATAGAGATAATATATTTTGATAAGGGTATAATTTTGCATCAATTGAAGTATGAACTTGAGCTTTTGAAGAGATTTGAGCTGATAAGAAAGTTTGTAATCACACCAGCTGAAACAAATCACAAGTTGGATTCTGATATTGAGAGTGATGATGTAGATGCTACAAATTTTAAATAGTTGGTAGGCTCATTGAGATATCTCTGTAATACCATATCTAATATTTGTTATGTAGTTGGAATTGTGAGTAGGTTTATGAACAAACCAAAGTGGTCACATTACCAAGCTGATGTCAGGATACTGGGGTTGTTAAGGGGACTCTGAAGTATGGAGTTTTGTTCCCTCTGGTGCTAAAACTGAGTCCAAGCTTATGTGTTATTTAGAATCTGATTGATGTGGAGATAGAGTTGACAAAATAAGTACTTCTGGATATTTCTTCAAGTATCTGGGAAGTCCCATTTTTTTGTGCTCCAAGAAGCAACCAATTGTTGCATTGTCAACTTGTGAAGTTGAGTTCATTATAGGTATTTTGACTGCTTGTCAAGCTGTGTGGATTTTGAACTTGCTGTAGGATCTGAAGATCAAGATGAGCAAGCATGTGAAATTGATGATTGACAACAAATCAACTATAAGTCTTGCCAAGAATCCAGTGTTGCATGGAAGATGCAAACACATATTGACACGAAGTTTCAATTTTTGAGGAACCAGGTTCAGAATGGGGTGCTTGAAATTATGCACTATAACACTCAGAAGCATCTGGCAAATGTTATGACAAAAGCAATCAAGACTGGACATTTTATCCACCTGAAGGATGAAATTGGTGTTGTTGATTTTTGATTAGCTGAATATGAATTAAGGGATGATGTTAGATATAACTCAGATTCATTTAAGTTGAATTTGGAGTTAATTTGAATTTCATTTAATTCTAAAATGTGTGTATAAATAGAAGTTGTGTCTTCAGTTTGTTAGAGATCTTTTTTCATTGTAACAAAATTTTCAATTCAATAAAAAGTTAGTTACAACTTTTTCTCTCTCTTCCATATTCATCTTCTTCCTCTTGGGCACCAATAATAGACACATCCCCTAGACTTCACAATGCATTGGGGGGAGGGGTGGGTTCGCCTGTTTAACTTGTCTTTTTTAGCGGCCAATTCGAAAATGATTATAAAAACGTTGAGGGCAACTAATTGTATTTGATTTCTATTTTACATTTGGTGGTTATGCGTATAGAGACGCTTAAGTGCATATTTTGGCTACCATTTATGGTGTTTTAAAACAATTTGATTTTAAAAAAACAGAGGATCCTATGATTGAGTATTGATATTTTCACTTTCAAACGGCTTGAAGATAAGATAGCAAGTTTATGGACGTGATCCTAACTATATAAAAAAATAATCTTTATTGTTTAGATGATTAAATATTTATAATTTTTATTTTAAAAAATACAAAATATTTATTTAATTTATGTTGAATATAATTATTTAATTTAATTTAATTACTAATTCTTTATGTTGTGGAAAAATTAAATACAAAAATTTGAAAACACATTTTTATTTTGTTGAAAAAGTACTGGTGGGTGGGGTGAGAAGATTCCCTCCCTATTAGGGTCGGGAAGATCCTTTTTTCCGTTGGAGGCGGGGCGCGTGCTCAATTACCATGCACGTATATATAGTCTTTGGACAAATTGGCTAACTTGCATCCTACAAATGAAAAAGCAAAATAATTTTATAAGTAAAAAAGTAATAAAAATAATTTTTGACATAGTACAATTTTAATTATTATATACATATTTTGACACTTTATTTTAGACGGATTCAAAAAGGCTAGCTAAATTCTAAAACAACTAAACTATGATGAAAGAAATAAACACAAAAACTTCAAGTACTAAAAGAACTAGCGAGAGAATCACCAAACTTATAGGGATAAAACATTCAATTTGAAGCTTCACATATACTCTAAAATTGAAAAGTATCATTATTTAATGTTGATAGTTCATATATGGTGTTAAGTGAACTTTTTACTCAAATACTGCGTATTTTTTTATTTTTTTTTAAAATAACTCAGTTTTCAAATAATTTTTCAAATTACTTCCGTTTCAAAAAAATATGTTAAGACGTAAATGTAAGATCAATTGACGTCTATTCTTAATTTTTAAGAGGGACGCCAATTGAATTGGCTATAACACATGGTGTTGCCAATTCAATTGGCGTCCATGTATATTAAATGAGAGGAGACACCGATCTAATGCCTCAGTGTAATGTGCAATTTTTTTTTGTATAAATAGAGGTGTTGTGTGATTCATTTTTCCACATCTCTTTTCATCATATTGCAAACATGTTTTGTATCCGTCGCCGCTATGGAAAAGTGATTTATTCGAGAGACAGACCTCCGATGGAGATGCTCTTCTGGAACATCTGTCGTTTTGATCAACTAAAGAGGAAGTTGGTTCGTTGGTTAGATGGAAAAATACCAGAATGGGGGGAAATTAGAAGTATTTAGAGACTCGATGATGTATTTGGTTGGGTGTGAGTAAAAACTGATAAGGATGCTAGGGAAATGATGTTTGGACTAGATGACATCAGTTTGATTGTTGTAATCAGTTAGAAATATTGTTTTTAAATGTTGTGGTTAAGTATTTTCATCTGTTTTGATATTTGTTATTTGTGTTGTTTATTTAGACTTGTTCGATTTTAAGTGTGCTTATGTTGGAGTGATGTTTGTTGTTAACCTTGTTGTAACAAAAAGTTATTAATATATAAAAATTCAAGGTTACAAAAATTGAAAGGAGGTACTAAATTATGATGCAAAGGTTACTCCTAGATTGAGATATTTTTTCTTATTTTGTCCGGTTTGACGACATATAATACATAATCTTGTCATTTTATCAATCGTATCCATTTCTGTTCTAATACACGTGTTACTTGACCGTCCTTTTTTCTTTCTTTACATCTCATTGTTGTGTAAAACTATGTCCCCTTCATATGGAGGTCGGTATTCCTCCATTGCTAGCACTGAGAAGCTTTCGTTATACACATCCATGACGGTAATGGCCTTGTAAACATCGACTAGATGGTTGTAAGCATCATGGCGAGTATGTGTGTATGCCACAATGACATGGGAGCAAGGAATACGGAAGGCCTGCAACTTTCCACAGTCGCACCAACTTCTATTTAGTATGACAGCATAGGATAAATTTGGCCTTCCCTCATTGTGGTCAATTGTTTCCTGTACACTGAAATTTTGCCTATGACGGTCAAAGATTGTAACCGCGTGTGTGGTAGCTTTAAAGTTTCCTCTTTCATCACTTTCATACAACATTCACTGAATAATTGACTTGACATTAACACTGCACTTCGTCTTTCACCTCTGGTTGCGAAAGTAGATGTCAACCTAAAATAGGTTGTTCTGACTAATATACGTGGTCGTGATTGTATATAAAATATAGTTTATCGGATACTTGACTGCAAGTGCACAATCTAGTCGTTTAGTTTTAAAAGATATCGAACCCACAGAGATCGATGGTCAAACTAATGCTATCGATGTTACTATGTTTAGCTAAGGCGGTGCTTTTTAGAGGTTTGGTTGAATAAAAATTAAATATAAAGAAAATTAAGTTTTTAAGAAAATATTAATGAAGGGATATCAGTATGCAACACATTAATTGTCAGGGATTCGATAAATCGTTGGTGTATATTTTAATTACCAAATACCTTTCAGTAGAAAATACTCATTTAAAAGGCTTTATCTCACACTCTCGTGATTGTTGACTCTGACTATACTTTTAAGTCAGAATGTACACTCTCGCTGTCCCATTTGAAGTTAAAAATACTTTTTGAAAATAGATAAGTTATAATTGCTTTTAAAGTGCTCTCGCTGTTTTTAAAATCAATGCCTAGTTTTTACTATCCAGTTCGACCCTCACGCTTTCGCGATTGTCGGTTCTAACCTTAGTTAATTTCCCACTCTCGTGGCAAAACCGTACTAAATAGCTTCTCACTCTCGTGAAAAAGTTAATTAAATTCAAATTAAAAACCACAGCCAGAAAGATTATTTGAGAAAAGAAGTTTACACCGATTATTATTAAATCCCGTCTAATTAAATTGTTTACATACCGATATCGGTAGTTTAGCCGGACATGTTAAATAATGCAAACACAGACGAACAGAAACAAATTAACAATAAAGCAAACATGATTATTTAATAATAAAGCAATAATAATAATAATTGAATAAAAACCTGGAACTTTAATTAATTGAATAGGCCGAATCTTGAAGTACTTGAGCAGTCCTCCACAGGTCGGTAGGACGCTGCTTCTTCGAAACAAATGCTTAAACTAAATTAACTAAGTTACAGTAGTTCCCCAATGTAGGAAACTACTACTTTTGGCTAAGTGAAGAACGGGAAGGGAAAGGAAAAATCAAAGCTCTGAATGGAATGGTAAACAAATTGTAGTAAAAGAAAACAATGTTTGCTGAAGAAAAACGACGTGAAAACAAAAATTGCAGTGGAAAAATAAATCCAGAGAAATAGGATTCTGGAGAGATGGCTTGAGACAGGAGAATGAGAGAGTCCGCAGGTTTCCAACTTCCATCCTTTTATAGTACCCCTTGGTCTTCGTGCTTGAGAAAAATAAGGATGACTTGGTTGAGTGAGAGATTCATGGGAAAATGGTTTAAGGAGCGAAAATTGGGGCGACGTGGATCACTTTTGTTTGAAACTCATTACGCTGACTTTTCATTCGTGACAGTCGTGATGGGCTTGTGGCGTTCGTCATAAACAAGGCGTGACGATCGTGACGGGGTGTGTGACGAGCGTCACATGCACAAAATTCATATTTTCTGGTTTTTCTGCCGTTTCTCTTCTGTTTCTTCTTCTTTTCCTTCTTTTTCTATACTTTGCTCATTTAAGCATGGGAATTGAAATACCTGCAAAAATAACTCGAACACTTGTGGAATAATCGAAATATAAATGAAAACGGTACGATTTTTGAATGTAAATCAAGGCAAATATACGATACATTTTCGTGTTATCAAACTCCTCTATACTTGAATCTTTGCTTGTCCTCAAGAAAATAATCAATATAAAATTCGAAGCACTAGTTAAACGCGAATACATGACACATTTCCAATTCGTACATGGTTGTTAGGTATTTCGTTAGAATGACAGATACTCAAGTAAAATACTAAAGATACAGTGACGACACAAGCAACAAGCATTAACATAAATCTCTCCTTTATACAAACCAGTTCGAATCATGCTATTATAGCTCAACCTAATGCTTCTTGTTCCTATTTCACCCGGTTTCATTCAAGCGCAATCACATTAAGCCCTTTGTTTTTACACGCACTTAGTGAAGTAGCCGGTTAGTGGCTTTGATCCTTTTTTAGCACGGGGTCTGGTACATGAGTGTGGTAACCCTTTATATATCCCAATTGAAGGTTGTAGGGGATCAAATCGTAGTTTGCCCTACCGAGTCCAGTACCAGGTACCTCTGAACCAACCGACAACGGGGTTTTCTTTCTTTTTTGTATATCTTGCAACCGTCTGTATGGTGCATTTTCAATTTCTCAATAGCAAAAGTATGAAAGATCTTCTCAATTCGTAGGTATCAATCACTTCTATTCATCGTCTCTTCACATGGTTTGTGTTTAAGACGGTGTTGACTGCTAGTATAAACTACTAGGGGTTAATCTAGGATGGAGACTTAAGGTATCGATATAATGGGTATTCAAACTGATCTCACAAAAGTGAGAGATCTAAGGTGTCAGGACGGTATCAATCTTGTTAGATTTTTCTCAGCTTCCTAACAGAACCTATGTAAGACAACCTATATACTCGTAGAGTATGTGTCGCACCTCGAAAAATGAGGATACGACTTTAAAGTGAAGCACAATCGCACGCTCGTAATGATGGACTGAACAGAGTCGCCACCGAACTTTATTTATTCCTAAAAAGGAAAGGGGAAATATCGATAAAACCTCTAAAAGAAAGGATAAGATATGGTCATCGCAACCAATATCAGGGTTCGGGAGTCGGTTACGCAAAGGGAAGGTATTAGCACCCCTCACGTCCGTTGTATTCAACGGGAACCGTTTAGTTAGTTTCGTTTTGAATGTTAGCTTATGTTAGTCTTCTCAAGTTATTAAGAGGGAGAGAATAAATAGAATCAAAAGAAAAGAGAAGATGTTTTTGGATTTTTTTACGAAGGACTAAACCTAAGTTTTTTTATTAGTGGGCCAGACAAGATTTACAAATCCTGCTCCTATGTATCTCAAAAGAGAAATCAAGGCTTACGTAGTTTTGGGTAGAAAAATGTTTCTTTGTTGGTCGACTTTAGCGAAAGCTATACTGTATTAATCGACGAAAACATTATTTTACCCAAAACAGATGAGGAGTGGACGCATACCACACATCGAACGGATTTATAAATCTACATTCGGAAAAGCGTCACTTATCTCGACTCAACAATCGTGGCCGAAACATTGTTTTGCATCACCTTAAGACAATATATCTTTCATTTATGAAAAAGGTTCTTTGATTAGTCGCACAGCGGCGAAAAAGAGTTTGATTGGTTGGATGTATTTTGAGTAATGGCGAGAACTTGGATGAGCGAGATATTCATCTCGAATCCTAGTCTTAGGGTTCCACCGGAATGCAAGATTCCAATGGTCCTTATTCATTCGAATTATTTAGAAAAAAAGTTATTTAATGAACAACGAACACTTGATGAGAACGAGACATGAGCCTCGGGATCGATAATTCAGGGTTCCATTGGAATGCTAGATTCCAATGGTCCTTTTTCAATCGAATTATTTATGAAAATTATTTGGACAACGAACACTTGATGAGAATCAACTATTCAAAGGGTTACGCCAGAATGCTTGATCCCAGCGGTCCTTTTCTTTGTCCAAGTTAATTATTGAGTGTTTTAAGAATGAAGAAAAAAGAATGAACGGTTAATCCAAAACGTGAAGCTCGGGACGGATTATTCGAGGGTTCCCACCGGAATGCGAAATTCGAATGGTCCTCTTCTTTCGTGTTTTAAAAAAAGAACTTAATCGGGTTGTAAAGATAGTTTGAAAATATATTACAGGGATAAAATTAATTTTTACAATTTTATATGCATATCGAATTAATTTTATATATAAAATCGAGTTCCCACCAGAATGCTAGATTCTAATGGGAGGAAATGGAATTAAATGTCGAAACTACGAAAAGTTAGTGAAATTTAGATTGAAAATATTAGTGAATTTGAATATAATTATTTATATGTGTAAAAGTATGAGCATAGACGTTAATAACCTAATTAAATTAATTAATGCATGGCAATCGATTAACCATACCAAATCCCAAATCAAAAAAATCAATAATTAAGAAAAATCTAAAAAAACTAAACATTTAAAATCTAGCAACTAATTAACAATTAAATTAAATTAATCAAATAAAATATTTAAATTAAAATAAATAGTAGAAGTTATGAAATAGCAAGCATAAAAATATGAAAGATACGCTACTCCTAAGTATCAAACCCACACCACCAAAGAAAATGAACTGTTTTCTCTCCACTAGACCACTTATGGTTATTTATTACTTTAATAATAATTTGAATATATGAACCAGAATGGATTAACATAGAAAATTAAAATAAAAAACTAAAATGATGTAGTCTGTTAATGAACGACTAATTAAAACAGTGGAAGAATCCCAAACGTGACCCTAGCCGCCTGGCTGTTGGGTTTGCAAAAAGATATTAATGGGTGGGGATACATAACACAGTATACTAACAGACTCTAATTAGTAAAAAGGTGCAATGGAAGACTAAATAATATTAAGTTTTAAATGCTTGGTTTTTCAAAATAAATAAATAAAAGAACAGGAAATGTGAGAGAGAAAGTAGCACAACCCAGAAACACATTCATCTTCCTCACGAAGAATCTCTCCAACTCTCGTTATCTCCCAATCTCGTCCCTCTCTCTCCCAATCGCGCATCCCTCAATCTCACTCACACTCATTCGACCTGTACCAAACTCACAATACCCTAATCCCACCCTGAGCGCAAAATCGTGACCCTCAAAGAATCAACAAAGGATGCTTACCTTTGTTGTTGGCTTCCAAGAACTCCCACGGTGGCTTTTCGGTGGAAAAAGGTTGTTTCTTCCGCTACAGTTCCCTCTTTTCTTCTGGATTTTTCGCCGTTTTCAAATTTAGGGTTTTCGTTTTTGTCGCCTAGATTTAGGGTTTTTCTTTGTGGTCGCCTCCGATGCCCCCTTGTGCGCCTCACCTCTCACCTTTTATATTCACTACCTAGGGTTTCAGATTGGTATACAGAGATTCAAAAAAAGAAACTTCCTGGAAGTGCTTTTAGGTGCTCATAATCGGATTGCCTTCTTTGATGCTTGGACTTGGAAAAGGTATCCTGAACCTATGCTTTTTCCTTCTACTTTGTCTCCATTCCATTTTGGGATATTTCTTGAATTTTAACGCTTTGCTGATTTAATTTGTTTTTATGACTGTTATGGTTTTTCGTTACGCATGTCTTGGAAGGCAACTTTATGACCTTGATGAATGTTATTCCCAAATAACTCGGACAAAATGCCAGCCGAAACAAGTCGCTTCTTCGAATTTAGGCGCTTTGCAAGCACCAAAGAGGACTCCAAGAAGAGCAATTTTCGGTTGATTTCACACGAAGGGACAGGTAGAGAATCCATCATTTGCTGCACAAAATCTCTTTGTTGTATGTCTATTTCACTGTCCAATGCTTGATACAATGTGTTTCGCTTGACTGGTCTTTTGTTGTCGTTGCCAAGCTGTTTTCTTCCTTTCCTGTGTGATTTCTTTCTGAAATTTGTTTATCTTTGCTTCCACAGGATATGCTAGGATCTTCTTGGTCTCCATCTTGTCAGAATTATCAAAGTTTTACCACTCTACATCAAAGTCATGTTATCAAGTTGCATCAAAGCTCCATTCTCTAAATCAAACACATACACCAGGGGTTCCGAAACAACAAATAACTTCTCTGATTCAAATCATGTTTATTGTTATGGACACTTCAAACCTTGCCGCATTTGACAATGGACGGGTTCTTCCCAATTTCATTGGAAAGAAAGTAAGGACAGGGGTTCAGGTGAATCAATCTGATGGAGCGGTGATCACAAGAAAACCCTCTGACGATTCTCAGATAACCGTGAAAGGGTTATCAACATAAGTTCCTGTCTTGAATTATGTTGAGGTCAATGGCATTGCCGAGAATAGCAACACTATCCGTGTTGTGATATTTTCAGACCTTGGTGCCACATTTGGTGCCAACTCTTATGACCAATCATGCCAACTTGCAAATGGCGAATTCATAAGTTTGTTTCTTTAAGGATCTTGAAGATTGCTGCGTCAGTTACTGGATGGTTTTGAGTTGCAGATTTTTTGCCAAAGAATCCGCATATTTTTTTAAGCATTTTAGGATAGGAACTAATATAATGCATGTGTTTATTCCCTGAGGATCCTGACATGTGTTGCGTTTGAACTGAGCTGTTATTGCAGGGTTGCAGTGGCGTTTAAGGGGCCGACAATATTGCGATTGTGAATTGGTAGGATTAAATGGAAGAAAATGCACTTCTTGTACACCAGCGCGTGCCTCCTTTGGATCATCCTACGTTTGAATTATGGGGGGTGTCTATTTGTTGGTGAAAAATATCACAGTTGGATTATGATGTATGCTTCACAATTGATTATTTGCAATAGACTTCTATCATTTTTCATGGGTGGTAGTTGTCCTTGTGTTGCAGGTTTGAGGTCTACCGTAAGGCTTGCCGACAAATTGGTCTAGGGACATCCAAGGCATAGAACAATGGTAAAATTATTGGTACTTACTCATCTCTCATGCGTACTACTGAACTTGGTGAAGTATGTCTAACTGTTGTAGTTAATGTTATGCAGCATGGACACCAAAGCACCTCTGGTTTGCTTCAATGACAATCGTACCAGCAATAACAGCATTTGTTTTCGCCACAGCATGCACAATGTCACCAGCAATGCCTTTAGCTTCAAAAAGACTGTATAGAGGTATGCCAAATGGATCAGCCCGTATGTTTGCAGCTGCAGTAACAAATTCTACCGCCAATTGGTCATCTTTATCAAAGCTTAGATTGGCAACTTCCCTGTCTCTTTTTGTGAAGAATAGCCTCAGTGCTTCAAGAAGTATTCTAGAATTTTCTCTAAGACTCCAAACGTCTTGTGGGTTCCTCATGCCCAAAGATGGTCATGGCAGAAACTGATAGTCTATCGCCCCAGGCATTATTGTTGTCCAGATTTCCATTATGTTTTACCAAATCATTAGAAAGGACATCTTTGTTGTATATAGGCTTAGGTCTATTTCGATTTTTCCATGTCTCCTCATTGGACAAAACTTAAATCAATGTTGTAATCAAACACATGATGAAATATTTTCCTTCCATATTGAGCAATATCTCATCATTGTTATGTTCAAATATATCATCTTCATTCTTTTGACGAGCTGGCAGCATCACTTGAGCGAACATTTAAATCATTGTCTTGATTCTTGTCCCCAAATAGCTTGGAAAATAGTAGCTCCTTTACCCACATAATGCAGTGAACAATCTTTGGAGCGCTAGTGATAGTGCAGACCGGATACGTCTTGGGGCTGGTTGGGATTTGGTCTAAATGCCAATATTTTTGTAAATTTGTAAATTTTATGACTTGTAATGATTGTAATATTTGATGTGAATGAAAAAAAAGAAAAAATGGGTGACCTTGTGGCAAAACAAAATTGTTCTCTTGCACCTTAGAATTTCCCGATATTCACATGTGATGGGACACTTTATCCACATGCCATGTAAACGGATGATTATAATTAAATGAATAAATGGATACGTGAAATTTCTTGAATATGAAATGAAAAAAATTTCAATGCGAATGAAGAAATATGAATAAAAATTTCGAATATGAAATGTAGAAATATGAACATGAAATGGAGGATATGAATGTGAATGAAGAAAGAATGCAAATGAGTGGTTGATGAGGAAAATTTTCAGGACCAAAATCGGGGTATGACAGTTGCCCCTATTTAAGCGTCTTCAACTAGAGAATATGAAGCAGGACACTCTTCATATGATCATAGTGGGAGATGGTTAAATACTCAGAAGACCCGGATTTTGATCCTGAATCCCTATGACATGATGTGATATGATATGATATGACATGATATGACATGATATGATATGCATGGATGCATGATTCTTTTTTTTTTTAATTTTTATCTGCTAGGGATATGGTGAACCCTTAACAGGAGATGCCACTAGACAGACCAATCTGTGGGGAATGCTGATGACCCACAGGGAGACAGACAAATGGTAAAAAACAACTTTGCTGGGGAAAACAGTCCTGCTGGAGAATCAGACACACACTGGGGAGTACTCAAAGTGAAATTTGATAAACGATACTTAGAATACAAGGGATTTCGGTAGTAAGTTCACATATGACTTACTAAACCCGAATAAAGGGGGAAAAATGCTACAACAGGTTCATATATGACCTGGCAATACTGGAATAAAACACAACAACAGGTTCATATATGACCTGACAATGCTGGGGAATATCAAGAAGTTCTGACAGCAGGTTCAGATATGACCTAACAAACTCAGAAAAATTCAAGAAGAGTGTATCAACAGGTTCATATATGACCTGGTAATACTAGAATAAAACACAACAAAAGGTTCATATATGACCTGACAACACTGAAACATTCATAGAGAAAGACTCTTCAGAACAGGTTCATATATGACCTGACACTGGAATAAAGCTCAACAATAGGTTCATATATGACCTGACAATGGATTAAAGCTCAACAACATGTTCATATATGACCTGACAATGGATTAAAGTTCAATAACAGGTTCATATATGACCTGACTAGCACTAAACAAACAGGTTCATATATGACCTGACAATGGAATAAAGTTCAATAACAGGTTCATATATGACCTGAATAGCACTGAACAACAAGTTCATATATGACCTGATGGTGGAATAAAAGCTCAACAACAGGTTCATATATGACCTGAATAGTATTGAACAACAGGTTCATATATGACCTGAGAATGGAATAAAGTTCAACAACAGGTGGACATATGACCTGAATGGCTTAAACAACAGGTTCATATATGACCTGATAATGGAATAAAGTTCAACAACAGGTTCACATATGACCTGAATGGCTTGAACAACAGGTTCATATATGACCTGATAATGGAATAAAGATCAACAATAGGTTCACATATGACCTGAATGGCTTGAACAACAGGTTCATATATGACCTGATAATGGAATCAAGTTCGACAACAAGTTCACATATGACCTGAATGGCTTGAACAACAGGTTCATATATGACCTGATAATGGAATCAAGTTCGACAACAATTGGACTTGAAAAATGACTGCGAAAACCGGATGTTGGTTCAAGGATACCACAGACAAACTGGAATTAGAGGTCAAAAGACAAAGGATCAACAATAAGACCTAGGTCAATGCATAATGAGCACGAAGTACATTTCGGCTATGCATGATATATGAATGATCATGATTATGGGAATGTTGACACTTGGCAGACTGGGAGTTTGTAGGGACTGTTTACAGAGATTCTGATTCCTCAACACCAATAACTCATACCCGTACAATTAACAGGCGCGTCCAGAGGAGAATCTATCATGATTGACAGTTATAAATAACCAAAGGTCCATCCTTCTGGAGGATTAATGAGTTATATTCCATGGGGACTTTTGTTGGTGATCCAGGAATATTTATGCAACCTTGAGGCTTTCGGGGAAACAAATGATTTTCCTTTGATTTTCACATATATCAAAGTAATTTTGTTTTTTCACTAAATTTCAAATTCTTTTTCAAGTTTCAAAATTTCATTATTAACAAATAAATGACATTTTGCATAACAAAGAAAAGCGTAGATGAACACAACTAACAATGATTGGGAAAACTTATATTTTATTCAAGAATGGTAGCACACAAATGGCGTAGCTCCATAGAGTGTTACAAATTTTGGAAAATGGCAATAAGGAAAGGTTTACGTTGAATTCGGTGACCACTAACATCCTTAACGGATATGATTCCCCCAAAACCTTGCTCCTAAGGGGAGTGACTGGATTAATCTTCCACCTCCAATTCTTCGGTGTTTATCAGTAACAACTGATGCAGTTTATGCCTTATGCCCCTAACTTTTTCCTGGATTGCCCTTTCGGGTTTTCAATCCACCGGGACGCTCCTTTTTGCCTAAGTCTCCTTTTCAGGTTTTCAACTTAGCGAGCTACCATTTTTTATTCATCCCTAAATTTTGCCTGGACCGCCCTTTCGAGTTTTCAGTCCACCGGGATACCCTTTTTTTTTGCCTAAATCGCCTTTTCAGGTTTTCGATTTAGCGGGTTTTTATTAGGCATAATACTTTTTAACTGCATCAGAGTTCACGGGGTGTGAGAGCTCTTCACCATCCATAGTTGTGAGAATCAAGGCGCCTCCGGAGAAAGCTTTCTTCACAACATATGGGCCTTCATAATTGGGAGTCCACTTCCCACGTGAGTCCTTGTGTATTGGCAAGATCTTCTTAAGCACGAGGCCTCCTTCTCTGAATTCCCGAACACGTACTTTCTTGTCAAAAGCCCTTTTGAGTCGTTTCTGGTATAACTGTCCATGGCACAAAGAAGTCATTCGCTTCTCATCTATGAGGTTTAACTGATCAAATCTATTTTGAATCCACTCAGCCTCTTCTAGCTTGGTCTCCATCAAGATTCTCATTGAAGGTATCTCCACTTCAATTGGGAGAACTACTTCCATCCCATATACCAAAGAGAACGGGGTTGCCCCTGTTGAAGTGCGGACGGAAGTCCGGTATCCATGCAGTGCAAAGGGTAGCATTTCGTGCCAATCCTTATAGGTTTTTACCATTTTCTGCAGGATCTTCTTGATGTTTTTATTAGCGGCTTCAACAGCGCCATTCATCTTTGGACGATAGGGTGAAGAGTTATGGTGCTCAATCTTGAATCTCTCGCATAATTCTTTCATGGTCTTATTGTTCAGATTCGTCCCATTATCTGTGATGATCCGGCTTGGAATTCCATAACGGCAAATGATCTCTTTCTTGAGGAACCGTGCAACCACTTGTTTTGTCACATTAGCGTAAGAGGCGGCTTCTACCCATTTGGTAAAGTAATCAATGGCAACCAGGATGAAGCGGTGACCATTGAAAGCTTTAGGCTCGATGGCGCCAATCATGTCGATGCCCCACATTGAGAAAGGCCAAGGTGACGTCAAAACATTTAGCAGGGTCGGAGGCACGTGTACCTTGTCGGCATAGATTTGGCATTTATGACATTTTCTAGCATAATTGAAGTAGTCGGATTCCATGGTCAACCAGTAATAACCAGCTCTCAAAATCTTCTTGGCCATGGCATGCCCATTGGCATGAGTTCCAAAGGATCCTTCATGAATCTCCTTGATCAACAGGTCCGCTTCACGTCCATCCACGCATCTGAGCAGAATCATGTCGTGATTTCTCTTGTACAACACACCATTGCTTAAGAAGAATTTGGATTCTAACTTCCTCAATATTTTCTTGTCAAGGGTTGTTGCATCTGTTGGATATTCTTGATTTTGCAAAAAGCATTTGATGTCGTGAAACCAGGGTTTACCATCGACTTCCTCTTCAACTGACTGACAGTAGGCAGGCTCAACTTTCCGCTCGATCTGAATGAGAGGTGCTTCATTATGGAATCTAACTTAGTACATTGAAGCCAACATAGCCAAAGCATCAGCAATTTGATTCTCAGTTCTCGGGATATGACGGAAAGTGATTTCGTCAAAGTATTTTATTAATTCCATGACATAGGCACGATATGGGATCAACTTGGTATCACGGGTTTCCCATTCGCCCTTGACTTGGTATATCACCAAGGCTGAGTCTCCACATACTTCGAGGATTTTGATTCGGAGATCAATTGCTGCTTCAATGCCTAGGATGCACGCCTCATATTCTGCTATATTGTTCGTGCAGTCAAAACACAACCTTGATGTGAAAGGAGTGTATCCACCATTCGGATTTAATAGAACAACTCCTATGCCATGCCCCATGTAATTGGAGGAACCATCGAACATGAGCTTCCACCGAGATTCGGGTTCAGGTCCTTCATCAAGTCCTGGGATTTCACAGTCTTTCACTACCATAATGTCTTCATCAGGGAAGTCAAACTTCAACGGCTGGTAATCTTCAACGGGCTGGTTTGCCAAGTAATCAGACAACACACTCCCTTTGATGGCTTTCTGAGACACATATTGGATGTTATACTCAGATAGTAACATCTGCCAACGGGCGAGTCTTCCAGTCAAAGCAGGCTTTTCAAAGATGTACTTTATTGGATCCATTTTTTAGATCAACAAAGTAGTGTGGCAAATCATGTATTGTCTTAAACGACGAGCGGTCCATGCTAAAGCACAACAATTTTTCTCCAAGAGTGAGTATCGGGTTTCACAATCGGCAAATCTCTTACTTAGATAATAGATGGCATGCTCCTTTTGACCAGTTTTGTCCTGTTGTCCCAGCACACATCCCATTGACTTTTCAAGCACAGTTAAGTACATAAAGAGTGGTTTCCCCTGAACAGGTGGAATTAGAATAGGGGGCTCTTGCAGGTATTGTCAGATCTTCTCAAAAGCCATTTGGCAGTCAGAATTCCATTCATTTTATGAGCAACTTGAATATAAGTTCACACGTAGCAGTCATATGAGATATAAACCTAGAGATGTAGTTCAAACGTCCCAGGAATCCTCTAACTTCTTTCTCTGTACGTGGAGAAGGCATTTCTTGTATTGCCCTAACCTTGTCTGGATCTACCTCAATTCCTCGTTGACTGACGATGAAACCAAGCAACTTTCCGAATCGGACACCGAAGGTGCATTTAGCATGATTCAGCCGTAGTCGAAATTTCCGAAGACGCTCAAATAGCTTTTGCAAGTGGTCTATGTGATCCTCTTCACTTTGGGATTTTGCAATCATATCATCCACATAAACCTTAATTTCCTTGTGCATCATGTCATGAAAAAGAGTGATCGTTGCTCTTTGGTAAGTTGCCCCAGCATTTTTGAGACCGCATGGCGTTACCTTGTAGCAAAATGTTCCCCAAGGGGTGATGAATGTGGTCTTTTCCATGTCCTCTGGATCCATCTTAATTTGATTATAACCCGAGAATCCGTCCATAAAGGAGAAGACTGCGAACTTAGCAGTGTTGTCTACCAGAGTGTCAATATGTGGCAGGGGGAAATCGTCCTTTGGACTAGCTTTGTTTAGATCCCTGTAATCAACAGACATCCTGACCTTGTCATCCTTTTTGGGTACTGGCACAATGTTGGCTACCCATTAAGGGTACTTTGCAACTGCTAGAAAACCGACATCAAATTGACGTTTCACCTCGTCACAAATATTTAGAGCCATGTCGGGTCTTGCTCTTCGGAGCTTCTGCTTCACTGGCGAACAATCTGGCCGTAGTGGTAGCTTGTGGACCACAATATCAGTATCTAAACCTGGCATATCCTGATATGACCAAGCAAATACATCTACATATTCATGTAGCAACTTGATCAATCTTTCTTTGATGCTTGCCCCAAGTGTAGTCCCAACTTTGACCTCTTTCTTGTCTTTCTCGGTGCCAAGGTTGATTGTTTCCACTGGTTCTTGATGTGGCTGAAGGGCCTTTGACTCGTGCTCGAGCATCCTTTCTAATTCTTCAGGGAAATCACAATCTTCCTCACTCTCCTCCTCCGCTTGGTAGATGGGGAGTTCAAAATTATAGGAAGTAGCGGGGTCATCGAATTCAACTGGTTTATTGATTATTCTGTATGTTTTTTAATGATGGTTTTCTTTTTAGAAAAATGGAAATAAAAAACAAAAGAAATAAAAATATTTTTGTAGTTTTTTTGAAAGGATTGCCATTTTAAGAAAAACAAATAAATGAACGACAAGGATTTGAACAAAATGCTCTTTATTTGTCATAATGATTTTTGAAATTTAAAAGGGGCCCTACAAATGATCCATTAGCCTTGGGCAAAGCTAAGGGTTTTCAAAAACACAAAGGAAAACACAATTACTTTGACACAGGAAAAACTTCTGGAATCTCAACCGCTTCCCAGTTTGTCAGGGCTGCTTCACATCGGTATATCAAATCTGATGCTTCTCCATCTTCGGTGTCATCTTCCACTGCACCAACTTGATCTCCATGGATAAATCCTGTGCTCAGGAAGACTTCTTGTATGCTCTACACACGGTCCTTTGCAGGGACCAAGGCTCCTCCCTTAGCAGAAGGCTTGTACCCCAAACCAAAACGGTCATTTTTCTCACTGACGTTGATGACTTGCCCCCAACCTGCAGGGCCTCCACTTTCAACTTCTGATCTTGCACTCTTCAAAGAAGCGAACGACAAACTAGTTTTCTCAATAGGATCCTTAACCTCTTCAAGTGTGGCATTGGATATTTCAAGGGCTTGAAAAGAGGTTTCTAAGGCATCCTCATCAGCCTCAATATAACGGAAAGAGGAGAGTTGACTGATGATAAAATCTTCTTCACCCGAGACAATGACGAGCTTGTTATCGACAACGAACTTCATCTTTTGATGCAGAGTAGAAGTTACTGCCCCAGCAGCATGTATCCATGGGCGTCCCAAAAGGCAGCTATAAGCTGGATTTATGTCCATGACTTGGAAATTGATGGGGAATACATGCGGTCTGATCTGTATTGGTAGTTCTACCTCCCCAACTACTGTCCTTCGTGAACCATCAAATGCTTTTACCACAAGCGCACTAGGTTTCAACTCCGAACCTTGGTAAGACAATTTAGCAAGTGCCCTCTTTGGTAGAACATTGAGGGATGATCCAGTGTCAACTAAAACTCTGGCCAGAGCATCTTCTTGGCACTTTATGGATACATGTAAAGCGCGGTTGTGATTCTTCCCCTCCTTGGGTAGCTCTTCATTGCTAAAACTTAGAGTGTTACGGGCTGTGATATTGGCGATCACCCCATCGAATTGGCCAACCGTTATATCTTGGGTAACATGAGCCTGAGCAATCACTCTTAGTAGAGCCTCCCTATGAGTTTCGGAATTCAGAAGTAAAGACAAGATAGATATTTTTGATGGTGTTTGATGTAACTGATCAACTATCTTGTAGTCAGATCTCTTTGTTATCCTTAGGAACTCACTTGCTTCATCTGTTTGCACAGCCGGCTGTGCCCCTCCATGCTCTGGGGTAGGATTTATATTTGCAGCTTCCCTTGTTGGCTCTTGAGGGTTCACATTAAAATTGGGAGTATAAATCCGACCACTGCGGGTCATCCTGCTTGTCCCTGCGATGTTAGTGATGTCGGTGTCAACATTCTCCAAACCTTTCTTACTTTCAGCAACTTTGGGCTTTCCATCTACCACTCCATCTACCACTGTTATGTCGTACTTCCAGGGTACCGCCTTGGTGCTTTCAAAAGGAAATGGGGTAGGCATGCATACTACCACGGGTGATGGATGAACAACACCTTTTCTGTGATAAGTTACCTCAAACGGTTCTGGTATATTAAAAACGGGTGCAATGACTGAAACTTCCTCGTTTGTTGTTGGACCACAAATTTGTAAAACACCTTGATCCATCAAGTTCTGAATGTCATTTCGTACCACTTTACATCCTCTTGGATGAACGGCACATTCCTCACAGTTGTCGTGACATGTGTCAATCAATCTAGCCCTCACCAATCTTACATGAAGCGCTAGCAACAGAGTTTTAACATCTTCCACGTTTTTGATTATACACACATCAGAAGCATCCTCGACGGCATTAACATCACCATGCGCTGGCAAAGGGTTACTTTTGACATTGGGTCCGACGTCTCGAAATGAAAGAATCTTCTTCTCAACCAGGTCTCGCACAATATGCTTTAAAGCATAACATCCTTCTAAATCATGTCCAGGAGCACCCCCATGGAAAGGACAATGGGCATCTGGATTGTACCATGGAGGTAAAGGATTTGGTGGAGGACCCAAAGGTCTGGGAGTCATCAACCCTTTCTGTAGTAATGATGGGTACAATTCAGTGTATGTCATAGGGAATGAAGCAAACAGAAGTCTACCTCTCTGTACCCTATTTTGATTTAGAGGATTTTGTGGACGAGGAGCCTGTGCTCTTGGCTGTTGAGAAGCAGGTGGCACGGGCGCTTGCTGGTATATTGGCGCTTGTTGAGCAGGTTAATAGACAGGAGCTTGTGACTGGTTGAAATTTGGTGTGACAGCTGCCACATATGGTTGTTGAACATATTGTACTGGATAAGTTGGTTGTTGTTGAGCAAATTGGTGTTGTTTCTTCCATGAATGACTCCTCCTTTGACTGGTTGACACTGCATTTGTATCACCCTCCTTCTTTCTTTGAAATCCTCCAGGAAACTTTTTGGCATTACTACTAGATGTTTCAGAGGTAGTCATCATCTTTCCATTCTTCAATCCCAGCTCGACATTTATGCCCACGGCGACCAGGTCAGAGAAGCTTGCAGATACACTACTCACCATTCTTTCATAGAACATAGGTTTGACTGTATCCATGAACCAATCTGCTAACTCCTTCTCAGCCAGAGGTGGTTTGACTTGCGAGGCCACTTCCCTCCATCGTTGCGCGTATTCCTTAAAAGACTCATTATCTTTCTGGGACATGCTGAGCAGTTGCCTCCTATCTGGGGCCATATCCATGTTATACTTATAATGTTAGATGAAGGCATCAGATAAGTCTTGGAAACAACGAATCCTACTTTGATCAAGGCTTAAGTACCACTTGGAGGGAGCACCCCTCAAGCTGTCTTGGAAGCAATGTATCATAAGTTTATCATCCTCCACGTGCGCAGCCATTTTTCGATAGTACATAATAAGGTGACTCTTAGGACACGAGTGGCCCTCATACCTATCGAAATTTGGGGTCTTGAACTTCGCAGGAATCACAAGACCTGACACTAAGCACATCTCCTTAGCAGTAGCACCAAAAACTTGGTCACCTTCCATAGCCCTCAATCTTTTCTCAAGAATCTGGTAATTCTCCTTCATCCCTCTTATGTCTTCCTGCCTTTCCTCATCTTCGTCTGAAAAGTCCGGAGCATGTTGTTGATCCTCAAAGTAAGGTTGCACATGTGCACGAACGAGAGGAGGTGCGAACGTGTGGACCACTGGATGATTTTCATTGATGGTCGGTAGAGGAGTCGTCTGCTGAGCGGATTGTGCAAAACCAGGGGCGCCTTCAACTGGAGGTGTGAAACCGGGAGGTAAACCATAGGCTGGCCAAGTGGTTGGTACTGTCCTTGCAGGTTGGGGTTCAATTGTGGGACCGGCGATTTCTGAAACGACCTTCGTTTGGGCATCCAACTTTGCCCTGATGACCTGTAGTATCTCCATAACTTGACCCATGTTTCCTCATAGGTCTTCGAGTTCTGAGCTCACTCGCTCCAATTCTTGTTCTTGGTCCGCCATTCTTCGACGAGCGCTGGCTCTGGTGTTGTAGTGGTGTCGAGGATTCAGTGTGTAACAACTGAAGAAGACACAAAAATGAGTTTTTTGTTTGAAGAATGACATGAGTGCATGTTATGGGTGCATTTTGTGCAAAGCTCTTAGTTATCTTTATTATTTATTTCAACAATGTTAGAATATAAGAACAATATGTAATAATTGAGACCCAAAATGACAACTTCCATTAATTAAAATCAAATTCGAATACAAAAGGATTTAATTTCAAGTACACATGATTCGAATACAAAAAGATTTAAACACCAACAATTCAAATTCAAGTACAAGTAAACTTAAGCTCTGTCTCAGCTCTTATGATCGTAGCCAAATCTGTGGTGAGCTCATTCATCATTTTCTTGATAAACTTGACGAAGTTGAAAACTTGAGGAGGCGTGTTTTCTGGACACATACACCAATCCGCTTCCTGGAGTTTTTCTGGGAGTTCCAACATGTTGAGGTTAACAAACCTAGCTAAGTTGCGGAACTTGCCATTCCATTCAACATAGAGCTCTTGGAGTTTCTGGATGACCTTTTGATCTTCATCTAAGGTTTCTCTAACCTTCCTATACAACCTTTTCCAGTAAACACAATCATTCTTTAGGAGTAAGTAGGCTGCATCACCTTCTTGACTCTCCAAAACCGCAAATCTCCTAGTAGCTTCTTCCAACTGGTACCTGAGATGGTGACAGTTTCTTTCAGCTTCTTCCTTTTGGAGTATCTCGCGAGACAACTTTTCCTCGCATTTCTTCAAAGCGTCCCTCAAGTCACGGATCTGTGCCTCAAAGTCGAGCTTAATTTCTTTTTTATCCATAAGAGATTTATCCAACATTCTCCCTAACTCACAGATCCTATACTCAGCTTTCTTGAGCTCTTCCTTCCTGGTTCGGATCACTGATGTGGACCCCAATAGGATATGATCAAGATCATCTTTCTGGTCTTCCAATAGCCTAGCTCTCTTGTTACTATCCTCAAGTTCTTGGGCCTTTCCCTTACGTTCCTCTTTCAAATTCTGATTTTCCAAGATAACTCGGTTCATCTGAATCCGTAATTCAGTATTCTCCAATTCGAGCTCCTTAACCTTAGTAGTGAGTTTCTCCATGTCCTCAGGGAGTATGGGCTTGGGCTCAGGAGTTTTAGGAAAAGCTGGAACCTTTAAGATAAATGGCAATTGGATTTCCTCAACTCTTTCTTTCACCCATTGAGTGTAAGGTTCTTTGGCGAGAATGTTTCTTTTTCCAAACTCTTTACCCTTTCTTACAACCTTTAACCAAGCCTTTCGTACTGCTCTTACATCAGGATTGCTTGCTTGGATGTCAGAGAGCACAAATGGCTGTAAGTCCTTTGCGTCAGGAGGACCATCCATGGAGTAACCGTGTTGCATTCGAGATAGCATAGGGTTATAATTGATGCAACCCTTGGTACCCAACAACGGTACATTAGGAAATTCCCCACAACTGACTATAATGTCTGGGGTTTCCCACTCTCGGATATACCATCTGATGGAACTTGCGGTGAGAGAAGCTAATTTTTTAGGAGACTTAAGTTCTTTTGCCACAAAAGGACCTTCTTCGGGCATGTGTTGCATGAACCAAGTGTAAAGCAAAGGAGCGCAACACAACAAAGTTCCACCCCTCTTTTCGTGTCGAGTGTGAAGGTCATAGTAAATGTCAGCTAAGAGAATTGGTACTGGATTGCCAGAGAGAAAGACTTCTATGGCTACTTGATCCACAAATTTTTTAACATTTGGGAAGAGCACAATCCCATGGATCAATAAAGCCAACACAACATAGAATGCATTCCAATTTCCACTTTTCTTGAACTTTAGAGCTAAATCTTCCAAAAACCTCGCGGCAAAACCTTCGCAACCCCCTTTTTCAACCCAATTGTCTCGAACAGTCGGGACATTGATACTTAGGGCTGAAGCTATCTTCTTTGGGCCCATATCTTCTTCGAGCTTTGGAAATGGATTAAAATCTTTCAATTTGAGACCCACGATTCTCTCAACTTCTTCCAAAGTAGGAGCTAGCTGGAAATCAGCGAATGTGAAACAACGCAGAGGTGGATCATAATATTGTGCCAGAGAGCCGATAATTCCATAGTCAACTTTCTTATTTAGAAAAATTTTCCCATAGTTTTCTCCGAACTCATCACGTCTGCTGAGAGTCAAATCAGAGATCAAACCCTTCAGACTGTCCAACTTAGGTTCCTTGTACGTAAGCGTGAAGGTGTGTCTCATTGAAGTTGTCATTTTCAAGTTCTCCATTCCTGAAATAAATAAAAGACAACTAAAGAGCTTGCTTTTTATGATGTTGATGCAATGTATGAATGTGATGCATTTTTTTTGTATAGGTTCAATAGGCTTAAGGCATGGATAAGTCTGATTGCTTTATATAGAACAAGGTTATCACCAGGTATGATTTAAGGATTTTTTTAAAAGGTTCCTAGAGTCATGGATCCATTAGACTGTTTGCTACCTGCGGCAACTTACTTGCCGGGCATCAACTCCATCTAAAGAATCTACTCTAAGTGAGGTTCTCGCATCGATCCAACGAGAGATACATCTCGCAGACCCACACTACGCAACCATCTTTCCTAGTTGGGCAAAGAACTAAGGTTCTACAAATGGTTCTCAGAGTCATGGATCCTAAAGAAAATATTGAAGCTTACGGCAACTTACTTGCCGAGCAACAACATCCTCTCAAGAATCTACTCTAAGTAAGGTTCTCGTACCGACCCAACGAGAAATACATCTCGCGGACCCGCACTACTCAACCTCGTCCTATCTTATGTTTTTACTCGAGACTCGGGTAAAAAGTCTTTCCCACAAGGTTTGCAATCAGAGTATCCAAGTACCAAACCATAATCGAACCAATACGACAGATTCATATCAATATGACAATAGAGATAGTAAAAACAATAAAGAAAAGCCACATAGGTAAACAAACAAAGGCACACAAATGACCTAACTAGGCTTGACTCACTTAGGGATGCCAATAGTCCCCAGTAGAGTCGCCATCTGTCGCACCTCGAAAAATGAGGATACGACTTTAAAGTGAAGCACAATCGCACGCTCGCAATGATGGACTGAACAGAGTCGCCACCGAACTTTATTTATTCCTAAAAAGGAAAGGGGAAATATCGATAAAACCTCTAAAAGAAAGGATAAGATATGGTCATCGCAACCAATATCAGGGTTCGGGAGTCGGTTACGCAAAGGGAAGGTATTAGCACCCCTCACGTCTGTTGTATTCAACGGGAACCGTTTAGTTAGTTTCGTTTTGAATGTTAGCTTATGTTAGTCTTCTCAAGTTATTAAGAGGGAGAGAATAAATAGAATCAAAAGAAAAGAGAAGATGTTTTTGGATTTTTTTACGAAGGACTAAACCTAAGTTTTTTTATTAGTGGGCCAGACAAGATTTACAAATCCTGCTCCTATGTATCTCAAAAGAGAAATCAAGGCTTACGTAGTTCTGGGTAGAAAAATGTTTCTTTGTTGGTCGACTTTAGCGAAAGCTATACTGTATTAATCGACGAAAACATTATTTTACCCAAAACAGATGAGGAGTGGACCCATACCACACATCGAACGGATTTATAAATCTACATTCAGAAAAGCGTCACTTATCTCGACTCAACAATCGTGGCTGAAACATTATTTTGCATCACCTTAAGACAATATATCTTTCATTTATGAAAAAGGTTATTTGATTAGTCGCACGGCGGCGAAAAAGAGTTTGATTGGTTGGATGTATTTTGAGTAATGGCGAGAACTTGGATGAGCGAGATATTCATCTCGAATCCTAGTCTCAGGGTTCCACCGGAATGCAAGATTCCAATGGTCCTTATTCATTCAAATTATTTAGAAAAAAAGTTATTTAATGAACAACGAACACTTGATGAGAACGAGACATGAGCCTCGGGATCGATAATTCAGGGTTCCATTGGAATGCTAGATTCCAATGGTCATTTTTCAATCGAATTATTTATGAAAATTATTTGGACAACGAACACTTGATGAGAATCAACTATTCAAAGGGTTACGCCAGAATGCTTGATCCCAACGGTCCTTTTCTTTGTCCAAGTTAATTATTGAGTGTTTTAAGAATGAAGAAAAAAGAATGAACGGTTAATCCAAAACATGAAGCTCGGGACGGATTATTCGAGGGTTCCCACCGGAATGCGAAATTCGAATGGTCCTCTTCTTTCGTGTTTTAAAAAAAGAACTTAATCGGGTTGTAAAGATAGTTTGAAAATATATTACAGGGATAAAATTAATTTTTACAATTTTATATGCATATCGAATTAATTTTATATATAAAATCGAGTTCCCACCAGAATGCTAGATTCTAATGGGAGGAAATGGAATTAAATGTCGAAACTACGAAAAGTTAGTGAAATTTAGATTGAAAATATTAGTGAATTTGAATATAATTATTTACATGTGTAAAAGTATGAGCATAGACGTTAATAACCTAATTAAATTAATTAATGCATGGCAATCAATTAACCATACCAAATCCCAAATCAAAAAAATCAATAATTAAGAAAAATCTAAAAAAACTAAACATTTAAAATCTAGCAACTAATTAACAATTAAATTAAATTAATCAAATAAAATATTTAAAGTAAAATAAATAGTAGAAGTTATGAAATAGCAAGCATAAAAATATGAAAGATACGCTACTCCTAAGTATCAAACCCACACCACCAAAGAAAATGGAATTGTTTTCTCTCCACTAGACCACTTATGGTTATTTATTACTTTAATAATAATTTGAATATATGAACCAGAATGGATTAACATAGAAAATTAAAATAAAAAACTAAAATGATGTAGTCTGTTAATGAACGACTAATTAAAACAGTGGAAGAATCCCAAACGTGACCCTAGCCGCCTGGCTGTTGGGTTTGCAAAAAGATATTAATGGGTGGGGATACATAACACAGTATACTAACAGACTCTAATTAGTAAAAAGGTGCAATGGAAGACTAAATAATATTAAGTTTTAAATGCTTGGTTTTTCAAAATAAATAAATAAAAGAACAGGAAATGTGAGAGAGAAAGTAGCACAACCCAGAAACACATTCATCTTCCTCACGAAGAATCTCTCCAACTCTCGTTATCTCCCAATCTCGTCCCTCTCTCTCCCAATCGCGCATCCCTCAATCTCACTCACACTCATTCGACCTGTACCAAACTCACAATACCCTAATCCCATCCTGAGCGCAAAATCGTGACCCTCAAAGAATCAACAAAGGATGCTTACCTTTGTTGTTGGCTTCCAAGAACTCCCACGGTGGCTTTTCGGTGGAAAAAGGTTGTTTCTTCCGCTACAGTTCCCTCTCTTCTTCTGGATTTTTCGCCGTTTTCAAATTTAGGGTTTTCGTTTTTGTCGCCTAGATTTAGGGTTTTTCTTTGTGGTCGCCTCCGATGCCCCCTTGTGCGCCTCACCTCTCACCTTTTATATTCACTACCTAGGGTTTCAGATTGGTATACAGAGATTCAAAAAAAGAAACTACCTGGAAGTGCTTTTAGGTGCTCAGAATCGGATTGCCTTCTTTGATGCTTGGACTTGGAAAAGGTATCCTGAACCTATGCTTTTTCCTTCTACATTGTCTCCATTCCATTTTGGGATATTTCTTGAATTTTAACGCTTTGCTGATTTAATTTGTTTTTATGACTGTTATGGTTTTTCGTTATGCATGTCTTGGAAGGCAACTTTATGACCTTGATGAATGTTATTCCCAAATAACTCGGACAAAATGCCAGCCGAAACAAATCGCTTCTTCGAATTTGGGCGCTTTGCAAGCACCAAAGAGGACTCCAAGAAGAGCAATTTTCGGTTGATTTCACACGAAGGGCCAGGTAGAGAATCCATCATTTGCTGCACAAAATCTCTTTGTTGTATGTCTATTTCACTGTCCAATGCTTGATACAATGTGTTTCGCTTGACTGGTCTTTTGTTGCCGTTGCCAAGCTGTTTTCTTCCTTTCCTGTGTGATTTCTTTCTGAAATTTGTTTATCTTTGCTTCCACAGGATATGCTAGGATCTTCTTGGTCTCCATCTTGTCAGAATTATCAAAGTTTTACCACTCTACATCAAAGTCCTGTTATCAAGTTGCATCAAAGCTCCATTCTCTAAATCAAACACATACACCAGGGGTTCCGAAACAACAAATAACTTCTCTGATTCAAATCATGTTTATTGTTATGGACACTTCAAACCTTGCCGCATTTGACAATGGACGGGTTCTTCCCAATTTCATTGGAAAGAAAGTAAGGACAGGGGTTCAGGTGAATCAATCTGATGGAGCGGTGATCACAAGAAAACCCTCTGATGATTCTCAAATAACCGTGAAAGGGTTATCAACATAAGTTCCTGTCTTGAATTATGTTGAGGTCAATGGCATTGCCGAGAATAGCAACACTATCCGTGTTGTGATATTTTCAGACCTTGGTGCCACATTTGGTGCCAACTCTTATGACCAATCATGCCAACTTGCAAATGGCGAATTCATAAGTCTGTTTCTTTAAGGATCTTGAAGATTGCTGCGTCAGTTACTGGATGGTTTTGAGTTGCAGATTTTTTGCCAAAGAATCCGCATATTTTTTTAAGCATTTTAGGATAGGAACTAATATAATGAATGTGTTTATTCCCTGAGGATCCTGACATGTGTTGCGTTTGAACTGAGTTGTTATTGCAGGGTTGCAGTGGCGTTTAAGGGGCCGACAGTATTGCGATTGTGAATTGGTAGGATTAAATGGAAGAAAATGCACTTCTTGTACACCAGCGCGTGCCTCATTTGGATCATCTTGCGTTTGAATTATGGGGGGTGTCTATTTGTTGGTGAAAAATATCACAGTTGGATTATGATGTATGCTTCACAATTGATTATTTGCAATAGACTTCTATCATTTTTCATGGGTGGTAGCTGTCCTTGTGTTGCAGGTTTGAGGTCTACCGTAAGGCTTGCCGACAATTGGTCTAGGGACATCCAAGGCATAAAACAATGGTAAAATTATTGGTACTTACTCATCTCTCATGCGTACTACTGAACTTGGTGAAGTATGTCTAACTGTTGTAGTTAATGTTATGCAGCATGGAGACCAAAGCACCTCTGGTTTGCTTCAATGACAATCGTACCAGCAATAACAGCATTTGTTTTCGCCATAGCATGCACAATGTCACCAGCAATGCCTTTAGCTTCAAAAAGACTGTGTAGAGGTATGCCAAATGGAGCAGCCCGTATGTTTGCAGCTGCAGTAACAAATTCTGCAGTAACAAATTCTACCGCCAATTGGTCATCTTTACCAAAGCTTAGATTGGCAACTTCCCTGTCTCTTTTTGTGAAGAATAGCCTCAGTGCTTCAAGAAGTATTCTAGAATTTTCTCTAAGAATCCAAACGTCTTGTGGGTTCCTCATGCCCAAAGATGGTCATGGCAGAAACTGATAGTCTATTGCCCCAGGCATTATTGTTGTCCAGATTTCCATTCTGTTTTACCAAATCATTAGAAAGGACATCTTTGCTGTATATAGGCTTAGGTCTATTTCGATTTTTCCATGTCTCCTCATTGGACAAAACTTAAATCAATGTTGTAATCAAACACATGATGAAATATTTTCCTTCCATATTGAGCAATATCTCATCATTGTTATGTTCAAATATATCATCTTCATTCTTTTGACGAGCTGGCAGCATCACTTGAGCGAACATTTAAATCATTGTCTTGATTCTTGTCCCCAAATAGCTTGGAAAATAGTAGCTCCTTTACCCACATAATGCAGTGAACAATCTTTGGAGCGCTAGTGATAGTGCAGACCGGATACGTCTTGGGGCTGGTTGGGATTTGGTCTAAATGCCAATATTTTTGTAAATTTGTAAATTTTATGACTTGTAATGATTGTAATATTTGATGTGAATGAAAAAAAAGAAAAAATGGGTGACCTTGTGGCAAAACAAAATTGTTCTCTTGCACCTTAGAATTTCCCGATATTCACATGTGATGGGACACTTTATCCACATGCCATGTAAACAGATGATTATAATTAAATGAATAAATGGATACGTGAAATTTCTTGAATATGAAATGAAAAAAATTTCAATGCGAATGAAGAAATATGAATAAAAATTTCGAATATGAAATGTAGAAATATGAACATGAAATGGAGGATATGAATGAGAATGAAGAAAGAATGCAAACGAGTGGTTGATGAGGAAAAATTTCAGGACCAAAATCGGGGTATGACAGTATGCATTTAACATAAAAACAAAAAAAATTGTTATGGCTAATTAGATAGAAACGAATAAACGATTAGATAGAAACAAATAAACGAAAGACAAAAGATTTGTTATGACTAATTAGAAAGAAATAAATAAACGAAATGGTAAGGATTCCCTCCCGCACTTAAACAAAGCATTGTCCTCAATGCGATAAAATAAAGTGAGGAAAGGGGAGAAACAGGAGGATCACTACTCTTCGCCACGACGTTGGGCTCTACGTGCTCTAACTCTTTCTCGTGCACGTTCACTTCTACCACGCTGGGTAGGATCCAAACCCACATGCTGAGTGTATTCCTAGATGGCATCAACATGATATGTCAAGGCACGCATGTCTTCGGATAGTTCCGCCATCCCTTGGTCATGCCATTTTGCATAGTCATGTTGGTCTCTTTGTATTTGCTGGATCGCTTGCATCATTTTGATTTGGCGCTCATCCATTCTTTGGTTATGTTCCAACATCTCAACATAGATGTCTTCCAAGGTGGCAGATCGACGCTCATTTCTTCGTTGGTTTCGGGAAGACGTCTCTGCAGCATGCTCAGGAGGTGGTTGTGGCACATGTCGGTCCAACTCTTCTTCAATTTCAGTAGCTCCATTATTATTAGGATCTTCTTCATTGGGCTCAGTAGCATCCAGATCAAAAATCCAATTTGCCATGTTCTGCGAATCTATACGATTCCTGTTAGGCATAATGATGCATCAGACTATCTTGTTCTGAACCACATGGTGGTATCTCCCATCGTCTCGGATTTTGATGAGGTGTGAGGAGCGGCAATAGTCGATATTAAGGAACTCGGTCGGCAAGGAAGGTAAGTTAGCAAGCCTATCTCCCAGATTCAGGCCCAATGCCATGGAAGTGATGATTCCTCAAAACAGAATGTTGTGTTGCCTCTCATGCAGTTAGCCTGGATGTTGGCCAGTAAGAACAGAGTAGCATTAAATGCCACCGGAGTGAACACACAGTGAAGGAAGAAAAGCTCCTTATAGTTTACTTTATGGTTGTTGACTCTTCCGAAGATCGTGTGTCCTAAGACTCGGTGGAAATATCTGATAGTCGGGTTGTGAATGTACGTTGCATTGAGTGCATCCCAGCTTGTGATATTAACATTGGTAAGACTGTGCCATACTCCAAATGTTATTTCAGACCATCTGTCAGGGATACGGCAGTGAACTCCATCTCCATGTCGGAAACCAAGTATTTGTGCTATTTGTGTTTGGTTCAAGGAATACTCAGTGCCGAACATTCTGAATGTGACGAGTCCGGTGAGAAACTGAGTTGCAATGGGAGGTGTTATGTAGGACAATGAACTCAAGAATTCCAGGGTCAGAGCTTTATATGTCGGTTGTGGGTTGGTGCAGAGTTGCGTCAAACCAGAGGTGTTCAACATCCATTCCACGCCATCTGAAAGCCCCAACTCCGTCAGACAGTCATTATCAAAGTACCTCGTAGGTTGAACTGAATGTTGATAGAACCCGAGGTAGTTGTCTCTTTGTCATTCGTTGACTTCTCCCTATCTGAATATGATATTTGAAAGGTCGTGAGCAAGTCTCTCTTGACAGGCCATGGAGTATGCAAATTGAGGTTTAGCGTAGAAGAAGTGGGTTTCGTGAGTTATAGGAAACTCACTTGTTTCTTGCTTGAATAGGAAGTGATGGAAGGGGTAATGGAGTTAATAATTAAGGGTTAATGGAGAAATAAATGGGTGTGAGTGGGACGGTTAAGGAAACAGAAAGAGTAGATGAGGAAGAAGAAGAGAGCAGTGCGCCTCTGTTTTAATAAAAACAAAACGCGTAAGAATTGTGGTCAGATTTTCGGTATAAGATGGAATTTCTGGTTCATTTAGATTATAGTAGTTTGGAGGGGTTTCAGGGTCAGATTCATCAACAAAGATGGGTTCATCAACATACTCATAAATAGGTGGTGTCTCAGGAGGTGATGGTGGAGCAATGTGATGTTCATCTAAATCATATCGCCAGTTATTACGGTTATGAACAATCGTTCTCTCATGGTTTGGTAAGGTAAATAGCTGGACAACTTCATTATTAATTAGGTAGTCAAAAGTGTCTGGTCCAAGGTTTCCTAAAATTCTTCGGTCGAAGCAAAAGTCAATATTCATGGGTCAGATGGGTCCAAAAGGTATACACTTGTTAAGTGGGCGTCTAAGTCCAATGGCATCAGCTATCATGGTTACTAGGTCGCCTATTATGATTGGGGCACGATTGTTCTGTGCAAGGTAAACAAATCTTTCCATAATGAATGTTACAACATTGACATGTCGACCTTGGTCGACATAGAGTAAGATGAAAAGTTCATCCCTTGACACTAAGGTGTTGTTCTCTTCTTTTCCAAATAGGGTGTGGGCTAGTATTTTGTGGAAGTAACAGATAGTAGGGTTGTGTATTGCTTGTGAATGCATTTGGTGTGGGTCAGGGTGGTGATCTCCAGTTAAACTACCCCAAAAGTAATCCAAGTCAATGTCATCGATTAATTCCTCCTAGAGGGTAGTGAATACAAATGGGCCACTAGGAAATCCTAGAAGGTCAGCAAGGTCTCTATGGTTATAAGTGAAATCAATACCAAACAGCCTAAAGGAAATCAACCCTTTGTTGAGTCCGTAACCATGCTCGGGGTTATAAACTAGGGAGATGAGGAATTCTAGGGTAAGCTCACGGTATGTGACAAACCTTCTCTTAATAGCAACATTCTCCCAACCTAGCTGGTTAAACATAAACAAGATACTATCATGGATACCTAGCCCATCCATGGTAAGTCCATCATAATATATGGATAAAGCCATATCCTTCTAAGCTAAATAATCATAATGCCTTCTCTGAACTCTTCCTATGAAAATTGTATCTACTTGTTGCATGATGAAAATTAGTTACTAACTAGTTTTAAGTTTGCCTGTTAATAGTAGCCAATATTACTAAGCTAGTAATGAAAGATAACAAGTACGTTACTGCATAAAATCAAGGAAAGGGAGCAAAAATAAAATTAATAATCAAAGAAGGAAAGCACTTAAAACGCAAAACATAAAAAATAGCAAAATCAATAACAAATTAAGAAGAGGCGGGTTGTCTCCCACCGAGCACTTTGTTTAATGTCGTAAGTTCGACAGTAACGTCGCGATATATCAGTTTTGGGGTTGAACGGGCAGCTCTATAAGTCTTAGACTATTTGAATAGTTTCTATTGTCAACATTATGATAATGCTTTAATCGCTGCCCGTTTACAATGAACGGTTCATTATTTCTACCCTTGATTTCTATCGCACTGCTTTTAAAAACTTTTGTAATTTCGAAAGGACCTGACCACCTAGATTTAAGTTTTCCCGGAAAAAGCTTAAGTCTTGAATTAAATAGTAACACTACGTCGCCGACATTAAACTCTTTCCTATATATATGTTTATCGTGCCATTTTTTAGTTCGTTCTTTGTATATCTTGGCATTCTCATAGGTGTCTAGTCTAAGTTCTTCGATTCGTGAATGTCTAAAATTCGCTTCTCGCCTGCGGGAGTATAATTTAGATTTAGGGTCTTAATTTCCCAATAAGCTTTGTGTTCTAACTCCACAGGGAGATGACATGATTTACCATAAACTAATTTAAAGGGTGTGGTCCCTATTGGGGTCTTGTAGGCTGTCCTATATGCCCACAGAGCTTCATTTAGTTTGGATTACCAGTCTTTTCTAGATATTTCGACAGTCTTTTCTAGAATTTATTTGATCTCTCTATTCGAAACTTCGACTTGCCCACTGGTTTGTGGGTGATAAGGTGTTGCTACACAGTGTCAGACTCCATACTTCAAAAGAAGTTTTCCAAAGATATTCGATATGAAATGGGAGCCACCGTCACTACCTACTAGTTTTGGCACACCGAATCTAGGAAAGATTACGCTCTTGAACATCTTAATCACTACTCGTGTGTCATTTGTCAGAGAATCTACAGCCTCGATCCATTTTGAAACGTAATCAACAACTACGAGTATGTACTTATTACCAAAAGAAGACGGGAATGGTCCCATGAAGTCAAACCCCCACACATCAAAGACTTCCACTTCTAAGATGCCTGTTTGTGGAATTTCGTCGCGTCTTTAAACGTTACCAGTGCGTTGGCACCAGTCGTAATTTATAACCGTATTATGGACATCTTTCCATAGAGTAGGCCAAAAGAGGCCAGATTGTAAGATCTTAGCACAAGTTTTTAAAGTGCTTGCATGCCCACCATAGGGAGTGGAATGGCAATGAGAGATTATATTGTTTATTTCATCCTCAGGAATACATCGAAGGAAAATACCGTCGGCACCTCTCTTGAAAAGCAGAGGTTCATCCCAGTAGTACTGTTTTAGATCATGAAAGAATTTCTTTTTATGTTGGTATGATAGGTCCGGTGGAAGTGCTCCAGCAACTAGGTAGTTGACAAAGTCAGCATACCATGGCAGAGTTATATTCGTATGAATTTCTTCCACGGATTCTTCTATTTCGGTATCATTTAAGGTTAGCTCAGACATGTCTCTTTCCATTTGGGCTATAATTCGTTCGTAAGGGAAATCATCATTGATTGGAACTTGTTCAAGCTTATTCCCTTCGATTCGTGATAAGTGGTCTGCTACTATGTTCTTAGTACCTTTCTTATCTTTTATTTCTAAGTCAAATTCTTGTAAGAGTAGGATCCATCTTAAGAGTCTTGGTTTGGCATCCTTCTTACTTAGCAAGTATCTAATAGCAGCGTGATCAGTATAGATGATGATTTTCGCTCCTACTAAGTAGGAACGGAATTTGTCTAAAGCGAACACAATGGCTAAAAGTTCCTTTTCAGTGGTAGCGTAGTTCATTTGGGCAGGATCTAAGGTCCTACTTGCTTAGTAGATCGCATGAAGTTTTTTATCATTCCTTTGTCCTAGCACTGCGCCTACGGCATAGTGTAGCACCTCAAATTTGCACCTATCATTGTACATATATTTTCATATTAGGTCATAGCATATCATGGTCCATTGCATAGCATTACATTGTCCCCAGTTGCCTCAAGAGCAAGCAAGTCAAGAATTAGGTCAAACTGATCAGGAGATCAGTCAACCAATCAAGCAAGGGTGTTTCTCAAGGAGCAAAGGCCCTAGGGATTGTCCAACAAGTTCACATGACTTGGAGGTCCATTTGAAGTGTTCAAGTCAAGGGTTGAAGGCTCAGAAGCCATTAGTCAATGCACAGTCAGGCAAAGACCCTAGACAGTCAACAGTCAGTCAAAGCAGTGGATGGTGGCCATTCTTGTGGAATTTGGGCACCATGATCAATAATCAAGAGTCCATACAACTTGGGACATCATTTGAAGTCAAGGTCTCAAGGAACTAGGGTTTGGAAATTCATCAGAAGTGTTTCAGCCACCCAAAACCCTAGAAAAGTCAAAGTTGGTCAACTGTGGTTGATTCTATGGTTTTGATGAATGGAAATGGTTTGAGAGAGCTTATTCATGTCCCAATAGGCCTCATATCTCATGGCAATCAACATCATTGAAGAATTTGAAGCCAATCAGAAAATTTCCAAAAATAGAAACTGGACCTGTAATTTTAACTGCCAAAAATGGAAACTTCTTGATCCTCAACTTGCATCATGATACAAGCTTCAAATGAATTTTTGCCCAACATGAAAGTTGAAGATCTTGTTCTCCCATTTTCAAAAAGTCCAAGAACTCTCAATTCCCATACATGGTTGTCAAGATATGATCAAATCATTTTCACAAAATCTTGAACTTCAAAAGGCCATATCTCTCAAACCATAAGGCCAAATTTGGTGGGGTTTTTTCCTACAAACCACATTTCATCTCCTCTTTCCAAAAATATAAATTTCATAAACCAAAACCTTGCCAATCAAAATGGCATTTTTTGACTTGTTCCATTTAAAATTCAAGTTTGACCAAAGTTGACTTTTTGATTTATTGATTTTTACTCATTTTGGCCAATTGGAGTTTGTTTAGAATGACATTTGACACTTGCTTGAGGCCCAAACTCGGGCAGACCATGCACCTCCTTGCCAACTTGGTCAAAATTAGTAAATTTGGCAAATGGCTTCATTGGAGTAAATCCTTGTTAACACTTCATGAGCAGACATAAAACAGCAAATATAATGGTCATTTGCAGCCTGTTTTGAAGCCCAAAATCGTGCAACACCACACCTCCACTTCCACATGTGCAAAGTTAGCAAATGGTGCAAATCACTTCATTAAAACAAAACCAGCTTAGCACATCATTAGGGAACCTTAAACAGAGGTATTTAACCTCATTTTCTGTCATTTCTCAACCCTAGCTAGCAGCTGCAAACATCAGAATACTCTCTTCTCTCTCATTTTGCATTTTCACCAAAATTGAAAATCTGTCAAAACCCTCAAAGGCCACGGGTTAGCTTTCATTGCTGCATCATCCAAGCCTCTTTTTAAACTCATTGCAGCCATCCTTTTCCATCTGTAAGCAGCTTTGAATCAACTGGTTTTGCAAAGCAATATCCATGGCAGTTCTGAGCATGGACCATACCCAGCATCTTTGAGCTCGAAACCTTCAATCATTCAGCTTCTTGAAGTTTGTGGAATAACTGTTTCAGACTTGTGGAGCTAAACAACAATCACACACGACTGTTCTTCAAATCAAGTGAGTTTTTCAACTTCTTTGCTTTTCCAAATCATGCTATATATCATGTAGATCTCCTTTTGCTGATTGTTTTGAGCTATGAGTTTTCGAAAATGGTTAGATATTTCTGAAGATATGTCAATCTGAAAGTTAATGTTCATGGATGTTTTTGCTTATTGCCTCTTATTTAGTTTGTTTAAATGATAATGGATGTTAGATTATGCTTATTTTTGGTCTGCTGATGAGATTGGTGTACTCGATTTCTGTTTCTGGGTGAATTTTTATGCTCGATTGCTGTTGATGATGAATGCCCTGTAGCTAAAACCCTAAGACAGAACCCAGATTCATTGAGAAATTGTATTGTTTATGTTTGGTTTATGGCTGTTTAGATGTTGCATGAACCTACTGTATCAATGCCTTGCTGTTTGCCATGCTATTCGGATTTTGATTGATGATGATTGTTTGAAGATGAAAATGCTGCTGCTGCATAAACCCTAGGATGCATAAACCCTAAGTTGCCCAGAATCATGCATGCGATTGGCTGTTGTTGTTGGTTTTACTGCATAAACACTGTTCCATTGGTGGCAACCAATGGGAACATTTCATTTCCCATGCCTGTACGCCGCGTTTTGATAAGTGAGGGCGTTATTTACGAGTATGCCACTCGGTCAACATAGTTTGACCTTCCATTCATGTCTTTTGTTCATGCTTATTCCAAATGATCACTCCACTTCCAAAATCCATTTTTTACTCATTTCAACTCCAAATTTCATGCCAATTTTTGCATAATGATCACATGAATGTCTACTTTTTTATCATTATTTTTCCAGATTTTTTTGATCAGGGAATTTTAATTGGCCTTAGGGTTTGTGTAAAGTGACCAAAAGTTGTACATGTTGCCAAAACCATTGTGAAATGATCATGCTGCATCCATTTGAGTTGAAATTTTTTGTGCATAATCTACACTCATTCATGTTCATTTTGATGTAAAGTTTGTGCATTTATCATATGTGGTTTGTGAGATATGAATTTTTGAAGTAGGGTGTGACAATTTGTGTCACACCATTGATATGCAATTTCATGAATTTTGTTGACATGCTTCCTGGCCTCAATATGATCCAAATTTTTGCATAAGCCTTCTCTCATATGTCTAGTTTATGTGTGAATTTTCTGGGATTTATTTGAACTATTTTCCATTTGTTTGAGATTTTTCTTCCCTGCCTAGTCAATTGTTGACTTTGTGTGACACACCTTGCCAAATCCTTTGTGAAATTCTCATATCTTATTGTATGATCATGAAATTTCATATGTGCATACTAGACATCTTGAGCTTTGCAGTGGTGTTAATCCCATCCATTTCTCATCTGTTTTCATTTTGTTATGATTTTTTGAAGTTGACCCATGATTGTTTGACTTCTTTGTGCTTACTTGAAATTGTGTTGACTTCTTGATTTTAATTGGCTGCCTTCCACTTATCCAAATGCAATGAAATTTGACATGCTTACCATGCTAGATGTTAGGATTGAGTATGAATTATTTTATGATTTTTGAAAATGTTTGGGTTGACTTTTGATGCAAGTCATTCTGTTGACTTCTTTGTGCTTTCATTTGCTATGCCTTGCCTTCTTTGGTTTGTGAAATGATGATGATGCATGATATGAATATGAATCCAATTGTGTTTGCTTCTTGAATGTTTGAACTTGACTTTGGTTGACTTTCATTTGCTGTTTTGACTTTCCCATTTGTTTTTGACCCTAGGCTTGTCCTAGTGGTCTTTTGGGCTTATGATTGAGTTTATGTTTCAGGTTAAGCAACAATGCCTCAAAGATCATACAAATTTGATTGAGTTTGATTACATATCATGTGCTAACCCTTGTTTTGTAGGTGGCTTGACTCATTTGACTTGAGTTTGTGCTTTGCACATTGGTTCCTCTGTGTTGACTTTTGTTTACCAATTCCTTTTGCTTTAAACTTGTGAAATGTTTACTGATTAGTTTGACTCTTTCAGGTACCCTTAGTTGCTTAAGTTCTCTGAACTTGCTTTGCTTTGCTTTTTAGCAAATTGCTTGAGGTATAATCTCTTTTACTTCATGTAGTCTGGAGACCCGGCCTGTTATTTGGCCGGGCAAACTGTCTGAAGTCCTCCTTAAGAGGCCATGCTTGTGTGTGTTTAAAATTGTCCCAAGCAGGAAAAGTCCTTCAAGTAAGGCAATTGGCAGAACCAAGGGATAAGCAACCTATCCCCTGCTATTCAGTGTGTCTTCTGTCTTGCTCACACCATTGTGTTGATGCATTTCAGATAAAAACCCAAGATCTTGTGCAATTGCACAGTTGAGTCAGTATCAAATGTGTAGAAGGGTTCCCACTTTCTGAACCCACACATTCTTGTCAAATGCTCTCCCTGGCCAGGGATAGAAGCAATGAGGCACACCCCTCATCTCCTTTCATCTGCTTCACCTTAGCCCCTCAATGGCAAGGTTAAGAGTAACACTCACCCCATTCCAGAGGTTTGTTTGTTGAGGTTGATATGACCCCTCGACTAAAACCTAACCCTTGTGTGAGCCCCTTGTGTATATATAGTGTGTGCTACCTGTGCTTGTGTTTGTTTGACTTGCTTCCTGTGCAAGTTAGGTTTAGTTTAAACTAATCTTTGTTTGCTTTCGCCCTCGTTGCGATCCTTTCTCTCGCCCTCGTTGCGATCGAGCCTTTTCCTTTCTCTCGCCCTCGTTGCGATCGAGCCTTTTCCTTTCTCTCGCCCTCGTTGCGATCGAGACTTTCCCTTTCTCTTGCCCTAGTTGCAATCGAGACCTTCGCCCCTCCGTAGCCGAACTACGGCAACTCTGATTCTCATGTTCAGGTGAGATACGTAGGCACGAGACGCGATGTCTTGCCGAGTTTGACTAACAACTAACACTAACTCTTTTCTCTCACCCCTGTGTGATTGAGATCTCTCCTTTCTCTCGCCCTCGTTGCGATCGAGACTTTTCCTTTCTCTTGCCCTAGTTGCAATCGAGATCCTTTGTCCCTCCGTAGCCGAACTACGGCAACTCTGATTCTCATATCCAGATGAGATACGTAGGCACGAGACGCGATGTCTTGCCGAGTTTGACTAACCACTAACACTAATTCTTTTCTCTCGCCCGCGTTGCGATTGAGACCTCCCCTTTCTCTTGCCCTAGTTGCAATCGAGACCCTCCTTGCTTCCTGTGCAAGTTAGGTGTGTGTGTGGCTTGCTTCCTGTGCAAGTCATGCTTAGGATAGGTTGGCCCTTGCGCCATTTAGCTAGAAACCTTAACTTAGGGTTGACTTTTGCATGACAACATCTAGGCTCGAGTCGTAGTCTCCCTAGTGTTGTGTCTCCCTCTGTTATCTGGTTAGGCTAGTCCTTTTTCCCTGCGTAGGGGAACTACATCGCCCTGATCTTCACACCAGATGAAGTATGTAGGCAGGAGATTGAGCTGATCTCTCCGGGCGCCCTTTTTCTTTTTCAACCCTTTGTGTCTTAACCACCCTTGTGTGTGCTTGACAGTTATAGGCTCGAGTCCCCGACTCCCTATTAACTTGTTGTGTTGTTGTGTGCTTGGAAGCCGATGTAAGTCCATCGAGTGGCATTTGGGTTCCAGTGTGTGTGTGTTTAGGTTCGGATGCTGATGTAAGTCCAGCGATTGGCATTCAGGCTCCACGTTTGCCTGTGTTTTGTTTGTTTGTGTGCGTGTCAGCCGAGCTACGAATGCTCTGATTCTTCTCTCGTCCGAGAAGATACGTATGCATAGGATGCGACATCCTAGCGAGCATGTGTCGTTTCCCCAGTCCGAACTACTTCGACTCTGATGTCTATGCCTGATAGACTAAGTAGGCCCAGGATACGATATCCTGCCGAGTCAGTTTCAGTCAGTCTCTTTCAGCCAGTGTGTGTGTGTGTGAGCAGTGTTTTAGCAACCATTTTCTTTCCTTTTGTGCGTGGATCCCGTAGAGTACTACGGATGCGTAGGGGTGCTAATACCTTCCCTTCGCATAACCGACTCCCGAACCCATCCTCTTTGGTCGCGAGACCATGTTCTTTCCAGGTTTACTCTGAGCGTTTCCTTTCCCTCTTTTGGGATAAATAACGCACGGTGGCGGCTCTGTTGTTCTTTCTTTTCCCGCCGGTTTTTCGCGTGATGCGACAGCTGGCGACTCTGCTGGGGAGTTTTCAGAAGTTGACCTATGCTGGTCCATCTTCCCTGAGCGAGTCTCTCCTAGCGCTCTCTAGGATTAGGGTTTTGGTTGCTTTCTGCTTGTTGTATTTTATTGCATTCATTGTATGTATGTACATTTATTGATTGCATTGATTGTGTGCCTTAATGTTTGCATTCATATTCATCATTTGTTGCTGTCTGGCTGGTTGTTTGTTTTCTCTGTGTGGGGGGGAGTCAGTTGAGGTAAAAGGTCCAATACCCAGACCACGAGTGAAATCTAGGATGATTAGGAATAGAGTGATTCATGGGAAGCGGGTGGTATTGCGCCACTTAGCGGAACATTGATATCACGAGCAGTTCAGACCCTGGTGGGGTACTGTCGTTACATACTTCGGGTGTGTATATGATGGTATTCTGCGAAAGGTTATTTATACTGCGTTTCTCTCAGCTTTACCCTGGCCTAGACTACACCCGTGAGTGGGGAAGGGTTATTCATTACAGGTACCGTTGGTGACTTGGTTCTGTTGGTGACTCTAGTTCAGACAACAGTGTGTTCAGTTGACCTTAAGTTGGATTTAAGTCCCGTTTTTGACTGAAGCTTCGACCTAGTGATCAGAGATTGCACAACCAGCCAGTCCAGTCTGCATCATGTGCATCATAGCATATTTATTTTTCAAAAGAAACGCATTGAAAAAAAAATGAAAAAAAAAGAAAAGAAAAAAAAAAGAAAAAAACTAATCTCTGCATGCATATCATTTCTCAGATACATTCCCGAGCTTGACTCCTGATAAAGATGGCAACAGTCTCAGAGCCGAAGCGGAAGACCTGTTCCTACAGTTTCCATCGTGAGCCGTTAACTCCACTAGTCGAGTTGGGTAGTCTCGTGACAGATGATCGACTGAAGAGTTTTGTTGGGCAGTATGGAGACATCTTGACAGTGCTGAAGACAGTAGTGGATCCAGTGCCTCTGCAGACACTTCTTCAATTCTATGATCCAGAGCTCAGATGCTTCACATTCCAGGATTATCAGCTATCACCTACTCTCGAAGAGTATTCTATCCTGTTGAGTATCCCTATTCAGCACCAGACCCCCTTCTTGGACGTCCCAAAGGAGGTTGATTTCAGATTGATTGCCAGAGCTCTCCGGTTGAGTGTTAAGGAGGTTGGTGAGAATTGGAAGCCCTGTGGGGAGGTAGTAGGTCTGCCGTTGAAGTTTCTCCTGAGAGTAGCCAGAGGTGAAGCAGAGAAGGGGAATTTGGAAGTTTTTCACGCCCAGCTTGCTGCCATGATCTATGGAGTCATCCTATTTCCCAGTATGCCAAATTTCATTGATTATACTGCCATCAGCATCTTCATCAGAGGGAATCCTGTCCCAACCCTTTTAGCTGATACTTACTATGCCATCCACAGTAGGCATGGTAAGGGTGGAGCCATCAGGTGCTGCTTACCTCTCCTGTTCAGATGGTTTATGTCGCTGCTGCCTGTCAGTGGACCATTTGTGGATACCAAGAGCACTCTTAAGTGGACTCAGAGGGTCATGTCGCTCACCTCCTACGACATCAGATGGCAGTCATACCGGATGGATGTGAAGGATGTTATCATGAGTTGTGGTGAATTCCGGAATGTGCCACTCGTGGGGACCAAGGGTTGCATCAATTACAACCCAGTTCTTTCTCTTCGCCAACTAGGGTTTGTCATAAGTAGAAGGCCACTTGAAGCTGAGATAGTTGAGAGTGTGTATTTTGAGAAGCGTACTGACCCTGTTAGATTGGAGCAGATTGGGAGAGCCTGGAAATTTGTTGAAGCGAAGGATGGATCCGTCTTAGGGAAGAAGTTTGCCATTGCAATGCCCGATTACACCGATTGGGTAAAGAAGAGAGTGGAAACTTTGCTGCTACCCTACGATAGGATGGAGCCTTTGCAAGAACAACCACCTTTGGTTCTTGCTGATAGTGTGCCCGCTGAGCACTATAAGCAAGCTTTGATGGAGGGTCGCCGTCTGAGGGAGAAGGAGCAAGACACCCAGATGGAGCTGTACAAAGCTAAGGCTGATAAGCTGCACTTGGCCCATCAACTCAGGGAAATGCAAGGAGAGGATGCTAGCAGAGAAAGGGGGAAGAAGAGATCATATGATGAGATGGAGTCCATGTTGGATGCAGAGCATAGGGAATGTCTGAGACTGCAGAGAGCAGAAGTCAACTATCAAAAGAAGATCAGAGACTTGGAGAAGCAACTCAAAGACAAGGACGTTCAGTTGAAGAAAGAGATGGAATTGAGACAGAAGTCAGAGGATTATCTTGGAGGAGAAGTCTTGGAGCTGAGGAGACAGTTGAAAGAGAAGACCACTCCTTTACCAGATTGTTCAGAATGCTCACTGTTGATAGACCAGTGTCATTACCTGAAGACCCTCATTCCAGAAGACCGTCTGTCTTAGTCTGTATCTTTGATTGTATTCTGTTGAGGATCACCTCCAGGCTTGTTGGATGGGATCCATTTGTTTGTACTCCGTCTTTGGATCTTTTTGTTGAGAATCACCTCCAGACTTGTTGGATGGGATTCATTTCCGTGTACTCTGTTTATGCGAATATTCTGTTGACTTGGCTGTGCAACATTTTTACCCTTATGTATAGATAAGGTTGTCAGTATCTCCCTGTTGTTCTCATTTTCCCTGTATCTATATTGTTCTCTTGTTGCTGCAGGTTGCCATCTTTTGAGGATGGGTCAGGCTCTTTGAATGCCTGAGAAATGAGCATATCATGTGCCTCATACACATCATTAACATCATACTCATATCATTTGCATAGCAGGTGTTCTTGTGCCGTCATCTCACTCCGGTTCCTTTGTCAGACAGGAGAGCTGATCAAAGACCACACCGGTATTCAACCAGGCTCAATCAACAGAGAGGTATGGATCAGGTTCAGACAGAGCTGGCCGAGATGAGGGCGAACATGGCCCAATTCATGAACATGATGCAAGGGGTCGTTCAGGGGCAAGAGGAGCTGCGTGCCTTAGCCCAGAGACAGGAAGTTGTGATTCCAACATCCAACCGTGCTTCGCCTGTTGCTGCACCCGTTCATGAGACTATCCATGTTGCTGCTCCCACTAACGACTATGCCGTCGGGGATGAACTTGAGGGTATCAGAATCAATGGACAGCCTCTTGCTGCAGAGGTCAATGTCAGAGCTACCCGGATTCCAGTTCATCGTCCTGCTTCACTTATTGACAAACAAGAGGACACGTTTACTCTCCTCAGTGAGGACTACGATGTTGTGAAAACTGAAGAGAGGGATAGAAAAGTGGATGCTCTTGCTGAGAAAATCCGAGCCATGGAATGCCAGAACTCCCTTGGGTTTGATGTGACCGACATGGGTCTGTTGGAAGGGTTGAAGATCCCGTACAAGTTCAAAGCACCTTCTTTTGACAAGTACAATGGCACCTCCTGTCCTCGCACCCATGTGCAAGCTTACTTCAGGAAGATCTCTGCCTACACTGACGATGAAAAAATGTGGATGTACTTTTTCCAAGATAGTCTATCTGGGGCATCTTTGGACTGGTACATGGATCTGAAGCGAGAATCAGTCAGAAGCTGGAAAGATTTGGGTGAGGCCTTTCTGAGGCAATACAAGCACAACATGGACATGGCGCCAAGCCGAACTCAGTTACAGAGCTTGTATCAGAAAGATAAGGAGAGTTTCAAAGAGTATGCCCAGAGGTGGCGTGAGCTAGCCGCCAGAGTGCAACCTCCTATGCTGGAGAGAGAGCTGACTGACATGTTCATTGGAACCCTGCAAGGTGTGTTCATGGACCGCTTGGGAAGTTGCCCGTTCAGTAGCTTTTCAGATGTTGTTGTCTGTGGGGAAAGAACTGAAAGCCTTATCAAAGCAGGAAGGATACAAGATCCTGGCTCTTCAAACTCGTCCAATTCTAAAAAGCCATACTCTGGGGCACCCAAAAAGGGAGAGAATGAAACAAATGCTGTACACCATCGAAGGAGTGCAAATAGAGGACCATATCGGCAAGTTGCTGCTGTAACTATTCCAGCCACTCAAAATCAACAACAGCCGAGAAGACCAGCTCAGCAGCATCAGCGTCCACAACATCATCCTCAGCAGCAGGCTTACCAGCCTCCCATTGATAATCAAGCTGGTACAGGTAATGAGAGGAAGAAGATCATTTTTGACCCAATCCCCATGTCCTACGCCGAACTGTATCCCACTCTGATAGAGCGGAACTTGATCACACCCAGAGACCCGCCGCCCATACCCGTCAACCCTCGGTGGTGGTATAGGCCTGAACAGCATTGTGTGTATCACTCGGGTGCTCCTGGTCATGATGTGGATAGCTGCTTTCAGCTGAAGATGAAGGTTCAAGACCTTGTGAGGTCAGGTATTCTGATTTTGGAAGACTTAGGTCCCAATGCTAATCAAGCTTGAAGATAACAAGTCCCGGGCTAGCGCCGACTTTTTCTTCAGAAGGGTTGTTCGGAAAGCAGAAGCTGCTGATGCAAGAAATACTGACAGTTGTCGTCCCCGATGGGATCTATCACAATTGGGTCACTGTGGGCTTTCCTACAGTTGTTCATAAGTCTTTGTAATAATCACTTTGTTTAAAAACCCTTCTCCCATGCCAAAAGGAGAAGTGATGGCATTGTTGGCAACATTTTGTGCAATGATATTTTCATTCAAATAAATTCATGTTAAACATTTGTTTTTCCATTTGTTTTCCCTTTTCGCTTTTTGCATGAAATTGGTGATCACAAAAAAACCTTTAAAAACAAGAATAAAAGCAATCTTTTCATCTGCATAACGATTGTCTTGTTTGATTTTCAAAAAGCTGTTCATATCAAATCTTTATGCAGGTTGTTTCTCAAACCCATTGAACACAATGATCGGCCGTCATCTCCCAATTTTGAATTCCCTGTATTCGAAGCGGAAGAAGATGATGTTGAAGGGATTCCTGACGAGATTTCCCGACTTCTTGAGCAAGAAAAAAGATCACTCAGCTGCATCTCGAGAATCAGCAGAACAGCCAACTGGGGCATCAAAAAAAAAAGAGAAAGAAAAAAGAAAGAGAGGGTGCAAAATCAAAAGAAATCCAAATCAAAAGAAAGAAAAAGAAAGAAAGAAACAAAAAAGATAGCACCCTCAAAGTCCCAAGTTGACTGATGCTGAATTCAAGCAAAAACAAAAGATCAACTGCCATGTTTTATGGTCAGAAAGCATTTGACAAGAAGATCAAGCCTCGTGTGTTCCGAGGGACCTTGTGCTCAAGAAAGTCTTGTCTTTCGTGCCTGATTCCAGGGGCAAGTGAACCCCCAAGCTATGAATGTCCATGTGTTGACAAGAGAGCCTCTTCAGGCAATGTCTCGACACTTACAACAATGGATGGAGAAGTTCACTCATCCTGTGAATTCCCGATGCAGTCAAGAAATACTTCGCCTAAAACAAAAAAAACAGAATAGCTCGCTAAGTCGAACACCCCAAAGGGCGACTTAGGCAAAAAGGAGCGTCTCGGTGGATTGAAAACCCGAAAGGGCGATCCAGGCAAAAGTTAGAGACATTGAAAAAAAGAGAATGTGCATCCCGCTAGATTGAACACCTCACACTGGGGCAATCTAGGCAAAAATTAGGGATTTGGCAAGTAACTGCATCTTGACAAGACTGTGCTGTACATCTGTCATCCGTCAGGGATTCTCGATCCGTCGTCGACTGAAGCTTTGAATACATCGAAAATTCAGAATGGTAGAGGAAAGGTCATTATGTTCAATGTAGCCCTCTCCAATATATATCATCGATTTCAAACTTGTACAGATCCATGGAGTCTCGCCCTTTGCAGACTACCATTCCATTACATCTATTTGAGCTTTTACCCAATTATTTGCACTCTTATTTGTTTCAACTCAACAAACGTTTTGCATGTTTTAATTGATAAAGTATCATTGTTTTCAAAATAAACAAATTTTTCACAAAATTGTTCTTAAACAAAGTGAACGTTCACAATGATGGAAGGATACTTAGGAGACCCACAGTGCTCTCCCGGGGGTGGTATGATTACCAACAGGTAAGACAATTGTTCGTATCTCGAGCATGACTGTATCTTTGTCCTGCAGAACCTCGTATGGTCTCTCCTCAGTGAAGTTGCCCGATGCAGTGTTGTTTGAAGTTGTTCATCTTCATGTTCCCGGCAGTACAGATTCTTCCTCCAAATCCCTGTTAGCTCTATTGTGGGGCATCCCCAGTAGAGTGCTGTTTGAGCCCTATCGTGGGGCATCCCCAGCAAGTTTGCTATTTCGGACATTATTGTGGGGCAGTTCCCCTAGCAGAGTGTTTATTGAAGACTTCAACTTTCGCCTCTCCAGCAGAGTAGTTTTCCTCTCTCCCCCAACGTGGGTGTTTTTCTTTGAAGATTCAGTATTTGGTAGATCAACATCCCAGTACTATGTCATGCCCTCAGATGGATCCCCAGCGGGGTTGTTGGCAGGATGAGCTTTATCAATGCCTATGTATCCTCATCAGAGATCTGGTTGCTTCTCGGTATCTCTGATTTTCATCACGAGTTGTTGTGGCACGTACGCCTGTATGTTGAACTCTGTTCTCCGGTTGTGACCGACGATCCCTCCGGAAGCCTCTTGTGGCTCTTCCTCCCCTGCAGGATGATGACTTTGGTTTTCCCTCCGGATGAGTGGTACCGGGTGGTTGATCCCTGGACCCGCGTGTTGAGCATGTCTGTTTGTCAGCATTCATCATACATTTTAGGTAGAATGCATACATGCATAATCATAGCATTTGGATACTCATGTTGCAGCTGTTGTCGGGTATCTGTTGATTGTTACCTCTTGCTATTTGGTAATACAAATCTCTCCAGTAGAGTTTCCTCAAGCAAATATGGGTGTGTCCGATCTCTCCATGTAGAGTTTACCCCTTAAGCAGAAAGTGTCTATCCTTTCTCGCCATTTCCCCACTGAGATACATCCTCGTGGATGATGGTTGCTTCCGTTCCCTCCCTACACGGGATGGGTTGTCCCTATTGAGTTCTTTCCTCATTAGGATGAGTCTTGTTTCAGTCTGCCTTTTTGGATCAATCCTAAATTGGCTTCCTGTTGGCTGTCTCCCGTGCTTCCCTGGGGCATAAATGAATAGTCGCTCACTAACCGGCACTCATTCATCTTATCCTCAGCGGAATTTGTTGGCCTCTACCTACGAACCGGTAGCTGTAAGTCCTATCTTTACGGTCTTCTACCCACTAGCTGGTAGTTGTAAATCCTTTTTCTCACTCTGTCTCAGCAGATCGTTTGTTGGCTTCTACCTACGAACCGGTAGTTGTAAGTCCTATCTTTGTGGTTTTCTACCCACTAGCTGGTAGTTGTAAAATCCCACATTCCTCCCCTTGTTGGAGTTAACCCTTTGTGCTCATCCCGATGATGACTGGTTACTTTTCCATTGGCCTCTACCTACAAACCGGTAGCTGTAAGTCCTATCTTTGTGGTTTTCTACCCACTAGCTGGTAGTTGTAAAATCCCACGTTCTCCCCTTGGTGGAGTTAACCCTTTGTGCTCATCCCGATGATGACTGGTTACTCTTCCGTGGTTTTCTGCCTACTAACCGGTAGATGTAATCCCCTCTTTGCAGTTATCAGTATCCGGTTTGCGGTATTGATATTCTTTCCCCTTTGGATACTTGCCTTGATCAAGCAGTATTGTTCCCATTGGTTTTTTCACCTTCTTTTTGGATACTTGCTCCGAGTAAGCAACCTGATTGGTCATCTTTTGCATACCTAATCTGGTACCCAGAGGCCTTTCTTTTCGGTCGATTATTCATTTAACAACCTACAACCCGGTTATGGATAATCTTCCATGCGAGGTTATTATCTACGTTTTGACGGCTATAGATAATATATCTCATGCACTCTTTGGTCAATCTTTCGATTGTTATCACCAGCAGAGTAAGATTCGTATTCCTTGTGGAATCGAATGTCCATCCTTTAACAAGTTTGCCTTTGCTCTCTTCAGGATGTTTTCGGCCGATTATTCATTTAACAACCTACAACCCGGTTATGGATAATCTTCCATGCGAGGTTATTATCTACGTTTTGACGGCTATAGATAATATATCTCATGCACTCTTTGGTCAATCTTTCGATTGTTATCACCAGCAGAGTAAGATTCGTATTCCTTGTGGAATCGAATGTCCATCCTTTAACAAGTTTGCCTTTGCTCTCTTCAGGATGATGTCGGTCGATTATTCATCTAACAACCTACAACCCGGTTATGGATAATCTTCCATGCGAGGTTATTATCTACGTTTTGACGGCTATAGATAATATATCTCATGCACTCTTTGGTCAATCTTTCGATTGTTATCACCAGCAGAGTAAGATTCGTATTCCTTGTGGAATCGAATGTCCATCCTTTAACAAGTTTGCCTTTGCTCTCTTCAGGATGATGTCGGTCGATTATTCATCTAACAACCTACAACCCGGTTATGGATAATCTTCCATGCGAGGTTATTATCTACGTTTTGACGGCTATAGATAATATATCTCATGCACTCTTTGGTCAATCTTTCGATTGTTATCACCAGCAGAGTAAGATTCGTATTCCTTGTGGAATCGAATGTCCATCCTTTAACAAGTTTGCCTTTGCTCTCTTCAGGATGATGTCGGTCGATTATTCATCTAACAACCTACAACCCGGTTATGGATAATCTTCCATGCGAGGTTATTATCTACGTTTTGACGGCTATAGATAATATATCTCATGCACTCTTTGGTCAATCTTTCGATTGTTATCACCAGCAGAGTAAGATTCGTATTCCTTGTGGAATCGAATGTTCATCCTTTAACAAGTTTGCCTTTGCTCTCTTCAGGATGTTTTCGGCCGATTATTCATTTAACAACCTACAACCCGGTTATGGATAATCTTCCATGCGAGGTTATTATCTACGTTTTGACGGCTATAGATAATATATCTCATGCACCCTTTGGTCAATCTTTCGATTGTTATCACCAACAGAGTAAGATTCGTATTCCTTGTGGAATCGAATGTTCATCCTTTAACAAGTTTGCCTTTGCTCTCTTCAGGATGTTTTCGGCCGATTATTCATTTAACAACCTACAACCCGGTTATGGATAATCTTCCATGCGAGGTTATTATCTACGTTTTGACGGCTATAGATAATATATCTCATGCACCCTTTGGTCAATCTTTCGATTGTTATCACCAACAGAGTAAGATTCGTATTCCTTGTGGAATCGAATGTTCATCCTTTAACAAGTTTGCCTTTGCTCTCTTCAGGATGTTTTCGGCCGATTATTCATTTAACAACCTACAACCCGGTTATGGATAATCTTCCATGCGAGGTTATTATCCACGTTTTGACGGCTATAGATAATATATCTCATGCACTCTTTGGTCAATCTTTCGATTGTTATCACCAGCAGAGTAAGATTCGTATTTCTTGTGGAATCGAATGTCCATCCTTTAACAAGACTGCTTTTCTAGCCCTCTTCAGGATGTTGAGTGTTTTGGAACACAAACCAATTCACGCTTTGGCACTCAGGCCAATTTTGCCGGTATTCAGACCGAAGAAGTTTCCAACGATCAGGTCGATGTACTTACGGCGCTCAAGCCATGGCTATCCCTGTGTTACCATTTATTTTGGTATCCAGGTCGACGTTTCTGTTTCGGTATTCAGGCCGATTTCTTTTTTCCGTTCCAGACGGATTTTTCTCTCAAGACTGTTTCTTTGCCGATCCTGACAGGCATTCTTGTATTATATCCAGTCGGTGCAAATTTCTACGGTTCTTTTGTATTCAATCCCTGTTTACCCTGAAAGTCTGACAGCCGCTGCTATCATCCATTCGGGTTCCCAGTTGATTGAATAGGGGCAGCTGTAGCACCTCAAATTTGCACCTATCATTGTACATATATTTTCATATTAGGTCATAGCATATCATGGTCCATTGCATAGCATTACATTGTCCCCAGTTGCCTCAAGAGCAAGCAAGTCAAGAATTAGGTCAAACTGATCAGGAGATCAGTCAACCAATCAAGCAAGGGTGTTTCTCAAGGAGCAAAGGCCCTAGGGATTGTCCAACAAGTTCACATGACTTGGAGGTCCATTTGAAGTGTTCAAGTCAAGGGTTGAAGGCTCAGAAGCCATTAGTCAATGCACAGTCAAGCAAAGACCCTAGACAGTCAACAGTCAGTCAAAGCAGTGGATGGTGGCCATTCTTGTGGAATTTGGGCACCATGATCAATAATCAAGAGTCCATACAACTTGGGACATCATTTGAAGTCAAGGTCTCAAGGAACTAGGGTTTGGAAATTCATCAGAAGTGTTTCAGCCACCCAAAACCCTAGAAAAGTCAAAGTTGGTCAACTGTGGTTGATTCTATGGTTTTGATGAATGGAAATGGTTTGAGAGAGCTTATTCATGTCCCAATAGGCCTCATATCTCATGGCAATCAACATCATTGAAGAATTTGAAGCCAATCAGAAAATTTCCAAAAATAGAAACTGGACCTGTAATTTTAACTGCCAAAAATGGAAACTTCTTGATCCTCAACTTGCATCATGATAAAAGCTTCAAATGAATTTTTGCCCAACATGAAAGTTGAAGATCTTGTTCTCCCATTTTCAAAAAGTCCAAGAACTCTCAATTCCCATACATGGTTGTCAAGATATGATCAAATCATTTTCACAAAATCTTGAACTTCAAAAGGCCATATCTCTCAAACCATAAGGCCAAATTTGGTGGGGTTTTTTCCTACAAACCACATTTCATCTCCTCTTTCCAAAAATATAAATTTCATAAACCAAAACCTTGCCAATCAAAATGGCATTTTTTGACTTGTTCCATTTAAAATTCAAGTTTGACCAAAGTTGACTTTTTGATTTATTGATTTTTACTCATTTTGGCCAATTGGAGTTTGTTTAGAATGACATTTGACACTTGCTTGAGGCCCAAACTCGGGAAGACCATGCACCTCCTTGCCAACTTGGTCAAAATTAGTAAATTTGGCAAATGGCTTCATTGGAGTAAATCCTTGTTAACACTTCATGAGCAGACATAAAACAGCAAATATAATGGTCATTTGCAGCCTGTTTTGAAGCCCAAAATCGTGCAACACCACACCTCCACTTCCACATGTGCAAAGTTAGCAAATGGTGCAAATCACTTCATTAAAACAAAACCAGCTTAGCACATCATTAGGGAACCTTAAACAGAGGTATTTAACCTCATTTTCTGTCATTTCTCAACCCTAGCTAGCAGCTGCAAACATCAGAATACTCTCTTCTCTCTCATTTTGCATTTTCACCAAAATTGAAAATCTGTCAAAACCCTCAAAGGCCACGGGTTAGCTTTCATTGCTGCATCATCCAAGCCTCTTTTTAAACTCATTGCAGCCATCCTTTTCCATCTGTAAGCAGCTTTGAATCAACTGGTTTTGCAAAGCAATATCCATGGCAGTTCTGAGCATGGACCATACCCAGCATCTTTGAGCTCGAAACCTTCAATCATTCAGCTTCTTGAAGTTTGTGGAATAACTGTTTCAGACTTGTGGAGCTAAACAACAATCACACACGACTGTTCTTCAAATCAAGTGAGTTTTTCAACTTCTTTGCTTTTCCAAATCATGCTATATATCATGTAGATCTCCTTTTGCTGATTGTTTTGAGCTATGAGTTTTCGAAAATGGTTAGATATTTCTGAAGATATGTCAATCTGAAAGTTAATGTTCATGGATGTTTTTGCTTATTGCCTCTTATTTAGTTTGTTTAAATGATAATGGATGTTAGATTATGCTTATTTTTGGTCTGCTGATGAGATTGGTGTACTCGATTTCTGTTTCTGGGTGAATTTTTATGCTCGATTGCTGTTGATGATGAATGCCCTGTAGCTAAAACCCTAAGACAGAACCCAGATTCATTGAGAAATTGTATTGTTTATGTTTGGTTTATGGCTGTTTAGATGTTGCATGAACCTACTGTATCAATGCCTTGCTGTTTGCCATGCTATTCGGATTTTGATTGATGATGATTGTTTGAAGATGAAAATGCTGCTGCTGCATAAACCCTAGGATGCATAAACCCTAAGTTGCCCAGAATCATGCATGCGATTGGCTGTTGTTGTTGGTTTTACTGCATAAACACTGTTCCATTGGTGGCAACCAATGGGAACATTTCATTTCCCATGCCTGTACGCCGCGTTTTGATAAGTGAGGGCGTTATTTACGAGTATGCCACTCGGTCAACATAGTTTGACCTTCCATTCATGTCTTTTGTTCATGCTTATTCCAAATGATCACTCCACTTCCAAAATCCATTTTTTACTCATTTCAACTCCAAATTTCATGCCAATTTTTGCATAATGATCACATGAATGTCTACTTTTTTATCATTATTTTTCCAGATTTTTTTGATCAGGGAATTTTAATTGGCCTTAGGGTTTGTGTAAAGTGACCAAAAGTTGTACATGTTGCCAAAACCATTGTGAAATGATCATGCTGCATCCATTTGAGTTGAAATTTTTTGTGCATAATCTACACTCATTCATGTTCATTTTGATGTAAAGTTTGTGCATTTATCATATGTGGTTTGTGAGATATGAATTTTTGAAGTAGGGTGTGACAATTTGTGTCACACCATTGATATGCAATTTCATGAATTTTGTTGACATGCTTCCTGGCCTCAATATGATCCAAATTTTTGCATAAGCCTTCTCTCATATGTCTAGTTTATGTGTGAATTTTCTGGGATTTATTTGAACTATTTTCCATTTGTTTGAGATTTTTCTTCCCTGCCTAGTCAATTGTTGACTTTGTGTGACACACCTTGCCAAATCCTTTGTGAAATTCTCATATCTTATTGTATGATCATGAAATTTCATATGTGCATACTAGACATCTTGAGCTTTGCAGTGGTGTTAATCCCATCCATTTCTCATCTGTTTTCATTTTGTTATGATTTTTTGAAGTTGACCCATGATTGTTTGACTTCTTTGTGCTTACTTGAAATTGTGTTGACTTCTTGATTTTAATTGGCTGCCTTCCACTTATCCAAATGCAATGAAATTTGACATGCTTACCATGCTAGATGTTAGGATTGAGTATGAATTATTTTATGATTTTTGAAAATGTTTGGGTTGACTTTTGATGCAAGTCATTCTGTTGACTTCTTTGTGCTTTCATTTGCTATGCCTTGCCTTCTTTGGTTTGTGAAATGATGATGATGCATGATATGAATATGAATCCAATTGTGTTTGCTTCTTGAATGTTTGAACTTGACTTTGGTTGACTTTCATTTGCTGTTTTGACTTTCCCATTTGTTTTTGACCCTAGGCTTGTCCTAGTGGTCTTTTGGGCTTATGATTGAGTTTATGTTTCAGGTTAAGCAACAATGCCTCAAAGATCATACAAATTTGATTGAGTTTGATTACATATCATGTGCTAACCCTTGTTTTGTAGGTGGCTTGACTCATTTGACTTGAGTTTGTGCTTTGCACATTGGTTCCTCTGTGTTGACTTTTGTTTACCAATTCCTTTTGCTTTAAACTTGTGAAATGTTTACTGATTAGTTTGACTCTTTCAGGTACCCTTAGTTGCTTAAGTTCTCTGAACTTGCTTTGCTTTGCTTTTTAGCAAATTGCTTGAGGTATAATCTCTTTTACTTCATGTAGTCTGGAGACCCGGCCTGTTATTTGGCCGGGCAAACTGTCTGAAGTCCTCCTTAAGAGGCCATGCTTGTGTGTGTTTAAAATTGTCCCAAGCAGGAAAAGTCCTTCAAGTAAGGCAATTGGCAGAACCAAGGGATAAGCAACCTATCCCCTGCTATTCAGTGTGTCTTCTGTCTTGCTCACACCATTGTGTTGATGCATTTCAGATAAAAACCCAAGATCTTGTGCAATTGCACAGTTGAGTCAGTATCAAATGTGTAGAAGGGTTCCCACTTTCTGAACCCACACATTCTTGTCAAATGCTCTCCCTGGCCAGGGATAGAAGCAATGAGGCACACCCCTCATCTCCTTTCATCTGCTTCACCTTAGCCCCTCAATGGCAAGGTTAAGAGCAACACTCACCCCATTCCAGAGGTTTGTTTGTTGAGGTTGATATGACCCCTCGACTAAAACCTAACCCTTGTGTGAGCCCCTTGTGTATATATAGTGTGTGCTACCTGTGCTTGTGTTTGTTTGACTTGCTTCCTGTGCAAGTTAGGTTTAGTTTAAACTAATCTTTGTTTGCTTTCGCCCTCGTTGCGATCCTTTCTCTCGCCCTCGTTGCGATCGAGCCTTTTCCTTTCTCTCGCCCTCGTTGCGATCGAGCCTTTTCCTTTCTCTCGCCCTCGTTGCGATCGAGACTTTCCCTTTCTCTTGCCCTAGTTGCAATCGAGACCTTCGCCCCTCCGTAGCCGAACTACGGCAACTCTGATTCTCATGTTCAGGTGAGATACGTAGGCACGAGACGCGATGTCTTGCCGAGTTTGACTAACAACTAACACTAACTCTTTTCTCTCACCCCTGTGTGATTGAGATCTCTCCTTTCTCTCGCCCTCGTTGCGATCGAGACTTTTCCTTTCTCTTGCCCTAGTTGCAATCGAGATCCTTTGTCCCTCCGTAGCCGAACTACGGCAACTCTGATTCTCATATCCAGATGAGATACGTAGGCACGAGACGCGATGTCTTGCCGAGTTTGACTAACCACTAACACTAATTCTTTTCTCTCGCCCGCGTTGCGATTGAGACCTCCCCTTTCTCTTGCCCTAGTTGCAATCGAGACCCTCCTTGCTTCCTGTGCAAGTTAGGTGTGTGTGTGGCTTGCTTCCTGTGCAAGTCATGCTTAGGATAGGTTGGCCCTTGCGCCATTTAGCTAGAAACCTTAACTTAGGGTTGACTTTTGCATGACAACATCTAGGCTCGAGTCGTAGTCTCCCTAGTGTTGTGTCTCCCTCTGTTATCTGGTTAGGCTAGTCCTTTTTCCCTGCGTAGGGGAACTACATCGCCCTGATCTTCACACCAGATGAAGTATGTAGGCAGGAGATTGAGTTGATCTCTCCGGGCGCCCTTTTTCTTTTTCAACCCTTTGTGTCTTAACCACCCTTGTGTGTGCTTGACAGTTATAGGCTCGAGTCCCCGACTCCCTATTAACTTGTTGTGTTGTTGTGTGCTTGGAAGCCGATGTAAGTCCATCGAGTGGCATTTGGGTTCCAGTGTGTGTGTGTGTTTAGGTTCGGATGCTGATGTAAGTCCAGCGATTGGCATTCAGGCTCCACATTTGCCTGTGTTTTGTTTGTTTGTGTGCGTGTCAGCCGAGCTACGAATGCTCTGATTCTTCTCTCGTCCGAGAAGATACGTATGCATAGGATGCGACATCCTAGCGAGCATGTGTCGTTTCCCCAGTCCGAACTACTTCGACTCTGATGTCTATGCCTGATAGACTAAGTAGGCCCAGGATACGATATCCTGCCGAGTCAGTTTCAGTCAGTCTCTTTCGTCTCTTTCAGCCAGTGTGTGTGTGTGTGAGCAGTGTTTTAGCAACCATTTTCTTTCCTTTTGTGCGTGGATCCCGTAGAGTACTACGGATGCGTAGGGGTGCTAATACCTTCCCTTCGCATAACCGACTCCCGAACCCATTCTCTTTGGTCGCGAGACCATGTTCTTTCCAGGTTTACTCTGAGCGTTTCCTTTCCCTCTTTTGGGATAAATAACGCACGGTGGCGGCTCTGTTGTTCTTTCTTTTCCCGCCGGTTTTTCGCGTGATGCGACACATAGTCATTCGCATCACACATGATTTCGAATGGTAATCTCCAGTCGGGTGGTTGCATGATAGGTGTGGTGATTAAAGATGTTTTTAATTGTTCAAACTCTGTTAAAAATTTCTCATCAAAGATAAAGTCAACATCTTTCATTAACAGACCAGTTAGTGATTTGGTAATTTTCGAGAAATCTCTGATAAAGCGTCGGTAGAAACCGACGTGTCCTCAGAAGCTTCGTATTTCTCGTATGGTTTTCGGAGGTTGAAGGTTTTCTATAATTTCGATCTTAGCTTTGTCTACTTCAATTCCTTTATCAGATACTACATGTCCTAATATGATTCCTTGTTGGACCATGAAATGGCATTTCTCCCAATTTAATACGAGATTCACCTTTACACATCTTTCAAGTACCATTTCAAGGTTTGATAGACATCTTTCAAAGCTCTACCCACAAATAGAAAAATCGTCCATAAAGACTTCCATAATTTGGTCTATAAAGTCAGCGAAGATTGACATCATGCATCTTTGGAATTTTGCGGGAGCGTTGCATAGTCCAAATGGCATTCGTCGATAAGCAAATGTACCATAAGGGCATGTGAAGGTTGTTTTCTCTTGGTCGTCAGGACGGATAGGAATTTGAAAGAATCCTGAATAACCATCTAGATAGCAGAAGTGGGAATGCTTAGCCAATCGTTCAAGCATTTGGTCAATGAAAGGCAGAGGAAAATGATCCTTTCGAGTGGCTTTATTCAGTTTCCTATAGTTGATGCACATTCCACTTCCGGTCACAACTCTTTGTGCTATAGATTCTCCCTTCTCGTTCTTAACAACTGTAACACCCCCTTTCTTGGGTACGACATGAACGGGGCTAACTCATTGACTATCAAAGATCGGGTATATGATTCTTGCATCTAATAACTTCTTTACTTCATCCATGACTATAGTACTTAAGATTGGGTTGATCCTTCTCTGGTGTTCTCTAGAGGTTTTACAATCTTCCTCTAGCATAATGTGATGCATACAGATAGAAGGACTTATTCCTTTTAGATTAGCAATGTTGTAGCCTAACTCAGTTGGATATTTTCTTAAGACATCTAGTAACTTTTCAGTTTCAATCTGTCCTAAGTCTGCGTTGACTATTACTGGTCTTTTGAGTTCAGTGTCTAAGAATTCGTATCTTAGGTTCTTGGGTAATGTTTTTAATTCTAAGTCTGGTTTCTTTGGACATGGCATGTGATTGGGTGTAAGTGCTAAGCATTCACTCAGACTGTCATTTTGGTATGGTCCACGCCAATTATCATCTTCAAAGATTGGAGGGATTTGGATTTTCATTATATCAGAATATGTGGTTTCTTGCATCTCCATCTCTCTTACGCACTCGTCTATGACATCAAGTAGATAACAAGTATCGTCTATGGATGGCTCTTGTAAGAATTGTGTCAAGATAAATTCAACTTTTTCTTCTCCAACTTCGAATGTTAGCTTACCTCTGTTCACGTCTATTATGGCTCCGGCGGTAGCTAAGAATGGCCTTCCTAATATAATAGGTGTAGTGGCATCTTCTTTGATTTCCATGATTATGAAGTCGGTAGGAATGTAGAATTGTCCTACACGTACTGGAACATTCTCTAGTATACCAATAGGATATTTGATTGAGCGGTCATCTAATTGAACAAACATCTTGGTTGGTCTTAGTTCTCCCATGTTGAGCCTTTTGCAGATGGATAAGGGCATTACACTAATGTTGGCTCCTAAGTCGCATAGAGCTTTGTCTATGACGAACTTTCCAATGACACAGGGTATGGAGAAACTACCTGGGTCTTTTAGTTTGGGAGGCATGTTGTTTTGGATTATTGTGCTACACTCAGCAGTAAGTATAATTGTTTCGTTGATCTTTTTCTTATTGGATAGGATCTCTTTAAGAAACTTGGCATATGAGGGCATTTGTGTGATAGCTTCTGTAAAGGGTATTGTAATATTCAGTTGCTTCAGAAGTCCAACAAATTTCTAAAATTGCCCTGCGGTTTTAGAATTTGCGAGTCTTTGAGGATACGGAACGGGTGGTTTATAAGGTGGTGGAGGCACATAAGGTTTTTCTTTCTCTTCGGCCTCTTGGGTATTATCTTCCTTCTCCTTTGATCCACTTACCTTCTCAGTTGTTGTGTTGTCAGGTTTTGGTACATGGCAGGATTTTGAAGTCTTGGATCTATGAGTCCGTCTAGTTCTTTTCCACTTCTCAATATAACGGCATTTGCATGTCCTTTTGGATTAGGTTGTGGCTGTCCAAGAAATGTGCCAGCGGGAGCAGCAGTAGATGCTTGTTATTGAGCCACTTGTGAAATCTGTGTTTCAAGCATTTTGTTGTAGGTGGCTAAAGCGTCTACTTTGCTCGCTAATTGTTTAAGTTGCTCACTAGTGTGTATGTTTTGGTTCAAGAAGTCTTTGCTTGTTTGAGCTTGGGTAGCTATGAAACTTTCCATCATTAGTTCAATGTTGGACTTCCTAGGAATGTTAGGAGCATTAGTAGTTGGCTTTTGATATCCAGGTGGAACAGCGGGTGCTTGGCCAGGTGCATACAAGGCGTTGTTGTTCTTGTACGAAAAGTTAGGATGGTTTTTCCAACCTGGGTTATAGGTATTCGAATAAGGGTTTCCTTGTGCATAATTTACTTGATCAGTGGGGACTCCTGCTAATATCTGACATTTTGGTGTAGTGTGTCCAGGAATTCCACATAACTCGCAGTTTAGAGTTACGGCAGCCACGATAACTACGGGTGGTATGGCCAAGTTGTCTAACTTTTGAACAAGGGCATCTACCTTTGCATGGACATGGTCAAGGCTACTGATTTCGTACATTCCACCTTTTGTTTGGGACTTTTCTACTGGTGTTCTTTCACCTCCCCATTGGCAATGGTTTTGGGTCATGTTTTCAATGAGTTGATAGGCTTCGGTGTATGGCTTATCCATAAGTGCACCGCCTGCGGCAACGTCTACTGTCAGTCTTGTGTTATACAGAATCCCATTGTAAAATGTGTGAATGATCACCCAGTCTTTGAGACAATGATGTGGACACATCCTCATCATGTCTTTGTATCTCTCCCATGCGTCGTAGAGAGATTCTGCATCTTTTTGTCGAAATCCGTTGATTTGAGCTCTCAGCATAGCAGTTTTGCTCGGCGGAAAATATCGGGCTAAGAAAACGTTCTTCAGTTCTTCCCATGTAGTGACTGAGTTGGATGGCAAGGATTGCAACTAAGCCCAAGCTCTGTCTCTTAGAGAAAAAGAAAAAAGGCGTAGTCTTATCACATCTTGAGATACATCATTCGCCTTCACAATGTCTGGGTACTGCACAAACTTGGTCAAATGTTCATTAGGGTCGTCCGTAGGATTTCCAGCAAATTGATGTTGTTGGATAGTTGATAACAATGATGGTTTCAAATCGAAATCGTTTTGATCGATAGCAGGGGAAGTAATGTTGTTGCGAGGTTCTTGTTGGGACGGGGTAGCGTAGAACTTAAGAGGACGATTTTGTGGTCCCACTGCAGTCATGGTTGGTTTTTCAACTGGTTCAGTAGTAGGAAAGAAGATATCGGGAATATTGTACCTTCGTTGGTACTCTAGTATTCAGCGTCTTAAATATAAGAAACGCTCTAATTCTGCGATTGGTGGTACTAAGTTTTCGCCTTGTGAGCGAGTACTTGGCATACAACCGAGAAATAATGGAAAGGAAATTGGTTTTTAACTCAGTCTATACTGCGCAACGAAAGAATCGCACTATTTTACTAAATCAGGTCCCCGACAACGGCGCCAAAAACTTGGTATACGTGGTCGTGGCTGTATATAAAATATAGTCTATCGGATACTTGACTGCAAGTGCACAGTCTAGTCGTTTAGTTTTAAAAGATATCGAACCCACAGGGGCCGATGGTCAAACTAATGTTATCGATGTTACTATGTTTAGATAAGGCGATGATTTTTAGAGGTTTGGTTGAATAAAAATTAAATCTAAAGAAAATTAAGTATTTAAGAAAATATTAATGAAGGGATATCAGTATGCAATGCATTAATTGTCAGTGATTCGATAAATCTCCGGTGTATATTTTAATTACCAAATACCTTTCAGTAGAAAATATTCATTTAAAAAGCTTTATCTCACACTCTCGTGATTGTTGACTCGGACTATACTTTTAAGTCAGAATGTACGCTCTCGCTGTTGTAGCGGTGTATTCGTCGCTATATGATCTATTGATTAAATCATAAGCAAAGTATACAATGAATTCGAGTCGCCACCGCACTTTTATTTATCCTAAGGACTGGTTAAAAAGCGAACAAAAACCTAAGAAGTTTTACACGTAGAAAACTAATGAAAAAGATCAGAGAGTCTGGGTAAGGGGTAAATTACGCAATGGGAAGGTGTTAGGCACCCATCACGTCCTAGGTACTCCTAGGGAGCCCTTTTCACACTTGTTGTATAAAAAATGTTTATTTGTTTTGACATATTGTGCAGACATGAATGGGATGATAAGAAAAGAATGTACAAGTTAGTTATTTTTGTGTTCGAACGGATGAACCCGTTGCCTACGTACCTTCCATCAAAGGTAAGGATCAAAACGCTGTAGTTCGGCTAAAAGATTTCCAAAAATTAGTGAGTTCAATTTTAAAACACAAGCTCTAAGGCATTTCATTACCAATGGGAGAAAACTCAACCTGAATTCAACAATCCACCATGCGAGGACAGCTTCGACGTACTAGAGGGGTTAGCCCTGTTTTCAGTACGGAAGTCTTACAATCGACTCACTAAGGATGTGGTGAGATTTACATCAACCACTATGGTAATTGAAACCTACGGCTAATGTATGAAAACATATTAACAATGGACAAAGCCACAAAACAATTGAATGGGTGAAGTTAATTGATTATGATTATTCACAAAATATGGTCAAAGCATGATTAGGATTGATTCAAAGAAGTGTTATGAAATGGAGTTTGAAAAATCAAGGACTTAAGGTCCAAGTTTCTAATTTGAAAAGAGGATGAGAATGTTTGCACAACAAGTCAAAGCTTTTGAAAGCAAAGTGTGAAAAAGTTTAGGACTAAGAAGGTATGGATGATGGAATGTAAAACTTCTTATAAAGGTTCATCTCTTGAATACATATAGAAGATGATTCAAGTGTGTCCTTAGGAATGAGGCAACAAACAAAATAAAGATAAAGCAAGGTGATACCGGATGCCATCAATGGTCTTATACCAATCTCACAAACAAAAGCGGATGTCGGATACCAATAAATGGGTTTACACCAACCTCCTAAAATAAACAATGATACCGGATGCCATCAATGGTCTTATACCAATCTCACAAAAGCAAAAGCGGATGTCGGATACCAATAAATGGGTTTACACCAACCTCCTAAAATAAACAAAACTTGGATGTCGGACGCCAATCTATCTGGACTTATACCAACCTCCAAAGTATGGTCATAGGAATACAAATGCCACATCATAGGGACTTACAATTGCATCCTCTCACACAACAAACAAGAGCAAAGAAGATATGAGTGACCAATGAGGTCTTACACTCTATCCTTCCATATCATGGGAACAAAAGCCAATCAACATGGACTTACAATTGTCCTCAATGGGCAAACAAACATAGATCACAAGGATATGCAATAATGATCATACAAGAATTAACAATCAATAATGATGAATGCACAATGGCAAGTAAGCAATCATGTTCAAATGAATTAAGTAATCAAACCACATAAACAAGGAGCACACACTATATACAAGCATCAGGCTCAAACAAGGGTGAGGCATTAAAGCCAATTGGAATAGGGTTAAAGTTGCTCTTAACCTTGCCATTGAGGGGCTAAGGTGAAGCAGATGAAAGGATATGAGGGGTGTGCCTCATCACTCTTATCCCTGGTCAGGGAGAGCATTGAATATAAGAAGGTGGGGGAGTTCAGAAAGATGGAACTCTCTCCCCAAAGTATAGACTCGATAGATCTTGGGTTTTACTCAACATGCATCAAACACAAGTAGTGTGAGCAATGTGAGTGACTCACAGAATAGTAGGAGATAAGCTACATATCTCTTTTGTCTACCAATTGCCTCATATGAGGTCTTTACCTGCTTAGGGACAAAAATAAACAATCACAAACATCGCCTCTTAAGGAGGACTTCAGACAGTTGCCTGGCTAAATAACAAGCCAGGTCTTCCAGACTACATGGAGACAAGAGAGTCTACCTCAATGCAAATGCTATACAAGCAAAGCAATGCAAGTTCTCAAAAGAACTGAGCAACTAAGGGTACCTGAAATCAATCAAATATAATCAGCATCCCAATCACAAAATCAAAACAACAATATAAGAACCAACAACAATGTACAATCAAACAATGCAATGTGCATAACACAAAGCTCAAGTGAACCAAGCACCCTACAAAACAAGACAAGTGAGTTTAGAACATCAAATGAAATAACATCATCAAGTGAGAATCAACCTCCTTAAAGCATTTTGCTTCCTAACCTGAAAAGCAAGCTCAAACATAAGTAACAAGACCACTAGGACACGCCTAGGGTCAAAAAGAGGGAAAAAACTTAAAACAGCAAGTGAAACATGGTCATAACCAAGATTTATTAATTAAAAAGAGAACCTAATTGGCCTCACATCAAAACTATGCACTAATTTCATTTTATGCACAATCTAAGTCAAAGTAGTCAAGTATGAACCACATATGAGTCAACAGCATGATCACAACCAAAAAAATATCAAAACAGCTCAATAAATTCCACAAAAATTATATCCTAAACAGAACATATTCAATGAGCTATATATCAAATTTCATAGCATTTGGACTAGTGGAAGTAGGGAAATTAAATTCAACATGTCATGGCATGCAAAAATCAACCTAAACTAGGTCACAAAGCATGTACCAACTTCAAACAAGTGTAAAACAGTGAAAACAAATGAGAAATGAATGGGACCAAAGCCAAAGTGAAACTAAACATGTTAAGAAACACTCCACCAAATTTCACATTCATATGGTAAGAAATGAGCATTTCGCAAGATATGGAGGTTTGCTACTCAAGCAAAACCCTAAAAATGCTAAACAGCAATCAAAAATCCCAATCAAATGGGAAATGGATCAATTAAATCCACAAAAAATCATGGTGAAACTAGACATATACAAGGTATCTCATGCAAAAAATCAGAGCCATAGGCCTAGGGTAAGCATGGAAAATTAAATCATGAACACAGCATAGCATAGTGTGACACATATTGTCACACTCAAAAAGATTATATCATATCTACCAAACCAGGGATCCAAAAACTACAAACTATACATCAAAATCTCCAGGAGAGAGTCAAGAACTAGCATGTGAAGTTTCATTCAATTTGGAGCAAGCATGATTATTTTACGATCAATATGGTGAAACATACATATATAGCATACATGTCAAGAATCCCTAGGCCAATCCAAAAAATCACCAAGCACAACTTGAATTACTATGCCTAAAAAAAACTAGACAAAATTTGGAGATTAACAAAAAAAAAGTCCCATTTAATTTGGATTAGGGATGATTTAATTATGATTTTTTGAAGTTAATTGAAATGTTTATTTAAGTCTTAAATGGATTTATTTAATCTGAGTGGCATAATTGTAAATATCCAGCGCCTGTACCAAAACGACGCAGCTTCATTAATGCGGTGGCTTCACACGATTCGTCCAAGCGCGCGAGAAACACATAATTCAAACGGAAACGCATGGCAGTGGATCAAAAGCACGAGATTTCCAGAAATTCAAGCTGTTCTTCACTGTTCTTCCATTCCAGAAATCGCTATGGGCATTTCTCAACCAAAACGCACAAACCATATACCGTTGGAACCGGCATTCAATGTAGATCATGAATCTAACAAGCGTTTCTCCTAATTCTAACCACATGCTATGAACCGATCGAAACAAGATTCACACACAAATATTCAGATCAACATATCTAGTTCAATATCTAATGGATTCACACGATTCGAAGTTTAACGTGACCTACATGCCAAGATCTACAAGATCCATATAGAAATTGCAAGAATTAACTCGGTCGAATCTTACCTCAAATGAGATGCAGCCGTTGAATTCGTTGGATTCAAAGTTCCAAAGTACAAAACAGATCGCGATTGATGATGTAGAAGGTGAATAGAAGTGAAGATTCAGCTCAACGATGCACGGATCAGTGGAAAATCGTAACTGCCATTGATGAGGAAGCTTTGCACAGTTGGAGTTTTGCTCAATTCTTGCTCCTATTACCACAAACAGTAATCCACCATCACCTGCAAAGGAAGATTCAACAAAGAAATGGCACAAAGGATCGAAAATTCTTGAGGAATTGGTGAAAAAGTGAATGTGAAAAATGGAGAAAAAGTGAGAGAACTTTGAGAATTTTTGGCTTGGATCTGAAAAAAATGATTATCCCCCTTTCAATTCTGTTACAATTAACCTTTTATACTTCATGTTAATCCAAGCTTTAATCATGATTAGCAAAATTTTGATGATTAGCAAATGAGCTCATTTGTCAAATTGGCCTTTTTGCCCTTGGATAGCTTGAACCAATGGAACAATGATTTTTCACCTCAAGCAAATCATAAAATGCATTTGGAAGCTATTGGAATTGGTTTCATGTGAAAACTCCATGTATTTTGAAATTTGGACTTTTTTCCCACCAATTTTTAAATGGTCCACTTGAAAAATGACCTTTTTATGTGAAGGTTTTTGATGAGATGTAATGATGGATTTGGGTAGTACACATCAAATGGGGTTTGCTCAAAGAAGAACCATCCAATTTGGCCATTCCATGTGAAGGTTATGGCACTTTGAATTTAGGCATTTTTGGAAAATGATTTGATCATAACTTGCCAACCATAAATGAGAAATGAGTGTTCTTGGACTTTTTGGAAAGGCAAGAACAAGATCTTCAACTTTCATGTTGGACAAATTTTGATTTGAAGCTTGGTTCATGATGTAATTTTGAGGAGCATGACTTTCCATTTTGGGCAGGTGAAAATTACAGGTCATTTCCATTTTGGGAAACTTTTTGTCTGACCTCAAATCCTTCAACCTTGATCTTTGAAATGCCAAATGAAGCTTATATGGACATGAATGAGACCTTTCCAACCATCTCACACCTTCCAATTCCTGATTAAATGCACAGTTGACCACAGTTGACTACAGTTGACTTTTCTAGGGTTTTGGTTGACTGAGCCATGTTTTGATGAATTCCAAGCCTCTACCACATGAGATCTTGATCCGAAATGATATCACAACTCATATGAGCTCTTGATGAATGATCATGGTGCCCAAATTCTTCAAGAATGGTCACCATCCATGGCTCAATGGCTTGCTTGACTGATTGACTGATGATTGCTTCAGTTGCAAGTAACATGGTTAGATGACAATATTTTTGTACTTTTGGTTAGTAAACATATGAAAAGCAATGATATACAAATGCAAAACATGCTTGGTGATCAAGGACCACACTCAGAAGATACCCACCCACTAGGAGGCAAGCAAAGGTGCACAATGATCCTTGAGGCAATGATATGACATGATATGATGCCTTGAGGCCATGAGGGATCTTAGGGCAAAAATTGGGGTCTTACAGATGCCCCTATTTAAGGTCATTCTAGCCGGAGAAGTGAAGTTTAGAAATCTTCATATCGACGCGGTAGAATGGGCTTAAATAACAGTAATGAGACAAATTTTGGTCCCTAAGAGACCTCATGATGCAGATGTATGCATGTAAAAGACACAAACTCTGTGGGGATAATGGTTTACACAGAAGAAAAGACGATCCGTCGGAGTAATACACTCACCAGGAACAGAGACTCTAACAAGACTCTCACGGACTCTTATTGGGGATAATAAAAGAAAAAGAATGCGTGAGCAGGACACGACTTTGAGTTGGGGAAAACAAAACTGACACAACGTGCACAAGACACGACTCTGATTAGGGGATAACAGAAATCAGACTGGAGACCTCACTGGGTAAGTGAAAGGACTCACACTGGGGATAAGAAGGAAATTCCAAAGGAAAACACTTCCATTGGAATGACTCAAGCTGACTCACGAAATGCGTGTACTGGGGATAACCAATACAGCAGCACAAATAGGAACACAAATCCGCTGGGGAAATCTAGAAAAGACTTTCCAGGGGAAGCCAAGGGATGAGATGTTACCGGTATAAGGGCAACAAACTCAGGAAGAATGAATATCTAAGACCGGTATAAGGGTGAGAGATATCAATCAATCCAAACATCTGAGAAAGACCTGAGAAAGGTACATCAACTCAGGCAAATCTGACTCCACAGGGGACCAAGGTCATAATAGGGAGCAGACAGGAAGGAACACCAGGGATACCGAAGTATATAATAGGTAACCGACCGAAACGTGAATTGGTGTGTGTTCCAAAACACTCATCATCCTGAAGAAAGCCAGAAAAGCAGACTTGTTTATAGGATGGATATTTGATTCTGTAAAGAATACAAATCTTACTCAATTGAGAAAACAATCAAAAGATTCGACAAAAGAGCGCATGAGATACATTATCTATAGCCGTCAAAACGTAGATAATATCCTCGCATGGAAGATTATCCTGAACCGGGTTGTAGGTTGTTTATAGGATAAAATCCGAGATCGTGAATTGGTTTGTGTTCCAAGACACTCATCACCCTGAAGAAAGCTAGAACAGCAATCCTGTTTATAGGATGGATATTCGATTCCACAAGGAATACGAATCTTACTCTACTGGGGAGGATCAACAAAGGATTCCAACCAAAGAGTGAAAGAGATATATTATTCATTACCGGCAGACCGTGAATAATATACTCGAGAGGAAAAGACACCAGAGATACCGAAGTATATAATAGGTGACTAACCAAAAAGAGAGACAATCGATACCAAGCATCCGGGTAAACGAAAGACAACTCAAAGGGATAAATTGCAAGCATCCGGCAATTATCCGAAATAACAAATATTCGATTCCGCCAAGGGAAATAACGAATCTTACTTGACTGGGGAAACACGAAAGGTTTCGACTGAGGAGTGCATGAGATATATTATTCATAGCCGTCAAAACGTGAATAATAACCTCTTAGAAGAAGATTATCCTGAACCGGGTTGTAGGATGTTTGTAGGATAAAAATCCGAAAAGAAAGGCATCGGGATACCAAACTAGGTATATAAAGATAACTAATCAAAGGGAGCAACAGACATTGCCAACAGGAGGGTAAATGAAAGGCGATCTGCTGAGGATTCATTGGTGAAAAATCAATGATCCGGGGAACACAATCACTGACAAACGGTGAAGGGACCCGCTGGGGATGAAATTGCTAGCATACGGCAATTATCCACAAAAAGATTTGTTGGGGATATAAGTGCTTAATTAAGCGACTCATCCAAGCGAAGGAAAATCGACATCGAATACTAGATGAAGATAACCACAAAGAGGGGATTACATCTACCAAAAGTTGGATAGAAAACCACAGAAGAGTAACTGTCATCAGTTGGGATGAACAACAAAATTAACTCCGTTAGGGGAGAAAACGGGTTTATGACTACCGGGTAGTAGGTAGAAAACCCGCAAAGATAGGACTTACAACTGCTGGTTTGTAGGCAGAGGCCAAAACATTCCACTGAGGATAAGATGAATGAGCGCCGGTTCGTAAGCAACTATTCATTTATGCCACAGTGAAGTGCAAGAGACAGTTGAAAAAGGCCAATTTAGGATCGATCCGAAAAGGCAGACTGAATCAAGACTTGTCCTAATGAGGATATAACTCAAATAGGAACATCCATCCCAATATATATGTTGGGAGGGAACGGAAGAAACCGTCATCCACGAGGAGATGTCTCAGTGGGGAACTGCAGAAGGAAAGACAGACACTTTCTGCTTAAGGGCTGACTCTATTTTGAGAGATTAAACACCCGACATCCGTTTTGGGAGATCTATAAAGAGATCTATATCACCCAAAGCAGGAGACAACAAACAAAAGATATATGGCAAAATATGCAACATGAATATCTGAATGTTTATGAGTATGCATGAATATGCGTGATTTATGTTTGATGAATGCTGACAAAACAGACAATTCTTAACACAAACAGGCCCAGGAATCAAACGCCCGGTACTATACTTCCAGGGGAAAAACCAACTGGAAAGCCAATCTGCTAGAGATCCACATGCTGTAAAGCAAAGATCTGCGGGTACTGCAGGGGATATGGAGAATCCTGAGGATATCTGCAGGGGAACAAGAGCTCGTGGCACAACCAAGAACTGCTGCAAAAGCAACTCCAAACAACTCCGGGGAACAACCCACTGAAGGAGAATCATCCGAGTAGAATCTAACTGCACAAGCAACTCTACTGGGGAAAAGCTATCAACTATACTCTTGGGGAACAACCCACTGAGGGAGAAAGCACCATACAAGTAGATTCTGCAACAAGCCATCCTACTCGGGGAGAACATACATCTGACGGATCGCACAAGTAGATTCTGCAAATAACCACTCTACTGAGGATCAAAAGTAAATCAGGAAATCAATCCAATCTTTGGGATGCTAGAGCCACCAACCGACCCTACCGGGGATTAAGATAGCTTTCAATAGGCAGAAACTGCCACAATAACCATTCTGCAGACTAAGCTGGGAAAAATGGGAAGCAATCATGCTGAGGAGAGCAACAACAACTCTGCTGGCAACCGCACTGGGGAGAGACTACTGCTGGAGAAGGACGCGAGGTCTTCAACAACATCTCTACTCGTGACTATACTGGGGAACAACCCCATCAACAGTTCTGCTTGCGACAATCGCTGGGGAAAGCGGTAAGGTACCGGGATATCAATCCACCAACCACTGAATCTACCACAATGAGAACAACCATGCTGGGGAGATTACTGCTGGAGAAGAAACTGAGTCTTCAACAAACAGCTCTGCTTGGGGAACAACCCCAATAACAAAGCGGGAGAAAGAGGATACAATCAAATGCCAGGAATATGAACAACTGTCTTACCTGTTGGGAATCATACCACCCTCGGGAGAGCACTGAGACATCCCTGAGTATCCTTTCATCATTGTGAATATTCACTTTGTTTAAAACAAAAATTTTGAAAAATTTTATTTGTTTAAAACAATGACATTTTATCAATTAAAACATGCAAAACATTTGTTTGAATTGAAACCAATAAGAGTGCAAATAATTGGATAAAGCTCAAATTTATTTGATGGAATGGTAGCCTGCAAATGGCAAGACTCCATAGATCTGTACAAATCTGAAATCAGTGATATATATTGGAAGAGGGCTACATTGAACATAATGATCCTTTCTCCACCAATTCGAATCTCGATGTATTCGAAGCTTCAGTTGACGACGAATCGAGAATCTTCTGACGAAAAGACGGCTGCGGAACAGAAAGTCTCGTCAGGATGCAGTTACTTGCCAAATCCCTAACTTTTGCCCAGATTGCCCCAGGGTGAGGTACTCAATCTAGCGGGATGCAAATATACTTTTTTTTTCAAGTCTCTAATTTTTGCCTGGATTACCCTTGCGGGTTCTCCACCGAGACGCTCATTTTTGCCTAAGCCGCCCTTTCGGGTTTTCAACTTAGCGAACTATTCTGTTTTTTGTTTGCATATACTTTTTTTTAGGCAAAGTATTTCTTGACTGCATCTGAATTCACAGGACGAGTGAAATCCTCCCCATCCATTGTTGTAAGCATCAAAGCGCCGCCTGAAAAGGCTCTCTTAACAACATATGGACCCTCATAGTTTGGAGTCCACTTGCCCCTGGGATCGGGCACGAAAGACAAAACTTTCTTGAGCACAAGGTCACCCTCTCGGAACACACGAGGCTTGACCTTCTTATCGAATGCTTTCTTCATTCTCTACTGATATAACTGACCATGGCACATGGCAGTTAGTCGCTTCTCTTCAATCAGATTCAACTGGTCATAACGACTCTGAATCCATTCAGCATCAGTCAACTAGGGACTTAAGGGTATGATTTTTCTTTTTTCTTTTGAAATTTTTTTCCTGATTTTTGCTTTTTTCATCTTTTTCACCCTCTTCTCTTTTTTTCCCTTTTTTTTTTTTTTGATTGCATTTGCAATGCCCCAGTTTGACCGTCTTGCTGATTCTCATGATACAGCTGAATGAGCCTCTTTTGTGCTCAAGGAGAATAGGAAATCTCGTCAGGAATTCCCTTCAACATCATCTTCCTCTGCCTCAAATACAAGGAATTCAAGATTGGGAGATGGCATTGGATCATTATGTTCAATGGGTTTAGAAATCCCTGCATAATGATTCTGGATAATGAAAAGCTTTAGAATTCAAACAAGCAAATCATTTATGCAGATGATAAAGCTGTTTTATTGTTTTTTCAGGGTTTTTTGTGATCACTGATTTCATGCAAAAAGCAAAAAGTGAAAACAAATGGAAAAACAAATGTTTAACAATGCATTAATTGAATGAAAACATCATTGTATTTATGCTGCCAACAATGTCATCACTTCTCCTTTTGGCATGGGAGAAGGGTTTTAAACAAAGTGAACAATTACTCTGATCTATGGGTGACTGTAGGAACATCTACAGCGACCCAATTGTGGCAGACACCACCAGGAATGACAAAATTGTTCAAATCTTCTGCATCCTCTTCCAAGATAGCAGCAGTTTCTTCTTCAGGTTGATCATCATGGATGAATCCTCCACTCGTGAACAAACCTTGCTCATTAAATGCCCCAGAACAGTAGCCAATGCCAGCCCGGGATTTAATCCATCGAAAACACTCTGTCTGGAAAATATCTCCTTTGAGTTCACAATTATCTTGCTCAGAAGGATCCATACATTTGGAAGAGTGGGCTCTGGTATAGTACCGGCGAAGTGCGTCTTCAAAATAAATGAAGATCGCAGGGTCAGACCACAGGACGGGAGACCAGAACAAAACACCCGCTTATGCAAATGATGCATGAAGTGTTTATGCATATGCTTGTTTTTTATTTCAAAGGAACTCGAGGTTTTTATTTGCAAACTTTGAAATGTTTACATTTTGATCGTACATGAGAATATCTCATCAGATACATCAGGTGAAAAAATTTTCCCGGTTTTTTCCATGTTTGAAATTTTTTGCAAATAAACTCCTTTGAGTCCCTTGAAAATTTTCTTTTTATGATGACATGAAGTGCAGATGAATGCATGAATGCATGAATGCAACAATCACACTCAAGGATCAAGCAAGTCACACCAAACAAAGGTCGTGGGAAAGCTCATTGTATCCCCTAATATCAATCATCCATTTTGGTGGATTTAGGTTTTCACCTTATCGACACCCAAGTTCCATTGATATTAACGGTACATGAACCGGCTCTAACATCCTTAATATTAATCATCCATTTTGGTAGATTTAGGTTTTACACCTTATCAATACCCAAGTTCCATTGATATTAACGATGTTTGAACGACTCAACCACGAATCACGGGTTTGCTGAGAGTCACGAGCATGGAGTCCTGGTTAAGAACCACCCAAAGGGAGTGTACTAGGGTTTAAACCTGCCAGACATGTTCTACCAGAGGTTCCCATAATCATCGTCCCATCTCTCGGATATTATCGGAGGAACGAATACTCGTATTCCAAAAATATTCTCAAGAGAGACTCTTATGAGTGTAGTATCGCGTAACGATCGCATCAGAACTTACATCTGAACGACCTCCGCACTACGTCCTAAAAATAGGCCAAGATGGGTTTGGTAAACTAAGGTTCTTGGCTTCTAAGGCACATGATTGAACGAATAATGCCTAACCACAAATAACTCGTGTGACATTATCAATCCAACATGACCTCCACCAAGTGAATGGACTCACAAGTCAACTGGCTAAGGAATACTCCACACCAGTCAACAAGACTACGCCATTCTCCTATCCTAGAGTGCACTCGAGTTCGGGTATAGAACTCATCTCACAGAGATCACCAAAGCAAACAGCAATTGTATATCAAGCAATTCAAACATTACAATCAATACAGTTATCCCAAATTGTACAAAAATATGTCAAATAACACACAACAGATATCATACAACAAGGGTGAAAAGTAGGCAATACCACCAGGGAAGGTCTAAATTCAGTCCCCAGCAGAGTCGCCATTTTTCTGTAGCGGTGTATTCGTCGCTATATGATCTATTGATTAAATCATAAGCAAAGTATACAATGAATTCGAGTCGCCACCGCACTTTTATTTATCCTAAGGACTGGTTAAAAAGCGAACAAAAACCTAAGAAGTTTTACACGTAGAAAACTAATGAAAAAGATCAGAGAGTCTGGGTAAGGGGTAAATTACGCAATGGGAAGGTGTTAGGCACCCATCACGTCCTAGGTACTCCTAGGGATCCCTTTTCACACTTGTTGTATAAAAAATGTTTATTTGTTTTGACATATTGTGCAGACATGAATGGGATGATAAGAAAATAATGTACACGTTAGTTATTTTTGTGTTCGAACGGATGAACTCGTTGCCTACGTACCTTCCATCAAAGGTAAGGATCAAAACGCCGTAGTTCGGCTAAAAGATTTCCAAAAATTAGTGAGTTCAATTTTAAAACACAAGCTCTAAGGCTTTTCATTACCAATGGGAGAAAACTCAACCTGAATTCAACAATCCACCATGCGAGGACAGCTTCGACGTACTAGAGGGGTTAGCCCTGTTTTCAGTACGGAAGTCTTACAATCGACTCACTAAGGATGTGGTGAGATTTACATCAACCACTATGGTAATTGAAACCTACGGCTAATGTATGAAAACATATTAACAATGGACAAAGCCACAAAACAATTGAATGGGTGAAGTTAATTGATTATGATTATTCACAAAATATGGTCAAAGCATGATTAGGATTGATTCAAAGAAGTGTTATGAAATGGAGTTTGAAAAATCAAGGACTTAAGGTCCAAGTTTCTAATTTGAAAAGAGGATGAGAATGTTTGTACAACAAGTCAAAGCTTTTGAAAGCAAAGTGTGAAAAAGTTTAGGACTAAGAAGGTATGGATGATGGAATGTAAAACTTCTTATAAAGGTTCATCTCTTGAAATCATATAGAAGATGATTCAAGTGTGTCCTTAGGAATGAGGCAACAAACAAAATAAAGATAAAGCAAGGTGATACCGGATGCCATCAATGGTCTTATACCAATCTCACAAACAAAAGCGGATGTCGGATACCAATAAATGGGTTTACACCAACCTCCTAAAATAAACAATGATACCGGATGCCATCAATGGTCTTATAGCAATCTCACAAAAGCAAAAGCGGATGTCGGATACCAATAAATGGGTTTACACCAACCTCCTAAAATAAACAAAACTTGGATGTCGGACGCCAATCTATCTGGACTTATACCAACCTCCAAAGTATGGTCATAGGAATACAAATGCCACATCATAGGGACTTACAATTGCATCCTCTCACACAACAAACAAGAGCAAAGAAGATATGAGTGACCAATGAGGTCTTACACTTTATCCTTCCATATCATGGGAACAAAAGCCAATCAACATGGACTTACAATTGTCCTCAATGGGCAAACAAACATAGATCACAAGGATATGCAATAATGATCATACAAGAATTAACAATCAATAATGATGAATGCACAATGGCAAGTAAGCAATCATGTTCAAATGAATTAAGTAATCAAACCACATAAACAAGGAGCACACACTATATACAAGCATCAGGCTCAAACAAGGGTGAGGCATTAAAGCCAATTGGAATAGGGTTAAAGTTGCTCTTAACCTTGCCATTGAGGGGCTAAGGTGAAGCAGATGAAAGGATATGAGGGGTGTGCCTCATCACTCTTATCCCTGGTCAGGGAGAGCATTGAATATAAGAAGGTGGGGGAGTTCAGAAAGATGGAACTCTCTCCCCAAAGTATAGACTCGATAGATCTTGGGTTTTACTCAACATGCATCAAACACAAGTAGTGTGAGCAATGTGAGTGACTCACAGAATAGTAGGAGATAAGCTACATATCTCTTTTGTCTACCAATTGCCTCATATGAGGTCTTTACCTGCTTAGGGACAAAAATAAACAATCACAAACATCGCCTCTTAAGGAGGACTTCAGACAGTTGCCTGGCTAAATAACAAGCCAGGTCTTCCAGACTACATGGAGACAAGAGAGTCTACCTCAATGCAAATGCTATACAAGCAAAGCAATGCAAGTTCTCAAAAGAACTGAGCAACTAAGGGTACCTGAAATCAATCAAATATAATCAGCATCCCAATCACAAAATCAAAACAACAATATAAGAACCAACAACAATGTACAATCAAACAATGCAATGTGCATAACACAAAGCTCAAGTGAACCAAGCACCCTACAAAACAAGACAAGTGAGTTTAGAACATCAAATGAAATAACATCATCAAGTGAGAATCAACCTCCTTAAAGCATTTTGCTTCCTAACCTGAAAAGCAAGCTCAAACATAAGTAACAAGACCACTAGGACACGCCTAGGGTCAAAAAGAGGGAAAAAACTTAAAACAGCAAGTGAAACATGGTCATAACCAAGATTTATTAATTAAAAAGAGAACCTAATTGGCCTCACATCAAAACTATGCACTAATTTCATTTTATGCACAATCTAAGTCAAAGTAGTCAAGTATGAACCACATATGAGTCAACAGCATGATCACAACCAAAAAAATATCAAAACAGCTCAATAAATTCCACAAAAATTATATCCTAAACAGAACATATTCAATGAGCTATATATCAAATTTCATAGCATTTGGACTAGTGGAAGTAGGGAAATTAAATTCAACATGTCATGGCATGCAAAAATCAACCTAAACTAGGTCACAAAGCATGTACCAACTTCAAACAAGTGTAAAACAGTGAAAACAAATGAGAAATGAATGGGACCAAAGCCAAAGTGAAACTAAACATGTTAAGAAACACTCCACCAAATTTCACATTCATATGGTAAGAAATGAGCATTTCGCAAGATATGGAGGTTTGCTACTCAAGCAAAACCCTAAAAATGCTAAACAGCAATCAAAAATCCCAATCAAATGGGAAATGGATCAATTAAATCCACAAAAAATCATGGTGAAACTAGACATATACAAGGTATCTCATGCAAAAAATCAGAGCCATAGGCCTAGGGTAAGCATGGAAAATTAAATCATGAACACAGCATAGCATAGTGTGACACATATTGTCACACTCAAAAAGATTATATCATATCTACCAAACCAGGGATCCAAAAACTACAAACTATACATCAAAATCTCCAGGAGAGAGTCAAGAACTAGCATGTGAAGTTTCATTCAATTTGGAGCAAGCATGATTATTTTACGATCAATATGGTGAAACATACATATATAGCATACATGTCAAGAATCCCTAGGCCAATCCAAAAAATCACCAAGCACAACTTGAATTACTATGCCTAAAAAAAACTAGACAAAATTTGGAGATTAACAAAAAAAAAGTCCCATTTAATTTGGATTAGGGATGATTTAATTATGATTTTTTGAAGTTAATTGAAATGTTTATTTAAGTCTTAAATGGATTTATTTAATCTGAGTGGCATAATTGTAAATATCCAGCGCCTGTACCAAAACGACGCAGCTTCATTAATGCGGTGGCTTCACACGATTCGTCCAAGCGCGCGAGAAACACATAATTCAAACGGAAACGCATGGCAGTGGATCAAAAGCACGAGATTTCCAGAAATTCAAGCTGTTCTTCACTGTTCTTCCATTCCAGAAATCGCTATGGGCATTTCTCAACCAAAACGCACAAACCATATACCGTTGGAACCGGCATTCAATGTAGATCATGAATCTAACAAGCGTTTCTCCTAATTCTAACCACATGCTATGAACCGATCGAAACAAGATTCACACACAAATATTCAGATCAACATATCTAGTTCAATATCTAATGGATTCACACGATTCGAAGTTTAACGTGACCTACATGCCAAGATCTACAAGATCCATATAGAAATTGCAAGAATTAACTCGGTCGAATCTTACCTCAAATGAGATGCAGCCGTTGAATTCGTTGGATTCAAAGCTCCAAAGTACAAAACAGATCGCGATTGATGATGTAGAAGGTGAATAGAAGTGAAGATTCAGCTCAACGATGCACGGATCAGTGGAAAATCGTAACTGCCATTGATGAGGAAGCTTTGCACAGTTGGAGTTTTGCTCAATTCTTGCTCCTATTACCACAAACAGTAATCCACCATCACCTGCAAAGGAAGATTCAACAAAGAAATGGCACAAAGGATCGAAAATTCTTGAGGAATTGGTGAAAAAGTGAATGTGAAAAATGGAGAAAAAGTGAGAGAACTTTGAGAATTTTTGGCTTGGATCTGAAAAAAATGATTATCCCCCTTTCAATTCTGTTACAATTAACCTTTTATACTTCATGTTAATCCAAGCTTTAATCATGATTAGCAAAATTTTGATGATTAGCAAATGAGCTCATTTGTCAAATTGGCCTTTTTGCCCTTGGATAGCTTGAACCAATGGAACAGTGATTTTTCACCTCAAGCAAATCATAAAATGCATTTGGAAGCTATTGGAATTGGTTTCATGTGAAAACTCCATGTATTTTGAAATTTGGACTTTTTTCCCACCAATTTTTAAATGGTCCACTTGAAAAATGACCTTTTTATGTGAAGGTTTTTGATGAGATGTAATGATGGATTTGGGTAGTACACATCAAATGGGGTTTGCTCAAAGAAGAACCATCCAATTTGGCCATTCCATGTGAAGGTTATGGCACTTTGAATTTAGGCATTTTTGGAAAATGATTTGATCATAACTTGCCAACCATAAATGAGAAATGAGTGTTCTTGGACTTTTTGGAAAGGCAAGAACAAGATCTTCAACTTTCATGTTGGACAAATATTGATTTGAAGCTTAGTTCATGATGTAATTTTGAGGAGCATGACTTTCCATTTTGGGCAGGTGAAAATTACAGGTCATTTCCATTTTGGGAAACTTTTTGTCTGACCTCAAATCCTTCAACCTTGATCTTTGAAATGCCAAATGAAGCTTATATGGACATGAATGAGACCTTTCCAACCATCTCACACCTTCCAATTCCTGATTAAATGCACAGTTGACCACAGTTGACTACAGTTGACTTTTCTAGGGTTTTGGTTGACTGAGCCATGTTTTGATGAATTCCAAGCCTCTACCACATGAGATCTTGATCCGAAATGATATCACAACTCATATGAGCTCTTGATGAATGATCATGGTGCTCAAATTCTTCAAGAATGGTCACCATCCATGGCTCAATGGCTTGCCTGACTGATTGACTGATGATTGCTTCAACTGCAAGTAACATGGTTAGATGACAATATTTTTGTACTTTTGGTTAGTAAACATATGAAAAGCAATGATATACAAATGCAAAACATGCTTGGTGATCAAGGACCACACTCAGAAGATACCCACCCACTAGGAGGCAAGCAAAGGTGCACAATGATCCTTGAGGCAATGATATGACATGATATGATGCCTTGAGGCCATGAGGGATCTTAGGGCAAAAATTGGGGTCTTACAGCTGTCCCATTTGAAGTTAAAAATACTTTTTGAAAATAGATAAGTTATAATTGCTTTTAAAGTGCTCTCGCTATTTTTAAAATCAATGCCTAGTTTTTACTATCCAGTTCGACCCTCACGCTCTCGCGATTGTCGATTCTAACCTTAGTTAATTTCCCACTCTCGTGGAAAAACCGTATTAAATAGCTTCTCACTCTCGTGACAAAGTTAATTAAATTCAAATTAAAAACCACAGCCAGAAAGATTATTTGAGAAAAGAAGTTTACACCGATTATTATTAAATTCCATCTAATTAAATTGTTTACATACCGATACCGATAGTTTAGCTGGACATGTTAAATAATGCAAACACAGACGAACAGAAACAAATTAACAATAAAGCAAACATGATTATTTAATAATAAAGCAATAATAATAATAATTGAATAAAAACCCGGAACTTTAATTAATTGAATATGCCGAATCTTGAAGTACTTGAGCAGTCCTCCACAGGTCGGTAGGACGCATTTTCTTCGAAACAAATGCTTAAACTAAATTAAGTAAGTTGTAGTAGTTCCCCAATGTAGGAAACTACTACTTTTGGCTAAGTGAAGAACAGGAAGGGAAAGGAAAATCAAAGCTCTGAACGGAGCGGTAAACAAATTGCAGTAAAAGAAAACAATGCTTGCTGAAGAAAAATAACGTGAAAACAAAAATTGCAGTGGAAAAATAAATGCAGAGAAATAGGATTCTGGAGAGATGGCTTGAGACAGGATAATGAGAGAGTCCGCAGGTTTCCAACTTCTATCCTTTTATAGTACCCCTTGGTCTTCGTGCTTGAGAAAAATAAGGATGACTTGGTTGAGTGAGAGATTCACGGGAAAGTGGTTTAAGGAGCGAAAACTGGGGCGACGTGGATCACTTCTGTTTGAAACTCATTACACTGACTTTGCATTCATGACGGTTGTGATGGGCTTGTGGCGTTCGTCACAATCAAGGCGTGACGATCGTGACGGGGTGTGTGACGAGCGTCACATGCACAAAATTCATATTTTCTGGTTTTTCTGTTGTTTCTCTTCCATTTCTTCTTCTTTTCCTTCCTTTTCTATACTTTGCTCATTTAAGCATGGGAATTGAAATACCTGCAAAAATAACTCTAACACTTGCGGAATAATCGGAATATAAATGAAAACGGTACGATTTTTGAATGTAAATCAAGGCAAATATACGACACATTTTCGTGTTATCACTGACCAATGCAGTTATTGATAGATTTCTAATGCCTTTGAATACGTCGTTCATACATTCCACAAGATTTGTTGTCATGTGGCCCCATCGATAGCCTCTGTCAAATGCCTCTGTCCACTGCTCTAATGGTATGTTATCCACCCACCTCCCTGCTTCTGCATTAGATAATCTAATTTCATCACGATAATGTTGAAATGATGGTTGAGTTAGACCATACCCTGCATTCACCACTTTTTTTGTGAAGGTTCTTGTCTTTGATTGCACGCATGAAGTTTTGTGTGATATGTCTAATGCAATAGACATGAGTAGAAGAAGGATTATGCCATCCGTTATCATGGTTATTATAAGCACTCTCAATGGCAGCATGTCTATCTGAAATCAAACAGAGATTTTGGTTTGTGGAGCGACATATGTTCTGAGATGACGAAGGAAGAAACCTCAACCACCAGCGGTTTCACCTTCAACCAGAGCAAAGGCAATGGGAAAGACATTATTGTTGTCGTCTTGGGCAACAACCATAAGCAAAGTACCCTTGTATTTTTCGTATAACCATGTTCCATCAATTTGAATAATAGGTTTGCAGAATGCAAAACCTTTGATGCATGGTTGAAACGCCCAAAAGAGGCGGTGAAAAATTCTATTTCCAGCAACACAAGTTTCGTCTGGTGTAAATTTTGGCAATGTCTCCATAATTGCAACAGTTCCTGGTGCGTATATTTTAAGTGTCGATAAAAACCGTGGCAATTCTTTGTAAGAATCCTCCCAGTATCGCAATCTCTTGGATCACCTTCGACCAACAGATGTATTTCCATTAACTTAATTAATTCGTAATAATTTGTTAATTTCTTCTAACAAATTTATAATCTAGTATATGTTCACATTTCAGTTCATTTGGCGTCCATATCTAAACTTGGATCATGACCATGAAATCAACGAATAAGACGCAACCCTTTGGACTGCATGCACACAGATCATAAGATTCACCACTATGGAGATGCACCATAGTGGCCGTGTTAAATTGCAGTTCGATATGCTTCAACATATCCCAGATCCCCCGAAAAACCTCGGAGAATGGCATCTATGAAAAGTTAACGACCAATGGAACTTTAACCCTTGACAAAGCTTCGCTAGATCCGAGTGTCGGAAATGGAAGCACCGACAATACCATGTCTTAACTAACATTGTGATGTCAACCAAACAAAAATCAAGTCGTAATTATATGGCTTGGTACAAATCGGTTGGATTTGAGTTCCTCGCCGATGATATGTACTTATACGACCCATGCCAAGTAACTTACACACAAGAAAGTTCAACATCTAACCCTCAACAACATTGTCAGGCCGGTTACTCACAACCCCTTATCCATCAAAATTTCCGATCCACAAACACACAAACCTACGACCCTAACATGTCAAACACCCAACCACAATACCAAGAGCATACCCCGTATCACCACCAACAAGTAGATCATCATCAAGACACATAACATCGTTATGCACCCAACACATCGCTCTACCATAGCAACCTTAGCCAAAACATCCAACGATCATTTAACACCAATCGTCCTTCCTCCTACTATAGCCAAGAAGCCCAAACATCACAAAACCAAAACATGTAACAACCATATGGCTACCAAACACCACAATAATCATTTCAACATTTCCTCAATGCATCATTCACACCAATGTCACCGTTCAATCATCCTGGTCGCCCTCAAATAACTCAAACACAACCCAACTACTCTGGCATGGGTCATGAACTCAGCTATGGCGGTAGCGCTTCATTGCATACACAAGACTACATGGATTTGTCTTAATATCTTAGGTAATCTCCTGCAGGTGGTGGTGATGTTCCTGGATCCTCAGATACTGAAACACCTGGGGTGAATCATCAACGTGGGTTAGGGCCACGCGTTCGGGTAGCTAGGGGATGTGACACCGGAGGTCAATTAGGTCATCCCGGTCAACGACATTAGTCTTTTTGTGTAAATGCATATTAATATTAATATCAATTGGTCCGATTTTGACTTTTATCTAAAATGTACATTATTTTTCAAAAAAAATTACGAAACACACATAGCGCCTCCTTTATAAATGAACACATAGACGATAATTGGATTGTCAGCACTAGGTGCACTAGTCAATCAAATTGGCGTTGCCTCTCTAAATCAAAGAACAGACGCCAATTCATCTGGTGTCACCTCTTCAAAGTGGAGTACTTTGAAAAATAATCTAAAAAGTGAGTTATTTTAAGATTTTTTTAAAAAAATTGGATTATTGGATAAAAAATTTGTGTTAAGTATCCATTATTTTTAATATTATTTTTATTGGATCCATTGAGATATTACACGAATACACATAGTACCATCTTTGAAAAAATCAACGTATAAAAGAAAGAAAGACAATATTGTTAAATATTATTGGATATAAACATTTTTTAATTTAATATGAAATCGTGCTTATGTATTTAATGTTTATGCATTAATGCGATGAATTTATATTTTATAGTAAATAATTAAAAAGAGAAAACCAAATCAGTTAACATTTAAGAATAGTTTATTAAAAATATATTTAAATGGTTGACTATTGCATATCTCAAGACTTGTTTTTAAGTTTTTATAGTAATATTTTTGGCTATACTCCAACGTAAGGATCAAAATATATTATGAAAATTATTACAATAGTTATTTATTAGTGGTGAATGATTAATGTAGTATTATTTGTTTATAACTTTTTATTAAATTCTTTGTCAACATATTTATGCTTTGTATTCTAATATTTTAAGATAAATTTAGATAATGTCCTATATGCGCAATTCTTAATGTTCTTAATAGAATTGTTGTCCAAACATTTTATTCATACAATATTGGAGATGTGTTTCGAATAAAGCGTATCATTTTATCTACCCCGTGCTAGTTTATCAAGGTGTATAATCTTTAAAATAGATCTTTAAGATATATTTTTGAATGCATTCAAATTAAACATCTCTAAAGTTTATTGAGTGAGTTATCTATTGTTGTCAAAAGATATTTTCGAGATATATCTTTGTAATAATTCTTATTTTAAAACTTGCAAAAATGTCAGTTATATTTTAATTAAAATAATTCATGTTAGACCCTCCCTTTTTTCTTCTTCATTTGCTACCCTTTCACAAATCCTTCAAAGAATTTTTGAGCAAGATTCAAGGGCGTCATTTTCAAGCTTCAACACTACTTCTATCTTATTGCAATCAATCTCATTACATTCCATTCACTCCATTCAATCTTTTGCACAACAACTCTTAATCGGTAAGTTTCTCATTTTCTTTCTATTTTTGAGTTGTTATGCATGTTTTCGATAAATAAATAAAAAAGATTTGTTTAAAATGCATTAGTTTGTATTTACATTCAAAATAGGTAGTTTGTGTAGACATGCATTCACATTTGTTGGTGTTTAAGGAATTTTCTGCGCTTTATACATTTTTTATAATCATGTTTTTTTACGGAGATGCATCTCCAGATTTTGCCTTTCCTATTTTACGGAGATACATCTTTGGACTCTAGTTGCCTTAATTTTGATACGATTTCCTGGTTTGTGTTATAAGAATAATGGTTGAAAATCAGGACATGTTGAGGCACAATCTTGTATCCCAACATGCGTATGTTCGTAGGGAGAGGGTAGTGTGCTCGAGGCCACGAGTTGGTGCTAGTTTGTTTGACGTGGAAGCGTCAACTTCACATGGTCGCGTGTCTCATACTTCACAAGGTCGTGTGTCTCAAACTTTAACCTTCTGAGGGCATATGTCTCATGTTGACCCTCCAACTTATGAAGCCATTGAAGCCCAACAGGAGAAACCTACTACTGTTGTTGCTCCCGTTCCTAATAGTTTTCCAATAGCCCCTATGATACCTCCTTACTTCCTCTTTATTCAGAATATTTTGCTAGGCATGTGCGGGAAGAAGATGTATATTAATTTACTTTTACGTTACATTTGTGTCATACTAATTGAGTTGCGACTGATGTTGATATATTTATTTTTACAGAAGCGTGAAACAATAAAATTTGTAAATAATGTAAGGAAGATTTTGAACCTGGAACATAATGTAGACGCATGGTTTCAATATGTAGTTCGTTACTCTAGGTTGGCAAGTTTATGTGCCTCTGGATACAAGACCATTAATCATGGCATGTTGGCAACTTTTGTGGAGATGGCATAAGGAGACGTCATCTTTCCGCATCTATCATGGTGAGATGTGCATCACCCTTGATGTTGTCTCATGCCTTTTTACATCTTCCAATAAGGGTAAGATTACTAAACCATTCCAAAATCACCAAATTTGAGGCACCTGAATTGATGGTAATCTATTTGGGAGTTGATGTAGGGTGAGGCCCAAGATTAGCTTGATGCCATGAGAGGCGTTTGTGCTCGATTTCATACATAGAGGAATTGAACAAATACCACATGGTTGCGGCAGTGGAGGTCGAAGGTGATGATGAGTAAGTTTTGTTCCACAGACAATTTAGCAGATAACATATGCTTCAGCCCATACGACGGTACCGTCAAACGCATCCATTAGACAACATGACGTTCTACTCTTAATGGTTGGCTTATGGGTTGCAGTTGATGTATCCAATCCGCCTTAGCGAGTCATGCGCCAGTTTAGGTTTCTTTTAATTATTCCAAGACCTCTCTGTATGTCTGCTCCTCTGACAGTCCTCCGTAGAGATCTTGATGCCATACTCGATAATTTAAATAGTCATATGGTATCAGATGAGGCACGTAGTATGCCAGCTCCTGATCCATGGGTTGTTGCACAGTACTACATCCATTGGCTATATTAAGTGTCACATCCTTACATGACACCAGATGCTGCGAGAGCACCACCTAGAACATCTCCCCATTAGGAGATATTGGAAGATGAGTAGGTCAGGAATGACCACACCTAGGACTTGTTATTGGTTTGTCATCATATTGCGACAATTGTGAGAGATGCCATAGAGAGAGAGAGAGAGAGAGAGAGAGAAGATTTTGAGAAAGGCAGTTCCGATATGGTCGTTGTACAAGCCATATTAGTTGAGGCACGTGATGCATTAGGGTATATGTGGAAAATGAGAAACAGGGGGTATACATATACACAATAGTTATTTTTATTTATACTTTGGTAACCATTGTATTTTCTGAACAAATTATGTATCGTGGTAACATTTTTTATTAATTGATTAATGTTTGAATTTGTATTAGTGTTTGAATTTATATATGACATCCTTGACTTACATTATCATAATTAGCATGGTGTTAATATATCCTTAGTGTAAATGTCCTAAAAACTATCAATTTAGGACACTTGCTGCCAAGGCAAAACTCCCAAATCCTTTCAGGGGTTATTCCGAAGATACATATATGGAATCACCGTTAACAAATTACAGAGATGCATCTTCAAACCACTTTTGAGAAACTTGGGGTGAATGGTTCACTTGTGAAGCACAAAGTGCATTTGAGGGTTAATCTAAAGATGCATCTCCGTAATTGTTTCGAGGTGATTCCGTAGATGCATCTCCAAATTATTTTTTTCACAAATATGGGATGGATGGCTCACTTATGAACTATTGTGTGCATTTTAGGTGTGTCCGAAGATGCATCTCTGAAATATGGGAAATACAAAATCGAATTTTCAGTGTTTTCACCCTCACCTCATGGGGTGGATAAGTAGTGCCCCGAATAAAATGATATACTTTAGGAAGGAAACAATGATCAAATTTTTGTTTAAAATGATATCAAAAGGTGTGGATAACTCTATTCTCATATTTGGACCAAATAGCCTTTGGGCTAATCAACCAGGTTACAACCTATAAATAAATGTGTTGTTCACTACAATTCGTAGTGATCATACACCCTATAAAAATATCAAAATATTCTTCCTATACTTTGGATTTTAAAATTTGGATGCCCCCATTCTACAACAAAATTACCTCATGACTAAGGCACTCCATTTTTGTCAAAATTTGATATAGATTCCAATATTTGGATTAACCTTGCATGTATATTTTCTGTGTTTCCTTAAAATCACAGTTATGGATTCCAATATCCAAATTAACATTGTGACATCATTTACGCCCTTTTAGATCAAGTTAGAATAAATTTGACATTTTTTTAGTAAACTTACATTATAAGTCATTTATAAATCAATCCCACAATAAACCATACAAATTTGTCATTCAATAATAAGAAAAAATATAAGAACTGCAGCAATTATATGAATGTCAAAGTGTCAAATACAAAATGTGATAATCAATCTTAGTACAAACCCTAATACAAAAATGTAAAAATATACAAAATAAAATATCACTATTGTGTATATCTGACACCCATGTTCCTCATATGTCGTCAATACTGCAATGCATGTCGTGTCTCTACTAAGATGGCTTATAAAGTGGCAATCTTAGGAGTTCCTTCCTTAAACTTTACCCTAAATATGACCTCTCTTCCAAAAGCCATAATCCAGTGACATATCAGTAACACATCAACATCATGGTTTGCCCTTGTCTACTCCTCCTCTAAGATCTTCTGATGAGTTAGCCTCATAGGATCTCCTTATGCATTTAGTGTCATGTATAGATGTGATACTCTATAAAAAAATGTATGCAGCAATATATCGTACTCCATGTATGACGAGCTAGCACATGACATATATACTTTAGGACTTAGATGATCATTGTACGCTGTAAAATGTGAGCAAATTCTTTACTTTGAATAAGTTTTGAATGATAGCAAATTGTGTGATCATTGTCTAATTGTTGGTTGTGCATTATTTTACATGTTTCATTTGTGTTTTTAGCCTATACTATTGTTTTGTGTCTATACATAAAGATCCACATTGATACATTTCTTAAAAGAACTCATAAAAACTGTTTTGTGTCAGTATGTATCGATACATGTTCATCTGCATCGATACATAAATTTGTTTTAAATCACAAAACGTTTTTGCTTCAGTATGTATCGATACATACGAGTTTTGTATCGATACATGCTTAGTTAAAATGTTCTATGTATCGATACATACGAGCTTTGTATCGATACATGCTTAGTTAAAATGTTCTATGTATCGATACATACGAGCTTTGTATCGATACATGCTTGTATTAATTCTCTAAAATTAATCAAAGCTACAGTATGTATCGATGCATAATCCTTTGTATCAATACATAACTTTGTTTTGTCTACTAACAGCTTCTGTCTTTCACATATAAGAAGTATTTTGGCAGCTCAGTTAAGTAGGACGAATTCAGAAGTGAAAAACAGTTGTAACACAAATCAAAGGAGTGTGTAGCAGCAATTGTTTTAAGGAGTTAGAAACCTGAAAGAGACTTCATCTTCTTCATCTTTTCAATCTCTTTTCTTCAAGAACATCAACACATAATCATTCTTGTTCTTTGGATTAAAGGATCAACGAGATAACGTTCAGTGGAACGATCAAGGATCTAGCTGAGGTGTTCAGTGGAACGATCGAAGATTTAGCTGAGTTGAAGGTTGAAGGGGGTTTCGAGGAAAAACCAAATGGTTTGTCCTTCAAGAACTGGAGTGTTCTTGCAGGTTTGTTAGTCACGTTTGCAGAACAGATTCAGCCGTAGCGTAGGGTTTGGAAATTGGGTAATTTCGCAAACAGGTCGTGGAACCGGTGAATTGTTTGCAATTTCTTGTAGGAAATTCTTGATCGAGCTCAGATCAAGTGGAGGTTTTATACAAGAAGAAGATCTTGGGATTTAGACTTCTGTCTTTGTATTGTAACCTTGTATCAACGAATTCGGCATTATTGATTATAACAGTTCTCAATTTCATTTGAAATTAAGAGGGAGACGTACCCACACGCGAGGACGACAGTGGGGAACATCCTTACCAAATCTCTGCGTATCGTATTCTTTCCTTATCTCTCTTTACGTTTTCAACAGTTTTGTGATTTCAGTTGGTGTATTGTGGCTGTACATTTCGTGATACAATAGTGGCAAGAAAACTTCTTTATCTAAACTCCACCATTGTTCATCATTGATCACATACTCATCAAATGTTTGACAAAACTGTCAGTTGAGTTTTATTCATTGGAATTAGAATTTAGTGATAAGTGCATTTGATTTGATAATATTCTGGTGTTAATAATCTCTATCGTTCTAATTCAAATCCAGCAATAAATTCGCGTGTCCGATTTTCTAGTAGCGGTTCAGAATAGACGGAAGTCGATTCGGGACTGTAATTTTCCGCTAAGTATCAATAACTCTGATAAGATTTTTTAAATCCGTTTATTTTAAAAAGAGGTGATCTATTCACCCCCCCCCCCCCCTCTCGATCACTAGCCACACCGTCTAACATAAAAATCTCATCAAAATCTATACGGAGGACAGTGGAAGGAGCAACAACGATGGGGTATCTGGCAGGGATGGATCCAGACATTGTATATTGGTGTGGCTAACACTGAATAAATTATGAACTAAATTATATTGAAATAATAAATAATATTGTTTAATGCAATACATTTTCAATGAAAATTGTCTACCATCCATTTCTTGATAATGAGCTAAAATAACATCATTGTTAATTGTTCCAAGAGCATCTATTTATATAAAAGTTACAAGGCATACATTTAACCATTGATCACTCATTTTGTTACATAGTTGACACTTCACAAACTTCATAGCTAAAAAAACTTGTTCTATGCTTGTAGTTGCTAACGGCAAGACTAATGCCAACTTTAGGAGTTTATAATCCATATCAAATGTGTTGCACTTATTTCTTTCCACAAGTTTTACACAAATATCTTAAAGTCTTTTTAACGTGAATTTTTTTTATCACATCAAACATTTCTAACATAATTCTGAAGTTGATGTCGCACCATCACTTCCGAAACGTCTATAAAATCATTGAGATAAAGTTCAACCATCCTCAAAAGGGATACACCCAAATCATTTGTAAATCCTAAAATCTCGACCATCATGAATAACATGAAGATAAAATCAAAAAATTAAATCACATCTAACAAAAGTATAGTTTCACCATATTTTTCAAATGACGTATCCTCCACACAAATGGAACCACTGTTCCGTTACAAAGCTGGAAATGTTTGGAGATTACGTGGTTGTGATAGACAACGATGGGTCTTAGCTTCTAATGAGGTGGATAAGGGGGCTGAATTGTAAGGTTATTGTAAGACCCCAATTTTTGCCCTAAGATCCCTCATGGCCTCAAGGCATCATATCATGTCATATCATTGCCTCAAGGATCATTGTGCACCTTTGCTTGCCTCCTAGTGGGTGGGTATCTTCTGAGTGTGGTCCTTGATCACCAAGCATGTTTTGCATTTGTATATCATTGCTTTTCATATGTTTACTAACCAAAAGTACAAAAATATTGTCATCTAACCATGTTACTTGCAGCTGAAGCAATCATCAGTCAATCAGTCAGGCAAGCCATTGAGCCATGGATGGTGACCATTCTTGAAGAATTTGGGCACCATGATCATTCATCAAGAGCTCATATGAGTTGTGATATCATTTCGGATCAAGATCTCATGTGGTAGAGGCTTGGAATTCATCAAAACATGGCTCAGTCAACCAAAACCCTAGAAAAGTCAACTGTAGTCAACTGTGGTCAACTGTGCATTTAATCAGGAATTGGAAGGTGTGAGATGGTTGGAAAGGTCTCATTCATGTCCATATAAGCTTCATTTGGCATTTCAAAGATCAAGGTTGAAGGATTTGAGGTCAGACAAAAAGTTTCCCAAAATGGAAATGACCTGTAATTTTCACCTGCCCAAAATGGAAAGTCATGCTCCTCAAAATTACATCATGAACCAAGATTCAAATCAAAATTTGTCCAACATGAAAGTTGAAGATCTTGTTCTTGCCTTTCCAAAAAGTCCAAGAACACTCATTTCTCATTTATGGTTGGCAAGTTATGATCAAATCATTTTCCAAAAATGCCTAAATTCAAAGTGCCATAACTTTCACATGGAATGGCCAAATTGGATGGTTCTTCTTTGAGCAAACCCCATTTGATGTGTACTACCCAAATCCATCATTACATTTCATCAAAAACCTTCACATAAAAAGGTCATTTTTCAAGTGGACCATTTAAAAATTGGTGGGAAAAAAAGTCCAAATTTCAAAATACAAGGAATTTTCACATGGGACCAATTCCAATAGCTTCCAAATGCATTTTATGATTTGCTCAAAGTGAAAAACTACTGTTACATTGGTTCAAGGTGCATAAGGGCAAAAAGGCCAATTTCCATAAACAAGCTCATTTGCTAATCATCCAATTTTTGTTAATCATGATTAAAGCTTGGATTAACATGAAGTATAAAAGGTTAATTGTAACAGAATTGAAGGGGGAATAATCACTTTTTCAGATCCAATCCAAAATCTCAGAAATTCTCTCACTTTTTCTCCCATTTTCACATACACTTTTTCATCAATTCATCAAGAATCTTTTGATCTTTGTGCTTTCTTTTGCAGCATTCATCATCTGCAGGTGGTTAGGGAGTTCTGTTTGTGGAGATTGAAGCAAGAACCGAGCAAAAACTCCACTGTTGAAAGCATCATCCATCCATGGCAGTCACGAATTTCCTTGGATTCAAGCATCTCTGAGCTGAACGATCATCACCAATCATCTTCATAACCATTATACTTCATCTGTTTTCACAAATCAAAGCCAAAAACGCACGGATTCACGAGCTGCACTTCAAGAAGGTAAAGATTCGAACTCTTTAATTCATGCAATTGCCATGTGGTTTAGGTAGATCCTTTGACATAGAGTAGATTGATGCTTGAATCGTGCAATTCCATCCATTATTCATCGAGATATTGTGATTTAAAGATTGCATGTCAAAACATTTTCTGATCGTATCTCTTTGCACGATAACTTCTGGACAAAACCATCACCATATCCATGATCTACGCTGAGAGACGGAGAGAACCATATATGGCATGTATATTTTTGTTAAGATTTGGTCATGATGATAATTTCCAGCCAAGAACATTGAAGAACACGAATTTCTGGAAAATTTCACGCGTTTGATCCTGTTTCCTTCATTTGCCATTTGAATTTTTGTTTCTCGCTGGAACGGACCAATAGCAGCGCGCCAGGCAATTTAGTGAAGCTGTGCGTTTTGGTCCCTGGCCTTGGTATTTACAAGAATGTCACTGCGTATTAATTTAATCCATTTAAAACTTAAATAAATATTTCAATATTTCACAAAACTTCTAAAAATCATATCTAAATCAATTTTAATCCAAATTAGATGGGAATTTTTTTGTTGAGTCCCAAATTTCCTCTAGTTTTTTTTAGGCATAGTAACTCAAGTTGTGCCTGGTGATTTTTTGAATTTGCTTAGTGATCTTGTTCATATGTGCATTATATGTATGTTTCACCATATTGATCATGAAATAATCATGCTTGCTCCAAAATGAATGAAACTTCACATGCTAGTTCTTGACTCTCTCCTGGAGATTTTGATGTATAGTTTGTAGTTTTTGGATCCCTGGTTTGGTAGATATGATATAATCTTTTTGAGTGTGACAATATGTGTCACACTATGCTATGCCATGTTCCTGATTTAATTTTCCATGCCTATGCTGTGCCTATGGCTCTGATTTTTTGCATGTGATACCATATGTATGTCTAGTTTCACCATGATTTTTTGTGGATTTGATTGATCCATTTCCTATTTGATTGGGATTTTTGTTGGCTGTTTAGTCATTTTATTGTTTTTCTTGAGTAGTTCACTTCCATAGCTTGTGAAATCCTTATCTCTTACCATATGAATGTGAAATTTGGTGGAGTGTTTCTTAACATGTTTAGCTTCACTTTGGCTTTGGTCCCATTCATTTCTCATGTGTTCTCACTGTTTTACAATTGGTTGAAGTTGACACTTGGTTTGTGACCTAGTTTAGGTTGATTTTTGCACGCCATGACATGTTGAATTTAATTTCCCTACTTCCACTAGTCCAAATTGCATGAAATTTGATATGCTGCTCATTGAATGTGTCCTGTTTAGAATGGAATTTTTGTGGAATTTATTGAGCTGTTTTGACATTTGTTTGATGGAAATCATTCTGTTTGCTCATTTATGATTCACATTTGCTTACTTTGAGTTAGATTGTGCATGAAATAAATTTAGTGCATAGTTTTAATGCGGGACCAATTGGACCCTCTTCTTAATTGAATTACCTTGGTTTTGGTTATGTTTCACTTGCTGTTTTACATTTTTTCCATCCTTTGGACCCTAGGCTTGTCCTAGTGGTCTTATTACTCATGTTTGAGTTTGACTTTGACTTTTCAGGTTAAGAAGCAAAGTGCTTTAAAGGAATTAATGCAAGTCGATTGTTTCATTTGATGCTATAAACTAACTTGTTTTGTTTTGTAGGGTGCTTGGTTCACTTGAGCTTTGTGTTATGCACATTGCATTGTTTGATTGTACATTGTTTGTTGATTCTTATGTCGTTTGTTTCGACTTTGTGATTGGGATACTGATTATATTTGATTGATTTCAGGTACCATAGTCGCTTTAGTTCCTTGAGAACTTGTATTGCATTGCTTTGCTTGTATAGCATTTGCATTGAGGTATAGCACCTTCTTCTCCATGTAGTCTGGAAGACCTGGCTTGTTATTTAGCCAGGCAACTGTCTGAAGTCCTCCTTAAGAGGCAATGTTTGTGATTGTTTAAATTTGTCCCCAAGCAGGTGAAGACCTCATGTGAGGCAATTGGTAGACAAAAGAGATATGTAGCCTATCTCCTACTATTCTGTGAGTCTCTCACATTGCTCACACTACTTGTGTTTGATGCATGTTGAGTAAAAACCCAAGATCTATTGAGTCTATATTTTGGGGAGAGAGTTCCATCTTTCTGAACTCCCCCACCTTCTGATATTCAATGCTCTCCCTGACCAGGGATAAGAGTGATGAGGCACACCCCTCGTATCCTTTCATCTGCTTCACCTTGGCTCTCAATGTCAAGGTTAAGAGCGCCACCTACCCTATTCCAGTTGACTTTTAAGTCAAACCCTTTGATTGAGCCTAATTGTTTGGTTATAGTGGGTGCTAAATGACTTTGTTTGCTTGATTGCCATTGTGCATTTATCATACTTGATTGCCATTGTGCATTTATCATCATTGATTGCCATTAGTGCATGATCATTTCACTTGTCCTTGTGACATTGATGTTTTCCCATTGAGGACAATTGTAAGTCCATGTTGATTGGCTTTTGTTCCTATGACATGGAAGGGATAGAGTGTAAGACCAATTCATTGGTCACTCATATCCTCTTTGCTCTTTGATTGAGCTTGTTGTTGTATGTGAGGATTCATTGTAAGCCCATGTAATTTGGCATTTGTTTTCCTATGATCATATGTGGAGGTTAACCTAAGTCCAGATAGATTGGCAGTTGACTTCCATGTTTGTTTTTGTTTTGCTTTGAGGAGATTAGAGTAAGACCATTTATTGGCATCTGACATCCTTATTTTGTTTTGCCTTTGTGAGATTGGAGTAAGACCATTGATGGCATCCGGTATCATTGTTTTATTTTAGGAAATTGGTGTAAACCCATTTATTGGTATCCGATATCCGCTTTTGTTTGTGAGATTGGTATAAGACCATTGATGGCATCCGGTATCACCTTGCTTTTGTTTGCTTGCTTTGTTGCCTCATTCCTAAGGACATACTTGAATCATTTTCTATATGATTTCAAGAGGTGAACCTCTCTAAGAAGTTTTACATTCCATCATTCATACCCTCTTTGTCCTAAACTTTTTCACACTTTGCTTTCAAAAGCTTTGACTTGTTGTGCAAACATCTCACCTCTTTTTCAAATTAGAAACTTGGACCATAAGTCCTTGACTTTTCAAACTTCTTTTCATAACACTTCTTTGAATCAATCCTAATCATACCTTGACCATACTTTGTGAATAATCATAATCAATTAACTCCACCCATTCAATTGTTTTGGCTTTGTCCATTGTTAATATGTTTTCATACATTAGCCGTAGGTTTTAATTACCATAGTGGTTGATGTAAATCTTACCTTATCCTTAGTGAGTCGATTGTAAGTCTTCCATACTTATTATAGGGTTAACCCCTCACTAGTATGTTGAAGCCGTCCTCGCATGGTGGATTGTTAATGTTGGTTAAGTTTTCTCCCATTGGTAATGAAAAGCCTTAGTGCTTGTGTTTTAAAATTGAACTCACTAATTTTGGAAATCTTTTAGCCGAACTACGGCATTTTGATCCTTACCTTTGATGGAAGGTACGTAGGCAACGGGTTCATCCGTTCGAACACAAAAATAACTAACTTGTACATTCTTTTCTCATCATCCCATTCATGTTTGCGCAATATGTCAAAACAAATAAACATTTCTTATACAACAAGTGTGAAAAGGGCTCCCTAGGAGTACCTAGGACGTGATGGGTGCCTAACACCTTCCCATTGCGTAATTTACCCCTTACCCAGATTCTCTGATCTTTTTCATTAGTTTTCTACGTGTAAAACTTCTTAGGTTTTTGTTCGCTTTTTAACCAGTCCTTAGGATAAATAAAAGTGCGGTGGCGACTCGAATTCATTGTATACTTTGCTTATGGTTTAATCAATAAATCATATAGCGACGAATACACCGCTACAGAAAAGTGGCGACTCTGCTGGGGATTGCATTAGACCTTCCCTGGTGGTGTTGCCTACTTTTCACCCTTGTTGTATGATATTTGTTCATGGGTTATTTGACATATTTTTGTACAATTTGGGATAACTGTATTGATTGTAATGTTTGAATTGCTTGATATACAATTGCTGTTTGCTTTGGTGATCTCTGTGAGATGAGTTCTATACCCGAACTCGAGTGCACTCTAGGATAGGAGAATGGCGTAGTCTTGTTGACTGGTGTGGAGTATTCCTTAGCCAGTTGACTTGCGAGTCCATTCACTTGGTGGAGGTCATGTTGGATTGATAATGTCACACAAGTTATTTGTGGTTAGGCATTATTCGTTCAATCATGTGCCTTAGAAGCCAAGAACCTTAGTTTACCAAACCCATCTTGGCCTATTTTTAGGACGTAGTGCGGAGGTCGTTCAGATGTAAGTTCTGATACGATCGTTACGCGATACTACACTCATAAGAGTCTCTCTTGAGAATATTTTTGGAATACGAGTATTCGTTCCTCCGATAATATCCGAGAGATGGGACGATGATTATGGGAACCTCTGGTAGAACATGTCTGGCAGGTTTAAACCCTAGTACACTCCCTTTGGGTGGTTCTTAACCAAGACTCCATGCTCGTGACTCTCAGCAAACCCGTGATTCGTGGTTGAGTCGTTCAAACATCGTTAATATCAATGGAACTTGGGTATTGATAAGGTGTAAAACCTAAATCTACCAAAATGGATGATTGATATTAAGGATGTTAGAGCCGGTTCATGTACCGTTAATATCAATGGAACTTGGGTGTTGATAAGGTGAAAACCTAAATCCACCAAAATAGATGATTGATATTAGGGGATACAATGAGCTTTCCCACGACCTTTGTTTGGTGTGCCTTGCTTGATCCTTGAGTGTGATTGTTGCATTCATGCATTCATGCATTCATCTGCACTTCATGTCATCAGAAAAAAAAGAGAAAAAATTTTCAAGGAACTTAAAGGGTTTATTTGCAAAATTTTCAGACATGGAAAGACCAAAAAGGCATACAAAGAAGTACAGCTTTAAACAGCCCAATGTGAAGGAGTTAAGGAATCTGACATCTTATGTATTAGATCCCTTGGGTTTCAAAGCTCGCTATGGGAAGCTTCTGCCTCTGTTGACTACTCAAGTTGATGAGTACTCTAGCTCAGTTTTACGATCCTCTGTATCACTGCTTCTCTTTCCCGGACTTCCAGTTATTGCCTACCTTGGAGGAGTATTCCCACCTTATTGGGATCCCGATTCTGGATCAGGTGCCGTTCAGTGGCTTAGAGAGTATTCCGACCGCTCGAGAGATTGCAGATTTGTTGCATATCGATGAAGCTTTGATTAAAGCTAATCTGACTACCAAAGGCGGAATTCAGGGTTTTCCTTCCGAGTTCCTCGTCGCTCAAGCTACCATCTATGGGAAAGCCATGAGTGAGGATGCCTTTGAGGCTTTATTTGTATTACTCATCTATGGGTTGGTTTTATTTCCCAACTTCGACAGATTCGTGGACATGAACGCCATTAGGATCTTCTCAGTTCTTAATCCCGTTCCGACTTTGTTGGGTGACGCTTATGTCTCTTTGCATCTGAGGAATGCAAAAGGTGGAGGAGTTATTGTCTGCTGTCTACCTTTGCTGTACAAGTGGTTTATTTCGCACTTGCCGCAGACTCTTGCCTTCAAGGAGAACAAGGGATGTCTACGGTGGTCTCAGAGACTCATGTCTCTCACTAATGATGATATCTCTTGGTATGATCGAGTGTATGATACTGTGCAGATCATTGACTATTGTGGTGAGTTCCCTAATGTGCCTCTTCTTGGTACATGTGGTGGGATCAGCTACAATCCCATTCTCGCACGTCGTCAGCTTGGGTTCCCCCTAAAGGATAAACCCCATAACATTCTGTTAGAAGGTGTGTTCTTTCAGGAGGGTAAAGATCCCCAAGGCCTGAAAGCCAGATTCGTCCGCGCTTGGCGCAAGATCTGCAAGAAGAGTAGGAATGAGCTAGGTCCGAAGAATTGCATTGCTTTGGAGCCTTATACTTCTTGGGTCAGACAGAGAGCTGCCACTTATTTGATGCCATACGATCATCCGAGACCTACACCGTTGGATGTGGCTGGGCCTTCAACCCTCCCTACCCAACGTGTAGAGGAGTTGAGAGAAGAAGACCTTTCACGTGCTTGGATCCGTGAAAGAGAGGAATTGCTTCAGCAGCTCAAGGAGAAGGACGCTCTGATTGAGTTCCTTGAGCATCGAGTGATCGACGATCCGAACGACACTTGGACTTCTTTGCTTCCTCAGTCTTCCAAGTTTTGGAAGAGGAAGTATGATCGGCTTGCAAAGGAGAAAGCAGATATGGAAGCTGCCTATGAGAGAGAGATCAAGAAGTTGTGTGTTTCTCGTCTTCCAGCATCCTGAGCTAATAGGGATCCATAGGATGTTATTTTCCTTTTCTCCTTGTAATTGAATCAAAAATGTTGTATTTCCTTGTTGAATATATTGAATGAGATATTTTCCATATGAAATTTAAATTGCTTAAAAATTCAAAAATTGCAAATAATACCCTAAGGGTTCCTTGAAAATAAAACAAGCATATGCACTAGCATTTCACGCATCATTCTGCATAAGCAGGTACCTTGTTTCTGGTCTTCTTGTTCTGACCCTGTGTTCTTCATTTATTTTGAAGACAAGCTGACTCACCGGTACTATACTAGAGCAAATTCTGCCAGAGTAATGGATCAGCTAGAGCAAGAGAACCGTGAACTGAAGGAAGAGGTCGCCAGACTTGGCGCTTTGATGGAGCAACTTCTCGCTGCTCAGAATCAACCTGCTCAACCGCCTGCAACTCCTGTTCAGAGGACTGTCGTCTCTGAAATTGTAGCTCCGTCTGTGCCAGCCAGTGCTCATTTTGCGTCTCACGCCATGCCAGTCGGGTTCCCTTGGGGTATGCCTCCAGGTTTCATGCCTGATATCCCTGCTCCAACTTTTGCTCACATGCCGGCATCTAGCCCGGTCCCTGTTGCTGCTCCTCCTGTCGTGCATACTATGCCGAGGGTTGAAGATACCATCTATCATTCCGAGCCGTCTGAGGACCCGGATGTCAATGAAAAGATGGACGCCATGAATGACCAATTCCTTGAGCTGAGGAAGGAATTGAAGACCCTCAGAGGTAAAGATCTGTTCGGCAAGTCTGCTGCCGAATTATGCCTGGTTCCCGGTGTGAAAATACCAATCAAATTCAAAGTGCCTGACTTTGAAAAATACAAGGGGAACACCTGTCCACTTGCTCACCTGGTCATGTACGCCAGGAAGATGTCGACTCAGACGGATAATGATCAACTGTTGATCCATTATTTTCAAGACAGTTTGTCTGGCGCCGCGCTCAGATGGTATATGAGCTTGGATAGTGCTAATATCAGATCCTTCAACGACCTTGGCGAAGCCTTCGTCAAACAGTACAAATATAACGTCGATATGGCGCCTGACCGAGATCAACTCAGGTCCATGTCGCAGAAGGATAAGGAAACCTTCAAGGAGTACGCCCAGAGGTGGCGAGAGCTTGCTGCTCAAATTACTCCACCGCTGGAGGAGAAAGAGATGACTAAGATCTTCTTGAAGACTCTTAGTTCTTTTTATTATGAGCGGATGGTCGCTAGTGCTCCCTCTGATTTCACCGAGATGGTGAATATGGGGATGAGATTAGAAGAAGGTGTCCGTGAAGGACGCTTGGCGAAAGATGAAGGCTCTTCTAGTAAGCGGTATGGAGCATTTGCTAAGAAGAAGGATGGGGAAGCACATGTTGTGCAATCCCATGGCCAATCAAGGAAACCTCCTGTTCAGAGGAAACCCGCACGCCGTGCCGGTCTTCAGCACCAGGTGGCTCATATAGCACCTGTATTCAGAGACAGTGCTCCATATCAGCAACCGCAGCAATATCAGCAGCAGCAACACAATCAACAACAACCTTCTCAACAGTATCGTCAACAACAATCTCGCCCACAACAACAGGCTTACCAGCCTCGGGGTAGCACCAGTAATCAAGCGAACATGAACTACGATAGGAAAAAGATCAGTTTCGATCCAATTCCTATGTCGTATGCAGAATTGTATCCCTCTCTAATAGAGCGGAACCTGATTACACCAAGAGATCCTCCGGCTGTACCGGTCAACCCTCAGTGGTGGTATAAGCCTGATCTGCACTGTGTCTATCATTCTGGCGCTCCAGGCCATGATATAGAGAATTGTTTTCAGCTGAAGACCAAGGTTCAGGACCTTGTGAGATGTGGTATCCTGAGTTTTGAAGACTCAGGCCCAAATGTCACTAAGAACCCGTTGCCTGCGCATGGGAAATCTGTTAATATGGTCCAGGGATGCCCTGGGAAATACAAGGTCAAATATGTAAGTCATATTCGACAGTCGTTGGTGGAATTACATCGGTTGTTGTGTCAGTACAGCCACATGGAGCATGACCACGACAAGTGCCGCATCTGCTCAGTCAACCGGTTGGGTTGCAACCAGGTCCGCAGAGAATTGCAAGAGTTATTAGACGAGGGAACCATTGAGATTCTGCAGAATCGCAATGTCGATGAGGACGAACCGGAGGTTAATGTTATATCCCCCGTGTTCAAGTTACCCGAGCCTGTTGTTATCCGATATGATAGCAGCAAGCCGAAGGCTTCTCCCTCCTTGGTGATTAAACCTGCAGGCCCCGTGTCGTATTCTTCTGACCGAGCTGTGCCGTTCAGATATAACCCTGTTGCTGTGCAAGATGGGATAGAAGTGTCTTTGCCTTCAACTGCTGTAACCAATATCGCTGACGTAAGCGGGCTGACCCGGAGTGGTCGTGTTTTCTCTGCACCTCCCAAAGCCCCTGTTGCTTCTGAATCTGTTGAGCGTCCGGTGGGGACCGCTGTTAATATTCAGAATCCGGCACTTGATGTTGCCAGACCCTCCTCCGTACAAAAAACTCCTACTTCTTCTGTTGGCCCGAGTGGCGTTATGAATGAAGAATCTGATGAGATGCTGAGGCTCATCAAAAAGAGCGAGTATAATGTTGTAGACCAGCTTCTACAAACGCCATCCAAGATTTCCATACTATCCTTGTTGTTGCATTCAGAACCCCATAGGGAGGCTCTGCAGAAAGTATTGGATTTGGCGTATGTTGACCACGACGTCACGATTGAACAATTTGACAGTATAGTTGCAAACATCACTGCTTGCAACACTTTGAGTTTTAGTGACGCTGATCTCCCTGAGGAGGGAAGAGACCACAACATGGCTTTACACATATCTCTAAACTGCAAATCTGATGCTATGTCCAACGTGTTGGTGGACACTGGATCATCCTTAAATGTATTGCCAAAATCCACACTCTCCAGATTGTCATATCAAGGTCCTCCTATGAGGCAGAGTGGGGTCGTTGTGAAAGCTTTTGATGGGTCGCGCAAGACCGTGATCGGGGAAGTTGATCTCCCTATCAAAATCGGACCAAGTGATTTCCAGGTTACCTTTCAGGTAATGGATATCCACCCATCTTATAGCTGTCTCTTAGGCAGACCATGGATTCACGAGGCTGGCGCCGTGACATCCACCCTACACCAGAAGCTGAAATTTGTCAAAAACAAGAAACTGGTCGTGGTAGGGGGAGAAAAGGCTCTCCTGGTTAGCCACTTGTCTTCTTTCTCATATATTGACGCAGAGGATGAAGTTGGAACTCCGTTCCAAGCTTTATCTATCGATGAACCGATTGAGAAGAAGTCTCCATCATTCGCTTCCTACCGTGATGCAAAGCTGGCCATTGAATGCGGCGCAGTTGCTGGTTTAGGGAAGGTGATTGAGTTGGAAGATAATAGATCCTGGGCTGGCATTGGCTACTGTTCTGAGGCATATAATGAGCAAGGTCTGTTCACAAGTGGAGGTTTCATCCATGATGATCAGCCTGAAGAGGAAGCTGCTGCTATTCTGGAAGAGGATGCAGAGGATCTGAACAATTTCGTCATTCCTGGCGGTGTCTGCCACAATTGGGTCGCTGTAGATGTTCCTACAGTCACCCATAGATCAGAGTAATTGTTCACTTTGTTTAAAACCCTTCTCCCATGCCAAAAGGAGAAGTGATGACATTGTTGGCAGCATATATACAATGACGTTTTCATTCAATTAATGCATTGTTAAACATTTGTTTTTCCATTTGTTTTCACTTTTCGCTTTTTGCATGAAATTAGTGATCACAAAAAACCCATAAAAACAAGAATAAAAGCAATATTTTTCATCTGCATAATGATTTGCTTGTTTAAACTCTAAAGTTTTTCATTAACCAAAATCATTATGCAGGTTGATTCTAAAACCCATTGAACATAATGATCCAACGCCATCTCCCAATTTTGAATCCCCTGTATTCGAGGCAGAGGAAGATGATGTTGAAGGAATTCCTGATGAGATTTCCCGTCTCCTTGAGCATGAGAAGAAGATCATTCAGCCGCATCTTGAAGATTTGGAAGCAGTCAACTTGGGGTCTGAGGATTGTGTTTGTCTGGTGAAGATTGGGGCACTTCTTGAAGAGCCTGTCAAGAAGGATTTGATCGAATTGCTACGAGAATATTCCGATATCTTTGCTTGGTCATATGAAGACATGCCGGGTCTAGATACAGATATTGTGCAACATTTCCTGCCTTTGAAGCCTGAGTGCGTGCCTGTGAAGCAGAAGCTCAGAAGAACTCATCCAGATATGGCAGTGAAGATCAAAGAGGAAGTTCAGAAGCAAATTGATGCGGGGTTTCTGGTGACTTCTACATATCCTCGATGGGTGGCCAATATTGTGCCTGTTCCTAAGAAGGACGGAAAAGTCCGTATGTGCATTGATTACAGAGATTTGAATAAAGCTAGTCCGAAAGATGATTTCCCTCTACCACACATTGACATGTTGGTAGACAATACAGCTAAATTCAAAGTCTTTTCCTTTATGGACGGATTTTCCGGATATAATCAAATCAAAATGGCACCCGAAGATATGGAGAAGACAACATTCATCACACCTTGGGGAACATTCTGTTATCGAGTGATGCCCTTCGGTTTGAAGAACGCCGGAGCCACGTATCAACAAGCTATGACTACCTTATTTCATGATATGATGCACAAGGAGATAGAGGTCTACGTTGATGATATGATTGCTAAGTCCCGAACGGAAGTTGAGCATGTTGAGCATTTGTTGAAGCTTTTTCAGCGTCTGAGGAAGTTCAGACTTCGCCTGAATCCGAACAAATGTACATTTGGAGTCCGTTCCGGCAAATTGTTGGGTTTTGTGGTAAGCGAGAGAGGTATTGAAGTTGATCCTGCCAAGGTCAAAGCAATACAAGAGATGCCTGCACCCAAAACTGAGAAGCAAGTCCGAGGTTTTCTTGGCCGCTTGAATTACATTTCCAGATTTATATCCCACATGACTGCCACATGTGCGCCGATATTCAAGCTCCTCCGGAAAGATCAGTCTCATGATTGGACCGAAGATTGCCAGAAAGCTTTCGACAGTATCAAAGATTATCTGTCTGAACCTCCGATCTTGTCTCCGCCTGTGGAAGGAAGACCTCTGATCATGTATTTGACTGTGCTTGAAGACTCGATGGGTTGTGTCCTCGGTCAACAAGATGAATCAGGGAAGAAAGAATTTGCTATATACTACCTCAGTAAGAAGTTTACTGATTGTGAGTCTCGGTACTCTATGCTTGAGAAGACGTGTTGTGCTTTAGCTTGGGCTGCTAAGCGTCTGCGCCAGTACATGATAAATCATACAACTTGGTTGATATCCAGAATGGATCCAATCAAGTACATCTTCGAGAAGCCTGCTTTAACTGGGAGGATTGCCCGTTGGCAGATGTTGTTATCTGAGTATGATATCGAGTATCGAGCTCAGAAAGCTATCAAAGGTAGTATCTTGGCTGACCATTTAGCGCACCAGCCAATTGAAGATCATCAGTCAGTTCAGTATGATTTCCCTGATGAGGAAATTCTGTATTTGAAAATGAAAGATTGTGATGAGCCTACACTTGATGAAGGTCCGGAACCTGGTTCCAAATGGACGATGGTGTTCGATGGCGCTGTAAATCAGTATGGAAACGGAATTGGGGCAGTAATCATTACTCCTCATGGCATGCATATTCCGCTTACAGCAAGGTTAACTTTCAAATGCACGAATAATATGGCTGAGTATGAGGCCTGTATTATGGGACTTGAAGAGTGTATTGATTTGAGAATCAAACATCTTGATGTGTATGGTGATTCGGCCCTGGTTGTCAATCAGATCAAGGGTGAATGGGAGACGAATCAGCCAAGTCTCATTCCATACAGAGATTATGCAAGAAGGATTTCAACTTTCTTTACAGAAGTTGACTTTCATCATATTCCTCGAGAGGATAATCGGATGGCAGATGCTCTTGCAACGCTTGCTTCCATGATTGTTGTCAAATATTGGAATGAAGTTCCTAATATTGCCGTGATGCGCTTGGATAGACCAGCTCACGTATTCGCAGTCGAAGAAGTGAATGATGACAAGCCTTGGTACTTTGATATCAAGAATTTCCTACAGAACCAGGTCTACCCGCCTGGGGCATCTGTGAAAGATAGGAAAACTTTGAGAAGGTTGTCAGGCAGTTTCTACCTCAGTGGTGAAGTGCTGTATAAAAGAAATTTTGATATGGTTTTGCTCAGATGCGTGGATAGACACGAAGCAAACCTGTTGATGACTGAGGTCCATGAGGGTTCATTTGGTACTCATTCCAATGGACATGCCATGGCTAGAAAGATGCTGAGAGCAGGCTACTATTGGCTGACAATGGAGTCTGACTGCTGCAAATATGTGAAGAAATGCCACAAGTGTCAAATTTATGCGGATAAGATTCATATTCCTCCGACACTTCTGAACGTGATTTCATCACCATGGCCTTTCTCTATGTGGGGAATCGACATGATCGGCATGATTGAGCCGAAAGCGTCCAACGGACACAGGTTTATTCTCGTAGCAATTGATTACTTCACCAAATGGGTTGAGGCCGCTTCGTATGCGAACGTGACCAGACAGGTGGTTGTGAAGTTTATCAAGAACCAGCTGATTTGCCGTTATGGTGTGCCAGATAAGATCATTACTGATAATGGATCTAATCTGAATAACAAGATGATGGACGAGTTGTGCGCTGAATTCAAGATTGTACACCATAATTCCTCTCCTTACAGACCTAAGATGAATGGGGCTGTTGAAGCTGCTAATAAGAATATCAAGAAGATTATCCAGAAGATGACAATTACATACAAAGATTGGCATGAGATGCTGCCATTTGCTTTGCATGGATATCGTACATCTGTACGCACTTCAACAGGGGCAACCCCTTTCTCTCTTGTTTACGGCATGGAAGCTGTTCTCCCAGTAGAGGTGGAGATCCCATCAATGAGAGTCTTGATGGAAGCCAAGTTGACTGATGCTGAGTGGATTCAAAGTCGTTATGACCAGTTGAATCTGATTGAAGAGAAGCGATTGACTGCCATGTGCCATGGTCAGTTATATCAGCAGAGAATGAAGAAAGCATTCGATAAGAAGGTCAAGCCTCGTGTGTTCCGAGAAGGTGACCTCGTGCTCAAGAAAGTCTTGTCTTTCGTACCCGATTCCAGGGGCAAGTGGACTCCGAACTACGAGGGTCCATATGTTGTTAAGAGAGCCTTTTCAGGCGGTGCTTTGATGCTTACAACAATGGATGGGGAGGATTTCACTCGTCCTGTGAATTCAGATGCAGTCAAGAAATACTTTGCCTAAAAAAAAGTATATGCAAATGAAAAAACAGAATAGCTCGCTAAGTTGAAAACCCGAAAGGGCGGCTTAGGTAAAAATGAGCGTCTCGGTGGAGAACCCGCAAGGGTAATCCATGAAAAAGTTAGAGACTTGAAAAAAGAATATATTTGCAGCCCGCTAGATTGAGTACCTCACCCTGGGGCAATCTAGGCAAAAATTTGGGATTTGGCAAGTAACTGCATCCTGACAAGACTTTCTGTTCCGCAGCCGTCTGTTCGTCAGAGATTCTCGATTCGTCGTCAACTGAAGCTTCGAATACATCGAGATTCGAATTGGTGGAGAAAGGATCATTATGTTCAATGTAGCCCTCTTCCAATATATATCACTGATTTCAGATTTGTACAGATCTATGGAGTCTTGCCATTTGCAGGCTACCATTCCATCAAATAAATTTGAGCTTTATCCAATTATTTGCACTCTTATTGGTTTCAATTCAAACAAATGTTTTGCATGTTTTAATTGATAAAATGTCATTGTTTTAAACAAATAAAATTTTTCAAAATTTTTGTTTTAAACAAAGTGAATATTCACAATGATGAAAGGATACTCAGGGATGTCTCAGTGCTCTCCCGAGGGTGGTATGATTCCCAACAGGTAAGACAGTTGTTCATATTCCTGGCATTTGATTGTATCCTCTTTCTCCCGCTTTGTTATTGGGGTTGTTCCCCAAGCAGAGCTGTTTGTTGAAGACTCAGTTTCTTCTCCAGCAGTAATCTCCCCAGCATGGTTGTTCTCATTGTGGTAGATTCAGTGGTTGGTGGATTGATATCCCGGTACCTTACCGCTTTCCCCAGCGATTGTCGCAAGCAGAACTGTTGATGGGGTTGTTCCCCAGTATAGTCGCGAGTAGAGATGTTGTTGAAGACCTCGCGTCCTTCTCCAGCAGTAGTCTCCCTCAGTGGGTTGTTCCCCAAGAGTATAGTTGATAGCTTTTCCCCAGTAGAGTTGCTTGTGCAGTTAGATTCTACTCGGATGATTCTCCTTCAGTGGGTTGTTCCCCGGAGTTGTTTGGAGTTGCTTTTGCAGCAGTTCTTGGTTGTGCCACGAGCTCTTGTTCCCCTGCAGATATCCTCAGGATTCTCCATATCCCCTGCAGTACCCGCAGATCTTTGCTTTACAGCATGCGGATCTCTAGCAGATTGGCTTTCCAGTTGGTTTTTCCCCTGGAAGTATAGTACCGGGCGTTTGATTCCTGGGCCTGTTTGTGTTAAGAATTGTCTGTTTTGTCAGCATTCATCAAACATAAATCACGCATATTCATGCATACTCATAAACATTCAGATATTCATGTTGCATATTTTGCCATATATCTTTTGTTTGTTGTCTCCTGCTTTGGGTGATATAGATCTCTTTATAGATCTCCCAAAACGGATGTCGGGTGTTTAATCTCTCAAAATAGAGTCAGCCCTTAAGCAGAAAGTGTCTGTCTTTCCTTCTGCAGTTCCCCACTGAGACATCTCCTCGTGGATGACGGTTTCTTCCGTTCCCTCCCAACATATATATTGGGATGGATGTTCCTATTTGAGTTATATCCTCATTAGGACAAGTCTTGATTCAGTCCGCCTTTTCGGATCGATCCTAAATTGGCCTTTTTCAACTGTCTCTTGCACTTCACTGTGGCATAAATGAATAGTTGCTTACGAACCGGCGCTCATTCATCTTATCCTCAGTGGAATGTTTTGGCCTCTGCCTACAAACCAGCAGTTGTAAGTCCTATCTTTGCGGTTTTTCTACCTACTACCCGGTAGTCATAAACCCGTTTTCTCCCCTAACGGAGTTAATTTTGTTGTTCATCCCAACCGATGACAGTTACTCTTCTGTGGTTTTCTATCCAACTTTTGGTAGATGTAATCCCCTCTTTGTGGTTATCTTCATCTAGTATTCGATGTCGATTTTCCTTCGCTTGGATGAGTCGCTTAATTAAGCACTTATATCCCCAGCAAATCTTTTTGTGGATAATTGCCGTATGCTAGCAATTTCATCCCCAGCGGGTCCCTTCACCGTTTGTCAGTGATTGTGTTCCCCGGATCATTGATTTTTCACCAATGAATCCTCAGCAGATCGCCTTTCATTTACCCTCCTGTTGGCAATGTCTGTTGCTCCCTTTGATTGGTTATCTTTATATACCTAGTTTGGTATCCCGATGCCTTTCTTTTCGGATTTTTATCCTACAAACAACCTACAACCCGGTTCAGGATAATCTTCTTCTAAGAGGTTATTATTCACGTTTTGACGGCTATGAATAATATATCTCATGCACTCCTCAGTCGAAACCTTTCGTGTTTCCCCAGTCGAGTAAGATTCGTTATTTCCCTTGGCGGAATCGAATATTTGTTGTTTCGGATAATTGCCGGATGCTTGCAATTTATCCCTTTGAGTTGTCTTTCGTTTACCCGGATGCTTGATATCGATTGTCTCTCTTTTTGGTTAGTCACCTATTATATACTTCGGTATCTCTGGTGTCTTTTCCTCTCGAGTATATTATTCACGGTCTGCCGGTAATGAATAATATATCTCTTTCACTCTTTGGTTGGAATCCTTTGTTGATCCTCCCCAGTAGAGTAAGATTCGTATTCCTTGTGGAATCGAATATCCATCCTATAAACAGGATTGTTGTTCTAGCTTTCTTCAGGGTGATGAGTGTCTTGGAACACAAACCAATTCACGATCTCGGATTTTATCCTATAAACAACCTACAACCCGGTTCAGGATAATCTTCCATGCGAGGATATTATCTACGTTTTGACGGCTATAGATAATGTATCTCATGCGCTCTTTTGTCGAATCTTTTGATTGTTTTCTCAATTGAGTAAGATTTGTATTCTTTACAGAATCAAATATCCATCCTATAAACAAGTCTGCTTTTCTGGCTTTCTTCAGGATGATGAGTGTTTTGGAACACACACCAATTCACGTTTCGGTCGGTCACCTATTATATACCTCGGTATCCCTGGGTTCCTTCCTGTCTGCTCCCTATTATGACCTTGGTCCCCTGTGGAGTCAGATTTGCCTAAGTTGATGTACCTTTCTCAGGTCTTTCTCAGATGTTTGGATTGATTGATATCTCTCACCCTTATACCGGTCTTAGATATTCATTCTTTCTGAGTTTGTTGCCCTTATACCGGTAACATCTCATCCCTTGGCTTCCCCTGGAAAGTCTTTTCTAGATTTCCCCAGCGGATTTGTGTTCCTATTTGTGCTGCTGTATTGGTTATCCCCAGTACACGCATTTCGTGAGTCAGCTTGAGTCATTCCAATGGAAGTGTTTTCCTTTGGAATTTCCTTCTTATCCCCAGTGTGAGTCCTTTCACTTACCCAGTGAGGTCTCCAGTCTGATTTCTGTTATCCCCTAATCAGAGTCGTGTCTTGTGCACGTTGTGTCAGTTTTGTTTTCCCCAACTCAAAGTCGTGTCCTGCTCACGCATTCTTTTTCTTTTATTATCCCCAATAAGAGTCCGTGAGAGTCTTGTTAGAGTCTCTGTTCCTGGTGAGTGTATTACTCCGACGGATCGTCTTTTCTTCTGTGTAAACCATTATCCCCATAGAGTTTGTGTCTTTTACATGCATACATCTGCATCATGAGGTCTCTTAGGGACCAAAATTTGTCTCATTACTGTTATTTAAGCCCATTCTACCGCGTCGATATGAAGATTTCTAAACTTCACTTCTCCGGCTAGAATGACCTTAAATAGGGGCATCTGTAAGACCCCAATTTTTGCCCTAAGATCCCTCATGGCCTCAAGGCATCATATCATGTCATATCATTGCCTCAAGGATCATTGTGCACCTTTGCTTGCCTCCTAGTGGGTGGGTATCTTCTGAGTGTGGTCCTTGATCACCAAGCATGTTTTGCATTTGTATATCATTGCTTTTCATATGTTTACTAACCAAAAGTACAAAAATATTGTCATCTAACCATGTTACTTGCAGCTGAAGCAATCATCAGTCAATCAGTCAGGCAAGCCATTGAGCCATGGATGGTGACCATTCTTGAAGAATTTGGGCACCATGATCATTCATCAAGAGCTCATATGAGTTGTGATATCATTTCGGATCAAGATCTCATGTGGTAGAGGCTTGGAATTCATCAAAACATGGCTCAGTCAACCAAAACCCTAGAAAAGTCAACTGTAGTCAACTGTGGTCAACTATGCATTTAATCAGGAATTGGAAGGTGTGAGATGGTTGGAAAGGTCTCATTCATGTCCATATAAGCTTCATTTGGCATTTCAAAGATCAAGGTTGAAGGATTTGAGGTCAGACAAAAAGTTTCCCAAAATGGAAATGACCTGTAATTTTCACCTGCCCAAAATGGAAAGTCATGCTCCTCAAAATTACATCATGAACCAAGCTTCAAATCAAAATTTGTCCAACATGAAAGTTGAAGATCTTGTTCTTGCCTTTCCAAAAAGTCCAAGAACACTCATTTCTCATTTATGGTTGGCAAGTTATGATCAAATCATTTTCCAAAAATGCCTAAATTCAAAGTGCCATAACTTTCACATGGAATGGCCAAATTGGATGGTTCTTCTTTGAGCAAACCCCATTTGATGTGTACTACCCAAATCCATCATTACATTTCATCAAAAACCTTCACATAAAAAGGTCATTTTTCAAGTGGACCATTTAAAAATTGGTGGGAAAAAAGTCCAAATTTCAAAATACAAGGAATTTTCACATGGGACCAATTCCAATAGCTTCCAAATGCATTTTATGATTTGCTCAAAGTGAAAAACTACTGTTACATTGGTTCAAGGTGCATAAGGGCAAAAAGGCCAATTTCCATAAACAAGCTCATTTGCTAATCATCCAATTTTTGTTAATCATGATTAAAGCTTGGATTAACATGAAGTATAAAAGGTTAATTGTAACAGAATTGAAGGGGGAATAATCACTTTTTCAGATCCAATCCAAAATCTCAGAAATTCTCTCACTTTTTCTCCCATTTTCACATACACTTTTTCATCAATTCATCAAGAATCTTTTGATCTTTGTGCTTCCTTTTGCAGCAGTCATCATCTACAGGTGGTTAGGGAGTTCTGTTTGTGGAGATTGAAGCAAGAACCGAGCAAAAACTCCACTGTTGAAAGCATCATCCATCCATGGCAGTCACGAATTTCCTTGGATTCAAGCATCTCTGAGCTGAACGATCATCACCAATCATCTTCATAACCATTATACTTCATCTGTTTTCACAAATCAAAGCCAAAAACGCACGGATTCACGAGCTGCACTTCAAGAAGGTAAAGATTCGAACTCTTTAATTCATGCAATTGCCATGTGGTTTAGGTAGATCCTTTGACATAGAGTAGATTGATGCTTGAATCGTGCAATTCCATCCATTATTCATCGAGATATTGTGATTTAAAGATTGCATGTCAAAACATTTTCTGATCGTATCTCTTTGCACGATAACTTCTGGACAAAACCATCACCATATCCATGATCTACGCTGAGAGACGGAGAGAACCATATATGGCATGTATATTTTTGTTAAGATTTGGTCATGATGATAATTTCCAGCCAAGAACATTGAAGAACACGAATTTCTGGAAAATTTCACGCGTTTGATCCTGTTTCCTTCATTTGCCATTTGAATTTTTGTTTCCCGCTGGAACGGACCAATAGCAGCGCGCCAGGCAATTTAGTGAAGCTGTGCGTTTTGGTCCCTGGCCTTGGTATTTACAAGAATGCCACTGCGTATTAATTTAATCCATTTAAAACTTAAATAAATATTTCAATATTTCACAAAACTTCTAAAAATCATATCTAAATCAATTTTAATCCAAATTAGATGGGAATTTTTTTGTTGAGTCCCAAATTTCCTCTAGTTTTTTTTAGGCATAGTAACTCAAGTTGTGCCTGGTGATTTTTTGAATTTGCTTAGTGATCTTGTTCATATGTGCATTATATGTATGTTTCACCATATTGATCATGAAATAATCATGCTTGCTCCAAAATGAATGAAACTTCACATGCTAGTTCTTGACTCTCTCCTGGAGATTTTGATGTATAGTTTGTAGTTTTTGGATCCCTGGTTTGGTAGATATGATATAATCTTTTTGAGTGTGACAATATGTGTCACACTATGCTAGGCCATGTTCCTGATTTAATTTTCCATGCCTATGCTGTGCCTATGGCTCTGATTTTTTGCATGTGATACCATATGTATGTCTAGTTTCACCATGATTTTTTGTGGATTTGATTGATCCATTTCCTATTTGATTGGGATTTTTGTTGGCTGTTTAGTCATTTTATTGTTTTTCTTGAGTAGTTCACTTCCATAGCTTGTGAAATCCTTATCTCTTACCATATGAATGTGAAATTTGGTGGAGTGTTTCTTAACATGTTTAGCTTCACTTTGGCTTTGGTCCCATTCATTTCTCATGTGTTCTCACTGTTTTACAATTGGTTGAAGTTGACACTTGGTTTGTGACCTAGTTTAGGTTGATTTTTGCACGCCATGACATGTTGAATTTAATTTCCCTACTTCCACTAGTCCAAATTGCATGAAATTTGATATGCTGCTCATTGAATGTGTCCTGTTTAGAATGGAATTTTTGTGGAATTTATTGAGCTGTTTTGACATTTGTTTGATGGAAATCATTCTGTTTGCTCATTTATGATTCACATTTGCTTACTTTGAGTTAGATTGTGCATGAAATAAATTTAGTGCATAGTTTTAATGCGGGACCAATTGGACCCTCTTCTTAATTGAATTACCTTGGTTTTGGTTATGTTTCACTTGCTGTTTTACATTTTTTCCATCCTTTGGACCCTAGGCTTGTCCTAGTGGTCTTATTACTCATGTTTGAGTTTGACTTTGACTTTTCAGGTTAAGAAGCAAAGTGCTTTAAAGGAATTAATGCAAGTCGATTGTTTCATTTGATGCTATAAACTAACTTGTTTTGTTTTGTAGGGTGCTTGGTTCACTTGAGCTTTGTGTTATGCACATTGCATTGTTTGATTGTACATTGTTTGTTGATTCTTATGTCGTTTGTTTCGACTTTGTGATTGGGATACTGATTATATTTGATTGATTTCAGGTACCATAGTCGCTTTAGTTCCTTGAGAACTTGTATTGCATTGCTTTGCTTGTATAGCATTTGCATTGAGGTATAGCACCTTCTTCTCCATGTAGTCTGGAAGACCTGGCTTGTTATTTAGCCAGGCAACTGTCTGAAGTCCTCCTTAAGAGGCAATGTTTGTGATTGTTTAAATTTGTCCCCAAGCAGGTGAAGACCTCATGTGAGGCAATTGGTAGACAAAAGAGATATGTAGCCTATCTCCTACTATTCTGTGAGTCTCTCACATTGCTCACACTACTTGTGTTTGATGCATGTTGAGTAAAAACCCAAGATCTATTGAGTCTATATTTTGGGGAGAGAGTTCCATCTTTCTGAACTCCCCCACCTTCTGATATTCAATGCTCTCCCTGACCAGGGATAAGAGTGATGAGGCACACCCCTCGTATCCTTTCATCTGCTTCACCTTGGCTCTCAATGTCAAGGTTAAGAGCGCCACCTACCCTATTCCAGTTGACTTTTAAGTCAAACCCTTTGATTGAGCCTAATTGTTTGGTTATAGTGGGTGCTAAATGACTTTGTTTGCTTGATTGCCATTGTGCATTTATCATACTTGATTGCCATTGTGCATTTATCATCATTGATTGCCATTAGTGCATGATCATTTCACTTGTCCTTGTGACATTGATGTTTTCCCATTGAGGACAATTGTAAGTCCATGTTGATTGGCTTTTGTTCCTATGACATGGAAGGGATAGAGTGTAAGACCAATTCATTGGTCACTCATATCCTCTTTGCTCTTTGATTGAGCTTGTTGTTGTATGTGAGGATTCATTGTAAGCCCATGTAATTTGGCATTTGTTTTCCTATGATCATATGTGGAGGTTAACCTAAGTCCAGATAGATTGGCAGTTGACTTCCATGTTTGTTTTTGTTTTGCTTTGAGGAGATTAGAGTAAGACCATTTATTGGCATCTGACATCCTTATTTTGTTTTGCCTTTGTGAGATTGGAGTAAGACCATTGATGGCATCCGGTATCATTGTTTTATTTTAGGAAATTGGTGTAAACCCATTTATTGGTATCCGATATCCGCTTTTGTTTGTGAGATTGGTATAAGACCATTGATGGCATCCGGTATCACCTTGCTTTTGTTTGCTTGCTTTGTTGCCTCATTCCTAAGGACATACTTGAATCATTTTCTATATGATTTCAAGAGGTGAACCTCTCTAAGAAGTTTTACATTCCATCATTCATACCCTCTTTGTCCTAAACTTTTTCACACTTTGCTTTCAAAAGCTTTGACTTGTTGTGCAAACATCTCACCTCTTTTTCAAATTAGAAACTTGGACCATAAGTCCTTGACTTTTCAAACTTCTTTTCATAACACTTCTTTGAATCGATCCTAATCATACCTTGACCATACTTTGTGAATAATCATAATCAATTAACTCCACCCATTCAATTGTTTTGGCTTTGTCCATTGTTAATATGTTTTCATACATTAGCCGTAGGTTTTAATTACCATAGTGGTTGATGTAAATCTTACCTTATCCTTAGTGAGTCGATTGTAAGTCTTCCATACTTATTATAGGGTTAACCCCTCACTAGTATGTTGAAGCCGTCCTCGCATGGTGGATTGTTGATGTTGGTTAAGTTTTCTCCCATTGGTAATGAAAAGCCTTAGTGCTTGTGTTTTAAAATTGAACTCACTAATTTTGGAAATCTTTTAGCCGAACTACGGCGTTTTGATCCTTACCTTTGATGGAAGGTACGTAGGCAACGGGTTCATCCGTTCGAACACAAAAATAACTAACTTGTACATTCTTTTCTCATCATCCCATTCATGTTTGCGCAATATGTCAAAACAAATAAACATTTCTTATACAACAAGTGTGAAAAGGGCTCCCTAGGAGTACCTAGGACGTGATGGGTGCCTAACACCTTCCCATTGCGTAATTTACCCCTTACCCAGATTCTCTGATCTTTTTCATTAGTTTTCTACGTGTAAAACTTCTTAGGTTTTTGTTCGCTTTTTAACCATTCCTTAGGATAAATAAAAGTGCGGTGGCGACTCGAATTCATTGTATACTTTGCTTATGGTTTAATCAATAAATCATATAGCGACGAATACACCGCTACAGAAAAGTGGCGACTCTGCTGGGGATTGCATTAGACCTTCCCTGGTGGTGTTGCCTACTTTTCACCCTTGTTGTATGATATTTGTTCATGGGTTATTTGACATATTTTTGTACAATTTGGGATAACTGTATTGATTGTAATGTTTGAATTGCTTGATATACAATTGCTGTTTGCTTTGGTGATCTCTGTGAGATGAGTTCTATACTCGAACTCGAGTGCACTCTAGGATAGGAGAATGGCGTAGTCTTGTTGACTGGTGTGGAGTATTCCTTAGCCAGTTGACTTGCGAGTCCATTCACTTGGTGGAGGTCATGTTGGATTGATAATGTCACACAAGTTATTTGTGGTTAGGCATTATTCGTTCAATCATGTGCCTTAGAAGCCAAGAACCTTAGTTTACCAAACCCATCTTGGCCTATTTTTAGGACGTAGTGCGGAGGTCGTTCAGATGTAAGTTCTGATACGATCGTTACGCGATACTACACTCATAAGAGTCTCTCTTGAGAATATTTTTGGAATACGAGTATTCGTTCCTCCGATAATATCCGAGAGATGGGACGATGATTATGGGAACCTCTGGTAGAACATGTCTGGCAGGTTTAAACCCTAGTACACTCCCTTTGGGTGGTTCTTAACCAAGACTCCATGCTCGTGACTCTCAGCAAACCCGTGATTCGTGGTTGAGTCGTTCAAACATCGTTAATATCAATGGAACTTGGGTATTGATAAGGTGTAAAACCTAAATCTACCAAAATGGATGATTGATATTAAGGATGTTAGAGCCGGTTCATGTACCGTTAATATCAATGGAACTTGGGTGTTGATAAGGTGAAAACCTAAATCCACCAAAATAGATGATTGATATTAGGGGATACAATGAGCTTTCCCACGACCTTTGTTTGGTGTGCCTTGCTTGATCCTTGAGTGTGATTGTTGCATTCATGCATTCATGCATTCATCTGCACTTCATGTCATCAGAAAAAAAAGAGAAAAAATTTTCAAGGAACTTAAAGGGTTTATTTGCAAAATTTTCAGACATGGAAAGACCAAAAAGGCATACAAAGAAGTACAGCTTTAAACAGCCCAATGTGAAGGAGTTAAGGAATCTGACATCTTATGTATTAGATCCCTTGGGTTTCAAAGCTCGCTATGGGAAGCTTCTGCCTCTGTTGACTACTCAAGTTGATGAGGGACTGATGAGTACTCTAGCTCAGTTTTACGATCCTCTGTATCACTGCTTCTCTTTCCCGGACTTCCAGTTATTGCCTACCTTGGAGGAGTATTCCCACCTTATTGGGATCCCGATTCTGGATCAGGTGCCGTTCAGTGGCTTAGAGAGTATTCCGACCGCTCGAGAGATTGCAGATTTGTTGCATATCGATGAAGCTTTGATTAAAGCTAATCTGACTACCAAAGGCGGAATTCAGGGTTTTCCTTCCGAGTTCCTCGTCGCTCAAGCTACCATCTATGGGAAAGCCATGAGTGAGGATGCCTTTGAGGCTTTATTTGTATTACTCATCTATGGGTTGGTTTTATTTCCCAACTTCGACAGATTCGTGGACATGAACGCCATTAGGATCTTCTCAGTTCTTAATCCCGTTCCGACTTTGTTGGGTGACGCTTATGTCTCTTTGCATCTGAGGAATGCAAAAGGTGGAGGAGTTATTGTCTGCTGTCTACCTTTGCTGTACAAGTGGTTTATTTCGCACTTGCCGCAGACTCTTGCCTTCAAGGAGAACAAGGGATGTCTACGGTGGTCTCAGAGACTCATGTCTCTCACTAATGATGATATCTCTTGGTATGATCGAGTGTATGATACTGTGCAGATCATTGACTATTGTGGTGAGTTCCCTAATGTGCCTCTTCTTGGTACATGTGGTGGGATCAGCTACAATCCCATTCTCGCACGTCGTCAGCTTGGGTTCCCCCTAAAGGATAAACCCCATAACATTCTGTTAGAAGGTGTGTTCTTTCAGGAGGGTAAAGATCCCCAAGGCCTGAAAGCCAGATTCGTCCGCGCTTGGCGCAAGATCTGCAAGAAGAGTAGGAATGAGCTAGGTCCGAAGAATTGCATTGCTTTGGAGCCTTATACTTCTTGGGTCAGACAGAGAGCTGCCACTTATTTGATGCCATACGATCATCCGAGACCTACACCGTTGGATGTGGCTGGGCCTTCAACCCTCCCTACCCAACGTGTAGAGGAGTTGAGAGAAGAAGACCTTTCACGTGCTTGGATCCGTGAAAGAGAGGAATTGCTTCAGCAGCTCAAGGAGAAGGACGCTCTGATTGAGTTCCTTGAGCATCGAGTGATCGACGATCCGAACGACACTTGGACTTCTTTGCTTCCTCAGTCTTCCAAGTTTTGGAAGAGGAAGTATGATCGGCTTGCAAAGGAGAAAGCAGATATGGAAGCTGCCTATGAGAGAGAGATCAAGAAGCTGTGTGTTTCTCGTCTTCCAGCATCCTGAGCTAATAGGGATCCATAGGATGTTATTTTCCTTTTCTCCTTGTAATTGAATCAAAAATGTTGTATTTCCTTGTTGAATATATTGAATGAGATATTTTCCATATGAAATTTAAATTGCTTAAAAATTCAAAAATTGCAAATAATACCCTAAGGGTTCCTTGAAAATAAAACAAGCATATGCACTAGCATTTCACGCATCATTCTGCATAAGCAGGTACCTTGTTTCTGGTCTTCTTGTTCTGACCCTGTGTTCTTCATTTATTTTGAAGACAAGCTGACTCACCGGTACTATACCAGAGCAAATTCTGCCAGAGTAATGGATCAGCTAGAGCAAGAGAACCGTGAACTGAAGGAAGAGGTCGCCAGACTTGGCGCTTTGATGGAGCAACTTCTCGCTGCTCAGAATCAACCTGCTCAACCGCCTGCAACTCCTGTTCAGAGGACTGTCGTCTCTGAAATTGTAGTTCCGTCTGTGCCAGCCAGTGCTCATTTTGCGTCTCACGCCATGCCAGCCGGGTTCCCTTGGGGTATGCCTCCAGGTTTCATGCCTGATATCCCTGCTCCAACTTTTGCTCACATGCCGGCATCTAGCCCGGTCCCTGTTGCTGCTCCTCCTGTCGTGCATACTATGCCGAGGGTTGAAGATACCATCTATCATTCTGAGCCGTCTGAGGGCTCGGATGTCAATGAAAAGATGGACGCCATGAATGACCAATTCCTTGAGCTGAGGAAGGAATTGAAGACCCTCAGAGGTAAAGATCTGTTCGGCAAGTCTGCTGTCGAATTATGCCTGGTTCCCGATGTGAAAATACCAATCAAATTCAAAGTGCCTGACTTTGAAAAATACAAGGGGAACACCTGTCCACTTGCTCACCTGGTCATGTACGCCAGGAAGATGTCGACTCAGACGGATAATGATCAACTGTTGATCCATTATTTTCAAGACAATTTGTCTGGCGCCGCGCTCAGATGGTATATGAGCTTGGATAGTGCTAATATCAGATCCTTCAACGACCTTGGCGAAGCCTTCGTCAAACAGTACAAATATAACGTCGATATGGCGCCTGACCGAGATCAACTCAGGTCCATGTCGCAGAAGGATAAGGAAACCTTCAAGGAGTACGCCCAGAGGTGGCGAGAGCTTGCTGCTCAAATTACTCCACCGCTGGAGGAGAAAGAGATGACTAAGATCTTCTTGAAGACTCTTAGTTCTTTTTATTATGAGCGGATGGTCGCTAGTGCTCCCTCTGATTTCACCGAGATGGTGAATATGGGGATGAGATTAGAAGAAGGTGTCCGTGAAGGACGCTTGGCGAAAGATGAAGGCTCTTCTAGCAAGCGGTATGGAGCATTTGCTAAGAAGAAGGATGGGGAAGCACATGCTGTGCAATCCCATGGCCAATCAAGGAAACCTCCTGTTCAGAGGAAACTCGCACGCCGTGCCGGTCTTCAGCACCAGGTGGCTCATATAGCACCTGTATTCAGAGACAGTGCTCCATATCAGCAACCGCAGCAATATCAGCAGCAGCAACACAATCAACAACAACCTTCTCAACAGTATCGTCAACAACAATCCCGCCCACAGCAACAGGCTTACCAGCCTCGGGGTAGCACCAGTAATCAAGCGAACATGAACTACGATAGGAAAAAGATCAGTTTCGATCCAATTCCTATGTCGTATGCAGAATTGTATCCCTCTCTAATAGAGCGGAACCTGATTACACCAAGAGATCCTCCGGCTGTACCGGTCAACCCTCAGTGGTGGTATAAGCCTGATCTGCACTGTGTCTATCATTCTGGCGCTCCAGGCCATGATATAGAGAACTGTTTTCAGCTGAAGACCAAGGTTCAGGACCTTGTGAGATGTGGTATCCTGAGTTTTGAAGACTCAGGCCCAAATGTCACTAAGAACCCGTTGCCTGCGCATGGGAAATCTGTTAATATGGTCCAGGGATGCCCTGGGAAATACAAGGTCAAATATGTAAGTCATATTCGACAGTCGTTGGTGGAATTACATCGGTTGCTGTGTCAGTACAGCCACATGGAGCATGACCACGACAAGTGTCGCATCTGCTCAGTCAACCGGTTGGGTTGCAACCAGGTCCGCAGAGAATTGCAAGAGTTATTAGACGAGGGAACCATTGAGATTCTGCAGAATCGCAATGTCGATGAGGACGAACCGGAGGTTAATGTTATATCCCCCGTGTTCAAGTTACCCGAGCCTGTTGTTATCCGATATGATAGCAGCAAGCCGAAGGCTTCTCCCTCCTTGGTGATTAAACCTGCAGGCCCCGTGCCGTATTCTTCTGACCGAGCTGTGCCGTTCAGATATAACCCTGTTGCTGTGCAAGATGGGATAGAAGTGCCTTTGCCTTCAACTGCTGTAACCAATATCGCTGACGTAAGCGGGCTGACCCGGAGTGGTCGTGTTTTCTCTGCACCTCCCAAAGCCCCTGTTGCTTCTGAATCTGCTTAGCGTCCGGTGGGGACCGCTGTTAATATTCAGAATCCGGCACTTGATGTTGCCAGACCCTCCTCCGTACAAAAAACTCCTACTTCTTCTGTTGGCCCGAGTGGCGTTATGAATGAAGAATCTGATGAGATGCTGAGGCTCATCAAAAAGAGCGAGTATAATGTTGTAGACCAGCTTCTACAAACGCCATCCAAGATTTCCATACTATCCTTGCTGTTGCATTCAGAACCCCATAGGGAGGCTCTGCAGAAAGTATTGGATTTGGCGTATGTTGACCACGACGTCACGATTGAACAATTTGACAGTATAGTTGCAAACATCACTGCTTGCAACACTTTGAGTTTTAGTGACGCTGATCTCCCTGAGGAGGGAAGAGACCACAACATGGCTTTACACATATCTCTAAACTGCAAATCTGATGATATGTCCAACGTGTTGGTGGACACTGGATCATCCTTAAATGTATTGCCAAAATCCACACTCTCCAGATTGTCATATCAAGGTCCTCCTATGAGGCAGAGTGGGGTCGTTGTGAAAGCTTTTGATGGGTCGCGCAAGACCGTGATCGGGGAAGTTGATCTCCCTATCAAAATCGGACCAAGTGATTTCCAGGTTACCTTCCAGGTAATGGATATCCACCCATCTTATAGCTGTCTCTTAGGCAGACCATGGGTTCACGAGGCTGGCGCCGTGACATCCACCCTACACCAGAAGCTGAAATTTGTCAAAAACAAGAAATTGGTCGTGGTAGGGGGAGAAAAGGCTCTCCTGGTTAGCCACTTGTCTTCTTTCTCATATATTGACGCAGAGGATGAAGTTGGAACTCCGTTCCAAGCTTTATCTATCGATGAACCGATTGAGAAGAAGTCTCCATCATTCGCTTCCTACCGTGATGCAAAGTTGGCCATTGAATGCGGCGCAGTTGCTGGTTTAGGGAAGGTGATTGAGTTGGAAGATAATAGATCCCGGGCTGGCATTGGCTACTGTTCTGGGGCATATAATGAGCAAGGTCTGTTCACAATTGGAGGTTTCATCCATGATGATCAGCCTGAAGAGGAAGTTGCTGCTATTCTGGAAGAGGATGCAGAGGATCTGAACAATTTCGTCATTCCTGGCGGTGTCTGCCACAATTGGGTCGCTGTAGATGTTCCTACAGTCACCCATAGATCAGAGTAATTGTTCACTTTGTTTAAAACCCTTCTCCCATGCCAAAAGGAGAAGTGATGACATTGTTGGCAGCATATATACAATGACGTTTTCATTCAATTAATGCATTGTTAAACATTTGTTTTTCCATTTGTTTTCACTTTTCGCTTTTTGCATGAAATCAGTGATCACAAAAAACCCATAAAAACAAGAATAAAAGCAACATTTTTCATCTGCATAATGATTTGCTTGTTTAAACTCTAAAGTTTTTCATTAACCAAAATCATTATGCAGGTTGATTCTAAAACCCATTGAACATAATGATCCAACGCCATCTCCCAATTTTGAATCCCCTGTATTCGAGGCAGAGGAAGATGATGTTGAAGGAATTCCTGATGAGATTTCCCGTCTCCTTGAGCATGAGAAGAAGATCATTCAGCCGCATCTTGAAGATTTGGAAGCAGTCAACTTGGGGTCTGAGGATTGTGTTCGTCTGGTGAAGATTGGGGCACTTCTTGAAGAGCCTGTCAAGAAGGATTTGATCGAATTGCTACGAGAATATTCCGATATCTTTGCTTGGTCATATGAAGACATGCCGGGTCTAGATACAGATATTGTGCAACATTTCCTGCCTTTGAAGCCTGAGTGCGTGCCTGTGAAGCAGAAGCTCAGAAGAACTCATCCAGATATGGCAGTGAAGATCAAAGAGGAAGTTTAGAAGCAAATTGATGCGGGGTTTCTGGTGACTTCTACATATCCTCGATGGGTGGCCAATATTGTGCCTGTTCCTAAGAAGGACGGAAAAGTCCGTATGTGCGTTGATTACAGAGATTTGAATAAAGCTAGTCCGAAAGATGATTTCCCTCTACCACACATAGACATGTTGGTAGACAATACAGCTAAATTCAAAGTCTTTTCCTTTATGGACGGATTTTCCGGATATAATCAAATCAAAATGGCACCCGAAGATATGGAGAAGACAACATTCATCACACCTTGGGGAACATTCTGTTATCGAGTGATGCCCTTCGGTTTGAAGAACGCCGGAGCCACGTATCAACGAGCTATGACTACCTTGTTTCATGATATGATGCACAAGGAGATAGAGGTCTACGTTGATGATATGATTGCTAAGTCCCGAACGGAAGTTGAGCATGTTGAGCATTTGTTGAAGCTTTTTCAGCGTCTGAGGAAGTTCAGACTTCGCCTGAATCCGAACAAATGTACATTTGGAGTCCGTTCCGGCAAATTGTTGGGTTTTGTGGTAAGCGAGAGAGGTATTGAAGTTGATCCTGCCAAGGTCAAAGCAATACAAGAGATGCCTGCACCCAAAACTGAGAAGCAAGTCCGAGGTTTTCTTGGCCGCTTGAATTACATTTCCAGATTTATATCCCACATGACTGCCACATGTGCGCCGATATTCAAGCTCCTCCGGAAAGATCAGTCTCATGATTGGACCGAAGATTGCCAGAAAGCTTTCGACAGTATCAAAGATTATCTGTCTGAACCTCCGATCTTGTCTCCGCCTGTGGAAGGAAGACCTCTGATCATGTATTTGACTGTGCTTGAAGACTCGATGGGTTGTGTCCTCGGTCAACAAGATGAATCAGGGAAGAAAGAATTTGCTATATACTACCTCAGTAAGAAGTTTACTGATTGTGAGTCTCGGTACTCTATGCTTGAGAAGACGTGTTGTGCTTTAGCTTGGGCTGCTAAGCGTCTGCGCCAGTACATGATAAATCATACAACTTGGTTGATATCCAGAATGGATCCAATCAAGTACATCTTCGAGAAGCCTGCTTTAACTGGGAGGATTGCCCGTTGGCAGATGTTGTTATCTGAGTATGATATCGAGTATCGAGCTCAGAAAGCTATCAAAGGTAGTATCTTGGCTGACCATTTAGCGCACCAGCCAATTGAAGATCATCAGTCAGTTCAGTATGATTTCCCTGATGAGGAAATTCTGTATTTGAAAATGAAAGATTGTGATGAGCCTACACTTGATGAAGGTCCGGAACCTGGTTCCAGATGGACGATGGTGTTCGATGGCGCTGTAAATCAGTATGGAAACGGAATTGGGGCAGTAATCATTACTCCTCATGGCACGCATATTCCGCTTACAGCAAGGTTAACTTTCAAATGCACGAATAATATGGCTGAGTATGAGGCCTGTATTATGGGACTTGAAGAGTGTATTGATTTGAGAATCAAACATCTTGATGTGTATGGTGATTCGGCCCTGGTTGTCAATCAGATCAAGGGTGAATGGGAGACGAATCAGCCAAGTCTCATTCCATACAGAGATTATGCAAGAAGGATTTCAACTTTCTTTACAGAAGTTGACTTTCATCATATTCCTCGAGAGGATAATCGGATGGCAGATGCTCTTGCAACGCTTGCTTCCATGATTGTTGTCAAATATTGGAATGAAGTTCCTAATATTGCCGTGATGCGCTTGGATAGACCAGCTCACGTATTCGCAGTCGAAGAAGTGAATGATGACAAGCCTTGGTACTTTGATATCAAGAATTTCCTACAGAACCAGGTCTACCCGCCTGGGGCATCTGTGAAAGATAGGAAAACTTTGAGAAGGTTGTCAGGCAGTTTCTACCTCAGTGGTGAAGTGCTGTATAAAAGAAATTTTGATATGGTTTTGCTCAGATGCGTGGATAGACACGAAGCAAACCTGTTGATGACTGAGGTCCATGAGGGTTCATTTGGTACTCATTCCAATGGACATGCCATGGCTAGAAAGATGCTGAGAGCAGGCTACTATTGGCTGACAATGGAGTCTGACTGCTGCAAATATGTGAAGAAATGCCACAAGTGTCAAATTTATGCGGATAAGATTCATATTCCTCCGACACTTCTGAACGTGATTTCATCACCATGGCCTTTCTCTATGTGGGGAATCGACATGATCGGCATGATTGAGCCGAAAGCGTCCAACGGACACAGGTTTATTCTCGTAGCAATTGATTACTTCACCAAATGGGTTGAGGCCGCTTCGTATGCGAACGTGACCAGACAGGTGGTTGTGAAGTTTATCAAGAACCAGCTGATTTGCCGTTATGGTGTGCCAGATAAGATCATTACTGATAATGGATCTAATCTGAATAACAAGATGATGGACGAGTTGTGCGCTGAATTCAAGATTGTACACCATAATTCCTCTCCTTACAGACCTAAGATGAATGGGGCTGTTGAAGCTGCTAATAAGAATATCAAGAAGATTATCCAGAAGATGACAATTACATACAAAGATTGGCATGAGATGCTGCCATTTGCTTTGCATGGATATCGTACATTTGTACGCACTTCAACAGGGGCAACCCCTTTCTCTCTTGTTTACGGCATGGAAGTTGTTCTCCCAGTAGAGGTGGAGATCCCATCAATGAGAGTCTTGATGGAAGCCAAGTTGACTGATGCTGAGTGGATTCAAAGTCGTTATGACCAGTTGAATCTGATTGAAGAGAAGCGATTGACTGCCATGTGCCATGGTCAGTTATATCAGCAGAGAATGAAGAAAGCATTCGATAAGAAGGTCAAGCCTCGTGTGTTCCGAGAAGGTGACCTCGTGCTCAAGAAAGTCTTGTCTTTCGTACCCGATTCCAGGGGCAAGTGGACTCCGAACTACGAGGGTCCATATGTTGTTAAGAGAGCCTTTTCAGGCGGTGCTTTGATGCTTACAACAATGGATGGGGAGGATTTCACTCGTCCTGTGAATTCAGATGCAGTCAAGAAATACTTTGCCTAAAAAAAAGTATATGCAAATGAAAAAACAGAATAGCTCGCTAAGTTGAAAACCCGAAAGGGCGGCTTAGGTAAAAATGAGCGTCTCGGTGGAGAACCCGCAAGGGTAATCCAGGCAAAAGTTAGAGACTTGAAAAAAGAATATATTTGCAGCCCGCTAGATTGAGTACCTCACCCTGGGGCAATCTAGGCAAAAATTTGGGATTTGGCAAGTAACTGCATCCTGACAAGACTTTCTGTTCCGCAGCCGTCTGTTCGTCAGAGATTCTCGATTCGTCGTCAACTGAAGCTTCGAATACATCGAGATTCGAATTGGTGGAGAAAGGATCATTATGTTCAATGTAGCCCTCTTCCAATATATATCACTGATTTCAGATTTGTACAGATCTATGGAGTCTTGCCATTTGCAGGCTACCATTCCATCAAATAAATTTGAGCTTTATCCAATTATTTGCACTCTTATTGGTTTCAATTCAAACAAATGTTTTGCATGTTTTAATTGATAAAATGTCATTGTTTTAAACAAATAAAATTTTTCAAAATTTTTGTTTTAAACAAAGTGAATATTCACAATGATGAAAGGATACTCAGGGATGTCTCAGTGCTCTCCCGAGGGTGGTATGATTCCCAACAGGTAAGACAGTTGTTCATATTCCTGGCATTTGATTGTATCCTCTTTCTCCCGCTTTGTTATTGGGGTTGTTCCCCAAGCAGAGCTGTTTGTTGAAGACTCAGTTTCTTCTCCAGCAGTAATCTCCCCAGCATGGTTGTTCTCATTGTGGTAGATTCAGTGGTTGGTGGATTGATATCCCGGTACCTTACCGCTTTCCCCAGCGATTGTCGCAAGCAGAACTGTTGATGGGGTTGTTCCCCAGTATAGTCGCGAGTAGAGATGTTGTTGAAGACCTCGCGTCCTTCTCCAGCAGTAGTCTCCCTCAGTGGGTTGTTCCCCAAGAGTATAGTTGATAGCTTTTCCCCAGTAGAGTTGCTTGTGCAGTTAGATTCTACTCGGATGATTCTCCTTCAGTGGGTTGTTCCCCGGAGTTGTTTGGAGTTGCTTTTGCAGCAGTTCTTGGTTGTGCCACGAGCTCTTGTTCCCCTGCAGATATCCTCAGGATTCTCCATATCCCCTGCAGTACCCGCAGATCTTTGCTTTACAGCATGCGGATCTCTAGCAGATTGGCTTTCCAGTTGGTTTTTCCCCTGGAAGTATAGTACCGGGCGTTTGATTCCTGGGCCTGTTTGTGTTAAGAATTGTCTGTTTTGTCAGCATTCATCAAACATAAATCACGCATATTCATGCATACTCATAAACATTCAGATATTCATGTTGCATATTTTGCCATATATCTTTTGTTTGTTGTCTCCTGCTTTGGGTGATATAGATCTCTTTATAGATCTCCCAAAACGGATGTCGGGTGTTTAATCTCTCAAAATAGAGTCAGCCCTTAAGCAGAAAGTGTCTGTCTTTCCTTCTGCAGTTCCCCACTGAGACATCTCCTCGTGGATGACGGTTTCTTCCGTTCCCTCCCAACATATATATTGGGATGGATGTTCCTATTTGAGTTATATCCTCATTAGGACAAGTCTTGATTCAGTCCGCCTTTTCGGATCGATCCTAAATTGGCCTTTTTCAACTGTCTCTTGCACTTCACTGTGGCATAAATGAATAGTTGCTTACGAACCGGCGCTCATTCATCTTATCCTCAGTGGAATGTTTTGGCCTCTGCCTACAAACCAGCAGTTGTAAGTCCTATCTTTGCGGTTTTTCTACCTACTACCCGGTAGTCATAAACCCGTTTTCTCCCCTAACGGAGTTAATTTTGTTGTTCATCCCAACCGATGACAGTTACTCTTCTGTGGTTTTCTATCCAACTTTTGGTAGATGTAATCCCCTCTTTGTGGTTATCTTCATCTAGTATTCGATGTCGATTTTCCTTCGCTTGGATGAGTCGCTTAATTAAGCACTTATATCCCCAGCAAATCTTTTTGTGGATAATTGCCGTATGCTAGCAATTTCATCCCCAGCGGGTCCCTTCACCGTTTGTCAGTGATTGTGTTCCCCGGATCATTGATTTTTCACCAATGAATCCTCAGCAGATCGCCTTTCATTTACCCTCCTGTTGGCAATGTCTGTTGCTCCCTTTGATTGGTTATCTTTATATACCTAGTTTGGTATCCCGATGCCTTTCTTTTCGGATTTTTATCCTACAAACAACCTACAACCCGGTTCAGGATAATCTTCTTCTAAGAGGTTATTATTCACGTTTTGACGGCTATGAATAATATATCTCATGCACTCCTCAGTCGAAACCTTTCGTGTTTCCCCAGTCGAGTAAGATTCGTTATTTCCCTTGGCGGAATCGAATATTTGTTGTTTCGGATAATTGCCGGATGCTTGCAATTTATCCCTTTGAGTTGTCTTTCGTTTACCCGGATGCTTGGTATCGATTGTCTCTCTTTTTGGTTAGTCACCTATTATATACTTCGGTATCTCTGGTGTTTTTTCCTCTCGAGTATATTATTCACGGTCTGCCGGTAATGAATAATATATCTCTTTCACTCTTTGGTTGGAATCCTTTGTTGATCCTCCCCAGTAGAGTAAGATTCGTATTCCTTGTGGAATCGAATATCCATCCTATAAACAGGATTGTTGTTCTAACTTTCTTCAGGGTGATGAGTGTCTTGGAACACAAACCAATTCACGATCTCGGATTTTATCCTATAAACAACCTACAACCCGGTTCAGGATAATCTTCCATGCGAGGATATTATCTACGTTTTGACGGCTATAGATAATGTATCTCATGCGCTCTTTTGTCGAATCTTTTGATTGTTTTCTCAATTGAGTAAGATTTGTATTCTTTACAGAATCAAATATCCATCCTATAAACAAGTCTGCTTTTCTGGCTTTCTTCAGGATGATGAGTGTTTTGGAACACACACCAATTCACGTTTCGGTCGGTCACCTATTATATACCTCGGTATCCCTGGGTTCCTTCCTGTCTGCTCCCTATTATGACCTTGGTCCCCTGTGGAGTCAGATTTGCCTAAGTTGATGTACCTTTCTCAGGTCTTTCTCAGATGTTTGGATTGATTGATATCTCTCACCCTTATACCGGTCTTAGATATTCATTCTTTCTGAGTTTGTTGCCCTTATACCGGTAACATCTCATCCCTTGGCTTCCCCTGGAAAGTCTTTTCTAGATTTCCCCAGCGGATTTGTGTTCCTATTTGTGCTGCTGTATTGGTTATCCCCAGTACACGCATTTCGTGAGTCAGCTTGAGTCATTCCAATGGAAGTGTTTTCCTTTGGAATTTCCTTCTTATCCCCAGTGTGAGTCCTTTCACTTACCCAGTGAGGTCTCCAGTCTGATTTCTGTTATCCCCTAATCAGAGTCGTGTCTTGTGCACGTTGTGTCAGTTTTGTTTTCCCCAACTCAAAGTCGTGTCCTGCTCACGCATTCTTTTTCTTTTATTATCCCCAATAAGAGTCCGTGAGAGTCTTGTTAGAGTCTCTGTTCCTGGTGAGTGTATTACTCCGACGGATCGTCTTTTCTTCTGTGTAAACCATTATCCCCATAGAGTTTGTGTCTTTTACATGCATACATCTGCATCATGAGGTCTCTTAGGGACCAAAATTTGTCTCATTACTGTTATTTAAGCCCATTATACCGCGTCGATATGAAGATTTCTAAACTTCACTTCTCCGCCTAGAATGACCTTAAATAGGGGCATCTGTAAGACCCCAATTTTTGCCCTAAGATCCCTCATGGCCTCAAGGCATCATATCATGTCATATCATTGCCTCAAGGATCATTGTGCACCTTTGCTTGCCTCCTAGTGGGTGGGTATCTTCTGAGTGTGGTCCTTGATCACCAAGCATGTTTTGCATTTGTATATCATTGCTTTTCATATGTTTACTAACCAAAAGTACACAAATATTGTCATCTAACCATGTTACTTGCAGCTGAAGCAATCATCAGTCAATCAGTCAGGCAAGCCATTGAGCCATGGATGGTGACCATTCTTGAAGAATTTGGGCACCATGATCATTCATCAAGAGCTCATATGAGTTGTGATATCATTTCGGATCAAGATCTCATGTGGTAGAGGCTTGGAATTCATCAAAACATGGCTCAGTCAACCAAAACCCTAGAAAAGTCAACTATAGTCAACTGTGGTCAACTGTGCATTTAATCAGGAATTGGAAGGTGTGAGATGGTTGGAAAGGTCTCATTCATGTCCATATAAGCTTCATTTGGCATTTCAAAGATCAAGGTTGAAGGATTTGAGGTCAGACAAAAAGTTTCCCAAAATGGAAATGACCTGTAATTTTCACCTGCCCAAAATGGAAAGTCATGCTCCTCAAAATTACATCATGAACCAAGCTTCAAATCAAAATTTGTCCAACATGAAAGTTGAAGATCTTGTTCTTGCCTTTCCAAAAAGTCCAAGAACACTCATTTCTCATTTATGGTTGGCAAGTTATGATCAAATCATTTTCCAAAAATGCCTAAATTCAAAGTGCCATAACTTTCACATGGAATGGCCAAATTGGATGGTTCTTCTTTGAGCAAACCCCATTTGATGTGTACTACCCAAATCCATCATTACATTTCATCAAAAACCTTCACATAAAAAGGTCATTTTTCAAGTGGACCATTTAAAAATTGGTGGGAAAAAAAGTCCAAATTTCAAAATACAAGGAATTTTCACATGGGACCAATTCCAATAGCTTCCAAATGCATTTTATGATTTGCTCAAAGTGAAAAACTACTGTTACATTGGTTCAAGGTGCATAAGGGCAAAAAGGCCAATTTCCATAAACAAGCTCATTTGCTAATCATCCAATTTTTGTTAATCATGATTAAAGCTTGGATTAACATGAAGTATAAAAGGTTAATTGTAACAGAATTGAAGGGGGAATAATCACTTTTTCAGATCCAATCCAAAATCTCAGAAATTCTCTCACTTTTTCTCCCATTTTCACATACATTTTTTCATCAATTCATCAAGAATCTTTTGATCTTTGTGCTTTCTTTTGCAGCAGTCATCATCTGCAGGTGGTTAGGGAGTTCTGTTTGTGGAGATTGAAGCAAGAACCGAGCAAAAACTCCACTGTTGAAAGCATCATCCATCCATGGCAGTCACGAATTTCCTTGGATTCAAGCATCTCTGAGCTGAACGATCATCACCAATCATCTTCATAACCATTATACTTCATCTGTTTTCACAAATCAAAGCCAAAAACGCACGGATTCACGAGCTGCACTTCAAGAAGGTAAAGATTCGAACTCTTTAATTCATGCAATTGCCATGTGGTTTAGGTAGATCCTTTGACATAGAGTAGATTGATGCTTGAATCGTGCAATTCCATCCATTATTCATCGAGATATTGTGATTTAAAGATTGCATGTCAAAACATTTTCTGATCGTATCTCTTTGCGATAACTTCTGGACAAAACCATCACCATATCCATGATCTACGCTGAGAGACGGAGAGAACCATATATGGCATGTATATTTTTGTTAAGATTTGGTCATGATGATAATTTCCAGCCAAGAACATTGAAGAACACGAATTTCTGGAAAATTTCACGCGTTTGATCCTGTTTCCTTCATTTGCCATTTGAATTTTTGTTTCCCGCTGGAACGGACCAATAGCAGCGCGCCAGGCAATTTAGTGAAGTTGTGCGTTTTGGTCCCTGGCCTTGGTATTTACAAGAATGCCACTACGTATTAATTTAATCCATTTAAAACTTAAATAAATATTTCAATATTTCACAAAACTTCTAAAAATCATATCTAAATCAATTTTAATCCAAATTAGATGGGAATTTTTTTGTTGAGTCCCAAATTTCCTCTAGTTTTTTTAGGCATAGTAACTCAAGTTGTGCCTGGTGATTTTTTGAATTTGCTTAGTGATCTTGTTCATATGTGCATTATATGTATGTTTCACCATATTGATCATGAAATAATCATGCTTGCTTCAAAATGAATGAAACTTCACATGCTAGTTCTTGACTCTCTCCTGGAGATTTTGATGTATAGTTTGTAGTTTTTGGATCCCTGGTTTGGTAGATATGATATAATCTTTTTGAGTGTGACAATATGTGTCACACTATGCTATGCCATGTTCCTGATTTAATTTTCCATGCCTATGTTGTGCCTATGGCTCTGATTTTTTGCATGTGATACCATATGTATGTCTAGTTTCACCATGATTTTTTGTGGATTTGATTGATCCATTTCCTATTTGATTGGGATTTTTGTTGGCTGTTTAGTCATTTTAGGGTTTTTCTTGAGTAGTTCACTTCCATAGCTTGTGAAATCCTTATCTCTTACCATATGAATGTGAAATTTGGTGGAGTGTTTCTTAACATGTTTAGCTTCACTTTGGCTTTGGTCCCATTCATTTCTCATGTGTTCTCACTGTTTTACAATTGGTTGAAGTTGACACTTGGTTTGTGACCTAGTTTAGGTTGATTTTTGCACGCCATGACATGTTGAATTTAATTTCCCTACTTCCACTAGTCCAAATTGCATGAAATTTGATATGCTGCTCATTGAATGTGTCCTGTTTAGAATGGAATTTTTGTGGAATTTATTGAGCTGTTTTGACATTTGTTTGATGGAAATCATTCTGTTTGCTCATTTATGATTCACATTTGCTTACTTTGAGTTAGATTGTGCATGAAATAAATTTAGTGCATAGTTTTAATGCGGGACCAATTGGACCCTCTTCTTAATTGAATTACCTTGGTTTTGGTTATGTTTCACTTGTTGTTTTACATTTTTTCCATCCTTTGGACCCTAGGCTTGTCCTAGTGGTCTTATTACTCATGTTTGAGTTTGACTTTGACTTTTCAGGTTAAGAAGCAAAGTGCTTTAAAGGAATTAATGCAAGTCGATTGTTTCATTTGATGCTATAAACTAACTTGTTTTGTTTTGTAGGGTGCTTGGTTCACTTGAGCTTTGTGTTATGCACATTGCATTGTTTGATTGTACATTGTTTGTTGATTCTTATGTCGTTTGTTTCGACTTTGTGATTGGGATACTGATTATATTTGATTGATTTCAGGTACCATAGTCGCTTTAGTTCCTTGAGAACTTGTATTGCATTGCTTTGCTTGTATAGCATTTGCATTGAGGTATAGCACCTTCTTCTCCATGTAGTCTGGAAGACCTGGCTTGTTATTTAGCCAGGCAACTGTCTGAAGTCCTCCTTAAGAGGCAATGTTTGTGATTGTTTAAATTTTTCCCCAAGCAGGTGAAGACCTCATGTGAGGCAATTGGTAGACAAAAGAGATATGTAGCCTATCTCCTACTATTCTGTGAGTCTCTCACATTGCTCACACTACTTGTGTTTGATGCATGTTGAGTAAAAACCCAAGATCTATTGAGTCTATATTTTGGGGAGAGAGTTCCATCTTTCTGAACTCCCCCACCTTCTGATATTCAATGCTCTCCCTGACCAGGGATAAGAGTGATGAGGCACACCCCTCGTATCCTTTCATCTGCTTCACCTTGGCTCTCAATGTCAAGGTTAAGAGCGCCACCTACCCTATTCCAGTTGACTTTTAAGTCAAACCCTTTGATTGAGCCTAATTGTTTGGTTATAGTGGGTGCTAAATGACTTTGTTTGCTTGATTGCCATTGTGCATTTATCATACTTGATTGCCATTGTGCATTTATCATCATTGATTGCCATTAGTGCATGATCATTTCACTTGTCCTTGTGACATTGATGTTTTCCCATTGAGGACAATTGTAAGTCCATGTTGATTGGCTTTTGTTCCTATGACATGGAAGGGATAGAGTGTAAGACCAATTCATTGGTCACTCATATCCTCTTTGCTCTTTGATTGAGCTTGTTGTTGTATGTGAGGATTCATTGTAAGCCCATGTAATTTGGCATTTGTTTTCCTATGATCATATGTGGAGGTTAACCTAAGTCCAGATAGATTGGCAGTTGACTTCCATGTTTGTTTTTGTTTTGCTTTGAGGAGATTAGAGTAAGACCATTTATTGGCATCTGACATCCTTATTTTGTTTTGCCTTTGTGAGATTGGAGTAAGACCATTGATGGCATCCGGTATCATTGTTTTATTTTAGGAAATTGGTGTAAACCCATTTATTGGTATCCGATATCCGCTTTTGTTTGTGAGATTGGTATAAGACCATTGATGGCATCCGGTATCACCTTGCTTTTGTTTGCTTGCTTTGTTGCCTCATTCCTAAGGACATACTTGAATCATTTTCTATATGATTTCAAGAGGTGAACCTCTCTAAGAAGTTTTACATTCCATCATTCATACCCTCTTTGTCCTAAACTTTTTCACACTTTGCTTTCAAAAGCTTTGACTTGTTGTGCAAACATCTCACCTCTTTTTCAAATTAGAAACTTGGACCATAAGTCCTTGACTTTTCAAACTTCTTTTCATAACACTTCTTTGAATCGATCCTAATCATACCTTGACCATACTTTGTGAATAATCATAATCAATTAACTCCACCCATTCAATTGTTTTGGCTTTGTCCATTGTTAATATGTTTTCATACATTAGCCGTAGGTTTTAATTACCATAGTGGTTGATGTAAATCTTACCTTATCCTTAGTGAGTCGATTGTAAGTCTTCCATACTTATTATAGGGTTAACCCCTCACTAGTATGTTGAAGCCGTCCTCGCATGGTGGATTGTTGATGTTGGTTAAGTTTTCTCCCATTGGTAATGAAAAGCCTTAGTGCTTGTGTTTTAAAATTGAACTCACTAATTTTGGAAATCTTTTAGCCGAACTACGGCATTTTGATCCTTACCTTTGATGGAAGGTACGTAGGCAACGGGTTCATCCGTTCGAACACAAAAATAACTAACTTGTACATTCTTTTCTCATCATCCCATTCATGTTTGCGCAATATGTCAAAACAAATAAACATTTCTTATACAACAAGTGTGAAAAGGGCTCCCTAGGAGTACCTAGGACGTGATGGGTGCCTAACACCTTCCCATTGCGTAATTTACCCCTTACCCAGATTCTCTGATCTTTTTCATTAGTTTTCTACGTGTAAAACTTCTTAGGTTTTTGTTCGCTTTTTAACCAGTCCTTAGGATAAATAAAAGTGCGGTGGCGACTCGAATTCATTGTATACTTTGCTTATGGTTTAATCAATAAATCATATAGCGACGAATACACCGCTACAGTTATCACTTCAAAGCTCAAGTCAGTATGGAAATGAGAGTAGTGAATGAAATTTGAATTTGAAATTGTGTACCAGAAATTGACGCATGTTTTCTTTATATAATGGAGCAATTATAACAACCCGTTATTTTCTGGTTGTGTGATGCAGAGAATCGTTAAATGTATATTGGATTTGAATCGTGTGCATTCTTATGTATGCTAGTTCACATGTGTTGCAAATATTCTAGACGAATTATAGTATGGGTGACCTTTAGAACACTTTAACCCCTCTTGGCCTTTTAGGATGTAGTGTGGGTTACCTTTTTGGCGTAGGCCTGGTCTGGTTGATACACGATACTGCACTCAGATGAGGTTTTCTTGATAATATTATTGGTCTACGAGCAAGTCGTTAAACCGGTAATATCCAAAAGATGGATTTACGACTCTGGGAACTTTTTTAGAACCTGGTTACTGTTCGAGACATCCAAAGCTATAGAACATACCCTACGGGTTGGTTGTCACCCTGTCCACATGAATCCATCCTCGTGATGTTAAACCTTTAAACTCCCTCATGTTTGTGATTGTGGCATAATCATGCATTCATGAACATCTCTTTTTCACCTGGTTTTCAAGGAACTAAGGAACTTTATTTGCAAACATTGCAGGTAATTTGAGTATGGACTCTGGAAGGAGAAACACTCATTAGTTCTGTTTCAAAAGTCCTAAATTGAAAGAGCTAAGGAATTTAGGATCTTTGGTGGCTAGTTCTTCTGATTTCAAAGACCGATATGGAAGACTTTTGACTATGTTGAATATTGATGTAGATGATGGAGTTTTGAACACCTTGGTCCAGTTCTATGATTCAGCATATATGTGTTTCACTTTCCCTGATTATCAACTTGCACCTACTTTAGAGGAGTGTTCCTATTACATAGGCTTGCATGTATCATATCAGATATCGTTCAGTGGTTTAAAGGAGATTCCTAAGTTTCATGTTATTGGAGAGGCTGTGCATTTGAGAAAAGGGGAGATTGATGCTAATCTTATGACTAAAGGAGGTATTCTTGGTCTACTTGCTAAGTTTTTGATGGAGAAGGCTGCTACTCTTGCTAGTTCTGGGAGTATGGTTGCTTTCAAAGCTATTATCGCTTTGCTTATCTATGGCATAGTCTTGTTCCCTAATATTGACAACTTTGTGGACATCAATGATATCCGTATTTTTCTGATTCGGAATCTAATTCCTACTTTGCTCGCAGATACCTACTATTTTATCCATCACAAAATAGAGAAGAGCGGAGGAATTGTTATGTGTTGTGCACCTTTACTATACAAGTGGTTTATTTTACACTTGTCATATTCCAGCTTATTCAAGGATAACAAGAAGTGATTGAGGTGGTCTCAGAGGATCATGTCTCTCACCAATGCATATGTGACTTTGTATTCTAGAGTTTATTATGGAGTGAAGATTATTTATAACTGTTGTGAATTCCCTAATGTACCTCTTCTTGGTACAAAAGAAAGTATCATCTAAAATCTGATTTTGGATCGACGTCAACTTGGGTATGCTATGAAGGATAAACCGAGCAATATTATTTTGGAATGGTTATTCATTTAAGAAGGTGATGATAGCAAGGTATTAAAGGAGAAGATAGTCCATTCCTTACATAAGATTCACCGAAAAGGAAAGGATGAATTAGGAAACAAAGATTGTGTTGCCTTGGAGCCTTACATTCAGTGGGTGCAAGCAAGAGCTGCTAAGATCAATATGCCTTATCCTCCTGAAGAACCTATGTTCCCTAAAGTCATAGGACATACTCCTGTTCCAGTTGAAGATCTGAAAGGACTCCAAGTTGCTTTAGCTTGGATGAAGAAAGAAAGAGATGTTTGGGATAACAAGTTTCATATTTCAAATGCGGAGAGGTTAGAACTAAAAAGGCAATTGAAGGAGAAAGATGCTATGTTTCACCAGAAGGACTGCTTGATTGAACATCATGGAAAGAAAAGGAATAGAGATCAAGAGATTATGTCTGGTGCCTGGAAAGGTGTTGTTGACAAGATCTTGAAATAAAAGGATGACATGAAGACTGTTTTTGAAGCTCAGGTCAGGAAGCTCAAGAGAAAGTTGCAGCATGAAGAAGGATCTTCTTTAGTTATGGTTCCCTCATATCCTAGGCCTTAGTTCATATCTTTTGTTTAGGATTGATTTGAAATCATGTACTGAAATTGTAAACCTTCCATATATCTTAATGAAATGAAAGTTTGAGTTTTTCTTTTAATGTGTTATTACTTATGATGTTTGCAATCTGTTTTTAATTATGTAGTTCCTTTAAAACAATCATTTGCACATTGCATTTCAAGTATCATTTGCATCATTTGGTCTTGCTTTCTACAAGTATTTTTTGGAGTCTCATTTGTTTTCCTTCGTCTTTATAGAAGACAAGCTGACCCACTGGTACAATACTCGTGCCAACTTAACACGAAAGATAGAGACATTCGAGCAAGAGCAAAGAGAGCTCTGTGAGGATGTGAATTCATTGAAAGAAGGAATGGATAGAATGAATGCTCTGTTGGAATCTTTGGTGGCAACTTAGAATCATCCTCCACCTCCGTCTCAACCTCAAGTGACTATTATCTCTGAGATTGCAATAACTCATGTTGTATCTGTTGTACCTACTGGACCTTCACGTCTAAATTCGATGCCGGCTAGTTATCCTTAGGGATGTCTCCCAATTATATTCCAGAGAATTTCTACCTTGCTACTGAAGCTCCTTTGGTGAATCAGGTTCCTCTAGTTCAACCTGTAATGGTCACCACTCCCCCGGTTGTACATGATGTGCCATAAGTAGAGGCTCATATCTATCATATTGCTCCTAGTGAGAATCTGGATGTTTATGAGAGAAATGATGAATTCCAGGATCAATTTCAAGAATTGCAGAAAGAGTTAAAAGCTATGAAGGGGAAAGACTTGTTTGGTAAAAATGATTATGATTTGTGCTTGGTGCCAAATGTCAAGATCCATGTCAAATTCAAGGTCCCTGGCTTTGAAAAGTACGAGGGTAATTCCTGTCCTCAGAGTCACCTGACTATGTATTGCCGGAAGATGGCTACTCACACTGATGATGATAAGTTCTTGATTCATTATTTCCAAGATAGTTTGGTCGGTGCAACTTTGAAGTAGTATATGGGTCTGGAAAATGCTCATATTAGTTCTTTTAATGACCTTATAGAGGCATTTGTACGTTAGTACAAGTATAATTTGGACATGGCTCCTGATCATGACTAGCTCTGTGCCATGTCACAGAAGCATAAGAAATCATTCAAAGAGTACGCTCAGAGATAACGTGAAGTTGCTACTCATATTAACCCTCCAATGGAGGCGAAGGAGATAAAAAAGATGTTTATATTATGAGAGGACAGTTGCTAGCGCTCTAAATAATTTCACTGAAATGGTTGGTATGGGAGTCATATTGGAAGAAGGTGTCTGAGAGGGTCGTTTGACAAAAGAAGCAAGTTCATCAAATGGAACGAAGGAGTATGGAAACAGTTTCCAGAAAAAGAAAGAAAGGGATACTAATGTTATTTCTCAATGGGGGGAAGAGAAGACTAAAAAATGGAAGTAATCGTAAGAACTTGTCTCAACAACAATATTATCATCAACCTCATATTATCGTAGTAACTTCGGTGGTTTGTCCAACTCCTGTTGTTCAGACTTATCAATCACAGTCTCAACAGAGTCAACGGTCTAATCAGAATCAGTAAGCTCGTGTTCCCAGGAAGAATCAGTTTGATCTTATCCCTTTGACTTACATAGAATTGTATCCAGCTTTGTTGTAGAATGGGTTTATTAAAACTTTATCTCCATCAGTTGTTCCAAACCCACATTCATGGTGGTATAAACCTAAAGCTCATTGTGATTTTCATCAGGGAGCACTGGGGCATGATCTCGAAACATGTTTCTTGTTGAAAGCAGAAGTTCAGAAGCTCGACAATAATTGTTTGTTGAAGTTCCGAGATGCCGGACCTAATGTGAAAGTTAATCCTCTACCAGAACATGGTGGATCTTCTGTCAGCATGGTAGAAGTTTGCTCGAAAGAGTAATTGATTTCTGATGTTAATTTGGTGAAGATCTCCCAATGATGATAGGTCCACAAGTTTTCCAAGTCACTTTTCAGGTGATGGACATCTACCCAGCATATAGTTATTTATTGGGAAGACCATGGATACATGATGATGGGGCAGTAACGTCAACTCTTCATCAGAGACTCAAGTTTGTTAAGAATGATAAGCAGGTAATCATTTACGGTGAGCAGGCCTTGCTGATCAATCACCTTTCTTCTTCCCGATATATAGATGCAGATGAGGACGTTGTTGGGGCTCATTTCCAAACCCTTGATATAGTCAATGATGTTCAAAAGAGTAGGGCATCTATTTTTTTGTTGAAAGATGCGCAGTAGGTTGTGAAGAGCGGTAAAGCGGAAGGTTGGAAACAAATTGTTGAGCTTCCCGATAATAAGAATAGAGTTGGTTTATGGTCCTCACCCTATACAACTAGAAGAGAATTGAAGCATGAAGTTGTTATTAGACCTATTCAAGATGTGTTCCACAATGTTGGTTTCACCCATCCTGGAGATCAAGTCATTATTGTCATTAGTGAAGGAGATTCATATCCATCATGGCCTTGCTTTGTGACGCAATGAAAGATTAGTCAAAAATGGACTCTTGTTAATGTCCCTAGTGTCGTTCATTTGTCAAAGTAATTTGTTTTGTTTTTTCAAATAATTCCTTTCACTCTGCCCAAGGTGAAAGCGACATTGTCCGAGCGCCCTTTGTTTCAAATTTTAAGATCATTAATAAAAGACGTTTTGTTGTCCAGTATGTTTTTCTTTTTTGTATTTTTTTCTAGAAAATGGTAACTAAAATACATGTTTAAAAACAACTTCAGTTCTTGCATATGACTTTCAAATTTGTCTGTTTTCTAAAGCAAAGCATAAATCATGTGCAGATTAATGAACAATAAACCCATTAACAACAATGACCCTACACCCTCTCCCAACTTTGAATTCCCTATAAATGAAGCGGAAGAAGAGATTATGGAAGACGATATTCCATAAGAAATTACTCGGCTGCTTGAGCACGACTAGAAGACTATTCATCCATATAAAGAGTTGGTCGAACTGATCAACTGGGGTTCTGAAGAGAGTAAGAGAGAAGTCAAGATTGGGGCACTGTTTGGTGAAGATGTCAAGAAAAGGTTGTTGGAGCTGCTGAAAGAGTATGTTGATGTATTTGCTTGGTCGTATCGAGATATGCTAAGATTGGATACTGATATTGTAGAACATCGGCTGCCACTTAAACTAGAATGTCTGCTTGTGAAGCAAAAGTTAAGAAGAACTCATCCTGATATGGTTGTCAAGACTAGAGAAGAGGTGTAGAAATATATTGATGTTGGTTTCCTTGTAACAACTATTTATCCTCAATGGGTGGCTAATATTATGCCAGTTCCAAATAAAGACGGAAAAGCCAAAATGTGTGTAGATTATAGAGATCTGAATAAACCAAGTCCCAAAGATGATTTTCCTCTGCCACATATTGACATGTTGGTAGACAATACAACTAAGCTCAATATTTTCTCCTTTATCGATGGCTTTTTTGGGTATAAACAGATTAAAATGGCACCTGAGGACATGGAAAAAACAACGTTTATCACCCCTTGGGGAACATTCTACCCAAAATAGATCCTATCAAGTATATTTTTTAGAAGCCTGTGTTGACAGGAAGAATTGCCCATTGACAAATGTTGCTATCAGAATATGACATTAAATATTATACTCATAAATCTATTAAAGGAAGTGTGTTGGCAGATCATTTGGCTCATTAATTGATTAAAGACTATCAGCCTATCCAGTTTGACTTTTCGGATGAAGATGTTATGGCCATTAGATCTAAAGATTATGATGAACCATGTCCTGATGAAGGACTAGATCCTAGATCCCGATGGGGTTTGGTATTTGATGGAGCTTCTAATGCATATAGTCATGGAATTTGAGCTATTATAATCATTCCTTGAGGTTCTCATATTCCTTTTACTGCAAGGATATGTTTTGATTGTACAAATAATATGGCAAAATATGAAGCATGCATCATTGGCCTCGAAGAAGTTATTGACCTCAGGATTCAAATCCTCGATGTATTTGGGGATTCATCATTAGTTATCAATCATATTCAAGGTGAATGGGAAACTTGCCATCCGGGTTTAATTCCATACAAATATTACGTTAGGCGATTATTGCCTTTCTTTGATAAAGTCAATTTCCATCACATACCTTGAGAGGAGAATCAAATGGAATATGCTTTAGCCACCTTGTCCTCCATGTACCGGGTAAATTTTTGCAATGAAGCACGCCAAATTACGATCAGACGTCTGGATAGACCTGCTCATGTGTTTGCGGTAGAATAGGAAGTAGACAATAAACCATGGTATCATGATATCAAGTGTTTCCTCCAGAGTCAAGAATACCCAGTTGGGGCATCCGGTAAAGACAAGAAAACCTTCACAAGATTGGCGTACAACTTATTTCTCAATAAGGATGTTTAATATAAAAGGAATTACATCATGGTCTTGCTCAGACGTGTGAATAGACACTAAGCAGACATGTTAATGTAGGAAGTTCATGAAGGGTCCTTCGGTACTCATGTCAATGGATATTCTATGGCTAAAAAGATGCTTATAGCTGGTTACTATTGGTTGACAATGGAATCTAATTGCTATCAATTTGTTAAGAAGTGTCATAAATGTCAGATTTATGCAGACAAGGTGCACGTGCCTCCAACTCTACTCAATCTTATTTCGTCTCCGTGGCCATTCTCTATGTGGAGAATTGACATAATTGGCATCATGATTGAGCCCAAAGCTTCAAACTGAAATCATTTCATTCTGGTAGCTATTGATTACTTCACCAAATGGGTCGAAGCAGCATCATAGACCAATGTGACTAGACAAGTGGTGTTCCAATTTATCAAGAATCAAATCATTTGCCTATACGGTATTCCAAGCAAGATAATTACTGACAATGGTTCAAACATGAACAATAAGATGATGGGAGAACTTTGTGGAAACTTCAAGATTGGGCATCACAATTCTTCACCTTACAGGTCCAAGATGAACGGGGTTGTTGAAACGGCGAATAAGAATATCAAGAAAATCCTGCAGAAGATGGTTGTAATCTACAAAGATTGACATGAAATGCTTCCTTTTGCTTTGCATGGATACCATACGTATGTCCGCACTTCAACAAGGGAAACCCCTTTCTCCTTAGTCTATGGAATGGAAGCAGTGCTCCCTATAGAAGTTGAGATCCCATCAATATGAGTCTTGATGGAAGCCAAGTTGACCGAAGCTGAATGGTGTCAAAACAAATATGACCAGTTAGATTTAATTGAAGAGAAAAGGATGACAACCATATGTCATGGTCAGTTGCACCAAAAGAGGATGAAGAACATGTTTCATAAGAAGGTTAGTCCTCATGAATTCAGAGAAGGTGCCCCGTGCTAAAAAAGATCTTACCTTTCCACAATGATTTCCAAGGCAAGTGGACTTCCAATTATGAAGGCACATATGTTGTCAAGAAAGCCTTCTTTGGAGGTGCATTGGTTCTTACAACTATGGAGAATGGGGAGCTCCATAGTCCAGTGAATGCCAATGTAGTCAAGAAATACTTCGCCTAAATAATCTAAAGAATAACACACTAAGTTGAAAACCCGAAAGGGCGACCTAGGCAAAAATGAACGTCTAGGTGGACTGAAAACCCGAAAGGGCGGTCCAGGCAAAAATTAGAGACATAATTAGAAATAATTCATCCCGGTATATTGAAAGTTGGGGATTTTATGGCAAGTAACTACATCAAGCAAGGCTTGATCATTTGAAATAGCGGCATCATCGATCAGGAAGTCTCAGTCTAATATCTCTCATTAGAAGCTTAATTACAGGAATTCAAAGTTGTTAGGGAGAATGTGTTCATTGTATTTCCATGTAGCCTTTCCATTTACCATTTTCCAAACTTTGTAATGATCCATGGAGTCACACCTTTTGTGGACTACCATTCTATCAATAAAATCCTGACTTTTTGCCAATTGATTTCAATTCTTATACATTTGTTTCTTTTGAAAAACGTCATTTATTTTCAATAATAATTTTTGAAACAAAGGTTTGATAATAAACATGCTTTTGAAAATTACAAAATGTTTTTCTTTGATTTTTGAATAAACTAAAAGGAATGTCAACAGTTGTTCGAGATTAATCAAGTCTTGAAGTGTGGATTTCATATTCCCTAGTACAACAGTTCTTGTGGTTTATCCTATGCATATCTTTGGTTTGATAATCTTACTTTCTCCATCATATTTGATGTCGAATAATGGTTTTCCTCCAGCTAGTTTTGTTATTGCAATGTTAATTTGGGTTTCTCCCATAACAAAACCAACAAAAGTTTCTACGCCCTTAGAGAACTTTTGATTCCGGAATATTTTTGCTTCAAGTTTCCCCAACAGATGATCTCTTGTCCTGGAAGATGTGGCGGAAGACAAACTTTGTGGTAGAATCTTCATTTAGTCGAGATTTGGCCGAGTATCTAGTTTGTTGATTACTTTGGATCTCTCACTTGTCATACCCCAAAATTTTCCCTCCTCTTTTCACCTTTGTCTAACCTATAATTTGAGATTCATCTGTACTCATACATGCTTTATCCATATGCATCATGCATTCATATTAACACCTTCTCACAAACATCATAAATTTAAAGCTTGTGAATGACAAAAAAAACTTGGGTTTACATGAGGTATGTGACACTTGCTTATCATTGGGACACAAATCTTTCTTCACAAACAACTCTTTTAGTTTCTTCAATACCTAGCAAAAAATTTGTCTGCTCAGACTCCATATACGCAAATGCAACAGTAAAAGTCAACTCGGTTGATGTCATGCCAACAATTTCAAACAAAGGTTGTCTATATTTGTTTGTCTTGTAGATGTTATCCATAACTAACACAATCGGAAAAATATTCAACAACTTAACTGAATCAAGATGGGCCCAAAATATCTCTCTCACAACTTCTGAGTCATCCTTTTTTCTACTCCAATAGACATAGCATGCATCCTCAATAAGTTTAAACAAATGTTGTATCTCACTTCTAAGACTTCTTATCTCTTTTTGTATCACACTCTTATGCTTGTATACTTGCGTAATCCGAGTGACATTCTCAGGATCTCGGTCTTGCAAGGAAAGCAATATGTGTCTAGGTGGTACATGTCTCTTTGTCAAATCAACGACATATTGCTTCTCATCTATGGTTAACCTACCAATAAAGGAATGACCTTCTAATCTATCAGGTAAACCATGATTATGTAACCCACATTTTACATCAATCTTCCAATCAGACCCATCTTTCGCCGGAGTCGACCTGATTTTAAATGGGCATCCACATTTCTTAGACGCACTTTGGGTACCACTATCAGTACTCTTGTGTTTCCCACCTTTATGACAATCAAATATTAATTTGAAACAGGGAAAAGAGGGAGAAGTAACAAATTAATATTTGATTGTCATAAAGGTGGGAAACACAAGAGTACTGATAATGGTACCCAAAGTGCGCCCAAGAAATGTGGATGCCCATTTAAAATCAGGTCGACTCTGGCGAAAGATGGGTCTGGTTGGAAGATTGATGTAAAATGTGGGTTACATAATCATGGTTTACCTGATAGATTAGAAGGTCATTCCTTTATTGATAGGTTGACCACAGATGAGAAGCAACATATCGTTGATTTGACAAAGAGACATGTACCACCTAGACACATATTGCTTTCCTTGCAAGACCGAGATCCTGAGAATGTCACTCGGATTACGCAAGTATATAAGCATAAGAGTGTGATACAAAAAGAGATAAGAGGTCCTAGAAATGAGATACAACATCTGTTTAAGCTTATTGAGGATGCATGCTATGTCTATTGGAGTAGAAAAAAGGATGACTCGGAAGTTGTGAGAGAGATATTTTGGGCCCATCCTGATTCAGTTAAATTGTTGAATATTTTTCCGATTGTGTTAGTTATGGATAGCACCTACAAGACAAACAAATATAAACAACCTTTGTTTGAAATTGTTGGCATGACATCAACCGAGTTGACTTTTGCTGTTGCATTTGCGTATATGGAATCTGAGCAGACAGAGAATTTTTGCTGGGTATTGGAGAAACTAAAAGAGTTGTTTGTTAAGAAAGACGTGTGTCCACAAGTGAGTTTGACAGATAGAGATAGGTGCAAATGATGGATCGGAGGTGGATATGACTTGTGCAATGGATGAATTGTGGAAACGATTTAGGTCAGTAGATGTTATTGGGAAAGGGCATTAAAGAGTAGGGTATGTGAACTAGCATACCAAACAATGACTTCATTGTGTCCATCACCGAGAAACTAAAAAACAAAGGAGTGAAGAAAGGGAAAAAAACCAGCAGAATATGATGTTTATAGGGACCCTTCGTTGCATTTGCGAACTGACGTAAACATCTGTCAGACAAGTATGGAACAACTGTGTCACCCCACTTCAAACACCCCCTATAGAGACATATCTCATCAAACTGACGCCATGCTCTATGATCCTTAAATGGACGCCATATGACGTCGGCAGGTGTCAGCTCGTCCAAAATAGGTCGTAAATCATCAACCTTCAGGACTCCTTGCCTATACGACCATCTCATCGCTCGAGGAAGACCACAATTATCAGTTGGTTTCCAATTCTCCCCTCTTTTTCCAACAGTTTGATAAAATAAATTAAGTTAACATATTTTATAAAATAAATCCAACACTTAATAAACAAAATTAAATTATATACCTGTAGGAGAATAGGATATCCACCGAGTTGTTTACAACTGAACATGGATGCATCTCCAAGATATCTGTATAGGGTAACTAGTGCAGTTGCTCCACAACTATATCCTAAACATCTATCTAAGTCCGTAAACAGTAGAAGGTATCGTGCCTCTACAAGTGTAAAGGTCTTATCGGCAAAAATGGTGGAACCCACCAACATCAACAGATATGCTCTGGTCGCATGCAATTCTATGTTGTACGAATAAATCGTATAATCACTCCAACTTATAATACGAACCCCTGCAGCTACGAACATGTGATTGTGCCTCACCCTGTGACACTCCTAAGTAGTCAACAGCAAGTTCAACAGCTACCTCTTCCGTGACATCCTGAGGACTCCAGAAGATACCCCTGATGGGCAAGTGAAGCAGACATGAGACATCATCCAAAGTAATGCTCATTTCACCAAACGGCATGTAAAATAAAGATGTCTCTAGATGCCATCTTTCCACAAATGCAGAGACAAGATTTGTGTCTATCTTGTTCAAACTAGTTCTCTGAAGTGAAGATAAACTAGATTTAGATACCCAACTCTCCATCTGTGGTGGAAGAGTCAATGGAACCCTAGATGTCAGTTTCAGTCCATGTCCAGCAACCTTCAACTCTTTCTTTGGACCTCTTTCCTAAAAACAATTAAAACACATATTAGAAAACATAATATAAAATATTAACTATTATTCATTTTCAAATATATCCCGTTTATTTACCTCACTAAACCATAAATGGCGAGCAACATGATGCTCATACGTCACTAAAAAAGACGTATTGTACGACCCTCCTGGATATCCAGTCGGCTCAGTTGCAGATGAAGATGCGCCCCGGCCTAAAGTGCGGTCTGGAATCCTACCATCTGCACCTCGTCTTCGAACCACTACAAAAAAATATTATAAAAAAATTATTAAAAATTAAAAAAATTAAAAATAAAATAAAACGCACCGGAACACTTCAAAGAAGAGTTCCGGTGTGGAAAAATAAAAGGTTGACTACCGGAACACTTCTTAAAAGAGTTCCGGTTTAGTTCATCCAAACTGGAAGTCTTTAAGAAAGAGTTCCGGTATACAACCAACCAAACCGGAACACTTTCTAAAAAATTTCCGGTTCAATGCTCCCAAAAGGCAACAAACCAGAAGACTTTAGATAAGTGTTCCGGTATACACTATGTGAACCGGAAGACTTACTCTTAGTGTTCCGGTTTACAATGCTAAAAAATACAAAAATGTGTGTTCAGGAAGTCTTCAAGCGCAAATAGGAAAAATTTCTATTTCTAAAAAATATACCCTATTTATATTAGGGTATTTTGATCAAAAAAAATTATTTGTGGGTGTGGATAAAATTGTAGGGGTACGAGGTAAAGTTTTCTACGTAACATTGCAATTGCAAGTATGACATTCACCTAAGATCTAACACTTACTCACATGATGCTTCATAAGCAAGGTCATAAAGCAATTTGCAATACACCAAATATCACCATTCAATAACAGAAATTGGCATTATTTTCAATTAACAAATTTAGCCATGGTGAAACAAAGCACTACATTTTGCAATCGATTTTCTGGCTGTTTGGCTTATTGCTTTGGTTCATAAGCACAACAGTCCATAACATATTCAAAACCATAAGATAATCTAACTACAAATTATGACAGTGGACTTTCTTTAACCATCACACAATTGCAAGATTCCTAATTGTTCCACAAATTCACAATTCTTAAACATAATTTTAACCTTTAAACTAACTCACTGATTTTACTAACAGATTTAGAATTAACTAACAGGAACTGCACATAATATACAATAGATTCTAACAGAAAACCCATGGAAACTCACCAAAGGAGAGAGTTTATCCTCAGCCTAATCTAGTGCATCCTGCATAGCCTTTTTCTAACAGCAAAGGTGTAGTTCCTGCAGTTGACACAACCATCAAATGAACTTCACATTCGCTTCACTCTAAACACTAACTAGCAAACTAACTCTAACTCGGTTTAACAGGACTAACATAATCATAACAAGTGGACTCAATTCAAACTAACCAACTGACATATTTTAGAGATTGTAGCTAACTGCCGAGTTAACTGAATAAATTCAATGAGTTCACCCTAACTAACTCCTAGCCACCTCATAACTAACTCTTAAGCTCACTCCAAACCTAATCACTGTAAATTAATCTTTCCCTCCAATTTTCGTTTGGATCTTCACCCTCTGAGAAACACTTTGAAACTCTCTGAATCCTCTCCCAACCTCACCTACACGCACTCCCTAGAAGCCATTGAAGCTCATCATCAGAGCTTTAATTAGCTTGTGCTAAGCTCTATCATCCTCAACACTCTCTATGCTTCTAGTTCCTCAAACACGCTCGAATTCTCTCAAAGCCTATGATACATTCACAGCAACACATCCAGATCGCAGAAGAAGAACAAATTCACAAGAGAAAGAAGAAGAGACGAATCGAAGTCAGAGAAGGAGGATGTTCGTGCCTCTTCACAATCAAATTAATCTGGTGAGTCCATGGATCCCTTTCCGTTGATGTTTTTGTTTCTGCGTGAGTGCGCTTTCTTGAGTAAAGACGTTAATGGCGAATCGAAGCTTAACTCGTTGAATGGGGCATCACCATACTTTGTGCATTTCGAATGGATGGAGCTTGAATCACGACAATGATGAAGGAACATGCCGAACGACGTGAACGAGCGAAGGTGGAAGACACGGTGCTTGGGTGCAAAGAACGATACATTTCTAAATCTGCGAGCCAAAGGTTGAAGCGCGACGGTGATGAACGCGGTAACACGATGATGATTATTTCCAGACGCGGTTGAGGAAGACGCGGGGATGACGATGTTGGCCGTTGAACGCGCTTTTTGTTGTTTCTGATGAATGCTTCCAGAGGTAATTTTGTTAAGCTTCGATGGAAGAGGCACCGTTTTGACCATAGTTGGAACCTTCGCATTTAAATTGTAGTTTGCAACGGGTTGAGAAAAGAATTCAATTTGGACCCCGGGCCTAAACTCGTTTACTTCGTTACACCATAAACCCAAGTGCACCCCCATTTTGGCACTGAATTTGGTTGGGCTTTGAACCATAAGGGCCCATACGCCCATTCTGTTTTACACTCCTTACATGGGCATGCAAACCCCCTTCCATTAGAGTCCATTTACATTTTTGTTAATCATTTTCTTGATTGTTATAGTTTAATTAGGATTAGATTAATGATTAGGCTAATTATACTTTTTTGTTAGAATTTTTTATAATTAGGAATTTAGGATGATTTATAATTAATTAGGATATTAAAAAAATTAGATTTAATTGAATTTTTAGGTAGAATTAATTAGAACTTTTGTTTTTTTATTAGGTTATAATTAGGCTAATTAGTTTTAATTAGATTTTGATTTTAGAAACTAATTTCCTAACTGATTGGTGCAAATTAACCTTAGAACTTAGGGTTTTAAATCTTGAATTTCATGTTCCCTTAGATTAGGATTTTGATTTAGTTTAATGGATCGTTTTAATCAAGTCGTTTTGCATGTGGTATTTTGATAGGTGATTAATTTGATCATAATTGTAGCATGATCCCTTAGATAGGATATACTCTTTTAATCTTATATTAGGTTAGCATAACTACCAACTAACTCAATCTCTTTGATTCAAGTTTATCAAAAGAAATTTTGATTAGCTAAATCATTTAATCATGTATAATCCCATAGTATATTCAAGTGATCAAAAGTCCCTTAATCACTTGTTAAGACTATTCTGTAAAGTTGTGGATCTCAGGACCTCAAGTCCAGACTTTCATGCGAGGCATCCCAGAATAATCAATCAGTGGATTATACAAAGCACAACAAAGGTTAAGACTTGGAAATTATGGTTCAAGTTTTATGCCATGAGCCTTAAGCAATGAAAAATGATGAGATGGAGTTTCTCCTACCCTTGTTTATAGTGACTTTGTGTTCAACGAATAGGCCCTAGTTATTCAAAGCATTTGTCTTCATTCATAGCCTTTAATATAGCACGAATCAAATAATTGGATATTCTTCTTCTCCAAGTTAACATCATCCTAAGGAGTAGTAAGGAGGTTTCTTCTTTAACGCTTGTCAGTCGTGATAAATATCACATGCCACGAGCCTTAAGTAATGAAAAATGATGAGATGAAGTTTCTCCTACCCTTGTCTAGAGTGACTTTGCGTACAGGGCGTAAGCCATAGCTATTCAAAGCATTCGCCTTAGTTCATAGACTTTAATGTGATTTATATCAAATGACTTCCAATTCTTCTTCATCTTTCATTATCATATATCATTTCTCTTGCCTCAAATATCTCATTCTCTCCAATCGTAGTGGGCTGAACTACGAAAGCTCTAACTTTCTCATTGCACAATGAGAATACGTATGCACGAGGATTTAGATTCTCAGTGAGCTACCTATAGCGGGAAATTCATGATCATCAAGTTATTGACAAGCTAGAGATCAAATAACAAGAGTCGTCACCGCGCTTTTATTGTTTCCAAGGGAAAAGGGAAAAAGTACGAAGAAAACTCAAAAGTAAGAAGTTTTCAAATCAAAACTAATAAAAAGTCAGAGATCACAAGTAAGGGGGTTGGTTACACAGAGGGAAGATGTTAGCACCCAAAGTGTCAGAGGTACTCCTAGGGAGCCCTTTTTGTGTGCATGTGTACTTGGTATAAAGTGATGTTTACAAACAAATAGAATGGGGAGATGAGAAAATAATTTATTAATTATATTTTTGTGTTTGACAAGACCTTCGGTCTTGTGCCTACGTACCAACATAAAAACGAGGGATCAAAACCTCGTAGTTCGTGATACAAATTTCAAAGTAGGTGAATTGTTTTTAACAAAAATTAAGTTTGAAAGGCACAAAGGCCTAAAAATGGTTTGAATGAGTTGGTTCTTTTTGGCTTTTTGAAATTTTAAGTCAAGTATAGTTAAGTCTATTTACAAGTTTGATTTAAGAAAAGAAGTTTTAAAATGCAATGGCATAAGGCCAAAGTTTATATCTTTTTTGCAAAAATGGTCAAAGTTTAGAAAAGAAGTAATTCACACAAAGAAGATTTTGAAAAATGGAGGGAGAGATTTTGAAATTAAAGAAATAGGGGGAAGATGAAGAGACTATCCTATGCACAAAATTAAAAGTTTTGAGTTGAAAAGATCTGACAAAATGGGTAGCAATCCAATAGACAAGAATATCAATAGAAACCCAGAATTCCCTTGGACTTTTAGAATCAAGCAATACACAAATGCACAATTATATTATCTTGAAGAGCAAGACATCAAACAAAGATGGTCACATCCAAGCTTATCCATTCCATGATCTTCTCCAAAATAGCCCATGTAACAGATGAGTTCCATAAGTCACAGGTTCAAAAAAAAAACTTCACAATGATCATGTTGCAGATGAACTTAGAGAGGTCTTCAAATATGTATCAGATGAAGTTCAAAATTGCAAGCACTTGATTTCTCAATAAATTGGCATTGGCCAAGTCCTTTAGCTTAGGAAGGTTGCCTAGATTCTAAGTCCATTTGTCCAAGATGAAGCCAACAGTCGACTCAATTTTTTAAAGGATTTTTGTTATTATTATGTACATTAATGGTCAAAGACCAAACAAACAAGCAAAGTATACACAAACAAAATATATCACACAATATGGTCCAAGTGGACAAAGAGAAAATTGCATTAACATAAACAATTAGAATGATATGAACAATGGCAAATGAAATAGAGTGCTAAAAATAAATTGCATTAAAGTAAAAGCTTGAAATTAAAAGTTAGTAGTTAATTGATTACGAGTCAGTATTGTTTTGCTTTTCATTTCAAGACATTCTTTGGAGAACACTCAAGCCACTTATCACAAGCATGAATCCTTGAACCAAAACATCTTCCAAAGGAAGGAAAGAAGGCCAAGTTTCCATACAATACCATGAAAAATAGGAGACTTACAGTCCCACTAACTAGAATGCTTATTCCTTTTATGTCACAAATTTAGCGTTATGTTAAGCAATCGTAATTAGACATATGTAGAAGTCACGACTATTTGAGGTCGGGCAATAAAATTTTGGTGTTAATGCATGTTAGAGACATAGTATAATGGACTATGCTCATGAAACATACCACACATAAAAAGAATATGCAAAAGGTGTGGCCCAATCTCATCCATACTCATATCAATTTTTCAATCAACTAGCATTAGGACTTTGAGATGTCATATGCCAAATGGGATGAATGAATGAAGAAAGGGAATAAGATGAAGTGGGAGGGGAATGGATCAAAACACAAATTGGTCAAAGGAGGACTTTTACCAAATTAATATCATCCATTCATTTTGGGAGATGGAATGTACATTCCATCAATCCCATAAATCCAATGATATTAATTTGACAAAGTCAAATCAACCTTGACCAAGGCCCAACAACAAGAGTTAAACATAAACAAGTCATCACAATTGGTCAACAAATTTATTTGGCATTTATTAAAATTAAAAATACAAAAATAGTGCATTTAAATTAAATATGGTTTGTCCAATTCCTAAAATCTCATCAAAACACCAAAGAAATGGCCATGAGATTTATCATAGGTCAAATAAGGTCAAAGGACCTTGGATAAAAAATTTCATAATTTTTGGACATTTAAAAATATTTTTAAACAATTAAAAACAAATGCAAAATCAATTAATTCATGACAAATATTAATAATGATCCAAAAAATAATTTTAATTCAGAATATGAAAGAGAAATTTTTTTGGTGAAAGTCCCAAATTTTTTGGATCAATATTGAATTTAATATGAATTATTGAAAATAATGCAATAAAAAAAATTAAAATATCAGAAAAAATGTGGACCACTTGATCTCCCTCATTAATTGAGGTGGCAGATCAAATGGCCAGAAACGCGCTATCCACGATGGACCTGAGTCAGCGCACTGCACAGTTGGTAATCACAATGGACGCGTGAGATTAACACAAATCAAGAGGATCCTATGGCTGTGAGACATGCCAGCGCATGGCCGGAGTTGTAGCTCCGGTCTTCTTCTCTGGTGGACCTCACCAGACTGGTCCACCATCAACCATCACCAAAATTAAAAAAAGGGACATGATTTTAAAGTAAAAATGGCACTGAGCTCGAATCTGGCCTCAATTCACTCTAACTCCAAGTATATTGAGAGATACATGGAGTTGAAATTTGAGGTACATGAACTGAGTTACTTCGATTTGGCCTCAAAGAAACTCAATCTTCTTGCCTACATTGGTAGGACTTCAGACAACCAAAGAATCAATAGAATTGAGCAAGAATTTAAGAGAATCGAAAAGTTCAAAATTTCTGGAAAATACCTTCAATGGAGGTCTGGATTCAACTGATCTTGATCTTGCTTATGCTTGATCTCACTCCACTTGCTTGCAAAAAAAGGATTGGATGCTTACAAGGTTGTGGATTCCTGGAGATTTGAATTTCAAAACAGTGAAAATTCAACCTCAAATTCAAATGAATTTCTCAGGTTTATCCTTTACAGATCGAGGGTTTGAGATGGGGGATCAAAGCTGGCGCGAATGTGTGTCTATTGTTGAGCATATGAGGCTCTATCTATAGCTGAAACCATTGATATTTGCACACTTGAAATCACTTTCCAAATTTGGTCATTGATGATGCATGGGTGCATGGGCGCGCATAGGCCCATAAAATCATTGTCATAAGTCCACAAATGAATGTTAGATAGTCTGAATTCAGCTTGGATTGCAAGGCAAGTGTGCATTTGGATTTGAAGTTTGATCCTTGCCAAGTGATGACACCATGTTCATGCCATGTGCAGCCTATGCATTCCTTGTCCAAAATGAATGAATTTGAGCTCTTTTGAAAGGTGAGATCAAGAGGAACAAATTTCATGTTCAATACCTTTTCATTTGGAGCTTAGAACTTGGAGAAATTTAAGGTGGAAGTTTGGAAAATTTTGACATATCAAAATTTTCTAAGTGTCAAGCCATATGTCTCAATATTCCATATTGCTTAACTTTTTATATGAGCTTCAAATGAGAAAATTGTCTTCATAAATGTTGTAGCTATCTCAAAGACCTTCAAAATGGTCACCAATTTCATGTCATTTGGATTTGAAATGATAGAGTTATGTATTTTTGAAGCTTGGAAAAATCACTTAGTCAATGGTATATGTCAAAAGTGACCTATAATGTAACCTCATATCACATGCTTAAAAAAGTTGAATTATCTCCCACTCCAAACATCAAAATTTAAGTAGACACATTGGATTTGATTGTGAAACTTGGAAATATTTTATCTCATAAAAATTGAGCAAGTTATGGCCTTGGGAAGTTGACTTTCAAATTAGGGTTTAGACAAAATGACCTATAATGTTTCAACATAGAAAATGATTTTCCAAGCAAAACTAGCTCTAGGTCTCAACATGAAATTTGTTTGGAATGTTATTTAGAGTAATTTTTCTCTTGGAATAATTTTCATATGGTGAAAATTATATAAGATAGGGTCTAGGGAGACCCAATTTTGATCAGATGAATTTATCTGGCCAACCACCATCAACCAACTTGCTAACTTCCAATTCTCTTGACTTTCTTGGCTCATGGTAGATCATATATGTATAAGATGAAGAATTTTGAAGTGTCTCTTGAGAAATTTTATCAATTGGTGAGATATCTTGTTGGAGAAGTTACTCAAGATACCCAGTCAATTTAGGGTTTCCAAGGCAAATCACCCTCAAACTTTTGAAGAACACTTGATCAATATATCATGTAGGAAACATTAAGACTCATATATGATGTTCATAACCATTCTTAAATCAATTTTTGGTTGTGCTCTTTGTTCATGAGGGTCTCAAACCCTAGATGTGAACTTGATGAATCAATGGAATCATGCTCTTCCTACAAAAGAGTTAGACAAATGCAAAGACATATTTTTGGTATTTTGGTTAGTGAAATGATAAAATACAAGTATGATATAGTCACAAAGTGCTTGGTGATCTCTCCCAAAACAAACCCAATGAAAGAGGGTAAGGAGGATGCCAAGGTATGATCCCAATGCTAGTGCTTATGATGGAATTGCATGAGGGATCTTAGGGTCAAAATTGGGGTCTTACAGTTGCCCCTATTTAAGGACATTCTAACTAAGGAGGTGAAGGTTAAAATCTCCGACTCGACTCAGTAGAATGAGCTTAAATAACGACATAGAGAAACAAATTTTGGTCCCTAAGAGACCTCATGATGCATGTGATATGAATGTAAAAGTTAATGCTTTGTGGGGGAAATATTGCCACAAAGGAAAAAGAAATCAGAGAGACCAAAAATCCGTATGAGCATAATGCATTATGTAAGGAAAACTCACTGGGGAGACAAAGACTCTGGGGAAAAAAAAGTTATGCGTAGGCCAAACTACGACTTAAAACTACTAGGGGACTCGAGGGATTCCATACAAACATGGAAAAGACTCAGCCAGGGAAACAACAACATTTGCAAGGGATATGAGTAAGTCAGGATAAAACTGAAATACTCGACTCATGCAGGAAAATCGATTTCACTAAGGAAATGCGCACTCAACTCAACTGGGGAAGATAAACTTCAACACAGGAGGAGCAGAAACTTATTATCTACCACCTGTTACTGGGTAAGGAAATAATAAAGATCTGACAGAGAGAACATCCATCATCGGTTAGGATGAACATATCAAGGATGACTCACTAAGGATTCCAGGAGAGGAAATTCATTACCATTTACTGGGTAAGAATAGCCTTGCCGGGGGAAACTGCAGAAAAGATAGGATTTACAACTACCAGTTACTGGGTAGAAGATCCTAATATGCTCTCTTTGACATTCATATATCCTTTGGATCAATTCCCTTGTCCTCAAATCTTGAAACCCTAATCAATCAATTCAATCATTGTTTGTCTTGTCAGTCCTCTTGTGCTTTGGCAAACCCCTATTCACTGTGAGCCTTATTAGTCCTTTTGTGCTTAGGCCCACTCCATTCAGTCATTGTTTGTCTTATCAGTCCTTTTGTGCTTTGGCAACTCCCCCAATTATTTGTTTGTTTTATAATACCTCTTGTGCTTAGACAAACCTCTTGAGCTCTTTTGCCTTGTAAACCCTCTCGTGTGCAGGCCAATAATTTCATAATCATTGTTCATCTTATAAAACCTCTCGTGCTTAGACGAATCTCTTGCCTTATAAATCCTCTTGTGTATAGGCCAATCATTTCATAATCATTGTTGTCTTATAAGACCTATCGTGCTTAGATGAATCCCTCCCCTTATAGATTATCTCATGCGTAGGTCAATCATTTCTGATTCTTGGCTCATCTTATAAGACCTCTCGTGCTTAGATGAATCCCTCGCCTTATAAATCCTCTCGTGTATAGGCCAATCATATCTCATTTGTCCTTGTGGTTGATTACCATCATCAGTTAATGCCACACCCTTGATTTGTTAAGCAATCTACCCTGCCTGTGGGCAAATGAATCTCGTGCCCTTTTATTTCAGCTGTAGTGGGCTGAACTACGATTGCTCTAATTTTCTCATTGCACGATGAGAATACATAGGCACGAGGGTTCGAATCCTCCGCGAGCATACTTATTTATTCCTTTTGCCTTAGGACATTTCCTCCATTCATCTCCATGATGCATCCATATTCTACCTTCATTCACTTCATGCGATATGCCTATTCTTTGAGCCAAATATACTATCTTTATGCTCCATCTTGCGTCACCTTGTGAACCAAGAGCTGTTTGGATCGCCCCCAAATACTTAATTCTCTTTGTTTTCGGCTATCCCATATAGTGGCAGCCCAAATAGTCCACATATCGGTCAACACCAATTTTACTCTTGGGTTCATACTTTACCCCTTGTTGGAGTTCAAATCATATTATTCTTTGGTTTATACCATACTTTGATCACAACTTCTTTCATCTCCCACCACTAGTTCTTTGAACTATGGAGCTCTGAATTCCTCATTGCACTATGAAGATACGTAGGCATGAGGGCCCTAATCCTCACCGAGCACTTTATCTATTTCTTTTCTTTTCCCTTATTCTTTCGTGAGTAATCTTTAGATATAACACCTATTCGAGCATGAATAATCAAAACGGTTCCCATGGAGCACCATGAATGTAAGGGGTGCTAATACCTTCCCCTTGCATAACCGACTTCCTTACCCAATATATCTCTTTCCCCCAGGTTTTATCGATGTTTTCCCTTTCCTTCGGGAATAAATAAAGTTTGATGACGACTCTGTAGTATGTTCGAACGTGCGATACGTTCCAGTATATTTTCGTTAGCTTCAACTACCAATATCAAATAGTGGCTAACAGTAGCCAACCAACCAACAAGAGTAAAAAAAATCAGATTCTACACTCCAATACAAGCAAACAACCAAATTACACAAGTTACATGTGCATGACTACCATGGGCGTCATGGCATGACACCTGTCATGAACCTGAGCACAATGACTACCATGAGCGTCATGACATGACTACCATGGACGCCATGAACATTCAGAATGTCAAAAACACATTTTCATTAATGAAGATCAAAGTAAACTCCCATTCTTTCACCCTTAGTCGTCAAAATCAGCAAAAAGTAATACATATATGACATATATTCATCCATATCATATTATTTTCACGGTTTAGCACATTTAATCCATTAATCCCTCAAAATCATATTTATCCCAAAACTTTCAAAATCCTCAAACATGGTGGAAAACATCAATATCTAAAAACAGAAAATAATACACATATATGCGCACGAAATTCATCATTAAAACAACCAATAACATCAAACATCATAAACATTCAGAATTAATCACATCCCAATTGGTCCAAAGAGAGTAAATGACCTCTCATCTTTATTCGTCATGCAATACACCTAGATTAGTAGCCTTTTCTCCCCCTTACCTTAGATTTCCCGCAATGACATTGAATTGAACAATTTCTACGAGTCCCTCTTTCCAATCTTAACTCTCCTTCCCAAAAACTCTTGGTTCCTCTTTGCCTTTTGTTTTACTGTATTGTTAGATTTCTCTAAAAACCTAACCTCTCTCCCAACTTTTAGAATATATAGTGTTTCTAAATTACCGTTTTTGCCCAACTCATTACTAGTTTCTCTACTCTTTCCACACATTTTCTCCCCCAAAATCCTATTTTACTATTTTATTTTATTAATTCAAATAAAATACTATTTATTCTAATAATTAATTAAAATTCTAATTAATTCTAAACAACTATACCAAACTCTTAGTCACTCACCATATACCCCTACCACAAGAATACTTACCTCCACAATCACGAAACAAGTAATTAAGTCACCCAAAAAGGCATAATTAAATAAAATAAAAAATATCTAACGAAAATGGGGTGTACACCAATAATTATTTCAACTTGTGACACTTTAATCATGAAACACAAATAAAATAAAAAGTTATTAAGTTCTATTTTGTTTTTATAGAACTCGTTGAAAAAATTGACTATCCATGTTTAATTGTTTCGCATTGACCTAACCATTTAACTAAGATCATTCTGACGAGTGGTGTTCAAATCTAAACCGATTCAAATAAAAATCACAAACAAATAAAGAATCATAAATAAATCAAACATTAGTGAATGTGTTTGAATACTCTTTTATAAAAATCATTTAGATCCGATCAAAATTTGAACTATTTTTTCAAAACCTATTCAACCAAACCGCATGCATATATTTTAATACTTATTTATATTTATCAACATCATATATTGTGTTAATTATTATTCATTAATTTTTAATTTGTTTTTAATACTATTTATTAGTTTAATTTAATCTATTTATCTGTAATACTTAATTTACTTCAAACATAATAGAATATTTTCATTTATTATTATTATTATTATTAATTTTAATATATTATATATTATATATTACATCAAAAATATTATTTGATATATTTTTATAATATTATAATTTATAATTTACGATAAAATTTATATGTTTGACTTTTACCGTACGTAAAAAAAAGTTTTACTTTTTGTAAGTGCAGTGTGGGTATTATTACTACAGAAATGCTATAATGACACCATGTTTGACATATACACCGTATATTTATACTATTCAATATACACTTTCCATTTTTTTAATTATATTTAGATACATTGGGATTTGTGCCAACTTATAATTGATTTCATCAGCTACGGTGTACATGATACGGTGTTATAATTTTGGTGTAAACATAGCATATCTGTTATTACTATTAGGTTGTTGATCTCAATCAGAATATGAGATAAGAGGATAGATAGACGGTTTGATATATAAGGAAACTCGTCCTCATCGAAAAGCTAGTTGAGGCTTACATCATTGAATCCTACCTCTCAGTCACGCATGTACTCCTACTACTAGTACACAAACATAACTTAACTCAAATTCTCTCTCTTAAGTAACCTCTTCAAAAAAAAAATCAAAACAAAACGAAAGGAGAAACCCTTGCGTTGTTCACTTCATTTCAGGTACTCCACTCTATCCTTCTTTCCCCAATTCAAAAAAACACTCTACTCTCTCTTTTTCTCCTTCTTCAATTTCCCACTCGAAATTCCAGAACCTTCTCCAATGACTGACCCTTCCGAAGAAGCTGCTTACATCGAGAAGCTCTATGAATACGGCGAGCAACTCAATAGTGCCAAAGACAAATCTCAGGTCACTCTCTCACCTCTATATGAATCTTTCATTCTATCTTTTTATATATTTATTTAGGGTTTTACATTTTCGTTTTCAATTAGGGTTTTTGTTTGATTTTCGGCTTTCTTTCGCAGAACGTCAAGGATTATCAGGGAATCATAGATGCAGCTAAGACAAGTGTTAAGGCGAAGCAGCTCGCCGCACAGCTCATTCCGAAGTTCTTCAAGTTCTTCCCTGAACTCTCTGGTCCAGCACTTGATGCTCATCTTGATTTGGTTGAGGCTGAAGAACTTGGGGTATGTTATGTGTGAAGTGTGATCCACAGAGAATGTGTATATATATAATTAGAGGCATATGCTACAATTTTGTAATTTTGTTCTTGGTTAAAGAACAGTGTGTTTTTGTCTTTAAAGCAAAGATTTGTATTATAAGTATGAAGATAACATGGTGAATGAGATTCAGAAGTTATTCTAGCATATATTGGTTGTTCTGCTTTCTCTGTAGTTTATTTGTATGTGCTCTGAGGTTCGTATTTTTACAATTTTTTTCTGTTGCTGTCCAGGTTCGGGTGCAAGCGATAAGAGGATTGCCTCTTTTCTGCAAGGATACACCTGAGAATATTGGAAAAATGGTCGATATTCTTGTGCAAATTCTTGGGTCTGGTAAGCTTTGGTTTCTTAAGATGTTGCATTCTTGAGAGTAAGGTCTTGATTCTGATGTCTTTCTTTTTTTATTTGAATCATTTAGAGGAGTTTGTGGAGCGTGACGCAGTGCATAAGGCTCTTATGTCTCTGCTGAGGCAGGATGTGAAAGGTAATTTTAATTTTTTAATGTCAAGTGTAGAAAGACTGTGGTTGTTAAATGCTATGTTTCAAATAATGTTAAGGATCTTTAATCCGTAAATGTTTCTTATTTTGTCGTAAGCCATTATGATAAATTCTGAGCTGTGTGTTGTATATGGTTGGGTAAGAAAATTATACCAGTACAACATAAACTTTAGCTACATATTGGTGTCTTAATCTTCTTGATTGTTTAGTCTTTTTCTTAAGATCAGAGGCAAAGCTTGGTAGTTGCATAGGATTAGGAATGTCACAGCCGGACTGCCCCCTCAAACATTTTAAAATTATGTACCTATCATGGCTGCTTGCTCCTCGAAGCCAAAGCCCCCCAAAAAGCTACCTTTTCAGTTTTCTGATAATTTATACAGTCTCTGCTTCTAGTTTTTATGTATAGATTTATATGGAATATTTATGAAACCAAAGAGCTGATAGTGTTAGCATATTTCTGTGTAATAATTTACGAAATATCTTTGCAAATAGTTGGCTTAAGAAAAATAATGATTGATTTCCTGTTGATGAATGTTAAACTAAAATATAAAAATATAAGTGTTTAGAACTTTCGATAAAATTTCTAAAAATTATTTATTTATTTATTTTACTTAATCTGGCTCCCCCAAATTTTTAGTTCAAGCAATGCCACTGCTTAAGATTATAGTTCATGTCATTTACTCGTGCTACAACTTTAACCCTTGCAGTGGCAAACATACTGGCCAACCCATCTTAGATCCATATAAAATAGATAAAAGAGAGGGTCAATCTAACAATGATCTTACTTATCTAGCACCTGTTTAGTGTGCATTGCATTTTCATTTAACAAATAGTTTTTTTGTGGAAGATGTTGGTTTTGCAATGGGCTGAGCCTTCTTGATATATCTAGCATTGAATAGTTTGCTATATAATAAATTACTTATATATTTGAGGTGTTTTTCATCATTCCAGTATAGATGATCTCCTGCAGCTTGTTAATATGGTGACTGGTGAGGGGCCATTAGGTGGTAGTTAAACTTGAAACATTTGATTTGAACCTTGGTACAGGAATGATATTAACTGTGGAAGTCCAACAGTTTTGTAACTGATACTTGCCAAACTGATGCCTGCCTAGTTAAGGCTTATAGCCTAGAAGCCTTTTTTTTTGTTGTTGTTGTTACTTATCCCAAAACATATTTTATAGATTCTGGACATAGTACTGTTGCATTTTGGGTTTTTCCTTATAATAATAGTATAATTGTGAATGCAGCTTCTTTGACAGCTTTGTTTAAGCACATTCGTGGCAGTGATGAAGAGCCAAATACGGATGATGTTATTCGTGAGAAGGTTATAAACTTTGTTAGAGATAAGGTGAGAAACCATGTGTTTTGTTATAATTATTAATTATCGTGGTCCCTTATTTTGTTGTATCTTTAATATAGAAATGATTACCTAATTCTAAATATCTTCAATATAGGTCTTCCCTATTAAAGCTGAACTGTTGAAGCCCCAGGAGGAAATGGAAAGACACATAACCGATCTAATAAAAAATGTATTCACAATTGCCTCAATTTGTTTTTTACGAGTTCATTTGTTGATTTATTAGTGTCTAATTTCTTGCAACATAATTAAGATTGATGTATGTTGTTGTTGCATTTCATTTCAGAGTTTAGAAGATGTAACTGGTATAGAATTTCGAATGTTTATGGATTTCTTGAAGAGTTTGAGCCTATTTGGAGAAAAGGCTCCAGCTGAGCGGATGAAAGAGTTGATTGAAATCATTGAAGGACAAGCTGATTTAGGTTCACCGTTCAATGTGATTACTCAATTTCTTTCTTTTGTTTTTGTTTTATATGCGAAAAGAGTCTGTTCTATATTAGTGAAGGATTCACATGATTTTAGACTTCTATTCTGGCAAATAAAAGGTAAAGCTGTGCAAATAAATTTTGAGGGTATCATGTTATTTACTTACTTTTTGTTTAACGGGTGATTTGTAGGTTGCTGATGCAGGTCATACAGATCATATTGATAGATTGATATCATGCCTTCACATGGCACTTCCAATTGTCATGGTAAGAACTGTTAATACTGTTTATCTTTTCTCATATTCATTTGTTTGATTTTTCTTCAACTAACTCAATTTTTTCGTGCAGAGGGGTGCTTCTAGCAGCAAATTTATTAACTTCATAAACAGTTATATAATTCCTGTTTTTGACCAGGTAATTAGATCATTTAGTTTGAATCATTAGTTTTTGCTTGAATATTTGAGTTTTCTTGTTTGTTTGGGTTTACAAAATGTTGGTTTTCTTCATGCATAATTGAATAAGTTTTTTATTGTTATATTTGTATATATGCTCAACTTTGTGCGGTTTGACTATTAAACACAAAGGTTAACATTTTTTTGAGGATTAAGGGTGGCCTAGTGGGCAGTATGATGCATCTAATACTGTGGGGTGGGGTCTATGAAGTATCAGATGCATGCTGAATCTTTACCCAATAAGCAGAGAAACTGTTTTTGCTGGTGATGCACAGATACATTGAGTACTTGATACATTATTTATCCAATACAAGAATATGACTGTTCTTGGAAAACTTAGGATATGATATACCTAAGACACATAGATATAGACATGTATAAACATATCATAAACCATCATAATTATATAATTGCAATTCCAAAAATTCAAACTAAGATTCTCCATAGACATTCTTTTATATAATAAAACAAGTATATGGTCCTACTAGGATGCAGAAAAATATGCTATAAACTTTTAAAACCACAAATATGTAACAACCTAAAGATGAAAAAAAAGCCTCACTTTTTACTGAAATGCTGATAGTTACGAAAGCAACGGCCCATGTATTCCATCAGAGGCATCCAATTTTTTTGACCTGGATACAGCATAGGCATCATATAAGTATCCAGAACCATTGATATTAGATACGTATCCAAATTAAAACAATTGATATATGCAGAAAACATAACATGGTACTCCCATCGGAATGAACTAAAGCAAAAATTGATCAAATTACACATATTAAGAAACATAGTTGATCACGTTTAATCTATGCAATCCCATTAAAAAATAAAGTCTATTGTCTAATTTACCTTTCACGACTAATAAATTGGGTCATTATTAATATAACAAGTTATTAAACGAGGGGTATTTTAGAAATACAATCATATTATAAAACAAGAGATACTATCATTAAAAAGGAGAGGAGTTAATATTTGCTTATGTTTTCATTTCATAAAAACAAAAAATATGACAAAAATTTTGCTTATTTCATTCCGAATGGAGTATATCCTATTTGAACTTCAAAATAAACTCAAGAAGTTCAATTGTTAGACAAAGTTCAAGTGTTCAGCCCTTCAAAAAATCATAATCGAACTACACTTCGTGCTCATTCATCATCCATAAGCAGTGTTTTTAAAACCCATAGATGGTTCAGTCCACCTATTTGAACTTCAAAATAACTCTAAGAAGTCATAAATCAAAATGGCAGAAGTGTCTGGTTAGACCAAGTTCAAGTGTTCAGCCCTTGAAAAAATCATAATCGAACGACACTTCGGGCTCATTCATCATTCCTGAGCAGTGTTTTTAAACCCCATAAATGGTTCGGTCCACTTATTCAATCAGATGCACATTTGACTCAGATCTGATGTCATTAAAATGACCTAAATAGTTCAGAAGTCAGAACCCGTAAGCACGGTGACCTAGTGTTAATCTTCTACTGCCTTATTGTAGTGTGCAACAGTTCCCACACATTCTGCAATGTCCCACAGTCCACATACAAATAGAATTGCGCTCTTTCCCAAAATAACACATCCACCCGCACTTGAAATTAAATGGCAGACAAAAGTTTCCAATGCAACACACACACTTTGTACTTCAAACTATGTGAATTTGATAGGCGCATCAGCGGGGATTGGACCAAGAAATGATGATTACAAACTGATACATTACAGGAATATTTGTGAAGTCTTTAAGTGAGGTCTTTTGTTGAAAAAACTTAGTATAATGATTTTATTTCTGTCAGCTTCCTGGAGAACGAAAAGTAGATTTGCTCAGAAACCTTGCAGAGTTCTCACCTTTCACAACACCACAAGATTCACGGCAAATGCTTCCTTCTATTGTTCAGTTGCTGAAGGTAAACATTTCTTAAAGAATGGCATGATTGACAGACATCAATGTGCTGTATTATATAACCATATCAATTTATTGTTTATTTGTTCTTGTTTATGCTGTTATCTGGATGTTCAGAGAACATTGTTAACTAGCTTCAGTGGAATTTTGATGTGGATAGCTTGATTTAGTCTTGGCTTCATTTTTATTTTTTTTTTAAATTAAAAGGATGCTATTAAGGCGTGCGGGTCTATCTTGTATATTTTAAGTCATAATTTATTCATCAAATTTGGCTCTGTTCCTGCTCATCATCTGCAGCATTATATTGTTGAGTTGAACAATGTTCAATCCCCAAAATATTTGATTTACATTGATATAGTCCTTCAAATTCACTTGAATCAATTGATCACATAAATATCCAAAATTTGATTATTTAAGTCCAGTTATGGATTAAATTATTATTGTTATGAACCAAAGTTTTTGAAGGCAATATTCCAAATTAATTGACTTGAACTTATAGTGGTATAATTAACTGTTAATAATCATTGAAGGATTGCATTCAAATTTAAGCACAATATCTCAGATCAATACATCAATTTTTTCTTTACTTCCTATAAGCTGTGCGCTTTTCTCTTTTCAGAAATACATGACTTGGAAGAAGACCGGAGAAGAGATGAATTTTACATATGTTGAATGCTTGTTGTACACATTTCATCACCTTGCTCACAAGGTAAACCTTTGTCATAGCAGTAAGAAAATATCAAGCTGTTGCGAGTAACTTATATTTACAACATGATTGAACTTGTTTGTTATATAGGTTCCTAATGCCACCAATAGTTTATGTGGTTACAAAATTGTTACCGGTCAGCCATCTGATAGGCTTGGAGAAGACTTTTCAGAGCATTATTCTGATTTTACTGAGAGGTATTGACTTTCTTTTGGTGTGTGTGTGTGTGTGTGTGTGTGTGTATATATATATATATGTATATATATATATATATATGTATATATATATATATATATATATATATATATATATATATATATATATATATATATATATATATATATATATATATATATATATTGCAGGTGTCCGACACGGACACAAACACATGCATGATATTAGTATAATCAAACTTTTATTGCAAGTGTAAATTAGGTAAAAATGTAGTATTTCATTATTTACTAGGGTTACAAAGTTATGCATATATATACTGACATGACGACACCAGTAATAATTTTAAAAAATGAATAAATTAAACATACGTAATTACAAGTGTCGGTGCAGGTGTACGACACGGACACGGACACACCCTTTTTCAGAGGTGTCAGTGCTACATAGTTTATGCATGATATTAGTATAATCAAACTTATATTGCATTGCAAGTGTAAATTAGGTAAAAATGTATTTCATTATTTACTAGGGTTACAAAGTTATGCATATATATACAAGAAACTAATGGGCTTGGGCCTAATATTTAAAGTATTCTAAGACTCCCCCCTCAAGCTGGAGCATATAGATTATATGCACCAAGCTTGTTAAATTACAAATTCACTCAATTCGTGAACCCCTAAGAGATTTAGTAAAAATATAACCAGACAACCTTCTATCTAATGAAAGGTCAATCCACTTCAATATGTTTGGTATGTTTGGTATGTTTGGTTCTCTCATGAAAAATGGGATTGGAAGTAATATGAAGAGCATCCTGATTATCCCAAACGGTTGTGAAGAAGCTCTGGTGATGAAGTAGCAGTGCAGGCAACCAATGGCAATGAAAGATAGTACAGACCCTGTGACTTACGTCCTGTGCCAATCACTTGTCCCGTACAGAGATCCTCAATAACAACAAAGTTATGAGAAAATGTGGCATTTCAATTTAAGGTAAGAGTCAGCTAACTAACAGAAACAAGATTGAATGGACGTTGAGGAGCATATAACACAGTGCTCAAAGAAATAGAAGGTAAGAGTTGTGCACTACCTACTGCAGTAGCATTCTGAGAAGAGCCAATTAGATAAGTTAATAGACGGTAGAGAACTGGAGTAACTAATATGAGAAAGTAAGGGTTGTCTCCTACCTACTGCAGTAGCATTCTGATAAGAGCCATTAGCTAAGTTAATAGACGTAGAGAACTGGAGTAACTAATTTGAGAAAGAAAGAGGGAATTGCCACAAATATGATCAGAGGTGCCATAATCAAGAACCCATGGTTCCATAGAAGATTAGGACACAGGCAAAGGAATTACCAGAACGGGCAACAGATGAAGATGATTGTTGCGATTACTGATACCTCTGTTAATCATAATAACTAATCCTAGTAAGTGTGACAGATTGCTGTGTTGGATGGCCCCTTGATTGCACAGGTGGATTGAGGACCCTGCAACTTGTAACATTTCACCAGTGTGCCCCTATAAGCGAAATAAGTACATTTAGAACGAGATGCTCTATTGCTTTAGATGATGACCACCATGTTCCCCCTTAGGATCATGCTGTGTCATAATAATATCAATGTTACTTGTTACCTGTCACTTGTCTAGTAAGAGTACAATAGTTTGGGATGGTGAAAGTTCTTGATTTGGTTGCAATTATTCCTTTATTAATAAACTTTTCATTTTTTGTCATCGTTACCTCTTTTGTATCCATCTTCCCTTTGGGATTTGTTAGTCACTTTGGGGTGTCAGGTTACATTTTTTGGTTCATTTTCTTTTTCCAGATTGAAAAACGTTGAGGAGTTCACCCGGGCTACAATCAAGAAATTAACTCAAGGAATGGCTGAAAACAACAAATCTATGGCAAATGCTAAAACTGATGAAGAAAAGGAAAAAATTGTGAGTCTTATCTCGTGGTTTGTTAGTTTTGTGTCATGCTTTTTATCTTATTATGGGTCAGAAAATTGTGAGTCTTATCACACTTACATTTTACACGATGTTGCAGAAAACTAAAAAACAGAACGCCACAACCGGGTTGCGTACCTGCAATAATATTTTGACGATGACGAAGGTAAGAAAGATACACCCATTTTTTGATTTATTTTTAAATTTAGCTAACGAGATATTGTGTATATGAGCTTGATTTTCAGTTGTCTTTGTCCCCCCTTATCTTTTTATTATTGAATTGTTCAATTTCTATGGTCAGCCATTGCACGCTAAAGCACCTTCTTTTATTGGAGATAAGAGAATCAACCTTTCATGGAAAGAAGCACCCAAATCCGCGTCAACTACTGTACAAGCTGTTGGGTATTGTATCTGTCTTTGCTTTTGAAGATATTTAATTCCCTTTCTCTTTTCAGAGTACCTTGTATCACTGTATTTTTGTCTATCGCTCTAATTATCAATTTAATACGAAGTTCAATTTCTTAAAGATCTCATGTTTATTTGGACAACAAAAATATTTAAAAGTGGCGTGACAACTAAAACTTTTTACTTCTGCAGAGCGAAACGGCCTGCTACTGCGGGCAATGGATCCAACAATATTGCATTGAAGAAGGGCCGGGGTTCCGGTGGTGTACAAAACCAACTTGTCAATAGAGCGATAGGCGGAATATCTGGTGGAGGAAGAGGCATATTATCTGGTGGAGGGAGAGGCAGAGTATCTGGTGGAGGGAGGGGTGGAACAAGGGGCCGAGGCTGGGGTGGTCGCGGGAGAGGAAGTGGAAGAGGTAGAGGTAGAGGGTATTGGTGATTCCGTCGCAGTTCTGATATAGATAACATTAAATTTCACGGAGATTACCAGATTACGAGTAGGATTTGTTAATGTACTAAAATTCTTTGGCAGAGGAAGTTTTGATTATAGAGGGTGATGACATTTTTCATTAAGTTGTACTTTCTCCAAAGCTTGTTTCTGTAAAATGCGAGTTATTGATAATTTTCCTATCCTTTTGATGCTAGCGGGAGTCGGTTGACTGGACATTTTATGCCCCCTGGTTATGTATGCATGTAATTTAGTGACAAGTGGATTTATATATGAAGCCCATTTCTGATTTGTAGCATTTTTTTTAAATTATGAGCAGATTTGTTGAATGTGTTACCCCAGAATCAGAAGCGGGATAATAATTAAAAATAATAATTCTATTTATGTACATGCCTTCTTTCTCAGTTTCCTTCCTAGATCTAATATTGAATGCAAAAGGTTATTGTTGGGGTTATCTTTCCTAGTTGATCAGTTACTGTGTTGGTGGGGAAGAGACTGTTATGATTTCTGGTAATTGAAGAGCCATTCCCTGCTGCTGATGCCCAGGGGTACTAGAAGGACAATCAGTAACATCTTCCTTCACAATGCTTGCTTTATTAGGCTTTTTGCCGTAAATCTTACTACTAGTTAATTTAACCACCCTTTTCCATCTGTTCACATAACTTCTGGAGCCATTAATTTCTTCTGAGTCATCACTTGGTGTTTGACTAGATTTTAGAGAATGGATGGCAGAAACTATAAAACAAATAGTAGAAGTGGAACCAGAAATCACATAGAGAATCCATAGACTTCCCAGCTTCAAACTTTCTGTACTCTTGGAGTTCAAACTGTTGGAGCACGCGTCTTTGGGATTCAACCATATATCTTCTAACTTCCTCAATTCTCCCTTCTCTAAGAGCTGCAAAATAGCTTTAGAAACATCTCTGGCCAAGGGCGAGCCTTTCTGGAACATCTGTGACATGAAAATGAAAAGAAATTAAGGGACACATTATATATGCAAAGAATACAAAGTTGAGTCAAAATTTAGAAAACAATGAGTTAGACAGATAATCACAGGTTGTAGAATTCTGTTGTCACTTACAAATCCAAGTCCTCCAAATCTAGTGGTAGGTGTAGAAGCCGAGTACCCCTTGCAGTATTTACTGATGTATACTTTCTCGTAAGGGAGTTCGAGAAATGCAGCAGCAATTGAGTAGTTTTTGAATCCAGGGTCATAATAGTTTTCATTACTAATATTTATTATGTTCTCTGGCTTGAATTTTTCGACTTGCTCTAGGTAAGTCCTGACAAACGAATCTCCATCACAACCTATTTTCATGTTGTTCTTCTTCAACCACTCAATGTCTGTGACATTTGTTTCCAGTTGTTGAACTGTGAGCATTGAAGAAAGACTCGCAGTGTAGCTCGAATTAAGAATCAAAACTAGAAACAGCCACGATACCATCACTACACGCGATAAATTGCTATGCATTTTCTCCCCTACAATAAGAAATCACTGGCATAATCAGTTGAATTCGTTACACATTTGCAAATCATTAGTTGAAATAAGAGATCGATACTCACTGTGAGCAAAGAATAGCGAGGAGAAAGTAAACCAAAAAGAAGTGCTGATTTGGTTTTTCCAAGTGCCTTGAAACTCTTGATTGTGATCCTTCTCCAGGTACCACACTACTGACATTGTATAAATCAAGATGGCACCAGTTGCCACCCACAATTGCCATGTGAAGGGCTTCATAAACATCCATGCCGTTTCTTGAGACTTTTCTGTAACTATCATCGACAGTCCCGATTCTGCATACGGTACGGTAAAATCTACATATTGCAATCTCTCTGCCAGAATGGTCATGTCGCCAACGACACCGTCATAAGTCTGCATCATTATCAAATAACTATCAGAGTTAGTAAGCAAAAGAGAAAGGGAAAAGAAGAAGGTTAATTTATGGTTTAGGACCGGATTGTTTACCTTGTTATAAACAAGTTGAACCAGATCAGGATAGGTTCCATTGATAGGATAGTACTCATGTGGAAGATCATAACCCAAAAGCTCCAAAACCTTATCGAAAATGTCAATGCAAAATCCACTGCATTTTGGATTTCCTTGCTCATCAATGTCATCATAATCAACCTTGACGAATTTCGAAAATGAAGTTCTACCAGGGACTGCAATTCTCAATGGCTTTTGTTTAGTAGGAAGGTTCCATCCCTTTGGAACTCCATGCGACTTTCCAGGCCAAATTACTATACTACTTAAACTTTCTGAATTCCTAGAACCACCAGTTTTACCTACTTCTGTTGAAATGTTAGTGAAGAATCCATTTTCTAGAGTCCAATAGTCTAATTCTCTGTAACTCTTCCCATCTACATTTACAATCCTCAAAGTAGGATTCTGCAAAAGCTGTTCTGATTCAAACTGAATTTTTCCGGTTAAACCAAGAAAATCGGTCGAGACTATTTCTTGCAGCAACGTCCTTTTGTGATTACCATTGCCACTGGCCATTCTGTCTATTGCATGTCCAACCATTTGAATGCTATCATATGCTTGCAAAGCGTAAAACCCTGGGTCGCGGTTATCTTCGTCCGAATACTTGTCCCGAAAAGCTCGCCTAAACCGAGCTTCGAAATCTTTATACTCATTGCTGTTTTCTGAGTAGTAGTTCTTGATTCCTAAAGCTCCTTGCATATAAGAAATACTAGACTTATTGACAGAATCCAGCAAATTTGTTACGCTCTCGGAGATTATCCAAACCGAATCTCCATCCACTAGTCCCATTTGTGAAGCTTCCTTAAACAAACGAATCGCCATTTCTAACGATGATTGCAATACAATGAATACTCGAGATTGCGTGTTTTCAGTTATCTTAAACAGCTCGTCGCGAATAAACATTCCTGGATCACGCAGATAACTAAGCGATGGCAAAGCTAAACGATATTCAATCGTCGAATCAATCTCTTGAAGGGCCTCGGAAAGAACTGCTAGCATCCCGGAATCACCACCATATGCATCATCTTCATAGATGGCTACTACACTACGCCAGTTATAAACATGAACCAAATCTGCTATGCATTTTACATATGCTGTTCCATTGTTAGCTAGTCTCACCAAAGACGGCCATCGAATCGACATCAACGGTGGAGTAACTGTAGGTGCTACAAAGGATATGATAGGAACTTCAACTTCAGCTTCATGTAGTAATTCAGCGACAGAAGCTGCTTCTGTCCATGTTCGCATCCCTACAATCACTTCCACCTTCTTTTTAATCATCTCTTCAACTTCAGTGGCTCTTAAGGAATTCTTGGTAAGCTCTTGAAAATGGAGAGCAAGCTTGTAGGTATTTGAAGTGTTATTATAGATTTGAGCTGCAATATCCATGGCTACTCTTTGTTCTTTCCCGACTCGAGAATTAACGTCGATCATTGCACCTATAGGTATAACTTTGTTGTCTCCACTGGTAATCTCAGCTTGATAGCCATTGATGAAAAGTAAAACCAAGGAGATGAATAAATAGGAGAGACAAGTTCTTGATAGTGTTTGAGGAGTGATGAAAGAGAAATGCATTTGTTGGAAATTGTGTATAGAAAAAAAAAGGCTTTTTATGGTAAAGTTTAAAGTTCCATGCAATGCAGGCAATATGTTATTAAGTTTAGATGAAGAAAAATATATATAGTGATGGATGTGAAGGATTCTGTGGGGTGGGGTGGGGTTGATTGTTGATTGAGTCAATTATGCAGGTTTGAGTTTTGACTTGTCTAGAAAGATATTGTTATTGCAATGTTGTGTTTGAAAAGAAGGATGTGGAGAAATTCTTGTGACTACAACTTCTTCAAGTACAAAGTTGGCACAAAAATAAATAAATAAATATAATAGTAGCAAGTTTGAATCACAAACCAAATGAGGAAAATGTTGGTGAGAATAGAGCACATGACAACAAACAACTTGCAAAGTTTGGATATTTTGAGACTGTAAATTGCTGGGAACTATCATAGATTGGAGACTTTGAATGCTAAGTTGTGGACATGGAGGTTATGAGATGTGTGGATTAAACATTTAAAATTGTGATAGACCAGTTCAAAATTACATCATACAAGTAAAAATTACTAGAAAAGGTTTGAAAGTTTTGAAGTATATATATTATAATAATAATTGATATTTAGACGTCCCGAACCATCAATATTAAATTTTATTGAAAAGAGAATATTATAGTACTACTTTTATTTAAGAATATGTTTTTAATTGTTCTATTTTTCTGTTACATAGGAACATTTTTTTAATTATTTTATTTTTCTGTTACATAGGAAGATTCTTTTGTCTATGAATAGTACGCGGTTATGTAGTTGGAAAAACGATTTTGAAGGTGACAGTTTTTGGTAGAATAATATAATATACAAAAAAGTGAGGTAATTAAAAATGGACATCAAGGCTGATACACTATCCAGACACAAGTGTAAGGAGTGAGTAACAAGAATTCCACTCAAGTTAGATATATAATTTCATGCCTAATATGTTGGAGACTGATTCAAATATAATTAGAATAAGATTTGCGCTTTTTAAATTTTTTGTATTAAATTTTAATTATGTTAAAGATTTTTTTTATAAATATAACCGATAAATTTATACTATAATAATTTATTATGAGTTACATTTTACTTGAAATGAAAATTTTGCTTGAAAGTTTAGAAAGATATCCAATTTATTTTGAAAATTTAAATATCTCTAAAAGATATAACTTGTGTTTTTTCTCTTCTAATTTGATTCTCATACTTTTTTGTACTTGTATATATTTTTAAATAATTTATTTTAAGTTATTAACAATATATATTTATTTTTAGTCTTGAATAAAATTATTTTTATTTGTAATTGTTATCAAATATTTTTTTTACTATATTATAAAACGGATTAAATGCACTTTAGCTCGTTGAGTGAGTATTCGATTTACCCATGTCAAATAGAAGTATATTTTTATAAGTTTTATAAAAATAATATATATATATATATATATATATATATATATGATGTTTGATTAATATATTTTTGTCTTAACTCATAACTCCAATAAAGATTCAATATACAATTTTGTCTTTTGAGATATGGAGATGAATTTTGAGAGTTACTATATAAAAAAATAAGTGATGTGATAAAAACTGAGAAAAAATATAAACCTAAGAGACATCCCTTTTAATTTAATATATTATTAAATTAAGATTCATGTAATTAATTATTTGTTAAATTTACGTGTAAACTTTTTGTTAAACTAACTATTTTAGTAACTTTTATAAAAAAAATGATTTTAAATGATTATGAATGATATTATAAAATATTTATGTGACTTTGTTCTTCAAATATGACAATTCATTATAAAAACATTATTTTTGTTTAATATTATATTTACTATATCATTATTATAAAAAAAGAATAAACTATAAATTCAATTTTTTATAGATAAAAATTAAATAATCTTATTATTTGTTTTTATTTTATTTGTCCGACATGATATAAGAAATATAAAATTGAAATAATCTAAAATTATTTAGAGGCATTATATTAAAAATATATTATAAAATTTGTATTCTTTAAAACTTAACTGTTATCGTTGATACAATTTATATTTATTTTGTAAAATTTTAGGCTTAATTATTTTTTAAATAGTTATTTTAATTTAATTAACGGAATTGTAAAAATTTAACTGATTTTATCGTTGATATAAATTAAAATATGAGTTTTTTTTAGACATTATTTTTAATATTTTTATTATACTCTTTATAGTAACTATTATAAAAAAGAGAGTAAATTATATTCCTCTTTGAAAAAATTATATTCTCATATGTGAGAAATCAAAAATCTTGTCAAAAATGCAATAATGAAGTATAAGGACATTGTAAAAGATTGTGACATACTCAATTATAGTTTAACATCAACCGAGAGTGATTTATCTTTGAAAATTATATAAAATGTATTTTAACATTAAAAACATTTGTTTCAAGTATTACTTATACTATTATAATTTTAGGAAAACAAAATCTATTTAATCGTGTTTGAATTCACACATCTATTATAATATATTTTTGAAATTTGAGATAATATACTTTATTGAAGTAACTTTTATGTTGTCAAAATATTTTGTTCAAAATGAATATAAAATTTATTTTTTTAAAAATAATTTTTTAAAATAAGGATAAATTATTTTAATTAGTTGAATTTCGAATAAGACATCAATATTCAAGAAATTCATATATATATATTATATCCTTTCAAATTTTCTGCAATGTGATATCAAAATGAAGGATTAAAATAACCAAATACTATAAATGGAATGATGAAAAGTAGGGTACCATTTAATATTTTAAAACTGAAAGAAACTAAAATTATTTTAAAGACACACTATTGAAAAAATATATTAAAGTTAGTAATTATCTCAAGATAAATATAAACATTGTTCTATAAAATTTATGAGAATAATATATCTCAAGATTAATTATTAGGACTTGAAGGTGACGACTATATCTCTCCCAATGAGTGGTCTCTTGCTTGAGTTGATTGGTATCTTCCAGACTCTTGTGCGCTTGATCTTTCATCTCTCATATTTCTTCAAACCTCTTGTCAAGTTCATTATGCCGTTGAGAGAGTAACTTCCAGCTGCTTAACACGACCATGCCTTTCTTTCAACCCCTTCTTACAACTTTCCAACTAGTCTTGAAGTTTTCTGATATGATCTTTGCAATTGGTTTCCAACTTAATGACTTGGTATTGAGTTTCAGTTAATTGCTTCTTCTTGGAAGACATGCTATCATAAGTTTCCTTCAATGCTTTACCTACCTTCCTTCTCTTGTACAGTTCAACTTGAACCTCACTATCTACTTTAAGTGCTCATTCCCTCTTCTGATTAAGGTTGAGTCTCAATTTTTCCTTCTCTATGGTAATGTTACCAAGGTTAGATCGGAGATCAGCATCCTCTTTCTCTAATGTCTTGATAATCTCTTTCTGATTGTCAACTTCGGAGACATGAACAACAACAATTTCAGGAGACTTGATGCTCATAGAAGGCTCTGATGGAAATGACAATAACACTTCCTTGACCCACTGAGTATAGGCTTCCTTAGCTATACAATTCTTCTTACCTAACTCAGCCATTCCTTGAGGACGAATCTCTCCCCAAGCTCTGATGATCTTATTCAGTAACTCCGAATTGTCAACCCCTTCATACAAGACAAAATCTTCCAAATGCTCGGAATTAGGTTTGTCTAACATCGGGTAGTCCAACTGACGCAATGCCAATCTCGGATTGTAATTAATTCCATAATTTGTACCTAAGAGGGGCACATTATAGAAATTACCACAATTAAGAATGAGATTAACATCGTCGTAACTTCTAGAGTACCATAAGATATCTTCAGCAGTCAGAGACATGATCCTCTGCGACCATTTCAGATTGCCTTTGTAAATATAGTCGATAAAATTATACTATAATAATTTATTATGAGTTATAATTCAGACTATAATACAAATTAATCATAAATAAAAGTTACATTTGACTTGAAATGAAAAATTTGCTTGTAAGTTTAGAAAGATATCTAATTTTTAAATTTTAAGAGCGTGTTTGATTTAGTTTTTAAAAATAGTTTTTATTTTTTAAATTTTATAAAATTAAAAGTTTGTTTGATTACAATGTTTTAGTCTTTCATTTTTATTGTTTTTAAAAGTTAAAAACAAAAGCAAGTTTAGCATGTTTTCCATTTTCAATTTTGGTTTTCTGTATTTTAAATCTCAAATAAAAAATACAGAAAAAAAAGTGACAGTTTTGATTAATAGTACATATGTAATTATAACCAACTTTTTATTTTCTATAAGCATTTACGAAAAATTAAGTAGTACAAATAAAAAATGAATGTAATATGCTAAATTTCATAAGACATTTGCTACATTAGTTATTTATAATATCTCTATAAATAAATAAATAATCGAATATTATAATTTAAAGTTAAATAATTTTTTTCTTTTAAAATTATAAAGTTTTGTTTGTTATTATCATCATAAAAAATCATATTTTTAATCTTATTAAATTACATATAAATATTTTTAGTTTCTACTATTAAATCAACCTATATTTTTAAAGTATTTTGTATATATTTTTAAAGTAAGATAACAAATTCCATAAAAATAAGTTGAAAGTCTAATTTTAAAATTCATGTTTTAATCATTTTCATTTTGAGTTTTTATCATTTAAAATATTAATATTTGTTCCGTTATGGAACCAGAAATGGATGACATTGCGAAAATCATGACGGAACGATTCTTTGCGAGTGACTCTATGATATGCCTTTGTGAAACGAAGATTGTGATCACGACGTTTCTTGAATCGAAAATGTTGATCTTGAGTCAGCGTCTTTGATCGGTGTCATCTTGAATTGACGTTGCAAATCTCCAATACGACGGTTCAGAGAGGGGTACCTGCATGGTTATCACTCCAACGCTCAAGTCTGTTTAGGGTTTGAGAAAACTGCAATGAGAGTGGAGATTAAAAAGTGTCTACCTGAAAATCCTTTGCGAATGTATTTATTCCTTGAGCTTTATAGAGCAAGTGGAATAAGTGGAACTCGTGTTATTTGACATTTGGCTGGCGGGGAGTGGTGAGTCCCTAGGCCTTTGGCCAATACGAAACAACATTTAATTCTAATCAGGTATGAGATATAGGAAGCCCACTCTTTGAAAGAGTGAACTTGGGTTGATGGTGAACTAAGGGATTCAAATTATATTTTGAAGTTCTGGTCCACTGTTGAGAGGTGGTATATACAAATACTTCGATGCCTAAATTACTGATTATTGTGAGAGATATTTAAGATTTAAAAAATGTGTACTTTAATATGATCCTTTAGTTGTCGATATAAAGTAAAAAGGGTTTGGGGGGCATATAACTTTTAAGGTAAGATAGGTATAAGAAGATTATTTGTTATATAATTTGATACTCATGCTTCAATCATTTTCCATGATCATGTGCCCCCTCTAGCAAAGTTTATCGCAAGTCTCACAATTTAGAACCTTCTTATGGTTTACTATTGGATGAGTGATGTCTGCGACTTGATGTCATGGTGATGATGTTGGAAGAGTGACTTAAATCACAAGATAAGGTGAACTGTGGTATTCAAAATTCGCGATTACTTTTATATTTTTCTTGAATCAAACTTTAAATATGATTAGTATATTCTTAAGAGTAAGTAGCAACGGAAATAAAACACTAAATAACATAAAATAAAGATAGTAAGGGTTAATTGCTGGTTAATACTAAATATAAAGTTGTTGCAAGTCATTAATGTATTGTCTTAATCGCTTGATTAATTGCTTTGACCCTGCTCAAATTGATTGGCTTAATGTTCTAATCGATTGGCTGGCTTATAAATTTTTTCTCAATCGACTAACACAAGTTACCAATCAATTGGTTAGTTTAAAAATTACTCAGAGAGTGATTGAACAACTTCTTAATCACTTGACTTTCCTTAGAAAATAATTTTCAAGATAAAATCATTTGAAAAAGATATTTTATAGTGTGACTGAGTTGCCTTAGTACTTCAAAGTTACGTTTATAAAACTCGGTTCACTCAGATAAGCACACAAACATGACTTGACGAGTTTTCACACTTTATCTCAGACTTCAAGATTCTTTTGTTAGATCACCATCATTGAGGTTGAAAGCTATTGCCACCGACTTCGTAACAACTGTTGACGTTGTTGTCATCAAAACTTCATAGAAGATCTTTTGCGTGATTATCAACTTTATATCTGCAAACACATAGATCCACATATGACACTATCAATCATAGATGAATCTGATATAATGGTCTGCAACCTTCTTAAAATTTTAAAGTTTTTAGAGAGCTCTATATATAAACCGAGTCACTGCCAATTTGAGTCTCTGAACCCAGTCAAAACAAATTCATCTAAAAAATAATTTTTTTGTAATGATTTAATGATGATTGCATAAAACTATTTAAATTTTTGAAAAATAATCAAACATACTTTGTTTTAAGAGGGACTAAAACATTTTTGCATAAACTTGTAATGGCTAAAAAATGTAACTTTTTAAGAAAAATTAATAATTTTATAAGAATTAAATTTAACTCTACAATTTAATCCTAGAGATGTGACTTTTTAAAAATTAACCTACCGAACATGTTTTTCTATTTTCTATTCTTTAAAACCGTTTTTAAAATTATCATTACCAAATGAAATTTCTTTTCTTTTATTTTGAAAAAACAATTTGTTAAAATTGTTTTAAAAAATAAACTTTAAAAATTAAAAATCAAAACTCATTCAAACAAGTCCGAAATATCTCTAAAAGATATAACTTGTGTTTTTTCTTCTAATTTTGATTCTCATACTTTTTTTGTACTTATATATATTTTTAAATAGTTTATTTTAAGTTATTAATAATATATTTATTTTTAGTCTTGAATAAAATTACTTTTATTTGTAATTGTTATCAAATATTCTTTTATTATATTATAAAATGGATTAAATACACTTTAGCTCATGTAATGTGAGTGAATTTTGATTTATCGCCTGTCAAATAAAAATATATTTTATAATATATATATATATATATATATATATATATATATATATATATATATATATATATATATATATATATATATATATATATATATATATATATATATATATATATATATATATATATATATATATGTAAATAATTGTTTGGTTAATATATTTTTGTTTTTGTTAGGATTCGAACTCATAACTTCAATAGAGATTCAATATGTAATTTTACATTTTAAGATATAGAGATAAATTTTGAGAGTTATCAGGTAGGAATATGAGTGATTTGATAAAAATTGAGATAAAATATTAATGTAAGAGTGATTCCTTCTAATTTAATATATTACTAGATTAAGATCAGCACGAAACGCGATTGTAATTAATCATTTGTTAAATTTATTATTGGAAGTGCTTAATAATTCAAATGCTTGATAGAAGCTTTAAAAAGCACTGCAGTGAAAACAGCTTATTGGATAAGTTGTTTTGGAAATAAGCTGTTTTTGCAATTCTGTTTTTTCTGTTATTCTTGGGCCTGTTTGTGGTTCCAATTTGTACCCTATAAATAGACATTGTATGTCATAGTTGAAAGGTTAATGCCATATGATTCAATTCTCTCAATCTTTCTCTATTTCTCTATCTCTCTCTATTCACATTATCATCTTCATCTTTCTCAAACACACTGTTTTTCACCATTCCATTTCTGGTTTTTTCCAACATTTGGCATCAAGAGCTTTGGTTCTAATCTAATTCCGCTGCAATCATGACCGTTTCAAACGATAAAATACCTACCAATCTTCCAATCCTTGACTCGAAAAACTACGACAAATGGGCGAAGCAAATGAAGGTTTTGTTCGGCTATCAAGACGTTCTTGAGGTGATCAAAGATGGTGTTACGTCTCTCGTCGAAGGAGCTACGGATGCTCAAAAGGCTACGTTCAAAGAAGAGAAGAAGAAGGATTACAAATCGCTGTTCTTGATCCATTCTTGTGTCGATGGTGACAACTTTGAAAAAGTAGGCGATTGCGATTCCGCAAAGCAAGCGTGGGAGATTCTTGAGAAGGCTTATGCAGGGGCTGCCAAAGCCAAAGTGGTGAGGTTACAAACTCACAAGCGACAGTTCGAGTTAATGCAAATGGAGGACAAGGAGTCGATAAACGATTATGTGACGCGTATTACGCGTGTGGTGAATCAAATCAAGTCGTGCGGGGAAACTACGGTAGAGCAGAATGTTGTGTTGAAGATCTTGCGTTCTTTAACGCCAAGATTCGACAACATTGTCGTTGTGCTTGAAGAATCAAAGGATTTATCGTCGTTGTCGAAGGAGGAGCTTCAAAGCTCACTAGAAGCTCATGAACAACGAATGGATGAGAGGGGAAACGATAAAGCGAAGTCAGAAATAGCATTGCAAGCGCGACTTCATGAGAAGAGTAAACGATCGGAGAGGAAAGGGCATCCGAGAGGGAAGTCCAATTTCCAGAATTTTGGTGGTAGAGATTCACAAAATTCAAAGGGGCAAAAAGGTGAGGGAAGCTCCAAGGAGGGTGATCAAGGAACCCACAAGCCATTCGACAAAAGTAACGTGAAGTGTTACAATTGTCAAAAGCTTGGGCATTTCGCAAAGTATTGCCACGCGAAACAAAGAGAAAATCGCGCGGATGAGGCGAAGTTTGCTAGGGAAGAAGCGAATGATGATAATACGCTTCTTGTGATGATCACGGAAGAGAATTATGGCATGAGAAAAGGGCTGGACAGCAGTGGCAGCAGTGCAGACAATTCTGCAGAAACGCGTTCGGAGAAAAACGCAATGGTAACGGTTCGAGATGGAATTCAAAGTAGCGATGAGTGGTACTTGGATTCTGGTTGTTCGACTCATATGACGGGAAGAAAGGATTGGTTTGTCAAGATCAATCAAGCCACGAAGAATAAAGTGAGATTTGCCGATGATACGACGTTATCCGCCGATGGCGTTGGAGATGTCTTGATCGTGAAGAAAGATGTGGTCGTTCATTGATCAAGGATGTGCTGTACATTCCAGGAATCAAATGTAATCTCTTGAGCATTGGCCAACTACTCGAGAAAGATTACATTATTCGCATGGAAAATAAGGTATTGCGCGTTTTGGACCGAAAGGGAGTTTTGGTACTTAAAGCACCGATGGCTGCCAATCGAACTTTCAAGATAGCATTGAAAGTAATGGAGCATCGATGTTTAGCTACAGCGGTAAGTCGTGAGGAGTGGTTGTGGCATTACCGTCTTGGTCATCTCAATTTTCGAGACCTCGACGCGTTGCATAGACATGGTATGGTGACCGGGCTGCCAAGAATCGTGGTTCCAGCTGAGTTGTGTGTTGAATGTGTTCAAGGGAAGCAACACAAGAGTGTTTTCAGCAAGGATACAGGTCATAGGACCAAGCATCTTCTTGAGGTGGTGTATTCGGACGTGTGTGGGCCGATGCAAGTCAATTCGTATGGAGGTAACCACTACTTTGTCACGTTTATTGATGACTTCAGTAGGAAGCTGTGGATTTATCTAATCAAGAGGAAGGATGAGGTGTTTGATATGTTCAAACGATTTAAATCCATGGTTGAGCGACAAAGTAGTCACAAACTCAAAATTCTCAAAACCGATGGAGGAGGAGAATTTACTTCGAGGGAATTTGGGAGTTATTGTGACGATGAGGGTATTGTGCGTGAGGTTGTACCACCCTATACGCCTCAGCAAAATGGTGTTGCCGAGAGAAAAAATCGGACGATTATGAACATGGTGCGTAGCATGTTGAAAGCGAAAAATCTTCCGAAAGAGTTGTGGGGAGAAGCTGTTTCTACAGCTGCCTATTTGATAAACAGGTGTCCTACAAAGAAGCTGGACAAGGTTACTCCAGAAGAGGTATGGTGTGGACACAAGCCAAGTTTGAGTCACTTGCGTGTTTTCGGTTCGGTAGCGTTTCGACATATTCCGGGTCAGATTCGAAAGAAATTAGATGACAAGGGTGAAATGATGCTGCTGGTTGGTTATCATCCTACCGGAGGCTACAAGCTGTTTGATATGAGTAACAAGAAGATTGTGATAAGTCGAGATGTGATCGTGGACGAGTTTCGGCAGTTTGACAGCAGAAAATCTGCCATATCAGTTCAGGAAATCGATTTGCCTCAAGATGAAATCGATTTCATGCAAGAAAATCAGCATTCTGGAGTTGCTGGAACTGGTTCTGGTGAGGTTGAAATCGATTTGCCTCAAGGTGAAATCGATTTCATGCAGGAAAATTTGAATTCTCAGCCTGCTGAAGGTACTGTACAACAACCTTTTGTAACCGAAACAGGTGAATCAAGTAGACGACCAACAAGGCAAAGAGGATTGCCTCAAAGACTCCGTGATTGTGAATTATTCCGAGATAGCGAGATCAACAATGAGGGTGATCTTATTCACTTCGCTCTAATGGCCGAATCCGAACCGGTGAATACGGAGGAGGCATTAAGCGATCCAAAGTGGATGTGTGCGATGAAAGAAGAACTGAATTCGATTGAGAAGAACAGTACTTGGATGTTGGTTGATTTACCGAAAGGTAAAAAGGCGATAGGTGTGAAGTGGGTCTACAAAGTGAAAGCGAATCCGAAAGGCGAGATAATCAAGCATAAAGCTCGATTAGTAGCGAAGGGATTTTTGCAAAAGGAAGGGATAGACTTCGATGAAGTGTTTGCTCCAGTTGCAAGGCATGAAACCATTCGGTTAGTTGTTGCGATGGCAAATAACAACAACTGGCCGTTGTATCAAATGGACGTCAAATCTGCGTTTTTGAATGGTCCACTTGATGAGGAGGTATATGTGAGACAGCCACCTGGTTTTGTGATCAAAAATCAAGAGGCAAAGGTCTATAAGTTGAGGAAGGCACTCTATAGTTTGAAACAAGCTCCAAGAGCTTGGAACAAACGCATAGATGGATTTCTTAGCGATGTTGGTTTCAAGAAATGCGTATCCGAACATGGAGTTTATGTGAAACCGGATGCAAGTGAGGGAGTAATCATTCTTTGTCTTTATGTGGACGATTTGTTGATTACCGGCAACTGTGAAAAGAACATTTCAAACTTCAAAGGAGAGCTTACGAAGAAATTTGAAATGAGTGATCTTGGTATCATGAAATACTTCTTAGGCATAGAGTTCCAAAGGACAAAATTGGGACTGCTCATGCACCAAAGAAGGTATGCCATGGAAATTCTGAAGAGGTGTGATATGGAGCATTGCAATGCTGCCACAACACCAACCGAGACACGATTATAGCTGTCCAAGAGTGAAGAAGAACAAGATACGGATCCTACTCAATACCGGAGATTGATAGGATCATTGCGTTACTTGTGCAATACGCGGCCAGATTTGGCGTTTAGTGTCGGTATTGCGAGTAGATTCATGGAGAGGCCGAAGGTATCACACTTGGCAGCAGTTAAGAGGATCCTTAGATATGTGAAAGGTACTCTTGGTTGTGGAATTTTGTTTCCGGCAAGCGACATGGGCAGAAGTTGTGAGTTACTCGGATACACCGATTCCAATTGGTGCGGAGATAAGGATGATCGAAAGTCTACGGCGGGGTATCTCTTTATGTTCGGTAAGGCACCAATCTCTTGGTGTTCGAAAAAGGAACCGGTTGTAGCCCTCTCTTCTTGAGAGGCCGAGTATATAGCAGCGTCGATGTGTGCATACCAAGCTGTGTGGCTGGTGAATCTATGTAAGGAGTTGGATAGCAGTAGAAATGGGGCTGTTTTGCTACTTGTGGACAACATTTCAGCGATAAACCTTGCTAAGAATCCCATAACACATGGGAGGAGCAAGCATATTGAAATGCGATTCCACTATTTGAGAGAATTGGTGAGCTCCGGACAGTTGCGTTTAGGGTACTGCAGAAGCGAAGAACAAGTCGCAGACTTGTTAACAAAAGGCGTGACAAGTGATGTGTTCAAGAGACTTGTGAAGAAGTTGAGCATGATGAGTGTGGAGCATTTGAATTAAGGTGGTGTATTGGAAGTCCTTAATAATTCAAATGCTTGATAGAAGCTTTAAAAAGCACTGCAGTGAAAACAACTTATTGGATAAGTTGTTTTGGAAATAAGCTGTTTTTGCAATTCTATTTTTTCTGTTATTCTTGGGCCTGTTTGTGGTTCCAATTTGTACCCTATAAATAGACATTGTATGTCATAGTTGAAAGGTTAATGCCATATGATTCAATTCTCTCAATCTTTCTCTATTTCTCTATCTCTCTATATTCACATTATCATCTTCATCTTTCTCAAACACACTGTTTTTCACCATTCCATTTCTGGTTTTTTCCAACATTTATGTGTAAACTTATTGTTAAACTAATTACTTTAGTAACTTTTATAAAAAAAATGATTTTAAATGGTTATGAATGATATTATAAAATATTTATGTGATTTTGTTCTTGAAATATGACAATTCATTATAAAACATTATTTTTATTTAATATTATATTTACTATAATCATTATTATAAATTAAAAAAAGCAAACTATAAATTCAATTTTCTTATAGGTAAACAATCAATAACCTTATTATTTGTCTTTAGTTTATTTATCTGACATAATATGAAAAATGTAAAATTGAAAAATCTAAAATTATTTAGAGGCATTATATTAAAAATATATTTTAAAATCTGTATTCTTTAATATTTAAAATTAAAAATATATTTGCAAGAAAAATAAAAAATAATGTCTATAATATGAAAATAATATGTATTAAACTTAATAAATAATTGTTTTATTCTAATGTCTTTTTAGTGGTTATCTTTGATTTAGATATTTAATTTTAAGGTGTTAAAGATGTGTATTTATTCTTAGTGTTAAATAAAATAAAATATTTATTTGCAATTATTATTAAATAAAATATTATTAACTTTATATAATTTTTATTTATTTTGTAAAATTTTAGGCTTAATTGTTTTTTAAATAGTTATTTTAATTTAATTAATGGAATTGTAAATTTTTTACTGATTTTATCGTTGATATAAATTAAAATATGAGTGCTTCTTTTAGACATTATTTTCAATATTTTTATTATACTTTTTATAGTAACTATTATAAAAGAAAAGAGTAAAGTATAATTCTCTTTGGAAAAATGCTATTCTCATATGTGAGAAATATTTTTTTTTGTTATTTGTCTGTAATTTCTAATCCGGTATTATATGAAAAATGCAATAATGAAGTATACGAACATCGAAAAAGATTGTGGCATACCTGTAGCGATAAATTCATGACCATCAAGCTATGGATAAACTTGACGTCAATAAAATCAGAGTCGCCACTGCACTTTTATTGTTTCCAAAGGAAAAGGGAAAAATACGAACAAAACCCAAAGATAAGAAGTTTTCAAATCAAAACTATTAAAATGCCAGAGATTACAGGTAAGGGAGTTGGTTACACAGATGAAAGCTGTTAACACCTAAAGTGTCCTAGATACTCCTAGGAAGCCATTTTTTTTATGTGTGCATGTGTTTTTGGTATAAATGATGTTTGAGAAAAATAGAGTGTGGGGATGAGAAAGGAATTTATTGATTATATTTTTGTGTTTGACAAAACCTTCGGTCTTGTGCCTACGTACCAACATAAAAATGAGGCATCAAAACCTCGTAGTTCGTGGTAAAAATTTCAAAGTTAGTGAATTACTTTTAACAAAAGGGTTCAAATAAGAAAAAGGCACAAAAGGCTTAAAAGTTGAATGAAGTTGTTAGTTCTTTTTGTCTTTTTGAAATGTTAAGTCAATATGATTAAGTTTATTTACAAATTTGATTTAAGAAAGGAGTTTGAAAATTCATTGGCATAAGGCCAAAGTTTCTAAGCACTAAAATATGTCTAAGTCTAAAATCACAGCAAAGAAGTTTTTGAAAAGAGAGAGAGATTTTTAAATTTAAGAAGTGAGAGGAGATGAAGAGGCTATCCTAAGCACAAATTTAAAAGTTAAGAGTTGAAAAGATCTAACCAATGGGATGCAATCCAACAGACAAGAATGTCATATAAAAACCCATTTTCCCTTTGGACTTTAATCAAGCAATCACCAATAAGCAATGAACAATATCAGACATCATGAACATCAAGGCATCAAATAAAGATAGCCACATCCAAGCAAGCAATCCAAAAACTAGCAGTCTTCTTTGTCTTCTTATGTATCAGATGAAATGTTCTTTGATCAACTCAAAGCAAAGTATCAGATACAAGGTCAAAATAACAATTAATACAAAGACAGAGTAAAGATAAATTCAAACAAGATCCAAGGCTTGCATCAGATGAAGACTCAACTCACAATAGTTTGATCTTAAAATGTTGGCATTGGCCAAGTCCTTTTTGCACAGGGAATGTTGCCTAGTTCTAAGTCCAAGAGTTCAGATCAAGATCAACAGTCCACCAAATGTTTTTTAGGGTTTTTTGTTGTTATTAGGTATTTTAAAGTCCTAAGATCACAAATAAAATCAAAATGAACAAACAATATATACAATCACAAGATATGACTCAAATGAGTAAAGTGAAAATGACATAAACATAAACAAGTTAAATGGAATGTAAATGGCAATGGATGATAAATGACTGAAATTTAAATTGCATAAAGTAAATGACTTGAAAGTAAAGCAATATTAACAAGAGTTAGTCAAATGTTAGTCAAGTGTTAGTGATAATTTTTTTTATTGATTAAGTCATTCTTTGGAGAATACTCAACCATTCTTTCACAAGCATGAACCCTTAAACCAAGACATCTTCCATGAGAAGGGCTCTAACTTGGATAATTCAACAAGTATGCCATTAACTCTCATGGAAGGAAAAAAGATCAAGTTTCCATACAATACCATGAAGAATGGGAGACTTACAATCTCACTTACTAGAATGCTATGCCTTTAGGATCAAATTTAGCTTTATGTTAAGCAATCGTAAATGGACTTATGTAGAAGTCACAACTATCTGAGGTCGGGCAATACAAATTTTAGGTGTTAGTACATGTTAGATATTTGGTATGATGAACCAAACTTCTAAAACATATCACACACTAAAAGAAAAAGATCAAAAGGGATGGACCTATCTCAGTCATACTTGTATATCTTCATCTGACACAAGGTCATTGATGAACCAATTAACCTTAAGACATTAGAGATGTCATTGGTCAAACGAGGGAATGAAAAAGAATAGGGATGAAGATGAAGAGGGAGGGGAAGATAAAAACACAAATTGATAAAGGGAGGATTTTATCAAATCAAAACCATTCATTCATTTTGGGAGATGAAATATACATTTCATCAATCCCCTAAATCCAATGGTTTTGATCCAACAAAAGTCAAATCAACCTTGACCAAGGCCCAAACAAATAGTCAAACATCACAAGACAATAAAAATGGCTCAACATAATTTTTACACATTTAATGAATTAAAAATCAATTTAAAAATGAATTATAATACTATTTAATTTTGTCCAAATCTAAAATCTCTTCAAAACATCAAATAAACGGCCAAGAGATTTATCATATGTCAAACAAGGTCAAAGGATCCTAGACAAAAAATTTCATGATTTTTGAAAAGTCAAAAGTATTTTTAAACAATTAAAAATATGCAAAAAATATTTAATTCATGAAAAATATCAAAATTAATCCAAAAAATGATTTTAATTCAGAATATGAAAGAGAAAAAAATTTAAAGATTTTTGGTGAAAGTCACATATTTCTTGGATTAAAAATGAAATTAATATGTTTAAAATCAGAAATTAAAGTAAAAATAGAAAAAACAAGGGTCATCAGATCTCCCTCATTAATTGAGATGGCAGATCTGATGGCCACACGCGCGCGTTCCATGATGGACCTAAGTCAAACAGATGTACGCGTGGTAATGCAAACTAAGGGTCCAGATTAGAACATTCAAACAGGATCAGATGGCCAAGAAGCGTGACAACACACCACCGGAGCTAGGGCTCCGGTCATCTTCTTCGGTGACCTCCATCAGACTGGTCCAACTTCATTTCAATGAAAAATGAAAAACAAGGACACTATTTCAAAGATAAAATGCTCGGGATCATGAATCTGGTCTCAATTTTCTCCAATTCCAAGTATATAAAAAGATACAGGGATTTGAATTTTGAGGATCATGAACTGAGTTGCTTCGATTTGACCTCAAAGCAACTTAATCTTGTTACCTATATTGGTAGGACTTCAACCAATCAAAAATCACAAATAATAGTGAAGAATTAAGAGAGAATCGAAGAGATGAAAATTCTGGAAAATCACCTTCGAGTGAGATTCAAACTTGCTTGATCTTGCTTCCAATTGGCCTTCGCTTGACTTCAGAAGCTTGTAGGAGTTGAATTGGATCAAGGAAAAGCTTGTATTCTTGGAGTTTCAATCTCAAAATAGAAGGAGATTTAAACCTCGATTTTCGAACGAAAACCTTCAAGATCATCCTTTAATGGTGAGGGTTTGGATTACAGGTTCAAAGCTTGGGCAAGAGGTCCTTAATTCTGAGCCATGAGGGTCTTATTTATAGGCAAGGCATTTAATTTTCACACACTCCCAAAATTGGCCAAAAATAGCAATTCACTTGCATGCTTTCATGGGCGTGTGATAGGCCTATGAAATGATGTGATCAGGTCCAAAATTCCTTGTGTGCAATGCTGAAATCATGTCATGTGCTCATGCAATGGAGATTGAAATGTGAATGTGAAATTCATCCAAATGAACCTTTGAAAAGAACCCATGTGCAAGTCCTCCAATTCTTGGTCAAATGGGATGATCTTAGACTTTTTGGAAAGGTGAGATCAAGGGGAACAACTTTCATGTTGAACACTTTTCCATTTGAGACTTGGATCATGATGAATTTTGAGATGGAAGTTTGGAAAATCAAACATATTTGAAAATTTTCTAAGTACCAAGTCAAACGTTCACTTCTTCCACCTTCATAAAAGTTGTATCTATTTCAAACCTATTAAATTTGGTCACAAATTTGACCTCATTTGGATTTGGCATGAACCAATTATGCATTTTAGAAGTTGAGGAAAATCACTTGTTCAATGGTAATGGCCCAAAATGACCTATAATATTTCCTCTTGGCACATGCATTTGAAAGTTGATTTTGAATTTATTCCAATAATAAAAGTTGTAAAGGACATCTTGAATTTGATCTTTAGACTTGAATGGATTTCATATCATAAAAATTGAGTAAGTTATGATCCTTGGAAGTTGACCTCCTAACTAGGGTTCAGACAAAATGACCTATAATCTTTCACCATAAAAATGATTTTCTAAGAAAAACTAGATCTTTACTTCAAAATTAAAGTTGTTTGTAATGTCATAAAGAGTAACGTTTCTCTTGGATCATTTTCATATGACAAAAGTTGTAGGAGATAGGGTCTAGGGAACCCCAGTTTTGACCAGTTGATTTTCTCTGGTCAACCACCATGAACCATCTTGCAAACTTGAAATTATCTTGATCTCTTGGACTCATGTAGGATCATATATGCATAATATGAAGTATCCCTTGAAATATTTGATAAAATTATGAAGAAACTTGTTGAGGAAGTCACATAAGATACTCAGATGAATTAGGGATTCCAAGGCAAACAAGCTTCAAACTCTTGATGATTTCTTGATCAAAATGATATGTGAAGACCATGGGGATCCATATATGTTGTCTAGAGTCAATGTGAACCATCTCTTGATTAGTATCCTTGCATTGAGGGTCTCAAACCCTAGATATGAGCTTGATGGAACATGGGTGAACACACACACTACCTACAAAAGAAGTAAACTATACATTGACATATTTTTGGCATTTTGGTTAGTACATAATGAAAAAAAAGTATGATACAGTCAAATGTGCTTGGTGATCTTTCCCAATGCAAACCCAATGAATGAGGGGTAAGGAGGATGTCAAGGTGTGATCCCAAAGCCAATGCATATTATGAGATGTCATGAGGGATCTTAGGGTCAAAATTGGGGTCTTATAGCTGCCCCTATTTAAGGAATTCTAACTGAGGATGTGAAGGTTAAAATCTTTGTATCAACTCAGTAGAATGGAATTAAATAACAACATATAGAAACAAATTTTGGTCCATAAGAGACCTCGTGATGCATATGATATGAAATGTTAAAAATAATCTTCGTGGGGAATATATTGTCATAAAGAAAAAGAATCCGGAGAGATATGAAAGTACACATGAGCGTAATGCATTCCATGAGGAAAACTCACTAGGGAGACAGAGACTCTATGGATAAAAGTTGTGCATAAGCAAGGCTACGACTTAAAAAATGTTGGAGATGCGAGGGGAATTTCCATGAAAATAAATCAATAGAAGGACTCGGTTGGGGATAAGGGAAATATGCAGGGGAAACAGGTAAATCAGAACAAAGCTGAAATACCTGAATCAAACTCAACTGGGGAAGAATGATCTTCATCACAGGAGTACCAGAAATATATCATCTATTACTGGTTACTGGGTAGGTAGATAATACACTCTGACAGAGGGACATCTGTTACCGCTTAGGGTAAACATATCAAGTATGACTCACTGAGGAAAAAGATGTGTATTCGTTACCGGTTACTAGGTAAGAATAACATGCAGGGAAAAAAATGATCAAATAGGATTTACAACTATCGGTTACTGGGTAGAAGACCAAAGAGAGAATATCCGTCACCGGTTAAAATGAACATATCAAGGATAGACTCAAAGGAAGAATATCCGTCATCGATTAAGATGAACATATCAAGGATAAACTGCCAGGGAAAAATAGGAATTATATCTATTGGTTACTGGATAGAAACCCAAAGAGAGAATATCCGTCACCGGTTAGGATGAACATATCAAGGATAACTCAAAGGAAAAAGTAGGATTTATATCTACTGGTTACTAGGCAGAAGAGCACAAAGAGGAGAAAATCAGTCATCGGTTAAGATGAACATATCAAGGATTAACTCTTTGGGGAATGAAATAGGGATTACAACTACCTTTTTACTGGGTAGAAAACCACAAAGGAAGAATATCCGTCATCGGTTAGGATGAACATATCAAGGATAGACTGCCTGGGGAAACGTGAAAACGAATCTGTTAGGGAAAGCAAAGGAAGTAGGTTATTTTTACTGGGTATTGGGTAAAAGTAAAGTACTCAAAACTCGAGAAGAATATTACCAGTTACTCGATAACAGGCTCTCAAAGAGACCAAGAATATCTATCTAGGTAGTAACTAGAAAGAAACGGTCAAACAAAGACTCAATCCAATAAGGATATAACTCAAGGGGAGTGGTTCCATCCAGATAATTAACTGGGGAGGAAACTGAAATAATGATCATCCACGAGGAAAATAACTCAGTGGGGAATGAGAAAGGTTAAACTCTTTCTGCTTAAGGGGTTGACACTCTACAATCGAAGGAGGACAGACGCACCAAACCTGCATGGGGGAAATAATATCACCGAAGCAGGGGGGTCAGAATAAAGGAATCAAATACAGTAAAATGCATAATGAAATATCTGATGGATGAATATGTATGTATATGATTGATGATTATGCCGACGAGACAACACAAAGGATACAAATATCACAAATTTGAATTATTGTTGCAATACTCGACTAATCTCAACAGAATGGAAACATCAACTGGAGAAAATGCTAGGGATGAACATAAGTCATCTAGCTCTGAATAACTCAACCCGGGATGGGGAGAGAGAGAAAATATCTGTTGAGGATCCAAATTATCAACTCTGCAGGGAATTTTAGGTCAATACTATATCAAATGAGACACAACCCTGCAGGGGACCGAACCAACATACTGCTCAGAATCCAAAACTATGGAGAGCGAGGGATCTCTGATATCTAAAGATGAACTCCACCGGGGAACACGAGAGATAAAACTTTGTATGAGGATCTAAGCAAAATACTGAGGATGCCATGACCAAGATCGCTGCATCCCTAAAAAAACATTAAATTCCTCTAGGAAATTACGAAATAAACCAATTCCAAGGAAAAGATAACCGAATCTGATGAACCTCCAAAGTTATGCAATACAAATATGCGAACAAAAACCAAATAAAGGTTCCAGATCTCCAAGGTCACAAATTGGAGGATATCAAAAGGCTACCGTAGCTGCGGGATAGGGATCGAACATCAACTCAAATCTACTGGGGATGTGAACCTACAACTCAGCTGGGGATGCCTGACCAACTGTTGGGAAGAAAAATTACTAAACCAACTGCTTGGGAAAGACCAACAAGGCTTTACACTTCAAGACTTACCTGTTCTCAGACTGCTGTTGATATTCCTTGCTGAAATCGATTATTCTTAAAGCAATTATTTTTATAATTTTTAAGAAAAAATAATTTTTATTCATTAATTCATTTCAAAATTATCATCATAAAAATTCAATTCTATTTAGTAGAAGTAAATAAGAGTAGAAACAATTAGATAAAAGCTCAACTTTATTTAATAAAATGGTAGTCTGTAAATGACAAGACTCCATAGATCTTTACAAAAGTTGAAAATGGTAATTTACATGGAGAAGGGCTACATTGAATACAATGATCACAACTTTTCATATCAACTTCAATATCCACTGTGCTTTTGGCTTCGGTTGAGAGTGATGAATCAAACCTAAAACGACTCGCTCAACACTGCCCTCGTGATTAGGACCAACTGAATGCATTTGCTTTCCATAATTCCTAATTTTTGCCTAGATTGCCCCAAGGTGGGGTACTCAATCTACCCGGATGAATTGTCTATTTTATGTCTCTAATTTTTTCCCGGATCTCCTTTTCGGGTTTTCAATCCACCGAGACGCTCATTTTTGCCTAAGTCGCTCTTTCAGGTTTTCAACTTAGCGAGCTGCTCTTTTCTTTTTTAGGCGAAGTATTTCTTGACTGCATCGGCATTCATAGGACGCGTGAACTCTTCACCATCCATTGTTGTAAGAATCAAAGCACCGCCTGAAAAGGCTCTCTTAACAACATATGGGCCTTCATCTTTAGGAGTCTATTTGTCCTTGGCATCAAGTTTGAAAGATAAAATCTTCTTGAGCACGAGGTCACCTTCTCTAAACACACGAAGCCTGACCTTCTTATCAAATGCCTTCTTCATTCTTTGTTGATATAACTGACCATGGCACATGGCAGTCAATCTTTTTTCTTCAATCAGATTCATCTGATCATATCTGGTTTGGCATCATTCAGCTTCTGTCAACTTGGGTTCCATTAGCACACGCAGCAACGGGTTCTCCACCTCTACTAGGAGCACAACTTCCATACCATAGACAAGAGAGAAAGGGGTTGCCCCTGTTGAAGTACAAACGGATGTTTGGTACCCATGCAAATCAAATGGGAGCATATCATGTTAATCTTTGTACGTCACAACCATCTTCTGAATGATCTTCTTGATGTTCTTATTTGCAGCTTCAACAACCTCATTCATCTTGGGTCTGTAGGGAGAAGAATTATGATGTGTAATCTTGAAGTGTTTACAAAGGGCTTCCACCATATTGTTATTCAAGTTCGATCCATTATCAGTAATGATCTTACTTGGCACACCATAACGACATATAATCTTATTCTTGATAAACCTTACAACAACTTGCTTGGTTACATTTGCATACGATGCCACTTCAACCCACTTTGTGAAGTAATTAATAGCCACAAAAATGAAATGATGTCCATTCGAAGCTTTGGACTCAATCATGCCAATCATATCAATTCCCCACATGGAGAAGGGCCTTGGGAGGAAATGACATTCAACAATGTCAGAGGAACATGGATCTTATCTGTGTAAATTTGACACTTGTGTCATTTCTTCACAAACTTGCAATAGTCAGATTTCATAGTCATCCAATAGTAACCTGCTCTGAATATCTTCTTTGCCATAACATGTCCATTGGAATGAGTACCAAAGTATCCTTCATGGACTTCAATCATCAATAAGTCTGCTTCGTGTCTATCCACGCATCTGAGCAAGACCATATCGAAGTTTCTCTTATAAAGCACATCACCATTCAGGTAGAAGTTGCCAGCTAATCTTCTCAAAGTCTTCTTATCTTTCAAAGATGCCCCAGACGGGTAAATCTAACTTTGGAGGAAACATTTGATATCAAAATACCATGGCTTTTCATCTTTGACTTCTTCAACATCAAACACATGAGTTGGCCTATCAAGACGCATCACAGTTAAATTGGGAACTTCATTCCAAAAATTTCACCATAATCATTGAAGCCAACGTTGCAAGAGCATTTGCCATCTGATTTTCATCTCGAGGGATATGAGAAATTCAACCTTTGTAAAGAAAGTTGAAATCCTCCTCGCATAGTCTCTATATGGTATCAAACCGGGTTGATTCGTCTCCCATTCGCCTTTGATCTGATTCACAATCAAAGTTGAATCTCCATAGACATTAAGATACTTTATTTTGAGATCAATGGCCTTTGCAATCCCCATAATGCAAACTTCATACTCAACCATATTGTTTGTACACTTGAAAGTCAACCTAGCTGTAAACGAAAAATGAGTGCCTTGAGGAGTAATAATCACTGCCCCAATGCTATTACCATACAATATAACAACTCCATCAAATACTATGCCCCAACGGGAACCAGGTTCTAGCCCTTCTTCAAGAAATGGTTCATCACAATCTTTCATCTTCAGGTATAAAATCTCTTCGTCAGGAAAATCATACTGCACTGACTGATAGTCTTCAATCGGTTGGTGAGCCAAATGGTCAGCCAAGACGCTACCCTTGATAGCTTTCTGAGGTCGGTATTCAATATCATACTCGGATAACAACATCTGCCAACAGGCAATTCTCCCAGTTAAAGCAGGCTTCTCAAAAATGTACTTGATTGGATCCATTTGGGATATCAACCAAGTAATATGATTCAACATATACTGGCGCAGACGCTTAGCAGCCCAAGCCAATGCGTAACATGTCTTTTCAAGCATAGAATAGTGAGTCTCACAGTCAGTGAACTTCTTACGGAGGTAGTAAATTACATACTCTTTCTTTCCAGATTCATCTTGCTGACCAAGAACACAACCCATACTCTCATCAAGGACAGTCAAATACATGATCAACGGTCTTCCTTCAACATGCGCAAACATAATCGGAGGTTCAAGCAAATATTCTTTAATACTATCAAAAGCTTTCTGGCAGTCTTTGGTCCAATCACAAGACTGGTCTTTCCGAAGAAGCTTGAATATAGGCGCACATGTGGCAGTCATATGTGATATAAATCTTGAGATGTAATTCAAGCGACCGAGAAAATCTCTGACTTGCTTCTCAGTTTTGGGCGCAAGCATTTCTTGTATTGCTTTGACCTTGGCAGGATCAACTTCAATATCCTTCTCGCTGACAATAAAGCCCAACAACTTACCAGAACGAACACCAAAAGTACACTTATTGGGATTCAAGCGGAGTTTGTATTTCCTCAAACGCTGGAATAACTTCAACAAATGCTCAACATGTTCTTCTTCATCACTTGATTTGGAAATCATATCATCGACATAAACTTCAATCTCTTTATGCATCATATCATGAAAAAGAGTGGTCATAGCTCTCTGGTATGTTGCATCATCATTCTTTAAACCAAAAGGCATCACTCTATAATAGAATGTTCCCTAGGGTGTAATGAATGTGGTATTCTCCATATCTTCATGTGCCATCTTGATCTGATTATAACCGGAAAATCTGTCCATAAATGAAAATACTTTGAATTTAGCTGTATTGTCTACCAACATGTCAATGTGTGGCAGAGGAAAATCATCCTTCAGACTAGCTTTGTTCAAATCTCTATAATCAACACATATGCGGACTTTTCCATCTTTCTTTGGTCACCCACTGTGGATACTCGGAGGTAACAAGAAAACCATCACTAATCTGTTTTTGCACTTCCTCTTTGATTTTAACTGCCATATCAGGATGAGTTCTTCTCAACTTCTGCTTGACCGATGGACAATCTAGCTTCAACGGTAATCTATGCTCCACAATCTCAGAATCTAAATCAGGCATGTCTTGATAGGACCAAGCAAGCACATCCGAATATTCTCGAAGAAGATCAATCAACCCCTTCTTAGCTTCTGGACCTAGTTGAGATCCAATCTTGACTTCCTTCACATCATCCTCGGAACCCAAGTTGACCAGTTCAATCTGCTCTTCAAACGACATAATGGCTTTTTCCTCGTGCTCAAGTAAACAAGATAACTCATCAGATACTTCATCATCATCAGTCTCTTCCTCAGCTTCAAACATAGGGAAACCAAAGTTTGGAGAGGGAATAGGATCATTGTATTCAATGAGTTTGAGAACCAACCTGCATAATGATTTGATATTTTTATTTTAGAGAAATGGATTGTGACCAAATATTATGCATATGGAAGATTATTATTTATTTATGTTTTTTGTGATTACCATTTTCAGAAAAGCAAAAAGTAAAAATAAAACATCATAGATGTGGATGAATAAAATTGTATTTTATTGATGATAATAATAAAAGTGTCCAACAATGTTCACTTCTCCCTTAGGCATAGGAGAAGGATTTTTCTTAAAAATGAAAACAAATTACTTAAAGCGATGAATAACAGTAGGAACATCAACAACAACCCAATTGTTGCAAGTTTGGCCATGCGTCAAAAAGTTAGCACAAGCTTCATCTTCATCATCACTTTCTTCAATCACGGCAGCTGAGTGTTGATCATTCCCATAAATGAACCCTCCACTATGGAAACTTGGTTGCATAACTTCAGCTCTGATGTTGAACGATCTTGATTGAAATCCCAATCCAACCCTATTCTTGTTCTCAATAATCTATATCATACGACCCCATTGATCCATGTTGCCAGTCTCAATAGCCTTTTATGCATCTTTTAAAGAAGACATGGGTGTCCCAGTTTCCTTCTCCTCAGCAATAAATAAGGCTTGGAACGATGTTCCAACCTCCCCCTCAGCTTCAACATATGTAAAAGATGACAGGTGGCTCACCAATAATGCCTTTTCTCCACCAACAACGAGAAGCTTTCCGTTTTCCACAAATTTCTTCTAGTGTAGAGTATACGTCACAACTCCTGCTTCATGAATCCATGGCCTTCCCAATAGACAACTGTAGACCGGGTGGATATCCATTACCTTGAAAGTAATATGGAAATCACTCGAACCTATCTTAACTGAAAGATCCACTTCACCAATGACAATTTTCCGAGAACCGTCGAACGCTTTAACAATCACGCCACTGTACCTCATTGGGGCGCCTTGGTAAAAAAAAGTCTTGACAGAGTTGATTTCGGAAGCACATTCAAAGATGACCCAGTGTCAACCAACACATTGGACATAGCGTCCTCCTTACAATTCATCGAAATATGCAATGCCAAATTATGATTTCTGCCTTCCTCAGGAAACTATTCATCACAAAAGCTCAGATTATTGCAAGAAGTAATATTGGCAACAATATGGTCAAAATGATCCACAGTCACATCATGCTCAACATAAACCTGCTCTAGCACTTTCTGCAATGCCTCTGTCATACGGTGAACTGGACTTTTTGTGTTTTGCTTTTTATCGCAATGTCGCGGTTAGCAAGAGTCGCCACCGACTTTTCTTTTATCCAATAAGGAAAGGTGGAAAAGAACAGGAAAGACCTTAATTTAGATTTTGGGTTCGGGAGGTACATTATACAAAGGGAAGGTGTTAGCACCCTTTGTATCCATGGTTATCCATGGGCTCTTAATTGCTCGATCACTTATATTATTTTTGTCTGAAAAAAAAAGTGTTTGTGAATTGTTTGGAAAATTGTTTTTGGAAAGAGAATTTAACTTTGTAATGATTCTTGTATGAATATATACAAAGTAGTTATCTCGTTTAGTTTTGAAAATTGTTTAGAAAAATATAACTCGGTAATGATTCTAGTATGAATGTATACCAAGTGGTGATTTTCTGAAGGTATTTTGAAAGGTGTGAGGTGTGAAAAAATGTTTTAGGTTGTGAGCCAGCAATTAAGAGTTATACCGACCCAAGGTCTTTATGAGTATTTCCTATCCTTATGAGGGTAAAACTGTCCTTATTATTGAGAAATAAGTAGTTTTATCCTTTGGATGTAAAAGGGTCATCGTAGGGTCATCGATTGGTCATTGAAGGCAACAGTTACGAGGATACCTTAGCATTCGAAGGGACTATCATCTTTTAACCGTAGGCAACATCGGAGGGTCATCGAGGGACAAAGTTGTATATTCGAAGGCAACATCCGAGGGACTATAATTTATTTTATGATGATTTAACCGAAGGGTCTTTGCTAAGGGTATCCCCACGTTCGCGGGACATGACCGTAATATCGTAATCGTAAGGCAACAAAGAGAGGTCCAAGATCACTTATTCAAAGGCAAAGTTTTACAATTAATTATATAATTAGGATGAAACTCCACATTAAAATTATTAAAAATAATATATTAAAAAATTAATACATTAGAAATTAATACATTAAAAATTAATTTAGGGTGAAACTCCACAAGGGTATCCCACAAATAAAGTGGAATACCTAGCCAATAACCTTTTCCTGGGATATGTGAACCTTTACGAAACTCAAAAAAAGAAACATGTCAGAACACCAAATCAGGGTGCAATCGAAGATTACACCGGAGAAATATCACAACAATAAATAGGATAGGATGAATAATGCATGGCTATGATAAAAACATAAAAAAAACAGACTAGAAGAATCAGGTACTGTCTCGTTCGCCTCTGCCTCGCCTAGCGAAGGCCACGGATTTTGAATTTGAAAACAGCCCCATGTTAGGAGCTTTGAATTTTATGGCATTTTATCACAGGAATAACATGGTCAAACATTCAGGGTATTCAGGCGTATTTAGATTCCCATACGAAAGCAAATTATATATCAACATTTAATCATGATACATTATATATGTAGATATGGTCAATTGAAAGTATAAACAATAGAGATACGCAAACCTGTTTGCCAATTCAAGGTTGAAGGGATTGACCACTTGTAGTATCGGAATAAGTTAGGCAGCGGGAATTGGACGGCGATGGCTTCGGTGCAGATGGGCTGCCTTCAGGGTTTCTTTACTCTGAATTCTCCGGGTAGGCAGGGTTCCTATGCCAAAGTTTCTATCCGTCCTTCTCTGTTCTCTCTCTTTCTTTTTCCTCAAGGTTTTGTTCCAAGGAAACCTCAGAGTGTTTTGCTTCTCTTCCTTCTTTCTCCAGTGAATCTCCCAGTGTAAACTCCAAGTCTCCCTACTGAAACTTCAGTATTTATAGACTAATTTCGTGGGTAATGGGCTTGGAATGAGGGAGACCCAAGTCCAAAATAATTTGTTATATTTTATTTATTTATTTATTTTAATTATTTAATTAAAAAAAAAATTTCTCTTTTTTTTTTTTTTTTTTTTTCGTTTTTTTTTTTTCGTTTTTTTTTTTTTAAGGAAAAATGATGGGTAATTTTTGGGGTATGACAGCTGCCCCTGTTCAATATTCTTGAACCGAGAGAGTTAGGATGGCGTGTATGCCATTCGTGGTCTGGAGGTGGAAGATTATTGAACACTAGAATGCCCCAAAAATTTGCACTTGAGAATCGACAGTTGGTCTTGATGGAGATGGGCTTAAAGATGCCATCCGGGAGGTTTGATGACGAAAGCTTCAGATCGCGCCGTATATTAGGCCAATTTGAAGACATGGGTGCCACACTGGGTCGTACGTTAGACCGTATAATGAGTCATCCATTAGGCTGCCGACTTCGCTGGGGAGTCGGAGTGTGTCATATGCTGTTGGGGATAAAGGATCAGAATGGACCATACGCTAGATCGTATCTGAGTTGCAGAATGAGCCGTACGTTAGGCTGAATCTGATGACGAAAGGGGTAGTCGTACGTTAGACTACACTTCAGAAATGTACCGTATGTTAGGTAGCATCTGAGGGGATGGACATCCGAACGGGTCGTACGTTAGACCGTCGCAGAATGAGTCGTCTGTTAGGCCGCATCTGATGATGAAAGCGGTAGTCGTACGCCAGACTACACTTCAGAAATGTACCGTACGTTAGGTAGCATCTGAGGGTTGTAAGATCCAAACGGGTCGTACGTTAGACCGCGTTGGAGTTGCTGGAGTTCAGAATGGATCGTACGCTAGATCGTATCTGAGTTGTAGAATGAGCCGTCCGTTAGGCTGCATCTGAAAAAGAAAGTAGTCGTACGCTAGACTACACCCCTGAATGTACCGTACGCTAGGCAGCATCTGAGGATTTGAAGGTCCAAATGGGTCGTACGTTAGACCGCATTGGAGTTGCTGAAGAAGTCATATGTTGGGCTGAATCAGAATGAACCGTACGTTAGGCTGTATCTGATAACCTGTATATGTTGTACTTGCAATAAATGTCTGGGATGGGCTTAGAGATGCCATCGTTAGGAGGATATCGAAGTGTTGTCAGAATGAATGTTCCCATGAACTGTATTTGAAATATGTATCTGAATCTTGAATGTGATTGATAAAGGTATCTGTCTGAATGAACCTTCTACTTTGACTATATCAGGAGGATAATTAACCTGCAAAGAAAAGTTAGCTTCATGCTATGTCATGATGTATGAGATGTTTCGTGTTATGCTAAAATAAATGTGAATGTTGTATGCATGCGTATGCTGTGAAATGATGTAATGAATGAGTTATGCGTATGAGAAGTTCTGCTTGGGGATTCTACTGGGGAAAATAAATCCCCATCTACTGATTTGAGACATTTGTGTCGATGACCCTTTCTCGGCTGGGGATGCTTGATTTCTGTCTGATGGTGGAAATATTCAACAGAGCCTGGCTGGGGATGGATGAGATGATCAATCTGTCTGGTGACGCCGACCTCTGTTGGGGAGTAACTGGCTGTGCCGGGGAATACTGCTAATTTCTTCTGAGGAATAACAGACTTGCTGGGGGAATAGAATTGGTAGCGGATTCATTGGAAGCATGGTTAGACCTTCTCCTCGATCCTGAAGTCGGGTAGTAATTGCTATTGCTATTCTACGCATATATTTTGGTAAACATTTATCATATTCAAATGCACATATTAATTCAAATTAAATCAATGGACATTTACGCAACCAAAACAGAAAAGTAAAAACAAAAGCATCTTTTTTTTGAAAGAGGGTTGTATTGATTTTGAAAGGAGGCCTATAAACAGGCAATTTGTGTACAAGGAGACAGAAATCCTAGTAAGAGGAAATTGTCGAAAACAAAGAGAAAGCTATGTGGAAGAAGTCCTATTGATTTTAAGCCTACTACTGTCATTATGTCTTCGAGCATCTCATCCCTTGCTGTCGGATAGAAGTGATTGGCTTGGTCAGTCCCTCGAACTTGGATGAAAGTTGACTGAGAACGGGACATAGTCATACGCTTTAATCCCTAATTTTTGCCTGGACCGCCTTTTCAGGTTTTCAGTCCACCAGGATACCCTTTTTTGCCCAAGCCGCCTTTTCAGGTTTTCGACTTGCCGGGTGTACATTTTTTTTTATATATCCCTAATTTTTGCCCGAACCCTTTTGGTTCGCCGGGATGCCCTTACTTTTGCCTAGATACGTCGATCTAGCGGGTCTCTTTTATGCGTAGTATTTTTTAACTATGTCCGCGTTCACGGGATGTGGGAAGTCTTCACCATCCATTGTAGCGAGTATCATGGCTCCACCTGAGAATACCTTCTTAACTACAAATGGCCCTTCGTATGTGGGAGTCCATTTGCCTCTGGGGTCAGTTTGTGGTAGGATGATGCGTTTGATTACCAAGTCGCCAATTTGATACACTTGTCTCTTGACCTTTTTGTTGAATGCCCTGGTCATGCGCTTCTGATATATCTGCCCGTGACAAACAGCCGCAAGTCTCTTCTCATCAATCAGATTTATCTGATCGAGTCGAGTCTGAATCCATTCATCTTCATCTAAGCCCGCCTCTTTCATGATTCTTAGAGAGGGAATCTGAACTTCCACTAGTAAGATGGCTTCCATTCCATAGACTAAAGAGAACGGAGTTGCCCCTGTCGTAGTGCGCACTGAAGTGCGATAACCGTAAAGAGTAAAGGGTAACATCTCATGCCAGTCTTTGTATGTTACTGTCATTTCTTGCATGACCTTCTTGATATTGTTAGCAGTCCCCACGGCGCCGTTCATCTTTGGCCGGTACGGAGAAGAGTTATGGTGTTTTATTTTGAACTGCGTGCAGAGTTCAGTAATCATCTTGTTGTTCAAATTAGTACCATTGTCAGTGATAACTCTTTCAGGAGACAGCAGGTTTCTCAAATAGGTATTTGATAGAATCCATCTTAGAAGTCAATAAGGTGGTATGATTCAACATATACTGTCTTAGTCGGCGAGCAGCCCAGGCCAAAGCACAACAAGCTTTCTCGGGCTGTGAGTATCTTGTTTCACAGTCGGTACCTTTTGCTAAGGCAGTATATGGCATGCTCTTTTCGACCAGACTCGTCATGTTGCCCCAACACACCTCATTGAATTTTCTAACACGGTCAAATACGTAATTAAAGGTCTTCCTTCAACTGGTGGCATCGGAACTGGAGGTTCTTGGCGATATTTCTTGATTTTGTCATAAGCTTCTTGGCATTCATCATTCCATACCATCTCTTGATTTTGTCTCAGTAATTTGAAGATGGGTTTGCAGGTAGCAGTCAAGTGTGGAATGAATCGGGCAATGTAATTCGAGTGCCCCAAGAAACCCCAGATTTACAATTTCAATTGATTCCTCATGCGGCTGTATAGTCTTTTCTTCTCGCAGTAGTCGGGCAAGTTCTCCAGGGACTTCACAATCTTCCTCGCTTCCATCCTCGGCTTGGTAGATCGGATTTTCAAAGTCATAATGAACAGTAGCAGAGTCATTACCAACAGGATCCAGAGTGGATATGGATCGGCAAATTGTTACGTGAGTGTGTGCAAGAAACATAGCTTGTTTGAAAAATGACAGGAAAGATAAAGAGCGCAATATTTGAATGCAAAAAGTCCATTGATCTATTGAATATGAATATGCTTATGAAAATGACAAACCCCTAACAAATTAGCCATTGTGCCTCGGGCATAGACACAATGCTTTAAGAAGTTTGATTGTAAAAGAAAATTAAAATTTGCAATTCTAGAATAAACAATAACAATTACTCCTGACTAAAGGAAATCGGGATAATGTCTTCAGTCTTCCAATTGTTGAGTCCGTCACCAATTGTTGGGAAAATCCAGCTATCCAAGTCGCAATCACTATCAGCATCTTCCATAGCATTAATCTGATTTTTGACTATCTTTCCAGAGTTAAACCCCAGGCCAGCTTTATCAGACTTGTACGGTACATTGATCAGTTGACCCCAACCAGCACGATCACCATTTTCAATCGCGGCTTGAGCATCTTTCAGAGAGATCATGACAGGGGGAGCACGAACAACCTTGGGCACAAGGGGAGTTGGCTTAAGGACAGGACTGGGTGGAGGAACCACTTCAAATGACTGAGAAGGAGTCTCAAAGAATTCACCATCCATCTCGACGTATTTGAAGGCTTGCACACTACTGACAATATACTCTTCTTCTCCACATACAGTGACAACCATGCCTGCTATTGGATACTTCAGCTTTTGATGAAGTGACGAAGCTACCGCACCTGCCCCATGGATCCAAGGGCGCCCCAACAAGCAGGAGTAGGCGGGACGAATGTCCATCACGTGAAAGGTAGTGTTGAAGACTTGAGGTCCTATCTTGATAGGGAGAACCACTTCACCATAGACAACACTCTTCGCACCATCGTAAGCACGCACCACAACATCACTAGGTTTCAGTTCAATGCCTTTGTAGTCAAATTTATCGAGTACAGCTTTCGGGAGCACATTCAAGGAAGAGCCGTTGTCGATCAACACGTGAGCCAGGGTGATCCCCTCACACTCGATGGAGATATGCAGAGCTTTATTGTGATTCTTTCCTGCTGGCGTCAGGTCAGCATCGGAAAAGCCTAGGCCATTGTCAACAGTCAAATTAGCAACATAATGTTCGAATTGATCGACGGATGTTTCTTGAGGCACATGAGCGGTCTTCAAGAATTTCATCAATGCATTGGCATGGGATTCAGAGGATAATAACAAGGACAACATTGAGATTTTAGACGGAGTATGCCCCAATTGTTCCACTACATCAAAATCGCTCTTACGGATGATTTTCAGCATCTCTTCCATTTCCTGTTTGGCAACATCTTCAGAAGTAACTTCGACCGATGTCTCTGACTGAGGAGGATTGACTGGTCTTTTTCCTCGAATTTCGGGAGCGGGAGGTGAGATTTCTGGGGAGTAGATCCTTCCACTTCGAGTAACTTTACTAGTCCCCACAATATCATTAGGATTAGCAGAACTACCAACCTGCTTTATGCCATGGATGTAAACGTCGCCTCCATAGTTCCGCGGAATAGCTTTGCTGGAGGAATATGGCACAGGGCCAGGTGCGGTAATAATCAGGGGAGCCACTTTGGGCTCAGCGGTAATCTTCACAGGCACTCTAGTAGCGGTAATCTTCACTGGAGCTTTGGACCTAGCAATCACAGATACCTCTTCAATAGAATTGTCCACCTTAGGAACCCTTTCAAATAGAATTGTACGATCATCCATCAGCCGTTGAATGCCGTTCTTCAACTTCAAACAATCATTGGGTCGGAGTACACAGAGATCGCAATCTTCAGCACAACCTGGAAATAAACCAGCTTGCAATAAATTCTTCTTAACGATCAGGAGAGGAGATGCTAAATCAGCAACGTCAGTAACGTGAGAATTGTCGTCCACAACATTAACATTCTGGTCATGATTAGGCATAGGTGCTGTGATGACATTGGGGGTCGCCGGAGGATCAAATTCAATTTCTCCAGCGTCGATCATATCCTGAATCTTGTTCTTCAACAACCAGCAATCATTCGTATCATGCCCGGGGCTATCGGAGTGATAGGCACACCTGGCGTTGGGATTATAACGAGGAGAAGTAGTGTTGGGATTTGCAGGAGGGCCTCTGAGGGTAATCAAATTGGCCTTTAACATACTCTGCAGTGCTTGGGTTAAAGTCATATTGATCTTGGTAAACTGTCTTCTCGACCTGTCTTGTCTGTGTTGGAAGTTCTGAGATGGCGGTGCGGCAATTGTAACTGCCCCAATAGTATGGTCACGATTCTTCTTGTTATGCTTCCTCTCACTGTGCACAGCATTTGATTCATTCTTTCCCTGATAGGACTTTTTGGTGCTTGCAGAAGTAGCTGCCTGTATCTTTCCACTTCGAATGCCGCTTTCAACCCGTTCACCTGTCAAGATAAGTTCAGTGAAACCTGACGAGGAACTTCCCAGTAGATGGCTGTAGAATGGGCCAGTCAGTGTACCCATGAACATGTCCACTAACTCTCGATCAGTCATAGGGGGTTTGACTCTGCCAGCCAAATCTCTCCACTTTTGAGCATATTCTTTGAAACTTTCTTTAGAGCCCATAGTCATATTTTGTAGCTGTAGCCGAGTAGGCGCTAACTCAGAATTATACTGGTAGTGCTTGTAGAAAGCTGTTGCTAAATCAGTCCATGTGCGGATGTTAGAGCTCTCAAGCTGATAATACCACTCTAACTGTGTGCCAGACAGACTCTCTTGGAAGAAATGGATCCACAGTTTCTTATCAGTAGTGTGCGGCTGAATCTTTCTCACATAAGCCCTTAGATGCATCTGAGGACAAGAGGCACCATCATACTTAGTGAAAATGGGAACCTTGAATTTGCGGGGAATGACCACATCAGAGACCAGACCCAAGTTTTCGAAATCCAGACCGGGCACTTTCTGCCCCTCCATAGCTAGCATACGTTCTTCCAGCAACTTGTACTTATCATCCTTCGGAGAGTACTGTTCATGTTCATAATCTTCATCGTCGTCCTCAGAATTGACGAGATTAGGATTCTCATCTTCCGAATCATTCTCGGTCTCTTCTTCTGAATCCTTCGGAATTCTAATCTTGACTCCTGTAACCTGTCCCTTAAGCCTTCTCCCCGGGTTGATGTAACCCACAGGTTTCTGGTCCTTCTTCTTCTCCATCAAAAGAGCTTTCAGTTCTTCTTGCCCCTTAGATAAGCTCAGCATCATTTCCTGGAATTGAGCATTCTGGGCCTGGAGATCTTTGACAGTTTGTTCGAGAGCCATTGTTCAATCTGTTTGAATCTGCTGGAATCTGTTTGATAGGAAAATCGTGAGAACACTGATCCTTTAGAATACCTGTTATGCGATGCAATGCAATGTATGAAATGTTTTCAAGGACTTTCGGGATTTAACTTTGCATAAACTAACAAAAAGAGCTTTTTTTTTTTTCTTTTCTCTTTTGTTTTTGCTTTTGTTTTTGTTTTTTTCTGTTTTTTTTTAGCAGAGTTAAATCCCTAAATCCTTGAAATGGTTAGTACAATGCCATGATGTTATGATGTTATGTTGTTATGATGTCATGTTGTTAGATAAATAACAAGCACAAGCAAGTCACACAACAATCACCCCTAGGTTTTAAGGCTTGCGTGAGTTCCATAGGTAAATACCCTCCCCACTGAAGTTTGGTTGGTTCAACCTGTCTTAGAATAGTAACCGGGTTCTAGAAGGATCTCAAATCATTGACCTTTCCTTAAGTCCACTTCAGTGCAACACCAAGTGGTTGACCGAAGCTTCCCTAAAGTCCAATCTCAAAGAGTGTAGTATCGAGTCTCAACCAACTCCAGTCGGAACCGAAGCCAGTTATCTCACTACTTTCTAATGGCCAGGATGAGTCAATTAGGGTTCTAAAGGTCTGGTTAATGCTTTTATGACACCACGCGAATGCCAAATATTTCCTCAACTAACATGAGGAACATCAGGACATCCAAAGTGCCACATTAACCGTAGCCATCATTTTGACCATTCCAGTATACGCCGGACAGTCGCGATGATCTCTTGCTACTTACCTAAGGTACACTAGATCCGGGTGTAGGATCTTTCACTCAAGCATAACATACCCAAGCAATCCCTTAAAAATAAATCAGACAAATTGAATAAGTGATATTGTTTTTAAGGTAACCTCTCTTTTTAAATATTTAGGCTCCCCAGCAGAGTCGCCAGTTCTGTCATACGGTGAACTGGACTTTTTGTGTTTTGCTTTTTATCGCAATGTCGCGGTTAGCAAGAGTCGCCACCAACTTTTCTTTTATCCAATAAGGAAAGGTGGAAAAGAACAGGAAAGACCTTAATTTAGATTTTGGGTTCGGGAGGTACATTATACAAAGGGAAGGTGTTAGCACCCTTTGTATCCATGGTTATCCATGGGCTCTTAATTGCTCGATCACTTATATTATTTTTGTCTGAAAAAAAAAGTGTTTGTGAATTGTTTGGAAAATTGTTTTTGGAAAGAGAATTTAACTTTGTAATGATTCTTGTATGAATATATACAAAGTAGTTATCTCGTTTAGTTTTGAAAATTGTTTAGAAAAATATAACTCGGTAATGATTCTAGTATGAATGTATACCAAGTGGTGATTTTCTGAAGGTATTTTGAAAGGTGTGAGGTGTGAAAAAATGTTTTAGGTTGTGAGCCAGCAATTAAGAGTTATACCGACCCAAGGTCTTTATGAGTATTTCCTATCCTTATGAGGGTAAAACTGTCCTTATTATTGAGAAATAAGTAGTTTTATCCTTTGGATGTAAAAGGGTCATCGTAGGGTCATCGATTGGTCATTGAAGGCAACAGTTACGAGGATACCTTAGCATTCGAAGGGACTATCATCTTTTAACCGTAGGCAACATCGGAGGGTCATCGAGGGACAAAGTTGTATATTCGAAGGCAACATCCGAGGGACTATAATTTATTTTATGATGATTTAACCGAAGGGTCTTTGCTAAGGGTATCCCCACGTTCGCGGGACATGACCGTAATATCGTAATCGTAAGGCAACAAAGAGAGGTCCAAGATCACTTATTCAAAGGCAAAGTTTTACAATTAATTATATAATTAGGATGAAACTCCACATTAAAATTATTAAAAATAATATATTAAAAAATTAATACATTAGAAATTAATACATTAAAAATTAATTTAGGGTGAAACTCCACAAGGGTATCCCACAAATAAAGTGGAATACCTAGCCAATAACCTTTTCCTGGGATATGTGAACCTTTACGAAACTCAAAAAAAGAAACATGTCAGAACACCAAATCAGGGTGCAATCGAAGATTACACCGGAGAAATATCACAACAATAAATAGGATAGGATGAATAATGCATGGCTATGATAAAAACATAAAAAAAACAGACTAGAAGAATCAGGTACTGTCTCGTTCGCCTCTGCCTCGCCTAGCGAAGGCCACGGATTTTGAATTTGAAAACAGCCCCATGTTAGGAGCTTTGAATTTTATGGCATTTTATCACAGGAATAACATGGTCAAACATTCAGGGTATTCAGGCGTATTTAGATTCCCATACGAAAGCAAATTATATATCAACATTTAATCATGATACATTATATATGTAGATATGGTCAATTGAAAGTATAAACAATAGAGATACGCAAACCTGTTTGCCAATTCAAGGTTGAAGGGATTGACCACTTGTAGTATCGGAATAAGTTAGGCAGCGGGAATTGGACGGCGATGGCTTCGGTGCAGATGGGCTGCCTTCAGGGTTTCTTTACTCTGAATTCTCCGGGTAGGCAGGGTTCCTATGCCAAAGTTTCTATCCGTCCTTCTCTGTTCTCTCTCTTTCTTTTTCCTCAAGGTTTTGTTCCAAGGAAACCTCAGAGTGTTTTGCTTCTCTTCCTTCTTTCTCCAGTGAATCTCCCAGTGTAAACTCCAAGTCTCCCTACTGAAACTTCAGTATTTATAGACTAATTTCGTGGGTAATGGGCTTGGAATGAGGGAGATCCAAGTCCAAAATAATTTGTTATATTTTATTTATTTATTTATTTTAATTATTTAATTAAAAAAAAATTTTCTCTTTTTTTTTTTTTTTTTTTTTCTCGTTTTTTTTCGTTTTTTTTTTTTTTTTTTTTTAAGGAAAAATGATGGGTAATTTTTGGGGTATGACAGCCTCCCTATGTGCTTCAGAATTCATCAATAGTGACAGCACAGAGATCTTTGACGGAGTTTGGAGCAACTGCTCCACAACATTGAACTCACTTCTTCTAGTCAATTTCAACACTTCATCATCATCGTTAGCCTTCAGTTTGTTGGATTCACTAGACTGACACATTGAATTACTAACCGAATTCGCTATTGGAATCTCTGCCTTCTTACTTGCTGAAACATCTTCTACTTCTTTCGGAAATACCGGACCGAACACACGACCACTACGGGTCACCTTTGTAATATCAACAATATTCACCACAGAGTCTGCAACTAGTAGAGGAACCTCTTGACCATTTTCTATCATTGTGGCATTGTATTGATATGGCACAACTTTATTGGATGCATGCGGAACAGGGCACGTTAACCATATTACCAACGACGATATCGATCTGTTGACATTGTTGTTGTTGCTGCTATCAAATTGGATAATTACCCGCTCAGTGGTCTTGAATACTGGTACAATCACGTTCACATTATCTCATTTGGATTTGGCATGAAGGAGTTATGCATTTTAGAAGTTGAGGAAAATCAATTGTTCAATGGTAACAACCTAAAATGACCTATAATGTTTCCTCTTGGCACATGCATTTGCAAGTTGAATTTGAATTTCTTCAAATAATAAAAGTTGTATAGGACATATTTAATTTGATCATTAAACTTGAACGACTTTCATCTCATAAAAATTGAGAAAGTTATGGTCCATGGAAGTTGACCTCCTGACTTCGGTTCAGACAAAATGACATATAATCTTTCACCATAAAAAGTGACTTTACAAGAAAAACTAGCTCTTGACTTAAACATTAAAGTTGTTTGGACTTAAACATTAAAGTTTTGACCAGTTGGCTTTCTGTGGTCAACCACCATGAACCATCTTGCAAACTTGAAATTCTCTTGATCTCTTGGACTCATGGAGGATAATATATGTGTAAGATGATGTAATAGTAAGTATCCCTTGCAATATTTGATCAAATGGTGAAAAACTTGTTGAGGAAGTCACACAAGATACCTAGATGAATGAGGGCTTTCAAGACAAACAAGTTTCAAACTCTTGATGACTTCTTGATCAAAATGATATGTGAAGACCATGGGGATCCATATATGATGTCTAGAGTCAATGTGAACCATCTCTTGATTAGTCTCCTTGCATTGAGGGTCTCAAACCCTAGATATGAGCTTGATGGAGCATGGGTGAACACTAGGGGTGTGCATGGATAACCATGTAATATGAACCAATCCATTTTTATGGTTATGGTTTATAAACCAAACCACTTTTCACAAAAACCAATTTAAAATCCAGAACCGGTTCCGAACCGGTTTAAAACCGATTTTAAATGGGTTTTGATTTTAATCAAAATTATTTAATTTAATTTAATTTTTTTCTTTAAATTAACATTAAATTTAAAATTTAAAAACATAAACAAATTTTATGAGGTTTTAAAATATAGTTTCTTTTAAAATTTAAAAAACATACCAGAAACAATTTTTTTAGAAAAAAAAACAAATATTCAGAAAAAAGAAAAAAAAATATATGAAAAAAATTGAAATAATAAAATTATATTCTGAAAATGAGAAAAAAAATCTTAAAAAACAAATTATTCCCAAAAATAAAAAATAATTGAAAAAATTTATTTAAAAAAAATGAAAATAAAAAATAAAAAAGTTCTGAAAATAAAAAATAATTTATATTATGAAATTATGAAAAAAATAATAATTTTTTTTTTCTGATTTTGAAAATTTGAAAAAATAACCTTTTTGATAAAAAAATACAATATATTTTTGATAAAAAAATATTTTTTTTATTTGAAAAAAAATATCAAATATAATTTTTTCGATTTTTTTTAAATGTAATATTTTTCGTGAAAAGAAAAAAATTCTAAATTTTATTTTTAAAATAATTTTTTTATAAAATTTAAAAAAGTTTAAAATTAAAATTTATTTATAATGTGATAAAACATGAAAATAGACAAATATAAAAATTTATCGTATAGTAAAATTTGGATACCCAATAACAAAATCAAATTTTTAAAATGGGTAACAGTTTATATTTGAATAACAAAATGGATACCCAAATTTTTATTTAGCATTTGGTTTGGTTTTTTAAAAGTGGAACAATTTGGATACCAATTTGGTTATGAATAACCTGTTTTTTTACACACCCCTAATGAACACACTACCTACAAAAGAAGTAAACTATACATTGACATATTTTTGGATTTTTTGTTAGTACATAATGAAAAACAAAGTATGATACAATCAAATGTGTTTTGTGATCTCTCCCAATGCAAACCCAATGAATGAGGAGGGGTAAGGAGGATGACAATGTGTGATCCCAAAGTCAATGCATATGATGAGATGACATGAAAGATCTTAGGGTCAAAATTGTGATCTTACAATACTTCATTATATTTTAACATCAATCCAGTGATTTATCTTTGAAAATTATATAAGATCTATTTTAACATTAAAATCATTTATTTCAAGTATTACTTTTACTATTATAATTTTAGGAAAATAAAATCTATTTAATCGTGTTTAAGTTCACACGTTATTATAATATATTTTTGAAATTCAAGATAATATACTTTGTTGAAGTAACTTTTATGTTATTAAAATATTTGTTCAAAATGAATATAAAATTTATTTTCTTAAAAATAATTTTTTAAAATAAGGATAAATTATTTTAATTAGTTGAATTTCGAATAAGTCATCAATATTCAAGAAAATAAAATATGTATTATATCCTTTCAAATTTTTTGCAATGTGATATTAAAATGAAATATTAAAATCAACAACCAAATAGTATAAATGGAAAGATGAAATGTAGGGTACCATTTAATATTTTAAAATTGAAAGAGATTAAAATTATTTTAAAGACACAATATTGAAAAAATATATTAAAGTTAGTAATTATCTCAAGATAAATATAAACATTGTTCTATAAAATTTATGAAAATAATATATCTCAAGATTAATTATTAGGACTTGAAGGTGACGACTGTGTCTCTCCCAATAAGTGGTCTCTTGCTTGAGTTGATTGGTATCTTCCAGACTCTTGTGCGCTTGATCTTTCATCTCTCATATTTCTTCAAACCTCTTGTCAAGTTCATTCTGGCGTTGAGAGAGAGTAACTTCCAGCTGCTTAACATGGTTATGTTCTTCTTTCAACCCCTTCTTACAACTTTTCAACTAGTCTTGAAGTTTTCTGATCTGATCTTTGCATTTGGTTTCCAACTTACTAGCTTGGTATTGAGCTTTATCTAATTGCTTATTCTTGGAAGACATGTTATCATAAGTTCCCTTCAATGCTTCACTTACTTCCTTCTCTTGTACAATTCAGCTTGAACCTCACTATCTGCTTTGAGTGCTCGTTCCCTCTTATGATTAAAGTTGACCCTCATATTTTCCTTCTCTAGGGTAATATTACCAAGGTTAGATCGGTGATAAACATCCTCTTTCTCTAACACCTTGATAATCTCTTTCTGATTGTCAACTTTGGAGATGGGAACAACAACAAGTTCAGGAGACTTGATGCTCATAGAAGGCTCTGGTGGAAATGGAAATAACACTTCCTTGACCCACTGAGTGTAGGCTTCCTTAGCTATATAATTCTTCTTACCTAACTCAGCCCTTCCTTGAGGACAAATCTCTCCCCAAGCTCTGATGAATCCGGATTGTCAACCCCTTCATACAAGACAAAATCTTCCAAATGCTCGGAATCAGGTTTGTCTAACATCGGGTAGCCCAACTAATGCAATGCCAATCTCAGATTATAATTAATTCCATATTTTGTACCTAAGAGGGGCACATTAGGGAAATTACCATAATTAAGAATGAGATTAATATCGTCGTAACTTCTAGAGTACCATAAGATATCTTCAGCAGTTAGAGACATGATCATCTGCGACCACTTCAGATTGCCTTTATTCTCAATGAAATGGCCTTTGTTGGGTAGATGAGATATGAACCATCTGTACAACAGGGGAATACAACACACAATAGTTCCCTTCTTCTTCTTATTCCTTAAGAGAGCCATCCATCTTGGTCACGTATACCGTCGGGATAGAAGGAGGACCATGTATTTCCACAACCTCTTTTAAAGATTTGACAACTTCAACTTCCCCCTACAGTGCAATAAGCTCCCTCTGCAGATTAATGCACCTCAGCTTCATAACTTTGACCTCTCACTTCCAAGTATCCCTTTCCTAAGAAGGATTACCCGGGGCCAAGACATCACCTCATCCAACAGAGATGAGAAATAAAATGGTACCAGCTTTGAACATGTTGTGATCAAGCTAATAAGCCAATTCCATCTTATCCCCCAAGGAGATTTTGGACGAAGGATGAACCCGACGTCGAAACAATAGAAGCAACCTCATCAAGAGTGCATGGAAGTTAGGAAGAGAAGGTGTATGATATATTTATGAAGGGATTCACCATTCCGAAAGGATCGCTCTCCGTGATGTGAGTCCGATTTGGAGAACACTCACTCCGAGGAGACTGTTGTTCCTCCTTCTGGACCCTCTTTGTCAAAACTAGAGGTGCGGTTGGTTCTCCCATTGCCAATGTGGTTGTAGCGCCCACAAGTTGATACACCCCAGGATCAAAAGAAGACGCCTCTATAGCTGGAGTAGGAGAAGGGACCCGAACATAAACATTAGTCACCGGAGGAGAGGGGCTAGAAGCAGAAGTCCTGGTATTCACCAGAACCTATATTCCTTGAACATCTGCAAGGCTGTAGAATATGTCCAACTTGCTTAGTTTACTCATGCTATCTTCAAAATGCAATCACACATGTAAAAAAGTTTGAAAACTTCGTTATCACCAAAGATTTCCCCCCTCTTCAAGATTATCTATACTGAAGATAACATGAGTATCAATTCGCGTTTTCCTTACATCGGTATAAGGCATCTCACCAGGGACGAACCCATCCTCATAGCCAATCCCCTGAAAGCAGGATAACATTTACTCCTTCATTGTCACCTTATACAGAGAAAGAGAAACCGACTTGGTACAATAGGATTCAGAAGATCGATTAAAGTGGAGCTTGGACCACTATTTTAGGTATGAGAAGTGACAGAAGGAAGGAGAATCGACAACAATATAGTGAAAAAATGAATGAGTTATAGGAGTGAGGGGCATCACAAAGAAAAAACATACCATAAAATCTCTTCAATCTAAAGTGAAGGGGTCGAACCAAAGGTTGACCGAATGGAAGTATATGAGCCCTTGATTACGAAAGTTATTCAGAGAAGTGTGCATCGGATAAAAGAGATCAAAAAACAAGCTAAGAGAGTGCTTCTAGGATTTATACTCAGCAAATAGTTGGAATACCCTTATGTATGCCCATGACCCCAAATGAAGGTGGAAAAAAGTAACTTTTAAATTTTGAGGACGACTACCTCTAATTCAGAAAAAGACAACTGAAGTCCTATTGTTGTAAACAGGCACTCGTAGAACGGGAACACGCAGTCGTCAAAAGAACTAGATATCCTTTTCTCCCCTGAAATCAAAAGAACTAGATATCCTCTTCTCCCCTGAAATTGGAAGGTTCAACATCGCTTAGGGCGACCTCAGTGCCCAGTGCTGAGAAAATGCCTGCTACTTTTGCATCCATCTAGTCATACATCGATGTTTTTGGCCAATTTCGAAGATTTTAATGTTTTAGCACCTCAACGTCGCTAGGCTCACAACCAACAGTTGACAGACAAAGCTGAATAAAACTTTTAGCATGTTCCCTCCTTTACAAGTTGGCTCTCACCTCCTCTTCCGATAAGACGCGAAAGGGCAAAGGGACTTCAACGCGATTTGTTCTTCCTCCAAAATTTGATATGAGGGTGTCTAACGACCCAGAAGAAGAAATTTCTTCCTCCAAGGAATTCTCAGATATCCTTTATGATTCGAATCATCATATAGGGTTATGGTTTTTGGTCCTACGTGATCGCTAATAAAAGAAGGGTGAGGAGAATCAGGGGTTACCCCCATGGTTGAAGCATATGAAGTTTGAAATTTAAAATCACTATTAAATCAAGGGTGTTAACGCTCATCTTTACTAGAAAACAGTAACTGTTGAAGGAAAAGTTTGAGTTATAAGGGTACCTAGCTATGGAAGAGTGGTGAACAAAAGGAATGAAAGAAAGCAAAAGCTTTAAGGGAAGCACTTAATCGTTTCTAGTGATACTCTCGGGAAAGAAGGAACAAATACGTTTTTTTGGAAAAGTAATCGTAAAGCTTGAAAGCCAAAGGTGGTGAAAACTTCCTAATACTCAACTATTCTATTTACAAGCAATGACATATCAAGATCCGCTATGGAAAGAAATCACAAAATCAACTGCTAGATTTTCACTATTAGATACACACCAACTCAAGTGCACATAAACACTCTATAAACTGCGTCATATCCTAACTGGTCACGTCAATATACGTGCCAAAAAAGGATGACGAAGTGTTTCAAAGATGGAATCGCATTAAATGCATTTGTTCCCCGTTACTTTTTCAAAAATTGATCCTAAGCGTTTCAGCTTTATTTCACATCGGATCACGATGTAGAGGCTGATCAATGATACTTAAGGCTTCCTCCAGCTCCTTCAATGCTCGACAAAGCCTTGGGGGTAACTATTATGAACCGACAAAAGATCCAATTGACTAAGGCTTAATCCGCCTCAAATCCATTATACTCGTCTCAATGTATAAAATAATTCGCATACTAAGAGCAAGATATAATCTCTCATATTCACTTTCATTATACTCATTTTGAATCTTGAATTGATTTGGACGTTGGAGTGTTAATCATACAAGTTCATCTCGTAATCATCGTTCTAGACCACTAGTTATTCAATTATCTTCATTTATAACTTCTTCGTGGAATTAGAACATCTATTTCTGATTCTCACACTCTTTTAATTCAACCTTAAAAAAAATCAAAATAGAGAACTAAAACATTGTATTTTTGTAAGGAGGATTTAAATAAATTCTTAAAATTCAATCTATGTTATTATAATACTTTTAAAATTAAAAATATATTGATAATAAATTTTTATTTATTATTTTATAAAAAAACACTTTTTTTTAAATACACAAAATTATTATTTTTTCTTCTACTCGTCTTCCTCTAAATTTTTTCCTTTCATTTTCCTCCTAACTTATAAATAGATTCTAAATAATAATGTTGAAAATACTCTTAATAATAAAATAAAATAAAAACAAGATAGCTCTAGAAGAAAAAACTAATTTGTCTTTATCTTTAATTAATTCAAAGGAACATACAATGTTGACGTATTATGACTGGATCAAAAAATATTTGCCGTATTATAAAAGTTTTAAGCAGTAGACTTTCATCAATGTATTATTACGCGAATATATAATCGGCGTTATTGTGCTGACCAATTTAATTTCCAAACTTTTGTCGCAAGAAAATTGACTAATACTAGTACTCTCTTTGGTTCTGCGGTGGGGATTTAGCGACTTTTTTAGCGTTAAAAAGGAGAAGCTAATAGTATAGTTAGTTTCTAACGCACGTCTATTGATCTTGTGATGCTAAGTATGGATTTGACTTTATTGTAATAAAAATTAATTTTAAAAATAAAATAATATATAATAAAATGTGTTTAAGTAAAAACGAACTACATGATAAATGAGTATAAAATTATCTCAGCAATGATATCAGTCATCTATTACTTATCCCATTTAGTGAATATTATATTTCTATCTACCCCATGTGAATATCTTTTAAAATATATGCGGATATTTGCGATTACATATGAATATCTTTTAAAAAAAATTATAATTAATATATATATATATATATATATATATATATATATATATATATATATATATATATATATATATATATATATATATATATATATATATATATATATTTTGTATAACTTTTAAAGAATATGAGGAAGAAAAACGTACACATTTAAGGTTTTAAGTGAAAAGAAGATTATCAAATAAAATTAAATGATTATGAATGAATATAACTTATCAAGTATAATCATTTTAAATGATATTTAAGTCATTTTTTTAATTATTAACGGAATTAAATTTGGATTTATCAAATATAATAATTTTAAATAATATTTAAATAATTTTAAATATGTATTTGTGTCCGGAAAGAAATGAGTAATTAAATATTTGTTTTTTTACCTGTAATACCCATTAAACTATTCTACATGTGTCCATGATAGGTTTTTTATCCGCGGGTACCACATATATGAGTTTTTTTTGCCATCTCTACATGTGTATATTGCCTTTGTATTTATTTTTTGGCAAATTTCTTTTTCTCTTATCTTTAATTCAAATCTGTTTTGGTCCTTTAATTTTTAAAAAGATTAATTTGCTCATCATCATTTTCTTTTTTACTATGTTTGTTTCAAACTCCTTTGTCAAATGAACCCTAAATAAAATTATGGCACAAATCTCTTTGATTGTCATCACCATTGCCCTCTCTTCTGGCAAATTGGACCCTGGAATCGCGAAAACTTGTAAAAATAAGTTATGGGTGTTATTCATCAATAACAAAAAGGAAGAGTTATGGGAGTTTTGATTAGAAGGTTTACTGAAGTTCCAACCTTCGATGATGGCCGATTTGTCGTTGTGGAGACATTGTTGTTCTTCTTAGGGCAACAACATTTAACAACTATTATGGCAAGTAATTTTTGGAATCTCCACATTTTAAGGTAAACTTTCATAGTTAGTTGGTTTAACATTTTTGTTTGGTTTCTTAACCTACACATGGCTCTACTCAAACTGGGTGTGGATTCTTTGATTGATTTTATGAAGAAGTGGAAGATGAGAATGATCAATTTATGGTGAAGTAAAAGTGGGGATGGAAAAGTTAACAAAAGAAAATGAAGGGTATATGGATAATCTTGAAAAAATCAGGGTCACAATTGAGGAAGAAAAGCAATATTTGTTGGAACTTGAAGTTGATATGAAGAACATTTTGAAGTGGAAGAAATTTTGAAAGATTTTTTTTCTTATTTTCATTGTTTTAATAGTCAGGATATTTTAAATATAATTATGTATCAGTACAATGGAATTATAAGTTGAATGCAAGTAGAAGTGTATATCAGTATATGTTTTGTATAAGTACAATGGAATTAAGTTGAATCCAAATGGAATTATGTATCAATTTTGTTTAAGATCAATGACAAGTTTCAGTTGTTTGTTTTCCATACCAGATTATGAAATTAGTATGTATCAGTTGAATGTGCCAGTTTATAAGTTTAATGTTTAATTATTTATATCGAAGTTTCTATGTTTAAGTTGAATGTACTGGCAATTATGTACAAATATGTTTAAGTTGAATGTATCAGCTTGTTTAAACTTAGGTTTTGTTTATCAGTATGTACAAGGATTTTCATCATTATGTATTTGTTTACCATGTTGTATACCAGAGGGTACACCATGTTGTATACCAGATTCTGCACCATATTGTATACCAGATTTGACATGTTGTATGTCAAAGTTTACACCATGTTCTATACCATGTTTTATAATATGTTGTATAACAGAGTTTTTATCAATATGTTTAATGGATCAGTTATATATACCAGAATTAGTTCGTTCATAACCATTCATTAAAATTCAACAAAAGTACACCTTGTTCAACCAGACATACAAAAGAAGCCATGCTTGTTCAAAGAGACATACAAAAACAACGATGTTTCTTCCATAATATATCAATTTGTAGACATTAAACATTCAATAGACATTACACATAAATAAATTAAATTGTCTTCTTTTCGGTGTGGTCCTCTTTTTTTTTTGTGTAACACCCTAAACTCCAATCACTTAATTAATAAAAATGTGGAATAATCTTCTAAAAATGGTGTTACATTTTCTTAACATAAAACATCTTAAATTAAAGCAACAGAACTCAAAAACATTGTTTTTCAACTTAATTATCTCATGAAAACAACTTAATCTCAACCATAAAGAAATTAAATCCAACAAATCTCAAAAAAACATAAAACAAAAGATAACCCATCTCAGTGTTACAATATCAGAGCGACACGTGAAATTAAAATAAATTAAAATAGCGATAAATCGTGAAGAAGACCACTACGTCATCCTCTAACTCAACAAAAGTTAAGGCTCCTCTGCCTGAGTATCTGTACCACAGGGGTAAAGAACAACATATAAACAAACAAGGGGTGAGAATACATTCATAGATATTAATGGTGTATAAAACATCAAGGATAGATCACTCAATCATCAAACATATAATCATCCACAACAATCATCATTCACCAGAGCAATTATGTATGCAATACAATCAACACCTTTATTCCAATGCATGTGGTACCAATCTACTCACCAACTTTGGATGTCAGAATTATGTTACTGATTAATCAACTCACTAATATTGGATATCAGAGTTATATTACTGATTAATCCACTCACCAATGGTTCATCTCTGAACCAAGACTCGCCCTCTGATCCTCTCTCTGAACCAGATACTCGTCATTGTACTGAAGCACGTACATCTATATCTGATATACATGATGCATGAATGCAACAAACAACACAAATGCAATACCCGTCTCAACCTCCAACTCTAACAATCGTCTCAGGTTCCTCTCTAAACCAAAGACTCTTCATCGAACCAAAGTCCCAGACTCGTCACTAGTCCCCTCCCTAAACCAGAACTCATCATTGGACCTAAGTTCGTACAAACATCACCAATACAAGGCCACAACAATGGTTCCTCTTTGAACCACACATCTCAATAAAGCAGAAAATAAGAGAGAGACATACAGAGTTATCATATTTCCTCTCAAACCTTGAGAGTAATCCAATCCCATTGTACTTACAAGAGATTTTCACTATAATTACACAAGATTACAATTTGCTCAAACTCACAAGCAAGAGACTTCCAATGTTGAAACACTAAAGTAAGAGACTTTTATGCTCAATTACACAAGCAAGAGAATTTCAATGCTCAAGCACACAAGTAAGAGACTTTTATGCTCAAACACATAAGCAAATGCTCAAACACTTGGTAAGAGACTTCTAATAATCTACCTAACAAATAAATGATTGTTTTGGGAAATACACTTGATATACAATCAGAGGTGTAGAAAGAATACAATGCAAAATAAACTCTTTTAAGACTTAAGGATTTCTAATATATACAAGGATAATAAATCATAAGTTCAACTTGTGCTTTGTTTTGACATAGTGACTTCTCTTTGAATGTCATTAGTTCATCAATTCTATTTCTTCAAGTCTTCAGCTCCTTAAATAGAGAAGGAAATGAGTCATTGAAGATCCAACACAATAAAGTCTTTGAAAAGCTTCAATATAGGCATTGAGATGTTTATTCAAATGGTTAATGTCGTTGAAAGCTTATTTAAAATTCCTTTGTTACAAGAGGAATTATCAGTTACATCCCAACTGACTCTGTGAAGAAAAAGAGCTTAGGTCTTCACGTGACAAAGTAGGCTCAGAGGTTGAAAGTGACTTATCAGAGTCACCTTGGTCCTTGCGCTTTGACTATCTCAGGTTTTGATCATCAGAAGTAGACTTCTTCAAAGTCTTCTCTTCAGAGGCCGTCTTCTTCAGACTCTGGCCTTTAGACATTGACCTCTTCAGAAGTTAACTTCTTTAAAATTTGGTCTTCAGCTTCTGATCCATCAGATTCTAGTTTCTAAGCTTCTCTTTAGATGTTCATAGTCAGAACCAATACTTGGATTATTCATGAGATTTTAGTATATGGTCCTGCACACTTGAACAAATATTAGTATACCCAATTGTTCTTTAAATTCTTTGTTATCATTAAACCTTAAGGGATATGGGACAAACCAATTTTGTTCCAATAATCTCCTCTTTTTTGATGATGACAAACATAAATATTTAAGAATAATGGTTGTTAATTTAATTAACAAGATGACTTTAGGGTTTGAGGTTTCTAAGCTCCCTTTGAGTCTAACAGACCATAAGATGAGGTTTGTAAGTTCCCTCTAAGTCCTATCCAGGTTAATTAAATTTAAACATTTAAAACACAATAATAATTTTTCAGAATTTAAGCAAGAATAATAAGTGTCAGATTTCAAGTGCTTAAATATTATATATATATATATATATATATATATATATATATATATATATATATTATATATATATATATATATATATATATATATATATATATATATATATATATATATATATATTCCCCCTTTTGTCATGAACAAAAACAAATAAAGGAAATAGAAAAGATACTGAAGAAAAGATGCAAAAGAAATTTTCAAGGGCACAAAAAAACTTGATAAGAAAATCATAGACTATAAAATGTTTGGGATTTTATCAGATTTGGATAAAAATAACTTAAAATCATATTTAATTTCCCCCTTTTTCAGAAATTATTTAAAAATTATTTTGAGAAAGTGATTGAAAACTGGCTAGAATGGTTAGGAAACAACTCTTCAATTCTCGAGATGGTCAAAATAAGTTCTGACAACTGAGCATGTGATAGGAATAAGGCAGTCAGGGTTGGGGATATGTGCTTGAAGACCAATAATATCTCTCTCTCCAATGTTCATTGGTGCATAATAATCACCACTGATTCTGTTAAACTCTCTATAAAATATGTCTTTCGTTACTGTCGCATCCTGCGAAAAATCAACCGGCGAGACTCAAAAATAAAACACACACAGAGCCGCCACTGCGCGTTATTTATCCCAAGATAGGGAAAGGAAACGCTTAGAAAAACCTGGAAAGGAAATGGTCTTGCGACCAAAGAGAAAGGGTAAGGGAGTCGGTTACGCGAGGGGAAGGTATTAGCACCCCTCACGTCCGTCGTACTCGACGGGATCCACGTTCTAAGAAAAGAAAAGGTTGCTAAACATCACACACACACACAAGGGAACGCAGGTGGGGTTAAGAGAAACGGGCTCGATAAGGTATCGCACCTTATGCCTACATATCTTGTCTGGAACAAGAATCAGAGCCTCTGTAGTTCGGCTTACGCACGCCAAACAACACAAAACATACAAACACACAAGGGTGGCAAACATGGAGCCCGACAACCACCGGATGGAATTACGTCGGCATCCGAACCAAAACACACTCAAAAGGGCAAACATGGAGCCCGACAGCCAATCCTGGGCTTACGTCGGCATCCGAACCAAAACACACAGTCAGATAACAAGTAAACACACGCAAAAAAGGAAAAGGTTGCCCGGAGTGGTCTCGCACGACCACCTGCCTACATACCTCGTCTGGAACGAGGATCAGGGCGATGTAGTTCCCCTGAAAGGGACTGAATTGCTAACCAGAAACCGGGGAAAGACACACTACTAGGGAGCTGGACTCGAGCCTAGTGTTGTCATGCATCGTTTACCCTAAGTTCGGTTTTCTATCCTACTTGCATAAGCAAACTATTCCTATCCAGGAAAGAAGCCAGCACACAAGCATACAGCATAATTCAAGTATACATCAAATGAGAACAAGCATCTCAAACAGATATCCACACAGCACGCACTATAACCAAACAAGTGGCTCACACAATAGGTTTGACTGCCGAAGCGAGTCGTCTGTACGGGCTGGGTTTGCTCTTAACCTTGCCATTACGAGGCTAAGGTGAAGCAGATGAGAGGTGAAGTGAGGATCAGACCTCACAGCTCTTATCCCTAACCAGGGAGAGCTTCTGACAAATGAGCATGGGTCCAGAATAGGGGAACCCTTCTATACTCGATGACTCCGACTCGATTGTGCGACAGCACAGATCTTGGGCTTGTGTTCTCAATGCTACAACCATGTAATGGGAGCAATGAGAAGACTCACAGAATAGTGGGGGGTAGATTGCATACCCCTACCTTCCACCAATTGCCTTATTTAAAGGACTTTCACCTGCTTGGCACGAAAAATAAACAACCACAATCATTGCCTCTTAAGGAGGACTTCAGACATTTATTTGCCCGGTCAAATAACAGACCGGGTCTCCAGACTACATGAAGTTAGGAAGTTATACCTCAATGCAAGTTGCTTAAGCAAAGCAAAGCAAAAGTTCACAAGGAACTGAGCAACTAAAAGTACCTGGAAACAGTCAAACACAGTTAGTACTCAGACAGACAAAACTAAACAGCAAGTATCAACCAATTAATCTATACAGATCAATGCACAACAAAGCAAGCTCAAAGCTCAATCCCAAACTTCACAACCTACAAAACAATGTTATGTTAGTGTACAAACATCAAACAACATCAATTGCATTTAACTTGATTCATTCTCCATGTGCATTATGCTTTTGATCCTGAAAAATCAAGCAAATATTAGCAACTAGACCACTAGGCCAAGCCTAGGGTCCAAAGGCAAGAAAAATTCCTAAATAGCAAGGTATCTCTAACCAAACTCAAGCTAAAGTCAAACAAGAGCAAACACCATTAGTCTCATGTTCATATCATTCATCATGTTCATGTTATGCACAAAACAAGGCAAATTAGTTCAAATGAAGCACCAAACATGCAAACAGAACTATTGCATTCAAATCCATACCAAAACAATTCTAAAAATTCTCAAATAATTTACACCTAAACAGGGGATATTCAAGGTCTAGCATGTCAAATTTTAGCCTAATTGGACCAAGGGAACCATGTCAATGAAAATCAACAAAAACAGACACAATTATATGCTCCAAATCACAACACCAACACATGAACTCACTTCAAAAATTCATAACTCAATGAAAACAAAAAATAAATGGATGAGACCAAAACAGGGATGTTCCATCATGTGTCTATTTCAAGCATATCAAATTTCATGATCATTCAATACCATATGAGCATTTCACATTGATTCTACCAACCTATGTCACATGAACTTGCAAATTCAACCACCAGAGATGAAAAATAGCAATCAATTTGAAAATGCCACATAAAATTCCACAAAAATTCACATAGCATCTTAACATGCTAATCAATCATCATGCAAAATTTCACATTAATCCAACAAGTATAGGTCACTAAAAAAAATCCAGCAAGTTGACATAATGAGGTGTGACACAAATTGTCACACCTAAGTTCCAAAATTTGCTGCTCAATGACCAGGTATCAAAAATTCATGAAATTTACATGTAAATCTCCATCAGCCAGTCCACAATCATCACAAAAATTTTCAAGCATTTATTTTAGAATATGAGGATTTCATGAACAAAATGGCACAATGTATCAAAATATGAACACATGTGAAATAAGCCTAGGTCAAATCATATTTTTGCCATGCACAACTTTGACCAATAGGTCAAACAAATTCTAGAGTCAACAACAAAGTCAAAGGAAAAACTCTCATATTTTTCTGAATTTTCTATAATTTTCTATGAATTTTTAAAGGTGTTATGAATTTTAAGAAATTTTTTAGAATTAATATAATTAAGAGAATTTTCAGTAATGGCACTATGGTAATTCTTGTAACAGTGGCGCGGGAAACATCATTTTTCAAACAGAAATGCGCTCACACGGATCAAACAGTAAACATAATTCAACAATTCATCTTCTTCTTCGAGCGGCATTACCGTGTTCATCAACGGCAGCTTCGACTTTGCTCATTTCATCACCAAAATTAACAAACTAATAACCGTTGGAAAGGTCTGAATGTGAGGATCTCAAATACGTAATCAATTTCACCTAATTCTTAACACAGCTTACGGATCGATCGAATAAAGTTTCACATTCAAAACTAAAAATCATGATATCTCGTTCTACAATCAACCAAATCGAAAACTACGAATTGCAGCACGCTCAGCAATGAATGAACTACAAAAACCACATCTCAATTCAAGAAATAATGAGACTCGGATTCGCACCTTATTTCGATGACAGCAAGTAATCCGCGAGCTTCGAGCTTCAAATCATGAAAACAGATGTAGAACACGCTTCAGGAAGATGAATTCTAAGCTCAAGTTCAACTGCTTTCACTCCTAGTGCAAGAATTTTTGATTTGCCATATGCGATGTAATGTTGGACAGTTGCAATTGGTGGAGCAATTGATGATGAGAACCACAAACAGATGTAGAGGAAGATGATGCAAGATTAACACAAAAGGAAATTCGAAAATTGATCAACAATTGAAGGAGTTTGATGAATTTGAAGATTTTGGTGTTCTTGAGATTTTGAGAGAATGTGATGAGTTTTTGATCCAACTTTGGTAAATGTGAAATTCTGTTATGCTTAGCATGTGATTAAGAATATATATGATACACTAATCCATGCTTAATCATGTAATTAACCAAAAATGCAAATGTTAAGTGAAATGGTTAACTTTCAAAGTGAGGGCAAAAGTGGAATTTCATAGGACAGCTCAATGCCACCTATTTGACAGCTCACACACCTTCCAAATGCCATGTGTGAGCTGTTGCAATTTGTCTCATGCTCATTGGATAAGCCATTCTCCATTTCACTATGTATTTGCATTTTGTCCATTTTTGCCATTCCATTTTTCAAGCCAAATCCCAAACCATGAAGCCTAGCCATGAAGTGATGATTCCAACAAATTTTAAATGCCATTCATGAGGTGTAGCAAAAATTCCCACTCAAAAATTCCAATTATTTTGAAAGTTGGACAATTTTGCCCTTGGTCCACTTTAACTGTCCAGTTGAAAAGTGACTTTTTGCCTTGACCACTTTTGGAAAAATCCAATTATGCACCATGAAAGTACATGTCAAATGGAGTTTGTGCATGTAAAGAACTTGCAATTTGGACAAACCATGTGGAAATTATGGCCTCCTGATTATGGGTCATTTTTGAATTTCACTGAGCCATAATTTTCCAACCATACATTGGAATTTCAAGTTCTTGGACTTTTTGGAAAGGTGAGAACAAGATCTACAACTTTCATGTTGAACAAATTTGCATTTGAAGCTTCCTTGGACACGTGGCTTTGAGGTCAAAAACTTTCCATTTTTGGAAACTTCAATTACAAGTCACTTTCTATTTTTGGCAGTTTTTGTCCTGACTTGATTTTCTTCATTTTTAAGCTTTGAGATGTCAAATAACACTTGTTCCAACATGAATGAAGTGTATCCAACTCATTTCCACCTCCAAATTCATCAGATCATGTACAGTTGACCACAGTTGACTTTTCAACTGATAGATGAATCTGGCAATGCATAGATCAAATTGAACCCCAATCTTCAACTGAAATAGCTCAAGGGTGATACCCTAGCCTCAATTAGCTCAATATAACCATATAATGAACCCCATAACCATCATAGACCCCATCTCCTGATTATGCCCTGATTGGCCCAATGCAACTGATTAGGGTTGACCAGTGGTCAAAACCCTAATCTCAAGGAATCTTCTTCAATCTCCTGATGACATCCAACCATGATGATGATGATGTATCATTGCAATCAAGATGAAGACCATCATCCATTAAGAATCACAAAACCCTAATTCACAGCCCAATCCTAAGATGGCCAATGATCAGTCAGTAAACCCTAGGCTTGCACTTTGACTTCTCCATCTTCTGATCGAGACTTGAGAGGATAGTTTGCACAATGTAACCACATGATATGCAATATGCAATGCCTTAATGACCTAAAATGATATGTACAATGTTAATGCTAGTCCCAAGAGAGGAGGGCAAATTTTGAGGTGTTACAGCTGCCCCTATTCAATCCACTTTGAACCTGTCGATACGGAATAGCCTCGGCTTTCGGATGATCAGGGTGAAGAGTGATTGAATACCAAGAACAGACGAACAATTTGCACTCCGATGGGATAATAATTAACAACGCCTGTCAGAATCGGCGAAGAAACAATCTCGAAACTAAAAATATCCGTCTGGTACGGAGAAAGTCGGCTTGAATACCGAAACAACAACGTCGACCTGGATACCAAAATAAATGGTAACGCAGGGATAACCATGGCCTGAACACCACTCATCCGCTCGGGATTATTATTCCTTTCTTTTTATGCTTTTCTTGAACCCCGAAATTTTTCTTTCGCGCAAATGATCCCAGATCACCGCATTTGAACCCCGAAATCTTCTTTCCTTGTGATAACTCCGCTGGCAATCGTCGGAAATAACACCAATCACCACTCTGATGGCGACATATCAGAGGGTACACCTTCAACCAGACACTGACAGATGACCGGGAAGAAACTCGATGTTTACAGGCATCGGACGATGATGTTTTACAGGACACCAAAGAAAACTCGACCAAACATTAAACAATGACTGGGAGACAACTCGATGTTTACAGGCATCGGACAATGATGTTTACAGGCATCAAACAATGATGTTTACAGGCATCAAACAATGATGTTTACAGGCATCAAACAATGATGTGGACAGGCATCAAATAAGGATGTTTACAGGCATCAAACAATGATGTTTACAGGCATCAAAGAAAACTCGACCAAACATTAAACAATGACTGGGAGAAAACTCGATGTTTACAGGCATCGGACAATGATGTTTACAGGCATCAGACAATGATGTGGACAGGCATCAAACAATGATGTTTACAGGCATCAAAGAAAACTCGACCAAACATTAAACAATGACTGGGAGAAAACTCGATGTTTACAGGCATCGGACAATGATGTTTACAGGCATCAGACAATGATGTGGACAGGCATCAAACAATGATGTGGACAGGCATCAGACAAGGATGTTTACAGGCATCAAACAATGATCGACCAGACATTAAACAATGACTGGGAGAAAACTCGACGTTTACTGAACATCGAATGATGATGTTTTACAGGACACCAATCAAGCTCGACCAGACACTTACTGATGACTGGGAAATACTGTGGTTCCAAACCCACAATGCTGAACTCCTCGGAGTATCGTCTTCACTGTCCGGCAAAACCAAATCCCAAGCGGTAACCACGGCTTGAATCGCGCTGATCGCGTAACGTCCTTTGATGTTATTTTCATCTCTGTCCGACGGAAACATTTCCTCCAATATCGCACTACTGGGGAACATTGCTGATCTGACGTCATGATGCTAAACTCCACAGAGTAACGTCTTCACCATCTGATGAAACCAAACCTTCAAGCGGTAACCACGGCTTAAATCGCGCTGATCGCGTAACCTTTCCATCTCTGCCCGACGGAAAAAGCACCCTCCAGTATCGCACTACTGGGGAATCTCTGATCGAATCCTGAGGCTAAAACTCCTCTGAATAACACCTTTGTTGTCTGGCAAAAACCACTCCTCAAACGGTAACCACAGCTTGAGACTAGTTCATGCGTGCAATATGATGCATGATTGATTTTTCTGCGTAATGCTCCATAATTATGAAAATGCTACGCGATTTATCATTATTTTTTTATGCAATATGCTATGCTTACGCTACATGATGAATGTATAAAAAATGTCCCCCTCAAGGGATTCTGCTGAGGAACTCGACATTGCTCCAACTCCACCCTGCTGGGGAATAATACTGCTGCTGGGAATAAGGTAACCCTTACTGGGGAAGAACCTCCTTCGCACCCAATCCACTTGAGAAACTGCCGGGGATAAGCACCACCAACACTCTGTGGGGATATAACAATCTTTGACTTGCTAGGGATATAAATCCCAACTCTGCTTCGGGAACCCTCACAGATACCTGCCGACTTCACTGGGGAAATGCTCACAGATACTCCGCTGGGGAAACAACAGCCTCCAGGCTTGTCAACTGGGGAAGCATCAATCTATCACCTGCTGGGGACAACCATCCTGACCATGCTAGGGAAACGAATGCTACTCCGCTGGGGACAACCCATGCCATCCATAGGTAGGATACACTCAGCTGGGGATGCAGATATCGGCCTGCTACGGAAACTTGTCCAATCCACTGGTAGGATGAACACTGCTGGAGATATATTTCATTGAAACCCGCTCCACTCGGGGAACTGCTGGAGATATATTTCTTTGAACCCGTTCCACTCGGGGATAGCAACCTTCGGGCCTGGCTGCTGAGGAAACACCGTTGTAAACCTACCGGGGATAACCATCCTGACTCGGCTGGGGAAGTCCACAAACCTTGGATCTGCTGGTGAGTTGGTCCTCTAACTCTGCTTGGAGACTTAGCTGGAAAAATGAGAAAAGTTGGTATAGAACACCCGTCGACTCGTCGAACCATGGTATCCACCTCCCAATCTCGCATCAGCTTTCCATTTTTGAGAATTCCCAGACTCGTCTGGACCTTTTCTGCTCCATCATCTTATATTCCAAGTCGCTCCGCGCTCGACGAGAAAGCGTACTCCCGGGAGTTACACATACTTTTCAATCTTTCGATTTTGAAGAGTCTTCTTGGTTAATTCCAAAAGTCGTCGGACATCTCGACGTCTCTCCGTCCTTTCTTCATGCACTCGTCCCTGATCGGACCCTGCGGGGAATTACATACTCTCAAGTCTTCCGACTTTGAAGAGTCTTCTTGATTATCATCAAGGATCGTCGTATGTCTCAACGTCTCTTCCGTCATCCCTTCATATTCATTTGTTCCTGAGCGAACTCTCTGGGGATTTGCTACAAAACTTCCACATCACCACCTGCAAGTGAATGAAAATACCTAACAGTTCCTGCAAAACAGATCGTTAGATAAAACCGTGCCCCAGGCGTGTCAAGATTTCAACACTTGGGTCACTCATCCTTCCAAATAAGATTTCAAGTTTTCAATCTTATAAACATGCATTGGAAGGAACCTGTATGTCTTAAAATGCAAGATTCTTTATCAAAAATATCTGGATGTTTTTGCAATCAAAGCAGTAATGAAAAACAAAAACAAAATTATTTGACTGAATTTGCATTTTATTGATTTGAAAAGTGTGGCTCAAATGAGCAATACAAAGGAAGCAATTCCTGAAAAGAGGTAATTGCGCACAAGAGGAAAAATCTATCCTAGTGGCAATGTGAAACCCGCGATCTCATCGAGTTCCAACTCGGTTACACCCCATATGTCCTCAGACTCTCCATGCGTTCTGCCTTCTGAACAAGACAATTCTAACTGCTCCCTACCGGGTATTATCCATGATGCCTTAACCAAAGCGAAAACGATCATGCGAGACGCAGTTGTTCGTTTCAATCCCTCTTTTGCCTGGACCGCCCTCTCGGGTTTTCAGTCCACCGGGATACCCATTTTTGCCCAAGTCGCCTTTTCAGGTTTTCGACTTGCCGGGTGTACATTTTTCATTTTATCCCTAATTTTTGCCCGAACCTTTCTTCTGTTTTTGGTTCGCCGGGATGCCCATTTTTGCCTGGACTATTTTATTCTTTTCGTCCAGCGGGTCTATTTATACGAAGTATTTTTTAACTGCGTCTGCATTCACAGGGGATGGAAAATCTTCGCCATCCATGGTCGTTAACAACAAGGCTCCACCAGAGAAAACCTTCTTGACACGAACGGACCTTCATAATTCGGTGTCCATTTGCCCCTTCGATCGTTTTGAGGAGGAAGGATCCTTTTCAGCACCATATCACCCACGTGATATACCCGAGGTCGCACGCTTCATCCTTTGCTAGTACAACTGCCCATGACAGATGGCTGCTAGCCTCTTTTCCTCTATCAGGCTCAACTCTTCGTACCGGGTCCTTACCCATTCAGCCTCTTGCAACTTCACGTCCATCAGGACTCTCAAAGAGGGAATCTGAACCTCAACGGGTAACACAGCCTCCATCCCATATACCAATGAGAAAGGAGTTGCCCCAGTAGATGTGCGTACCGACGTGCGATACCCATGTAATGCAAATGGCAACATCTCATGCCAGTCTTTATAGGTTACCACCATTTTCTGCACAATCACACCGTCGGTGCATTCAAACGTTATCCGGGCAACAAAATCTCATTCACCTTAACCTCCCCATCAGACATCAGAATCCGTTCGGATTCAGGGTCAGGCCCCTCCTCCGGGATCGGTCACTCTCAATCTTTCGATTTGAGTACCTCGAGATGTCCTCATCAGGGAACTCAAACTTCATCGGTTGATAATCCTCCACGGGTTGTTGGGCGATGTAATCAGACAATACACCCCTTGATTGCTTTCTGAGAGTGTCACAAATCAGCCAATATTCTTTCGCCCTTTCACAACCCGTCCGGTTAATGTTGGATTCTCAAACCCATACTCGATCGGATCCATCTCGGAAATCCACAAAGTGGCATGAATCAACATATACTGTCTCAGTCGGCGAGCAGCCTATGCCAAAGTACATCAAGTTTTCTCGAACAGTGAATGTATTGTTTCACAGTCGGTAAACTTTTTGCTAAAGTAAATTGCATGCTCTTTTCGACAAGACTCGTCATGCTGACCCAATTCACCTCGTAGACCCCTCGAAGACCGTCAAGTACAGATTAACAGTCTCTCTCCACAGGAGGTATCAGAATCAGAGGTTCCCTGCAACTTATTCTTTTATTTTTTCCAATGCCCCTTGGCAATCATTATTTCACCTGACCGTTTGATTTTTTCCTTTTTTCTCTTGAATGGGTTCCCACGTGGCTGTTAAATGAGATGTGAACCATGACAGGTAGTTCACTCTCTCTAAGGAACCACGAATCTCTTTCTTTACTTTTTCTCGGTTCAGGCATTTTTTTTTTAGCAGGATGAACCTCGATTCCTCCCTTATAATGAACCCCCAGCAGCTTACCGGCTCGCACTCTGATAGTGCACTTACTCGAATTCAACCTCAGTTTGAATTATCTCAACCAGTCAACCGACTTACCCCGGTCAGCCAGATGCCCCACTTCCGTATGGGACTTTGCTATCATGTCACAGCATAGCATTCAATTTCCTGATGAATCATATCATGAAACAAAGTCACCATGGCTCTCTGATAAGTAGCACTGGCGTTCTGCTTCTCTAGAGGACAGTCCCCTTTCCATGGTAGCTTGTGCACAACGACACCGGTATCCGACCCTGGCATATCCTGACATGACCAGGCGAAGGTATCCACCTGCTCTTTCAACAGGGCTACCATTCTGCTCTCGACTCGCCTCTGAAGCGGCCTCATTTTCCTATTTCCTTCCTGACCTCGGCGGTGCTTGGAATAACAATCTCAACCCGCTCCTCGTGCGGCTGAATCACCTTCTCCTCTTGTTTTGACAACCTGGCTAATTCCAGCAGATCACAATCTTCTTCGCCTTCTTCTTCGGCATGATAGATCGGTTTGTCGAAGTCATATGAGGTGTAACCAAATCGTTATCAACGAGATCCGGAGAATTATTTTTGAAGTTGGGACGAGACAAATCACAAAAAGGAAAAATGAAAATAAACATTGCCATTTTTATTTGTTTTTAAACTGCAAAAATAAATGAAAAACAGGGAACACCGCTTTTTGACTGAAAAATATCCATTTATTAATGATGCAGAAATGCAAATTTAAACATGAGGTGGCCCTTACAATGGACCATTACGTGTCGGGCAACACGTAAGGCTTTCATGCATATAAACTGAAAACAAGAAATTATTACTCTTCAGGATGAGTGTCAGTGCTGATCTTTTTAAGCCTTCCAGCTTCCTGGTACGCACGGCTTTATCCATGATTCAAGTTCACAGTCGATGTCAGTTTCTTTACCCACTGTATAGGCGTGATCTGAATTTTCAGCAATTGCACCCACCATCGCCTGACCATGTGCCGGCATGGGATTGGCATTAACGTTGGGAGATGGAGCAAAATTGATAGCCTTGGAGTCTACCAGATCCTGTACAACATTCTTGAATACTCTACAGCCCTCAATGTTATGCCCCGGTGTTCCAGAATGGAATTCACACTGGGCGTTCTCATCATAGTTAGGAGGCCTCTGATCTGTTCTCATCGGAACCATCGCCCTCGGCTGAACCAACCCAAGATCCATCAGCTTCTTGAACAAAACAGCATATGTCACAGGCGGCTTGTCAAAATGGCGATCGACCCCTTTTCCCTTCACCTGATACCCAGCTTTCTGTTGAGGTGGCTGACGTTGCTGTCGTACTGACTGATTACCAGCAGGGATGGTTACCGCAGTAGTGTGCTGGTAGTAACGATCCCCACCGTGTCCCCTTCGGGCATACACAGCATTCGATTCACCCTCATTCTTGCGCTGACCATTCCCGAATGGCTTCTTTGATCCTGATGATGAAGCATTACCACCCTGGATCTTCCCCATTTTCAGCCAACTTTCAATTCTCTCTCCGGCCACCACAATGTCTGCAAAGTTAGTCACCGGGCATCCAACCATCCTTTCAGCAAAAACCCCTTGCAGGGTCCCCATAAAGAGATCTGACATCTCCCGATCAACCAGAGGAGGTTGCACTCTTGCAGCCAACTCCCTCCACCTTTGAGCATATTCTTTAAACCCTTCACTGTTCTTCTGAGACATACCCTGCAGCTGGGTACGACTCGGAGCCATATCAGCATTGAATTGGTACTGTTTAAAGAACGCATCACCAAGATCCTGCCAGCTCTTAACATCAGAAGACTTCAGCTTGGTGTACCATTCCAGGGATCCTCCAGACAGACTGTCTTGGAAGAAGTACATCCAGAGCTTTTGATCTGTAGTGTATGCAGAGATCTTGCGGACGAATGCTTGCAGGTGAGTCTTAGGGCAGGAACTCCCATTGTATTTGTCAAATGCAGGCGCTTTGAACTTCTGTGGGATCACAATCCCCTCAACCAGCCCCATGTTGGACATATTGACAAACCCCGGAGTAGCATGGCTTTCCAGAGCCCTTACCTTCTCTGCCAGCAACTGAATCTCTTTGCTTTGTGGTTGGACACCATATTGCCCAAGTGGCTCATTGTGCATGGAGAACTGATCAGCCTCTCTGTCTTCCTCTCTGTCATCATCAACCCCAAAGAATGGAGGAAACAGGCTATCCTTCAGATTATGCCCCAGACCGGGCCCACCACCAGTAGCAGCACCAAATCCATCAGCATTGTTGTTCACCATACCTACGGTTGCTCTCTTTTCACCGTCTCTGGATCCCAGCCCCTGGTTGGAGACACCATCCAGGTTAACAACACTGTTAGCAGCAGAAGCCCGCTCGAGCTTCTCGACCTTATCAGCCAGAGCCTTCTGACCAACTGCAAAACCCTGCATGATGTTGATCAGCTCAGTCATTTTGTCTTTCAGCTCGAGGAGATCAGTACTTGGGAGATCCATCAGTTTGGATTTGTTGCCCCCAGCAGGATATCTGAGCAAACGAGCTATGCGCACCGGTTGACACCTACAAAACAGCAAATGGGTTAATATGCATGAATGCAACATCTATCCATATGAGGAAGATTCCGTCCTTTGATTCTGGCTTCATCGAGACAGATAATATTTTGACATCCACATTCTGAAATTCAAGATGTCTCTCAACCAGATTCTCAATCAATAATACTCCCCATATGGCTAGACATAGTTTAGGTGCAGATGAATGAAAAGTGAGAATGATGCAGATGAATGAATGCAATGCATAGTGCCATCCTCCAAGTCATCTGATCATCGGTTGCTCTGAACTACAGCTCGGATCCCTGGACTGATCACAAACCATCTGAGGAATATGTAACCACAAATCTGACCCACGGGTTCCGAAATAAACGGAAGAAAGATACATCATCATCATCACTGGTCTCTGAGCAGACACACCTCAATCCTCTGAATCGGCCCGGGGAATCCTGAAATAAACGGATCCCCACTGATAAATATCTCGGCCCGGGGAATCCTGAAATAAACGGATCCCCACTGATAAATGACGGACAGCACTCCGGCGTCTCGGCAACAAACGGCCATAAATCCGACTTATAAATAATACCCACGGAACAAATAGTCCCCATCTGAGCCACCATCTGAACATGCATCTGAATGAATCACCCTCCCCTCACAGGTAAATTCTAATCAGGTTATCCTAAGGCGGATAATAGTCTCGACAATCGGGCGGAGATACTCAATGGGTTTGCCCTTTCGGGTGTGCCATTGTAGCTCCCTTAAGATCGTCTAAACCAAAAATCCGGGAAATGATCGGTCACCAGAGTCAACAGCTCAGGTGAAGTAACTAAGCCAAAGTGAAATATTCCACAATGGAAAGCACTATCGACTGAACCTCGTCCGGCTTGTGGTATGTCACGTTGCAACATTATACTAAAATAGCAAATGAGGAACGTGAGACCACACTAATCCTAGGTGTACACTCGGGCCTGGGTTTTAGCCCCACTCAGAACACCCACCCCTAACAGAGGAACCACCTGCACAGAGGACGGCAACAACATGATACTATGATGCATGCAGACATTAATGCAAATATAAATACACACTGGTTAGAATAATAAATGCAATAAATAACACAATAAGCAACCTAAACTAATCCTAGAACGCTAGGAAGGACTCGCTTAGGGACGATGGACCAGCATAGGTCTACATCGCGTTCCCCAGTGGAGTCGCCAGCTGTCGCATCCTGCGAAAAATCAACCGGCGAGACTCAAAAATAAAACACACACAGAGCCGCCACTGCGCGTTATTTATCCCAAGATAGGGAAAGGAAACGCTCAGAAAAACCTGGAAAGGAAATGGTCTTGCGACCAAAGAGAAAGGGTAAGGGAGTCGGTTACGCGAGGGGAAGGTATTAGCACCCCTCACGTCCGTCGTACTCGACGGGATCCACGTTCTAAGAAAAGAAAAGGTTGCTAAACATCACACACACACACAAGGGAACGCAGGTGGGGTTAAGAGAAACGGGCTCGATAAGGTATCGCACCTTATGCCTACATATCTTGTCTGGAACAAGAATCAGAGCCTCTGTAGTTCGGCTTACGCACGCCAAACAACACAAAACATACAAACACACAAGGGTGGCAAACATGGAGCCCGACAACCACCGGATGGAATTACGTCGGCATCCGAACCAAAACACACTCAAAAGGGCAAACATGGAGCCCGACAGCCAATCCTGGGCTTACGTCGGCATCCGAACCAAAACACACAGTCAGATAACAAGTAAATACACGCAAAAAAGGAAAAGGTTGCCCGGAGTGGTCTCGCACGACCACCTGCCTACATACCTCGTCTGGAACGAGGATCAGGGCGATGTAGTTCCCCTGAAAGGGACTGAATTGCTAACCAGAAACCGGGGAAAGACACACTACTAGGGAGCTGGACTCGAGCCTAGTGTTGTCATGCATCGTTTACCCTAAGTTCGGTTTTCTATCCTACTTGCATAAGCAAACTATTCCTATCCAGGAAAGAAGCCAGCACACAAGCATACAGCATAATTCAAGTATACATCAAATGAGAACAAGCATCTCAAACAGATATCCACACAGCACGCACTATAACCAAACAAGTGGCTCACACAATAGGTTTGACTGCCGAAGCGAGTCGTCTGTACGGGCTGGGTTTGCTCTTAACCTTGCCATTACGAGGCTAAGGTGAAGCAGATGAGAGGTGAAGTGAGGATCAGACCTCACAGCTCTTATCCCTAACCAGGGAGAGCTTCTGACAAATGAGCATGGGTCCAGAATAGGGGAACCCTTCTATACTCGATGACTCCGACTCGATTGTGCGACAGCACAGATCTTGGGCTTGTGTTCTCAATGCTACAACCATGTAATGGGAGCAATGAGAAGACTCACAGAATAGTGGGGGGTAGATTGCATACCCCTACCTTCCACCAATTGCCTTATTTAAAGGACTTTCACCTGCTTGGCACGAAAAATAAACAACCACAATCATTGCCTCTTAAGGAGGACTTCAGACATTTATTTGCCCGGTCAAATAACAGACCGGGTCTCCAGACTACATGAAGTTAGGAAGTTATACCTCAATGTAAGTTGCTTAAGCAAAGCAAAGCAAAAGTTCACAAGGAACTGAGCAACTAAAAGTACCTGGAAACAGTCAAACACAGTTAGTACTCAGACAGACAAAACTAAACAGCAAGTATCAACCAATTAATCTATACAGATCAATGCACAACAAAGCAAGCTCAAAGCTCAATCCCAAACTTCACAACCTACAAAACAATGTTATGTTAGTGTACAAACATCAAACAACATCAATTGCATTTAACTTGATTCATTCTCCATGTGCATTATGCTTTTGATCCTGAAAAATCAAGCAAATATTAGCAACTAGACCACTAGGCCAAGCCTAGGGTCCAAAGGCAAGAAAAATTCCTAAACAGCAAGGTATCTCTAACCAAACTCAAGCTAAAGTCAAACAAGAGCAAACACCATTAGTCTCATGTTCATATCATTCATCATGTTCATGTTATGCACAAAACAAGGCAAATTAGTTCAAATGAAGCACCAAACATGCAAACAGAACTATTGCATTCAAATCCATACCAAAACAATTCTAAAAATTCTCAAATAATTTACACCTAAACAGGGGATATTCAAGGTCTAGCATGTCAAATTTTAGCCTAATTGGACCAAGGGAACCATGTCAATGAAAATCAACAAAAACAGACACAATTATATGCTCCAAATCACAACACCAACACATGAACTCACTTCAAAAATTCATAACTCAATGAAAACAAAAAATAAATGGATGAGACCAAAACAGGGATGTTCCATCATGTGTCTATTTCAAGCATATCAAATTTCATGATCATTCAATACCATATGAGCATTTCACATTGATTCTACCAACCTATGTCACATGAACTTGCAAATTCAACCACCAGAGATGAAAAATAGCAATCAATTTGAAAATGCCACATAAAATTCCACAAAAATTCACATAGCATCTTAACATGCTAATCAATCATCATGCAAAATTTCACATTAATCCAACAAGTATAGGTCACTAAAAAAAATCCAGCAAGTTGACATAATGAGGTGTGACACAAATTGTCACACCTAAGTTCCAAAATTTGCTGCTCAATGACCAGGTATCAAAAATTCATGAAATTTACATGTAAATCTCCATCAGCCAGTCCACAATCATCACAAAAATTTTCAAGCATTTATTTTAGAATATGAGGATTTCATGAACAAAATGGCACAATGTATCAAAATATGAACACATGTGAAATAAGCCTAGGTCAAATCATATTTTTGCCATGCACAACTTTGACCAATAGGTCAAACAAATTCTAGAGTCAACAACAAAGTCAAAGGAAAAACTCTCATATTTTTCTGAATTTTTTATAATTTTCTATGAATTTTTAAAGGTGTTATGAATTTTAAGAAATTTTTTAGAATTAATATAATTAAGAGAATTTTCAGTAATGGCACTATGGTAATTCTTGTAACAGTGGCGCGGGAAACATCATTTTTCAAACAGAAATGCGCTCACACGGATCAAACAGTAAACATAATTCAACAATTCATCTTCTTCTTCGAGCGGCATTACCGTGTTCATCAACGGCAGCTTCGACTTTGCTCATTTCATCACCAAAATTAACAAACTAATAACCGTTGGAAAGGTCTGAATGTGAGGATCTCAAATACGTAATCAATTTCACCTAATTCTTAACACAGCTTACGGATCGATCGAATAAAGTTTCACATTCAAAACTAAAAATCATGATATCTCGTTCTACAATCAACCAAATCGAAAACTACGAATTGCAGCACGCTCAGCAATGAATGAACTACAAAAACCACATCTCAATTCAAGAAATAATGAGACTCGGATTCGCACCTTATTTCGATGACAGCAAGTAATCCGCGAGCTTCGAGCTTCAAATCATGAAAACAGATGTAGAACACGCTTCAGGAAGATGAATTCTAAGCTCAAGTTCAACTGCTTTCACTCCTAGTGCAAGAATTTTTGATTTGCCATATGCGATGTAATGTTGGACAGTTGCAATTGGTGGAGCAATTGATGATGAGAACCACAAACAGATGTAGAGGAAGATGATGCAAGATTAACACAAAAGGAAATTCGAAAATTGATCAACAATTGAAGGAGTTTGATGAATTTGAAGATTTTGGTGTTCTTGAGATTTTGAGAGAATGTGATGAGTTTTTGATCCAACTTTGGTAAATGTGAAATTCTGTTATGCTTAGCATGTGATTAAGAATATATATGATACACTAATCCATGCTTAATCATGTAATTAACCAAAAATGCAAATGTTAAGTGAAATGGTTAACTTTCAAAGTGAGGGCAAAAGTGGAATTTCATAGGACAGCTCAATGCCACCTATTTGACAGCTCACACACCTTCCAAATGCCATGTGTGAGCTGTTGCAATTTGTCTCATGCTCATTGGATAAGCCATTCTCAATTTCACTATGTATTTGCATTTTGTCCATTTTTGCCATTCCATTTTTCAAGCCAAATCCCAAACCATGAAGCCTAGCCATGAAGTGATGATTCCAACAAATTTTAAATGCCATTCATGAGGTGTAGCAAAAATTCCCACTCAAAAATTCCAATTATTTTGAAAGTTGGACAATTTTGCCCTTGGTCCACTTTAACTGTCCAGTTGAAAAGTGACTTTTTGCCTTGACCACTTTTGGAAAAATCCAATTATGCACCATGAAAGTACATGTCAAATGGAGTTTGTGCATATAAAGAACTTGCAATTTGGACAAACCATGTGGAAATTATGGCCTCCTGATTATGGGTCATTTTTGAATTTCACTGAGCCATAATTTTCCAACCATACATTGGAATTTCAAGTTCTTGGACTTTTTGGAAAGGTGAGAACAAGATCTACAACTTTCATGTTGAACAAATTTGCATTTGAAGCTTCCTTGGACACGTGGCTTTGAGGTCAAAAACTTTCCATTTTTGGAAACTTCAATTACAAGTCACTTTCTATTTTTGGCAGTTTTTGTCCTGACTTGATTTTCTTCATTTTTAAGCTTTGAGATGTCAAATAACACTTGTTCCAACATGAATGAAGTGTATCCAACTCATTTCCACCTCCAAATTCATCAGATCATGTACAGTTGACCACAGTTGACTTTTCAACTGATAGATGAATCTGGCAATGCATAGATCAAATTGAACCCCAATCTTCAACTGAAATAGCTCAAGGGTGATACCCTAGCCTCAATTAGCTCAATATAACCATATAATGAACCCCATAACCATCATAGACCCCATCTCCTGATTATGCCCTGATTGGCCCAATGCAACTGATTAGGGTTGACCAGTGGTCAAAACCCTAATCTCAAGGAATCTTCTTCAATCTCCTGATGACATCCAACCATGATGATGATGATGTATCATTGCAATCAATATGAAGACCATCATCCATTAAGAATCACAAAACCCTAATTCACAGCCCAATCCTAAGATGGCCAATGATCAGTCAGTAAACCCTAGGCTTGCACTTTGACTTCTCCATCTTCTGATCGAGACTTGAGAGGATAGTTTGCACAATGTAACCACATGATATGCAATATGCAATGCCTTAATGACCTAAAATGATATGTACAATGTTAATGCTAGTCCCAAGAGAGGAGGGCAAATTTTGAGGTGTTACAGTTACCACCAAAGTCATTTCTCTTCTCATAATTGGTAATATGAGCAAGTCATCCAAGAATTTCAAGGAGAGCTCTTCGAGAGAGATTGGCAAGGCAATCAAAAATACTGAAGGAACGAGCCACAAGAAAGATAAGATAAAGATTTTTGAAGATGCAAAGCCAAAAAATGGTTCATCTACTAGAGCTTCTCTGGTTGGAAGAACTTCAGTCTCCAAGCTGAAGAAACTTAAGAACAAGAAGGATCCATTTGATGACTATTAATCAGATGCTGATGAGGGTTGTATGTACTACCTCAGAATGCGTGATTTTCATCCTGACGTAGTCTGAGAGTTGTAGTCTTTATAGAGCATTTACTTGCTTATGAAAATAATGCATAATTGTACCATCTTCTTGATTAATAATAATAACAAATCATTTACCTTTGCATTTATTTAGTTTGCAACTAGCATCATTTGCAAGACTCATCAGAAGAGATATTATAAAGAAGTTTTCAACCATGACAAACATGTCTTCTAATGTGTGTGTTAAAAGTGATAAAGTGAATTTAAAAAAATTTAATCACACATCCATAAAAGAAAAGACTTAGGGGGTGCCAAAAACATGATTTAATTTTATCCATGAAAATAGTTTTCAAAGATAACACAAACATATTTTACAGCAAAAGAATATGTATGACAGATGTCACACTTCTTTGTCTTAACAAAAAGTGCTTGGTTATGCCTATCAATATAACTCAGAGATCACAAGAAAGAAAAGTTCCCAGAGGAATTCTGGCTTAGAACCTTCTGAACCAAAAAATCTTATAATTTAGAGAACTAACTAGTCCAGAGTCTAATAACTCAGAAACACATAGTAATCAATCAGAGACATAATGGAATAAGGTGGTAATAAACATATGATATTGACAAATGGAGGTGAGACACAATATTCAAAACACTTACATCATTAACCATCAATTATTACCTAACAACTCAGAAACCAAGTGTCAGAAAACCTTTCAAGTTCATGACACATAAGTGGACAGGTGTTAAAAAATAATTCATCCACTTATATGTTATCAGAGACATCTAATCAAATTCTGAGCATCATAGGATGAGTTGCATAAGATGTTATTATTCATCAAAATCTAGTTTGGAGCATCTAATCATCATCAGACTATAATCCTCCATTTAGAAGTAAGCATTAATCTTTAATGAAATGCATGCTCAGATTATTTTTAATAAAATTAAATCTTTCAATGGTAAGGGGTTTTATAAATATATCAGCGCATTGATGATCAGTATCAATGAAATGTATATCTATCACACCCTTCTGAACATAGTCTCTAATAAAACGATGTTATATTTCCATGTGTTTGGTTCTAGAGTGTTAAATAAGATTCTCTATCAAACATACAACAATATTATTATCACAAAAGATTAAAATATTGCTTCCAGTTATCTGATAGTCTCCCAATTGATATTTCATATAGAGTTTTTATTTGTAACAACTTGCAGTTGAGATGTATTATGCTTCTGTTGCAGACAAAGCAATAGTTTCTCGTCTTTTACTAGCCTAGGATATTAGGTTTTCACCTTTGAATTAACAACTCCCAATAGTGGATTTTCTCTCGACTATATTCCCAACATAGTCACTATCACAGAATCCAACTAGCTTATAATCTAGGGATTTTTTTTATAAAGAAACCCTAGATTGGTTGTTCCCTTCAGATACATAAAGATCCTCTTAACAGTTATTTGGATTTGAATAAAATCTTACACACAGACAGACACTAAATAAAATAGTTGGTATAAAAGTTGTTAAATAAAGTAAAAATCCAATTATATCTCTATACACCTTCTGACAGACCTTGGTGTTGCTTTCCTCTTTGCTCAGATTGCAGTTGGATGCATATGAGTGCTTATGATCTTGCAATCATCTAACTTGAACTTCTTCAGAAGATCCTTTGTGTATTTTGTCTGATGAGCCTAGACTTCATCCTTGCATTGATTGATTTGAATACCAAGGAAGAACTTAAACTCTCTTATCATACTCATCTCAAATTCAGTCTGCATTGTATTTGAAAATTCTTAGTAAAGGAAAGCATTAGTTCAACCAAATATAATATCATCTACATAAACCTGGACAATTAAGATATCATTTTTAAGTGTCTTTCTGAATAGTGTAGTGCCTACTTGCCCTTTTTAAAAACCATTTTCTAACAGAAAATTATCCAGTCCCTCATACCAAGCTTTGGGAGCTTTTTTGAGTCCATAAAGTGAATTCTTAAGTTTGAAAAGATGATCTAGATGGACTGAATCCTCAAACCCAGGTGGTTGTTTGACATACACTTCTTCATAAATGGCTCAATTTAAAAATGCACTCTTAATATCCATTTGGTATAAAATAATGTCTTGATTAATAGCATAAGAAAGAAGTAACATGATTGACTCTAACCTTGCAACAGGTGCAAAGGTTTCAGAGAAATCTATACCTTCTTGCTGACTTTAGATTTGAGCTACAAGTCTAACCTTATTTATAACCACTTCTTCTTGATCATTGAACTTGTTTTTGAATACCCATTTTATTCCAATAATGTTCTTTTGACAATGTTTAGGTTATAGATCTCAAACATCATTTCTTTGAAACTGATTCAACTCTTTTTGCATTGCCACAATCCAACCATCATCAGAAGGTGCTTCACCAACAGAAGTAGTTTCAGTCATGGGGAGTAGTCCTAACATTGAATGTTCTTCTATGATAGCAGACCTTTTCTTTATAGGACTATCTTTGTATCCAAGAATCAACTCTTCTGAATGAGAACACTTATACTTCATGGTCTTCTTGTATTGTGATACATCTGAGGAGCCATCTTGAGCTTATTTAGAATCTTCAATATTTGAATGAGCTTCTGAGGTTGGATCAACTCTTGGACCACCAACTTCTGAAGTTCTGATAACTTCTGAAGATCCAGCTTTTGATGGATTGTTAGCTTTTGAACTTCCAACTTTTAGACGTCTAACTCTTGAGGTGTCTTCAAACACAAATTTCTAAAAAGCTTTAAACTAGCTTTGACATTTTACTGTCAGACTCTTTGACATCAAATTTGATGTGTATTGACTCTTCGACCATATTGGTTTCAAAGTTATACATCATGTATGTCGTTGAGCGTTCAGAGTATTCTAAAAAGATACCCTTTTAAGCCTTGACATCAAATTTCTTAAGATATACTTTATTGTTCAAGATGTAACATGTACATCCAAAATGATGAAAGTAAGAAATGCTTGGCTCTCTTCCTTTGAACAACTCATATGAAGTCTTGTTTAGAACAAGTCTAATATAGATTATATTTTGAACATAACATGTTGTGTTTACAACTTCTTCCCACAAGTCCTTAGGTGAGTTTTTTTTTCATGGATCATAGTTCTGGCCATTTCTTGTAAAGATCGGTTCTTTCTCTCTACAACTCCATTTTGCTATGGAGTTCTAGGAGAAGAGAATTCATGGAGAATTCCATGTTTTTCACACAAAAATTTGAAGGTTCAAGAAACACAAGAAATAGGGGGCTTGAATTGGATTTCAAGCATGATAGATTTTGGAAACCCAAAACAAAAGCCTAAATCAATAAAAATAAAGCGTAACTATCATACGACCGAGGACATTTCAAACTAAGAAACTAACACAAAGTAAGAAACTAAATAGACATTTTGGATATAAAGAACAAAATAAGAAAGTAGCACAAAGTTATTAACTATTAAGTACATAGACATTTTATCAAACAACTAAAATGACATTTTATCAAACAACTAAAATGCATTTTATCTCCTTACTACATTTTTAACAAAGAATCAAATCTTCAAGAAATAAAGTCTATGAAGCAGGAGTCATAAATAGTATAAAAAACAATCCAAAATAAAAAATAAAAACTCACCCATTGTTTTTCCCTTTTCTTCCATCAAGGTGTAAGAAGAAAACACGTTTAATGAGGCAAATTCTTAAATCATAAATAAGAAGAAAACAAACGCTTACCATGGGATATGTCACAACGACCTACGACCGCAATTTTCTTTCTTCCACCACCCTTCGATGTATCGAGTCTGAACGTGACCATCACTATAGACCGCGACTCCCCTCGTCGGAATCGCGTCTCCCCCAATGGAATTACGTGTCGCCGCCACATTTCATTTTCGTCGAAAAACACCTCTCTATACATTTATTTTCAATTCCATTCATACTCTTTGATTGACTTTTATGATTTATGAGAAAGAGGAAGACGAGAAAGTGAGGGGAAAAATAGATATTTTTTAAAATTTGAAAAGAAAAAAAACAACAACTACCCATCACGTGTCAGAATAGTTTGTTATTTAGGAAAAGAGCTTTTTGATACTTAATAATGATAGAATATATTAAGGATGTTTCATTCTCACTGGTTAGGTAGTTGACACCTCCTTAAGTATTTTACAATCAAATTAAATTTACGATAATAAAGAAACAAAAATTAACTTTTATTTATTTAAAAATCTGTAAACAAAACTTTAAATTATTTTAAAATAAAATACTTTTCTAATTCATTAAAACATTTTTTCACAAAGATTCAGCAAAAATCATTTGCATTTTTTTATGAAAACCTAACAGATCTTTTCATCATCAATTTCTGAAAAAAAAATTAAGATACCTTAATTCATAGTAGATGGTAGGTGGGAGTTATAGTATTATTAATTCCGAGAATAATCATTACACATGAATTCCATTTTGAGAACAGTAACAACATCGTTAATACCAAGAACAGTTTCTGTCTCCAAATTCATGGATTCTTCTTCCAACGCCACCATTGGAGGATCTCAGAGGCTTCTAGCTTTGGCACAACACCTTCGCCTTTACAAGCCACCACCTTTCCCTGAAGATATTTTCGAACAGAGCATTGAAGATAGTGCTAGCAGCAAAGTTGTTTCTCAATTGGGTTTTCCTGAATCCGCCACCACAATTCAACACCCGGAGAAATTCAAACCTAAGAAAGCTGCTGTTTTGATTTGTCTCTTTGAAGGTGATCATGGAGATCTAAGGGTCATTCTCACTAAACGCTCTTATGAGCTTTCTTCTCATTCGGGTTAGTTCAGTTCAGGGTTTCAAATGTAGCATTGTTTTGTATTCCTCTGATTTTTCAATTTTGAAATTGAATCGTATTTTGTTTGTAGGTGAAGTATCTTTGCCAGGTGGGAAAGCGGATGAGGGCGATAAGGATGATGCGGACACTGCGAAAAGAGAGGCAAATGAGGAAATTGGGTTGGATCCTGAACTTGTCAATGTTGTTACTGTTCTTGAACCATTCTTGTCTAAGGTATATCATATATGTTATGTTCAATAATTCATTAACTGAAATGATGTTATCATGTTTTGCTTGTGGCTTAATGTGTAATTGAGTATTCTCCAGTTTCGTCTTATTAGGTTTTTTCCCGCAAATATTGCACCTTTATGAAAACTATGTCTGTGGTTGATGTTTGGTTCATGAAATACTTTTGTGATGGGAAATGTTGATTTTTTCGAATGTGTCTTTAAGTCGAGATGTGCTTTATTATGTTTCGCTCGTGAAGGAGATTCCATGCCGTGAGAGGAATAAGTTTATAGTAGGCAATTTGTGGTCTGAGTCTGAGATGATCATTTCAGAAGTTGGGCTGCTGTTACTAGTTATAAATTTGTATTGATCGCAATGATGTTTACATTCGCTGGTATTAGATAGTTTGCACACTTTTTGTTAGTCTATTTTTCATTTGTTTCGGTTTGAAAGGGTTCAGTGAGGAAATTTTACCAGTGCTTCTCACCTATCATTGTTTCTTTAACAGCACCTTCTAAGAGTGGTTCCTGTCATCGGCATACTTCATGATAAAAAAGCGTTCAGACCTGTTCTGAATCCTGCAGAAGTGGAATCGGTATTTGACGCCCCTTTAGAAATGTTTCTCAAGGTACCATGCTTAATTTTAATTTTAAGTTTTAACTCCTGTCATCTTCCTTTTTGCGTATTCATCTGAGTTGTCTAATGTCATAATTGGTTTAAGCAGGATGAAAATCGGAGTCAGGAGGAGAGAGAGTGGATGGGAGAGAAGTATTTGATACATTTTTTTGATTACGACGACATTGAGCATAAAAAATATCTCATATGGGGATTAACCGCCGGGATTTTGATTAGGGCTGCATCAGTTGTGTACCAACGGCCACCTGCTTTCATAGAACAGAATCCCAAATTCAAGCTTCCACAGGTTGTAAGCAAGGACAGTTCAATGACTTGAGTTCAATATCTATTTGTATCATACTGTCCTCAATATATATGTTCTTTTCTTCATTGTATGAGAATATATATTCATCGAAAATATAATTTATATTTCCTGAAAGAAAGGAAGAGGATACTGTCCATCACTTGGAACGCACCTTGTGTTCGGATATCTAATGATTGGTAGAATCAATTAAATGGAAAGGAATGGGAAAAAATCAGGATAATTTTGGGATCTGGTATAATAAAATGTTGTAAAGGCTTATTCTATTATTTGGAAATGGGTGAAATGATAAGGAGATGATGCAAAATGAACTTGGATTGTTCATATCATTTTTAAGATACTGACATCTTTGTTTTTAAGGATTTTAAGGAAATTTATATTTTATAAAGTCTATGTATCTAATTTTGATTTTAAGGAGATGATGCTTGAGTGTCTTATGTGCCTTATATGTCGTATCCTATCTAGTGGTTTGCTGCTACATTTCGATTTTTGCCCCAGTGCTATGTTGAAAATTCATGATTTCATCCTAATACTGGACAATACTGATGCCAAATTAGTGTCAGAACGTCTGCGTTCCGAATCCAATCCATTCTCACAGTCATTCCAGCCAAAGCACCATCTATGACAGAACGGCATGGGCTGATGCAGTTTTCTTGATTTTGCTGTTCCACACCAAGAAAACGGTTGGAACGGCAAAGTTTGTTAACAGAGATATCTTTATGTTTGTTTGTTGATATGCGCCATATGACAAAACTTGGTGAAAGTAAGAATGGCATGGGTAGAGGAATGTATCCATATGCATGAATATCTTGTCAGATAAATATTTCAGGTGTGAATCATATATTAAAAAGGCAAAAATGCTTAGCCGTGAAACTTAAATGCGTGTAAAAATCATTTCATTCAAAATACTTACATATCAACATTTCAACAAAATACAAACTGTCTTTACAATGCTAATGAAGGAGCCAAGGTTATATAATAAGCTGTTCATTGTTGAATAATCTTCATTTTGAGGCCTCTCAAGATCATGTTTTTCCTCATTAATCTTCATTACACCGGCAGACTAAACATACGGAAGAAACTAGAGACAGAACCAGGCTAGGAACTTCATAATCTTGCTCACATTCAAGGCTAGAGAAGACTGGTCATGTTGAACCATGTTCATCTGAATACCTCATAAAATTTCTCAATGACAAGTAAACCCGAGTCTATGGACTCCAACGGATCCTTTCGAAGACGGTGTCTCAAACAGTTAGGAATGACAATAGCGATATCCTCTGCACTTACTCTGTCTCTTCCCTTGAGAGCAGAAAGAGCTTTTGCGGCTCTATTCGTTACAATATCTCCTCTTAATCCATCCACATTCAAATCTGCACAAACCTGAGAGATTTTCACCTTGAGTTCATGGTCTATTTCAACAGAAGCAAGAAAACTCCTTGCTGAGGTAATTTCTTGCTGGAGCTTTTCCTGCTCAGCTTCATAAGAATCTCGAAACTCTTTCGGATTTTTGTCAAAGCGACCTCTCTCCTCCACAATCTTCACCCTTAGCTCAGCCTCCCTCACAGTCCCCACTTGCGCATGCATTCCAAACCTATCCAACAGCTGCGGCCTGAGCTCCCCTTCTTCAGGATTTCCCGATCCAATTAAGATGAACCGAGCAGGATGCGCGATTGAAATACCTTCTCTCTCCACTGTGTTCCAACCTGATGCAGCAGAATCCAATAAAACATCAACTAAGTGATCATCCAAGAGATTAACTTCATCCACATATAGAATCCCCCTATTAGCTTTAGCCAATAAACCAGGCTCAAACGCCTTCACGCCCTCTGTCAGGGCTTTTTCGATATCAATTGTCCCACAAACTCGATCTTCGGTAGCTCCAAGCGGTAAATCCACCATGTTAATTTTGGAAAATACAACTTCAAGCTGCTCTCCTTTCAACACACGCTCTCTTACTTCAATACTCATGAATTCTGGATCTTCTGGATCTGAATTATATGGATCGCCAGCAACAACCTTGATTTCAGGAAGCAAATCGACTAACGACCTAACAGTTGTAGATTTCCCGGTTCCCCTATCGCCCATGATCATCACACCTCCAATCTTTGGATCAATCACATTTAGCAGAAGGCATAGCTTCATCTCATCCTGTCCTACTATGGCAGAAAACGGGTACACCGGTCTTTGCCTTTCTTTAGAAACAATCCTCTGAATCTGAATATGCTAAGTTTACACAGTTAACCAAAACAGATCCCAAAAAATAAATAAACAGAAACTGGAAATTAAGGGTAAGAATGAGAGAAGCAAAAATGAAAAATCTCTTACCTACCTGTTGAGGAGAGTTAATTCCAGTGGCAACACTCAAAACTGAAAACTGAGACTTTTCTTTAACTCCATGAAATCCAATTCCGCCCCAAAACTTACTCACAGATACTTTCCCTGCAAAGCCACAACAATTACATATGGTTGATAATTTACGGTGCGGCAATGGTGAAGTTTCTAAGACAATTTACCTTTGGTTAGGGAGAGAGAATAAATGGAAGGGGGAGAGTGATGTCGTGAAGATAAGACCCCAATTGAAGAAGTTCGCAACGTGGATGCCATAACTTTTATGCAGTAGCTTCAGCTTCTTCCTTGTGTTGTTGTTTCTATTTACATTCCCAGTCACTCTCATAAGAAGACATGTTTTAATATTTCGGTTGAATACAAATAACTTATTTTAAATATAATCGTTTAAGTTTTGTTTTAAAAATAGAAAATGATGAAAAAATGTGTGAAAAGAGGATCATTTAAGTTGTTAATATAGGTTTTCTACCTTTTGACTTTGGTGAAGGGGCGAATGTTTGGAATGAATGAAAATTTAGAAAGAGAATACACAAAGAGAAGATGGATAGAAAAGTGGAAAAGTGGAAGTAAGAGAATCTTTGCTTAAGAAAGATGAGTATGACCAAGGTTTTAAAAAACAAAAATGTCACCAAGGTTTTAAAAAACAAAAATGTCTTCGTCGCGTTGCGATCACGTAAAGGCTTTTATGATTTCGGTTGATATAAGTGTTACGATATGTTACGATATTGACTGCAGTCGTCATTGTGTGAATTAGTCTCAATTTGTTCTATAACATAAAAATGATATTAACGGTATCGGTATCGATGCTTGTCAATACCGTTTTAACGCGGTCGTTTTTCCAATCACGATAACGTGTTTGAAATGCTAGAGTGTTCAACCAACTCTTATGCATATTTTTAAGTGTAGGTTTAGATTGGTACTATGGAATAGAATGTAGTATTTCATTTAATTTGAGATGTCCATAATATAATAAAACATTTTTATTCAATTAATAGAATGAGATCTACATACCTTTATATCTATTAATCCAAACAGGTCAAAAATCAAATAGTAGTATTAATCAAAATCCCCTGAAATTTATAACTTTCTTTGATGTCTCAATTTGGTTCATTTGGAAAAATAGGAATAAACATGTGTGTCCTTTGACTGCTTTTGCGACGGGCATTGCTTTCGCCCTTGTTTAGCGTTTTGTTCACGTTAAAAGTGAACTCAATCATGCTAGAGACCTTTCTTTATTACATGTAATTTTTAAAGTTAATCAATGCTTTTCACAAGGGGCACATCTACATTGCCTCTCTTCATTACATGGAGTCACAAATGTTGACACTTTTGAATTGGCAAAATGCTAGTTCATGTGCGGATCACATATTAATGGTTAGTGACTATAAGGAAAAACAAGAATGGATCAGAAAAAATCACAACTTCAGCTAAACCAAAATTGATTAATCATAAAAATATTTGCCAACAGGCGTATAAACACACAGATCATACAGAAGCTTCCTGCAAAATTCAAAAGGCAAACTATGAACATTCTAGCTGCCAAACTTGTGTCCTTGATGATTTGGTTTTTGAACTTCAACATCATTGGAGTTTTTGCTAAACTGAGACATAAATGTGTTATTATCATTTATCTTTTTATGTTGTCATGAGAAGATATACTAGGCCTTTCAGGTATTCAACAATCTCTGATCCACCAAGCTTTGAACTTCCATATACTCTATCAACAAACGTGATTGGCACCTGTACACATGGGAAACTCAGGTAAGCTACAAAGTGTATAATGAAAAGGGTGATAAGGAAAAAGTTATATATCAAAAAAAGAAAACTACACTAGATAATATCCAAGATGTGTGTAAATGGCAAGCTCGTGCAGTGATGATCAATGCTAATTACACATGTAGTTCATGAGCTATGAAGAATTGAAGACACATAACAACTAGGTTAATATAAAGAATAACCATCACGAGTTAAGTAATTGCACCTCTTCGATATGGTACCCTTTTCGCGATGCTCTTACTATCATCTCCATTTGAAAGACATATCCCTTACTAACACAGCAGCTAATGATATCTTCGAGCACTGATTTCTTATAAAGTCTACAAAAAACAACAGTACATCAATCTCAAAACCAGTCAACAGGCGGAGCAATGAACAACGCTCCCCAAACTGTTTAATATCCATCATCAAGCTCTATATACCTAAACGACCCTGTCAAATCTGAGACACCGGGCCATAAAAGTGTTTGTGCAAGAACATTTGCTCCTCTGCTAGTTAGTTTGCGCATAAGATTCCATCCATGCACACCACCGTCTTTAACATAACGAGTCCCTGTAACTATATCAGCACCCGTTTCCAATTGCTTCCTGAGAAACAAAAAGGGCAAAGTTAAGCTGTGGCAGGTAGGAAGAAAACAAGAAAAACACGATCAAAAGCTTTCCTTACCTAAGGAAGCCGGGCAAATATTTTGGCTGCAGAAAAACTAAACAGATTAGAATTTTCATTCCTTTTCAAATTTAATTATTCTTCAAAACTGCAACCTATTGTCTACATATAAACAGAATAACTTACATGGTGTGATAGATCGGCATCCATAATGACAACAAAATTTCCAGATGCATGCTTCATGCCATGAATATAGGCCGTTCCTGCAAATTAATAACATCAAAGGCCAATTTATCAAGATCATTAAGAAAAAGCTTCAGGCACATACATACCTAAACCCATCTTCCTAGGTCTCGCTCGTAACAGCTGCAACCACAAGAATAAACACGGTTACTCTAAATGATACAAAGGAGGATAGGAGTGATCCCAAAAAATATAACAGATCACAAATTACTAGTCATTTATTTATCTATGTAAAGGTCGCCGCTTACAATCCGATCTTCTCCGTAAACCTGCTGCAGTTGTTTTACAATATCCTGAGTACCATCAGGACTCCCGTCGTCCACAACAATAACTTCAAAATCAACATCCCTAAAATTGCACAACAGAAATAAGTATTCATACATATGTTTGATCATAATATAAAAGGAACAAAATTGAAGAGAGTATATAGAAATTACGGAAGGTGCTTGAATATAAGGTAAATAATGAGGCTTATGTTGAGTCGCTCGTTATACGTAGGAACAATTATACTGTACTTGTTTTTCTGCTTCTGTGCATCCATTCCTATCTAAACATGAAACAAATTCACTCAATGAAAGTGCGTTTGATGAACTTTTACATATATGATATGATTATTGGAATCCTTATACTATACATGAAAGGAGAGACATGATTATCAATTTCATATAATCAAATCCAAATTTGTATAACCTCGAGCTATACAATAAGATCTGAGAATCAAATGAATCAACTTGCACCGGGTGAAAACAGAAACGGTGCTGCTATCACAGAAAATTGAAGAGAAATTGGTAGAAATTAACGAACCTTAGGACGGAGAAGGTGAGATCACGGAGGACAAACACGCACTTCACTCACCGTAGCAGCTGTTTCAGCCGTCGATTGCTTGAAGTGGAAACTAGAAGGCGAAACCAATGTCTGCTCCTAAAATCATTTTTTGTTTTATTTTTACCCATGGTTTTTAAGCAGTGGCATTATTTATTATTTCCTCAAAAGAATTTGTTTATTTTTTGGTACAAGAACTTGTTTTATTAATTACAGTATATTATTAATTTCCATTCATAATACTAATAATCTATCTTTTTCAAAACGAAGTGTCGTTTAAAATTTTGACATAAAGATTTAAAAGTGCAATAAAATAGTTTTAAAAATATATAATCGTCATATAAAATAAAATTAAATATTTCAAAAACAGTTTCCTAATAATAATTAAAGAATATAATTAAAAAAATATTTGTATCCCAAAAAATGAAAAAGACATTCATTTCAATTTTTTTTCATATAACATTAATTATGAAATAAAGGGGTAGTATTTTATATTAATTAATTTTTAGAAATTGTCCTGTGCCATTATTAATTGATAGATATAATTTGAAGTTTTGTGTAAAGTTGTCTAATTGACACAAAATAATATTACTTGGAACATATAACTCTTTTGACAAATATCTCAACCAAGAAAATTCACATGTGGTTGTGACCATTGAACGACTCAATTTTTGTTGATAATTTTGAAATTGTTGTTTGTTTTTTGTTTTTCCTTGAGATAAGGAACTTTTCAAAAAATATATGATAACATGTTACATAACGACGTGTGGTTGGGCATCTTGCCCAATCGACATTACGGTTTTTAACCAAATGAAATGAGCTATTTGACATGAATAATAACATTTGTCCTAGAATTGTTGATGATTAACTTTCATGTGATGTACTTTTGGTTTCTGGATGTATCGACTAAGCATGTTTTCATAATGTTTGATTTTAGGTTGGCTAATTGTGAGTAAAATTAGTTTTCCATCTAGCATGTGATATTGAGTGGGATCCTTGAGAGCTCCACTCCCATTTTTTTGTCAACACCAAGTCAGATTTCATAGGGACAAGTGCTTGTTTTGCTCCAAGTAATCCATATTCTTTAAACATGACTAGTATGTATTTTCTTTGACAAAGTATTATCCCCCCCCCGCCTTAGATCGAGTCACTTCAATGTTGAGAAAATATTTGAGAACTCTAAGGTATTTAATCTTGAAATAATTATTGAAATTTTTTTTGAGATCATTGAAGGATATCTCATTGTGCCTGGTAATGAACACGTCATCACCATAAAGTAGCACCATAGTAATAAAATCCCCACAAACTTGCGTAAAATAATGAGTAATCAGCCTTTGATTGTTGAAAGCCGATAAATGTTGGAACCAAGTGCGAGATGTCTGCTTAAGCCCATAAACAGACTAGTGGAATCGACAAACTACAATCTCCCCCATTGTCGATAATAGTCTAGAGGGGGAAACGTTTATAGTTCCTCGTCTAGTTTCCTGTGAAGAAATGCAATTTGCACGTCCATTTGGTGTAAAGGTCAATGTCGAATGACAAGAATAGCTAATAAGCAACTAACAATGATTAATTTGGCAACCAGTGCAAAGGTATCCTTATAATCAATGCATGTACAATCAACATTACACATGATCTTAAATACCCATTTGCAATCGATAGGTCGTTGGCCAATGTGTAGTAGAATAATGGACCATGTTTCATTGTCCTCAAGGGCCTAAATCTCATAGTTCATAGTGGTAACCCAATTGAGTTCATGATATGCATGTTCATAAGTTGTAAGCTCAACCAAGAGATATATTGTAGTGATATATTTTTATCAGTCCCTTAGAAGGGGTAACTTACGTAAAAGTAAGGAAGGCCGACATGAGGGGTGAGGTATCTAGCGAAGCCACCGACTGACTGAAAGTATCCAACGCCTCGCCTGACGAACGTAAAGTTTCATTAGACGGGCTTGATACATAATCTTGCCTAAGGGACTGATTAGTCCCCATTTATGCTATATATTATGTCACCTATTCGGCAAAAATCCAGGTAAATTGTATTACTTTGTTCTTAGTTAGTGGTCTGTTGAGTCAATTTCATTCACCGACAATTAATTTTATTGTTTCATCATTTTTAAGTGTCATTACTATTTTTCGCATTTTACGCTTTGGTTGTGTACCTTTTCTGCGTTTCAGGTTCAAACAGGTAGACAAGTACGATTGGATGTAGAAACCAAGGAGAAGCGCAAAGAATCGGAAAAATGTTCTCATGTTTCAGTAGGCCGGATATGGCCACCCTTAGCAAGAAGTCCTGAAGCAAATGACAAAACCCATCCAAACAGGGGCTTACTACGGCCACCTATAGCACCTGCTACGGGCCGTAGTAAAAGCTCTAGGACAGAAGCACAAATTCCACATAAGACAATGGTCTGCTACGGCCATCCGTAGCTGGAGGCCTGGACAAAACCATTAGAAACAGTGGCCTGCTACGACCACCCATAGCATCGGCTACAGGCCGTAGCAGGCATTCGTGAAAAAATCCAATTTTATCTTTTCTTTTGTTATTCTTAAGTGAAAATCATTTTGGTCAATTGAAAAGCTTATGTTATGGACTTTTATGTATCTGTTTGAGAAGAGAGAATACTTTTTTATTAAAATGGGAGTTTTCAGACAAGAAATGACACACTTTTTGAGAAGCAAGAATTCACACGATTCAGAATTATAGAAATCGAGGTTTTGGGAAAAACGAGACTTTCATGAGCAGAAGCAATTGAAGATCAAATTTCATCTGAATACTTATAATGTCTCCATTTTATATTTTGATTTCCTTGAATACTATGAGTATCTAAACCCCATAATGTTATGGGGTGTCCCTGATTTGAATATGTAATGACTTTGGATTTATATTTGCAATAACAGTATTATTTCTCATAATTAATTTACTTTTAATGTACTTAATGCTCTCTTTCAGAACAATTGAGATTTTTGTATGATTATCAATTAGGTTTTACCGCCTTTGATAATGCCTTCATGAGATTATTCTATAGTAGATATTACCTAGGACTAGGGATACCCTGTAGGAACCAATTTGTTCTCGATATAATAATGCTTATTTCACCGGTTAATTTCTATGGACATAGAGATTAGGTATGAATGATTAAAGGTTTTCTCACTAAGGCATTAGTGTAATACCCCAAATTTACCCTTCATTTTTCATGGAAGCATGGGATATTGTTTCACATTGCATTAGCATCATACTAGGTCATACTCATTGCATACTGTATCAGTGACATGGGAAATCAGGGTTTGATTGATCACTCATTAACCAGAAGGAGCCCACACAAAGCAAGACTGGGAATTGAACTTCATTCTCCAAATATACAAGTCTCAAGGGTCTCAAGGGGTTCCATATGTCTTATTATGGTCCTCAGTTCATCAGTGGAGGATTCAGAGCTCTTAGAGTGTGCATTTGCATTTAATCAGAAATTAGGGTTTCATGGCTATCTACAACAGGCAAGGTTTGGCTGGAAGTGAAGGGGCTCATCCATTTTATTATTATAGAGGCATCTTGGCCTAAGAAGATCCACATTTATCTCAGAAAGATCCATTGGCAGTCAGTGCAATCAGTTCTTGAGCATTTTTGCCCTAAACTAGAGTTTGGCATAAAATCAGTTTATTTATGATTCCTTGGTTAAAACTCTTTTCCATTGCCCTCCATATGTCTACAAGGGTCTACATACACAAAATCAGCTCTTTATTTGAGCCAGAGGTGCTCCAATTTATCAATGGAATCGGGAATCAGATAGTTTGGGAAAAGTCAACTGTGGGGCCAGAAAAGTCAACTCCTGACATTTTGAAAGTGGAATCTCAAAATTCATGCCTAAGGTAGCCTACATGTGAAATTTGATCAAGGTTGGATCATGGATTCATCATTTAATCAGGAGTTGGAAAAGTTACTAAATTTGGAAATAGTTGACTTTCCATTTAAGGCAAGTTTTCATGGTTGTTGCACCCACTTTAAGCCCATTTTCCATCAAGATGCAAGCTCCATTTGAAAATTTCTCCAACATGAAAGTTGTTCCTCTTGTTCCAAGATTTCTAGAGATATAAAGTTTGTTTCATTTGGATTAAAATTAAGAAAGTTATGCTTGGTCAAAGTGAGACATTATTTTAGGACACTTAGAAAATTTTCTAAGTCCAAAATCTTCAAAATTTGTCAAGACTTATGGGCCAGATTTCTTGCACTTCAAGGCATCTTTTGAAAATACTTTCTTCATGACAATTGCACCTTGCCATGTCCTCTTTCACCCCTTTTTGGAACCATCCCATTTGGATCATTGGTTTGAGAGATGCACTCATCTAAAGTTGGCATCATGAACTGAATTTTTAGGCAGCATTTAGGCCAAACTGGCCCAACCATTTTGCAGTTATGGAACCTGAACTTTATGGCCATTTTTCACCTCTTTCCAATCATCATTTCAATTTGTGTTCAACATGAAAGATGTTAAGCTCCATGCTCTCTTCCTACTGTTTGCATTGCCTTGCCATTTGGTCATGTATACATCAAGATACAAGGTCACAAAGTCACCTATTTGGTTTGTTTTTATGTTGCACAAGAAAACCAAGTCAGACCACAAAACCAACCAACACACTTTTTACCTCATTTGGCCATGTACTTTTGGTTCTACTCACTTAAGTTTTGCCACATTTAGAGTTTCCTTTCACACCTCACCTTTTGTAACATTTTGCTCATGAACCAAAAACAAACACTTCAAGCCCATTAAGCACTTTAAACCCTACATACTTAAGGTTCAAAACCCTAATCTGAAAAGGGAGGCTGCTATTTTCAAGCTGAGCAAGAGCAAGCAAGTTGGCAAGGCTGGTTCATTTCATCTTCCATTGCACAAGCATCAAAGTATCTTCCATTTTTCTTCCACCCTCTCCAATACCAAGAGGCAGTGGACCTTGCATCCACTAGGTAAACATTTTATCACTCTCTTCCATGCTCATGCTATGCTTGCTCATCATATTTTCCATGTGTCGCCCCCCGGATTTCCCGAATCCAAGTACAAACGCGAAAGAGAATGGCGAGGAAAAAAGAGTAGAGTCGCCAGCTATGTACTTTTATCCCAAGAGAAGGGAAAGGTAGTACTGCATAACCGAGAGGGAACGGATAAAACAAAGTCTCGAACCAAAGAAAACTGAGTAAGGGGGCCGGTTACATGAAGGGAAGGTTATCGCACCCCTTCACGTCTGTGGTACTCCACAGGATCCACGCTTGTTATTTATGTCTAAAGTGTGTGTATAAAAAGTCCTATATGCGATGCGGAAGAGAGAAAATCAAAGTAAGGAAACAAAGGGTTATTGCTCGCACAGGCCCTACCCTGCTGCATACGTATCTCAAGAAGGATTGAGAATCAGAGCACCGTAGCTCGGCTAACCTATTTTTGTTTGTTTTGTGTTTTTTAGATGAACGACGTTACTACGCAATCTACCGGATGCTCGACCTTGGGGGACTTACTCACCTGTAGTAGAAGGAGTTAACGTGTTCTTAGGAGAAGAAAAATCAATGAGTTTGTTGTGTTTTAGGAATGCTCATGCAAAAAGGAAGTCCTAGACGAAGGAACCGTGCTACCTTAATCGACATGCAAACGAGAGACTATACGAAGCCTAGCAGTCCTATGGGTGAGACGATCACACCACACAAACACATATAGCATAAAGTAAACACACCAACAAGGGGGTTCAAACATACATGGGTAGGGCTTTAGTCAAGAGGGGTCATATCAACCTCGACAAACAAGCCATGGAAAGGTAATCAAATGGGCTCTTAACCAATAACATTGAACGTCAGGATGAGCATATCAAAAAGGTAATGAGGATAAGACCTCATAGCTCTTAACCCTGGACCGGGTGAGCTCATGACAAAAAGTGGGGATTCAGGAAGATGGAACCCTCTCCACTGACTGACCGAACAAAAGATCTTGGGCTTTTGTTCTGAAGCATCGACACGTAGTGTGAGCATAAAGAACGACACACTGAATAACGGGGGATTGACTACTAATCCCTTTTATCCGTCAATTGCCTCTTCATGGAGGTCTTTAGCACTAGTGCCTCTTCTTGGAGGTCTTTGGGGCACAAAAGTAAACACACAAGAACATTGCCTCCTATCGAGGTCTTCCAGCTAAGAAAGCGGTAAAATGCGGGAAAGATGTAAAAGGGATCAAAAGATCTACCACACGGATAAAGACCCGACGTAACAGCAATTAAAGGAACAAGAAACCCGGAGATCTCTCAAGCTAGCACCATCGAAGAAAGCAAGTCAGCAAAGTAATCAGAATAAATCTCCAAATGGTATCCCACAAATAAAGTGGAATACCAAGCAAGCTATCTCTTCAGGAGTCATGTGAGCCCTCACAAAAACTCAAGAAACAAGTTAGAATAACAAGATGGGATGCAATCAAGAGCTGCACCAAACAAAAGAAACATAACAACAACAGCGTCAGGTAAACAGTGCACGGATGCAAAGGAAAAAAATGTCACAACAAAAAACAAAACAGATTAAAGAGCCAACAGAAAAAAAACAACTACTGTCATGATCGCTACTGCTTCGCTTAGCGAAGACTTAGCGATTTCAGAAACACCAAGCCCTATGGTATCCATCTCAGAAATGAAGTGATTAAACATTCAAGGTATTGTTCTCCACATTCATGCACATCTAAACCCACATGTAAAACCTAATGATACCCACTTTCCCGAATTCACCCATAATACTTCATACATTCAGAAATTTCAAATTGAAAGCGTAAAATGATGGAAATAGGGCAAACCTGATTGGACAAATCAAATGAAATTGAATTGCACCGTTGGGTTTGCAGAGCAATGTTAGGGTTTATGTGAGATGGAATTGATAAAGGTGATTTTGTGCCAATGAGTTCTTCAGAGTGTATAGAGGCTGCCTGAATTTCTCTAGGTTTTTTTCCAATGAGCTTTTTAGAATTTATACTCTGATTTTCGTGGCTTGGTGGGCTCAGAATGAAGGCAACTCAAGCCCAAAATTTTTCTGTTATATTTTTTTATTTTTAAAACGCGTGGGCTTCGCCTAGCGAGCATGACAGCTCAGGAGGCTCTTCTGGGCGCAGGTGACTCTGGTGGCTTTTCTTGGGACTCGTTAGGCGAACCATTCTGCTCGCCTAGCGAGCATGACAGCTCAGGAAACTTCCCAAATTTGTAACCTGTGCGCTGGACTTTTGTTCCTTCAAGATTAACGTTTTGAATGATGGATAGACCCCATTTGAACATGTTGGAAGTAACTCAAGTCATTCCCTGGCCATTTGACCTTCAGTTGACCAACAGTTGACTTTCGATTTCATAGTTGAATTTTGAACTGTACTGAGCCTGTTAAGCTTGATCTTTTGAAGAAAACCTCTGAAAATGAAACCAAGTGACTTGGATGATATCCAAGCTTCTTGGAAGACAAACTCTTGGAGCTAATTCTGATTGGCATGATGAAATGCAATATGAAATGTTAGATGACCTAAAATGAATGCATGAATGAGGGGGGCAAATTTGAGGTGCTACAGCTGCCCCTATTCAATCAACTGTGAACCTGAACGGATGAAAGCAGCGGCTATCAGACTTTCAAGGTAAATAGGGATTGAATACCAAAAGAACCGGAGAATTTGCACTCTGTAGGTGACGAAGCGAGGAAAGCGAGGCCATTTGCCGATGGCGGCTTCAAAACAAAATTTGATACTTACCGATATCAAAGAAAGCGAGGCCATTTACCGATGGCGGCTTCAAAATAGATTTGATATTTACCGATATCAAAGAAAGCGAGGCCATTTACCGATTGCGGCTTCACTGGGGAGGAAAAAGATGTTTACAAGTGAAACAAGACTGGACATTTACCGATGATTGGGAAGGAACTCGATGTTTACCGACATCGAACAATGATGTTTAAAAGTGAAACAAGACCAGACATTTACCGATGACTCGGAAGGGACTCGATGTTTACCGACATCGAACAATGATGTTTAAAAGTGAAACAAGACCAGACATTTACCGATGACTGGGAAGGGACTCGATGTTTACCGACATCGAACAAAGATGTTTACAGACACCAAGGAAAGAATACATTTATGAAACAAAACCATTTACCGATGGCGAAAATGAAATACTCGATATTTACGGATAGCGAATCTGCTGGGGAATCTTAAACGACAAAACCATTTACCGATGGTTAACAGGCGGCTGATGTTTACCGACATCGAACGAATATGTTTACAGGCACACAAAAAAGGAAAGGACACACACGGGTGTTGACAGAACGATTTTTGTAGACACCGTGAGAGACCTGCCATTTACTGATGGCCAACGATTGGAATTCGACGTTTACCGACATCGAACAATGATGTTCGCCGACATCAAAGAAAAGCACAGACATTTACGGGGATTGACACGAAACTTACCGGTATCGCAAGGATGACATTTACATATGTCAAAATAAGGCAGACACTTACTGGTGACTAAATCGGAAGGGGATCAAGCTTTCCTTTCACGGACTGGTGAGAAAATAAATCTCACTGGGATTATCGATTCTGAATGTTGCCAAGAGCAACTGCTGCAAATGTGCTATACTGATGTGAAAAATGATTCGTTTCTACTGGGGATACGAGCCAATCTGGTTTAACACATGTATGCATATGTTTGAATTTTCCATGGCGTAATACTCCATACTGAATGGAAATGCTACGCGATTTGAGAATGCGAATGCAAATAATGATTACTACATGCAAGATGCAAAGGGAGGAAAACTCCTGCTGGGAAAGCAAATGATCACTTTACTGAGCACACAATTTCTGATTCGATCTTCCAACTCTGTGGGGACATACAACAATTCTGCTGAGGATACTTACTGATCTGACATTCTCGAAACGGTAGAGAAACCAACTCAACTGGGGAGTCACTTGTTGGGAAAACACCAACCTCTCGACCATGCTGGGGAAACAAATTCTGAACTCGACTTAGACGACCCAACTTCTTACACGACTGGACAGTGTTGAAACAACAGGGTCTTCCTTCGAACAAACTTTGGCTCATCTGCTTTAGCCATCAATCAAAGATAGTAACCTGCAAAACGGCAAGACATACATGCCCCAGGGGATCGTATGGCCAAAGTATACTCAAGTGTACTCAACATTCAAAAATGATTTTCAGATGTTTTATCTTTCCGCACGTCATTGTCTAGCCTTCATGTTTTTAGATGCAATGTTTATCAAAAATGCCTATAAAGGCAAATACATCAGGAAGCAATTCCTAGGAAGAGGTATTTGCGCCAAAAGAGAAAATAAACTATCTTATTGGCAATGTGAACACGACATTCCATTATTTTCCAATTCTGTTATGACTCATAGATCTTCACTTTTCCCCAAATTCTTTGCTTTCTGAGAAGAGTGATTGGACCGATCATATCCTTCAAGATGGTAGACACTGAAACACGATGAAGTACAGATTGTTGGTGTAAGCCCTAGAGGCCAATACTTTTTGGTACTTGTATCGAATTATTTATTAATAATAAAAGGCATTTTCTTTATTATGGTTGATTAATAAAGTCCCTGGAATAGATAGTCCGTTTAATGTATTAAGTGTGACTTAATCATGAGAACACATTAAACATAAGGACACTATTCCTAAAGTATCCGTAGTCGAGCTTTAGTGTGAAGTGGGATAACATTAAAGCATTAAGACTATTATGTTTGTAGACTGATGATCACATCTCATGGATCATGGATAAAGAGTTATCAAGTCTTAAACATAGGTATGAATATTAGGAGTAATATTTATACCGGATTGACCCGCTATGAGAATACTATATAGAAAGTTATGCAAGGTGTCATAAGTTATTCTCATGGTGATAATAGTGTATTCCACTCTTCGACCTGAAACCACTATGGACCCTAGATGTAGAGTCGAGTGCTTTATTGCTGATCCAACGTTGTCCGTAACTGGATAACCATAAAGACAGTTGATGGGTACTCCACAAAGCATGCTGAGGGACATGAGTGACCTAGATGGAATTTGCCCATCCTGCATAACAGGATAAATGTCTATGGGCCCAATATTGAACTGGACAAGGATGACACGGTCTATGCCTTGTGTTCAATATAGACATAAGGGCAAAAGGGTAATTATACACATAAGTATTATCACAGATGGTTTTGTCAGATCACATGACATTTTCGTGTCTTGGGTAGTAGTGATGTGTTGCTAGATACTGCTCACTGTTTATTATGTTAAATGCGTGATTTAATATAATTGCCAACGTCACGAAAACCTACAGGGTCACACACAAAGGACGGATTGATGAGAGATAGAGTAACTAAGGAATACCGTAAGGTACGGTGCTCTTAAGTGAGTTATAGAACATCGTAAGGTACGGTGTACTTGAGTAGAATACGAAATATGGTAAGGTACCATGGGCTTAAGTGATTTTGGGCATATTATAAGATATGGGCCAAAATACACTTAAGTGGGCTTTTTAGCTTGAAGCCCACACAAGTGGTTCTATAAATAGAACCCTTGTGCAGAAGCATAAAATTGCGGTTGCATTACTTTCGTTTTCTCTCTCTCTCTCTCTCTCTCACTCAAAACCTTCATTCGTACCAGCTAGCACTGAGATTGAAGGAATCCGTTCGTGTGGACTGAGTAGAGACGTTGTCATCGTTCAACGTTCGTGATTGCTTCGTGGATTTGCATCAAAGGTTTTGATCGTCACAAGAGATCTGCACCAAAGGTTTCAATCGTCACAAGAGGTAAATATTCTATCACTGATCATGACCATTCGTAAGGATCTCTAAAGGAGAAAATTTTAATTTCCGCTGCGTTTTGGACCGCAATTCTCCTTCAGTGGTATCAGAGCCACTTACGAAACCATGACTCGGATAGCTGTTTATTTTCTGTATTAATATGATTAAAAGACAGAATGAATCAATTAATTAAACGAGTAATTAAATTTGGCATCATGAGTGTATGAGTTGGATGATTGATGTTGACTATGCTTCGGAATCCGACATTAGTATGGTGAAGCAGCGATACATCGATCGTCCATAGGTTACGCAATTGAGACCGATCAACTTATATATGATATAAGTAATCCTAATGCAAAATACGGTATATGTGATATATTGTTTCTGTTTCATTCATTCGAACACTAAATGATTGTTTTCCTTTGAGCGATCAATGGTCATTTGCTTCGGAATCCGACATTATTATGGTGAAGCAATGACCTGTTGATCAATCATACTGAATCAACAATCGAGGTGTGTTTGACGGTCTGAAATTGGCGCATTAGGGTTGGTGACGGCGCAAGGGTTGTGCCGTCAAGGAGTTGTGAATTTAGGGCTTTTTGGAAGAGGTCCGTAGACTGTTTCAAAGTTCTATTAGTTTGGCCGCGTGAAGCTTGTGTGACGAGCGTAACAGGCGTAACAAACTGGATGCGTGACGGTCGTAACACGCCCATGACGGTCGTCACACTCACATTGCCTGTGACGGTCGTCACACGCCTGTGACGGTCGTCACACTCCCAGAGTCAAAATTTTGGGGTTTCTGTTTTGTGACTACGCAAGGGTTGTGTTCATACAAAACAATGTCCATTTCAATTTGGTTTGCGTAGTGTGATCGGTCGCCGAAATTTAATTTGGTTTTAATTAATTAAAGGAATTAAAATTTAATAATAACAATGTGTTTATTATTATTTCCTTGTGGTGATCAGTTATGGCCTTAGTTGTCCTTTATTTTGTTTTGGGTTTTTAAATACGACCTGCGTGTCGTGCCTCTCCTTTTGATCTCTTAATGTAACTTCTTTTCTCATCTCAAACCCTCGTATGTAAAACGAGTTTCTTCTGTAATATAATAAAGAGAAAGAAAAGAAGACAATGTTATAAAGTTAGAGAAGAATTCAATATCAAAGGAGGACAACCTTGAAGATCTTGCTTGGAGAAGCTTAGAGAAGAATTCAATATTAAAGGAGGACAACCTTGCAGATCTTGCTTGGAGAAGCTTAGATCGTTATTAGGTTAGCTTAGGTTCTCTCATTGGCTTGGGAGAACAATTGCGCTAGGGGCCATAACTGTTTCATTGTGTATGTATGTTGATGCATGTGTATGTATGTTGATGCATGTGAGAGACGATTTATATGATAAATAAGCCGGTGAGATCAGAACAATTGCAATTCCCTCAAACTAAAATATTAAGTTTATGCTTTCCAAGTCTTAGCACTCATCAAGACTAGTATCGGATAATGTAGGTTTCGCCTACGCGAGGTGCATGATCTATATATTAGTAAGGTGCGATGGGATAATTGTAATATCCAACTGCTAAGACAATGGGTAAAACTTAACTAAACAAATTATAATAATATTATATATGTTTGCTTTCCAAGTTTTAGCACTCATCAAGACTGGTATCGAATAATGTAGGTTTCGCCTACGCGGGGTGCATGTTTTGTATTAGTTGAGGTGCGATGGGATAATTGTAATATCCAACTGCTAAAACGATGAGTCAAACTTAATTATAATTTTATTATATATGTTTAGAAGCAAGAGTTGGGAATAATCCATATGATGGATTGGAATAAGGAGTTATTCACCCAACTGAAATTTTCGAGAGTTGTATGAGATACAACTGGAAGGAGTTCCTACCTAAATAACCTAGTTTTGTGTAATCCGCCTACGCAGACTTAGAACGAAGTGAAATATGGATCTCGACCCACTAGAAAATCTTCCAACGGGATTTTCCGAATCAAATGATGAGGGTCATTTGTTTTGAGTAAAATAGTGGGAGCATATTTGATTAAAGGCCTAATTAAATATGTCAATGACACTTATATTTTCTTAATCCTTATGTAGATAACCATGATAGCAAACACCTCTAACAACATCTTGCGATCAATCCTTGACAAGGAAAAATTGTCTGGGACAAATTTTCTGGATTGGCACCGAAACCTGTGGATTATCCTCAAACATGATAAAAAGCTGTATGTCTTGGAGACACCTGTTCCTGAAGAGGAACCTCCTAGTTCTGCACCTAAGGCAGAAAGAGATGCTTATAAGAAGCATGTCGATGATGCCAATGAAACTGCTTGTCTCATGCTGGCTACCATGAACTCAGAATTGCAAAAGCAACATGAGAACATGTCAGCATTCGATATGATCGAACACCTGAAGTTGCTCTATCAAGAGCAAGCAAGGCATGAGAGGTTTGAAGTTTCAAAAGCCCTTTTTCAAAGCAAGTTAGCTGAGGGAGCCCCTGTAGGTCCCCATGTACTCAAGATGATTGGGTATGTGGAAAACCTTGAGAGATTGGGTTTTCCCCTCGAAAAGGAACTTGCGACTGATTTGATCTTGCAATCGTTGCCAGATAGTTTCAGTCAATTTGTCCTAAATTTCAATATGATTGATATGGACAAATCTCTTCCTGAACTGCTCGCCATGTTAAGAACTGCCGAGCAGAATCTGAAGTCAAAAGGGAAGTCCATTCTGATGATCGGAAATGGAAAGAGACAGAACAAAAGGCCCACTAAGCAGGGTGATAAAGGGAAAGGCAAGGAAGTTGCCAAACCCAGACCCACTGTTGCTGCTTTAAAGCCTAGTGGAGGCATAGCAAAAGAAGGCACCTGCTTCCATTGCGGTAAGACCGGACACTGGAAGAGGAACTGCCCAAAGTACCTGGAAGATAAGGAGAATGGAGTAGAGACTTCAACTTCAGGTATTTTTGTTATTAACTTATCTACTTCTGCATCATGGGTATTAGATATTGGATACGATTCTCACATTTGTACAAATGTGCAGGGGCTGAAAAGGAGTAGAGATTTGGCAAAAGGTGAAGTTGACCTACGAGTTAGCAATGGAGCAAAAGTTGCTACTTTAGCCGTAGGATCTTATTTATTGACTTTACCTAGTGGTTTTATAATTCAGTTAGAGAACTGTTATTATGTACCTGCAATTAGCAGGAATATTATTTCCATTTCTTGTTTGGACAAGTTTGGTTTTTCATTTATAATAAAGAACAATTGTTGCTCAATTTATTTGAATGATATATTCTATGCTACTGCACAAGTGAGCAATGGACTATATGTCCTTGATCTCATAATGCCAACTTATAACATTAATACTAAAAGGATGAAACCTAATGAGTTAAATCCATGATGAGTCACGTTGATCTTCCAAACTTCATTTGCGGACATGCACTATTGACAACAGCTTACACACTTAACCATGTTCCATCCAAAAGGTTAATAAGACACCATATGAGATATGGAGTGGTAAGAGACCACATATGTCTTACATAAAGATTTGGGGTTGCGAGGTTTATGTGAAACGACAAATTTCAACTAAGCTTGAGCCCAAATCTGACAAATGCTTATTTGTGGGGTATCCTAAAGAAACAAAAGGGTATTACTTCTACAATCCTTCTGAGGGCAAAGTGTTTGTCGCTCGAACTGGAGTTTTCCTAGAAAAGGATTTTTATTTCCAAAGGAACTAGTGGGAGGAAAGTAGAGCTTGAAGAAATTCAAGAATCACAAAGCATCGACACACCTATGGAGGAATTGGAGCAGGAAACACAAGTAGAGCAACCTGCTCAAGTAGAACAAGACCAGCGTAGGTCAGGCAGGATACGTCACCTACCTGAGATATATGGATATCTGATCAAGGTGATGTATTACTCATGGAATCTTCGTTTTGATGAAACAGTAAAACAATATGGATTTATCAAGAACGAAGATGAGCCTTGTGTCTACAAGAAGGTTAGTGGGAGCATGATCGTTTTCCTGGTATGATATGTAGATGACATATTACTCATTGGAAACGATATCCCTATCCTACAACAAGTAAAGTCTTGGTTGGGGAAATGCTTTTCTATGAAGGACCTAGGTGAAGCAGCCTATATATTAGGAATCAGTATCTATAGAGATGGATCATAAAATGCTTGGCCTAAGTCAGAATACATAGATAAGGTGCTGAGACGCTTTAATATGAATGATTCCAATGGTTATGTGTTTTGCTGAAATGGTGGCGCTGTGAGCTTGAAAAGTTCAAAGCAAGACACAGTTGCTGATTCTACAACCGAGGCCGAGTGTATTGCTGCCTCAAGTGCAGCAAAGGAAGCTGTATGGATCAAAAGGTTCATTAGTGAACTTGGCATAGTCCCTAGCATTGTGGATCCCATTGGTCTCTATTATGATAACAATGGTGCTATCGCACAAGCTAAGGAGCCTAGATCTCACCGACGATCCAAACACATACTCAGGCGTTATCATCTCATTCGAGAGATAATAGATAGAGGAGATGTGAAAATATGTAAAGTACCTACACTTATCAATATAGCTGACCCACTGACAAAGCCTCTTGCGCAGCAGAAGCATGATGGCCATACTAGATCAATGAGCATACGGGGTATGCCCGATTGGCTCTAGTGCTAGTGGGAGATTGTTGGTGTAAGCCCTAGAGGCCAATACTTTTTGGTACTTGTATCGAGTTATTTATTAATAATAAAAGGCATTTTCTTTATTATGGTTGATTAATAAAGTCCCTGGAATAGATAGTTCGTTTAATGTATTAAGTGTGACTTAATCATGAGAACACATTAAACATAAGGACACTATTCCTAAAGTATCCGTAGTCGAGCTTTAGTGTGAAGTGGGATAACATTAAAGCATTAAGACTATTATGTTTGTAGACTGATGATCACATCTCATGGATCATGGATAAAGAGTTATCAAGTCTTAAACATAGGTATGAATATTAAGAGTAATATTTATACCGGATTGACCCGCTATGAGAATACTATATAGAAAGTTATGCAAGGTGTCATAAGTTATTCTCATGGTGATAATAGTGTATTCCACTCTTCGACCTGAAACCACTATGGACCCTAGATGTAGAGTCGAGTGCTTTATTGCTGATCCAACATTGTCCGTAACTGGATAACCATAAAGACAGTTGATGGGTACTCCACAAAGCATGCTGAGGGACATGAGTGACCTAGATGGAATTTGCCCATCCTGCATAACAGGATAAATGTCTATGGGCCCAATATTGAACTGGACAAGGATGACACGGTCTATGCCTTGTGTTCAATATAGACATAAGGGTAAAAGGGTAATTATACACATAAGTATTATCACATATGGTTTTGTCAGATCACATGACATTTTCGTGTCTTGGGTAGCAGTGATGTGTTGCTAGATACCGCTCACTGTTTATTATGTTAAATGCGTGATTTAATATAATTGCCAACGTCACGAAAACCTACAGGGTCACACACAAAGGACGGATTGATGAGAGATCGAGTAACTAAGGAATACCGTAAGGTACGGTGCCCTTAAGTGAGTTATAGAACATCGTAAGGTACGGTGTACTTGAGTAGAATACGAAATATGGTAAGGTACCATGGGCTTAAGTGATTTTGGGCATATTATAAGATATGGGCCAAAATACACTTAAGTGGGCTTTTTAGCTTGAAGCCCACACAAGTGGTTCTATAAATAGAACCCTTGTGCAAAAGCATAAAATTACGGTTGCATTACTTTCGTTTTCTCTCTCTCTCTCTCTCTCTCTCTCTCTCTCTCTCTCTCTCTCTCACTCAAAACCTTCATTCGTACCAGCTAGCACTGAGATTGAAGGAATCCGTTCGTGTGGACTGAGTAGAGACGTTGTCATCGTTCAACGTTCGTGATCGCTTCGTGGATTTGCATCAAAGGTTTTGATCGTCACAAGAGATCTGCACCAAAGGTTTCAATCGTCACAAGAGGTAAATATTCTATCACTGATCATGACCATTCGTAAGGATCTCTAAAGGAGAAAATTTTAATTTCCGTTGCGTTTTGGACCGCAATTCTCCTTCACAGATAACTCAGACTGTAGTCTTCGCTTTAATCCCTCTTTTGCCTGGACCGCCTTTTCAGGTTTTCAATCCACCGGGATACCCATTTTTGCCTAAGTCGCCTTTGCAGGTTTTCGACTCACCGGGTGTACATATTATTATTTTTTTATTCTTTATCCCTAACTTTTGCCCGAACCTTTTTCTTTTTTTTTCTCTTGGTTCGCCGGGATGCCCTTTTTTGCCTGGACTTTCTTTTTTTTGTCCCGCGGGTCAATTTATGCGAAGTATTTTTTGACTACATCTGAATTCACAGGAGACGGGAAATCTTCACCATACATAGTTGTAAGCATCAAGGCTCCACCAGAAAAGACCTTTTTAACAACATACGGACCTTCATAATTCGGAGTCCACTTGCCCCTGTTATCTGTACCGGGAGGAAGGATCCTCTTCAAAACTAAGTCACCTATCTGATAGCTTCGAGGACGCACTTTCTGATCAAAGGCCTTCTTCATCCTTCTCTGATATAGTTGTCCATGGCACACAGCTGCTAATCGCTTTTCCTCAATTAAATTTAACTCATCAAACCTGGCTTGAACCCACTCAGCCTCGTCAAGTTTTACATCCATCATTACCCTTAAAGAAGGGATTTCAACTTCTACTGGAAAGACTGCTCCATGCCATACACAAGTGAAAACGGAGTTGCCCCGGTTGACGTACGTACTGAGGTACGATACCCATGCAAAGCGAAAGGCAACATCTCATGCCAATCCTTGTACGTCACAACCATCTTTTGCACAATCTTCTTAATGTTCTTGTTTGCTGCCTCTACAGCACCATTCATCTTTGGTCTGTAAGGAGAAGAATTGTGGTGTTCGATCTTAAAGTCTTTGCAAAGCTCTTTCATCATCTTGTTATTGAGATTCGAACCATTATCAGTGATGATTCTCTCAGGAACCCCATAATGACAAATAATTTCTTTCTTAATGAATCGAGCAACCACTTGTCTGGTAACATTGGCATAGGAAGCTGCTTCCACCCACTTGGTAAAGTAATCAATCGCGACTAGGATGAAGCGATGTCCATTAGAAGTAGTAGGTTCAATCTTTCCAATCATATTGATGCCCCACATCGTGAATGGCCAAGGAGAATTCATAATATTCAGAGGGTTTGGTGGTACATGCACTTTATCTGCATAGATCTGACATTTGTGGCACTTCCGAGCGTATTTGAAACAATCAGATTCCATGGTTATCCAGTAATAACCGGCTCTTAACAACTTCTTGGCCATTGCATGACCACCAGCATGGGTACCGAAAGATCCCTCGTGTACTTCCTGCATTAACATGTCTGCTTCGTGTCTAACCACGCATCTGAGCAAAACCATGTCAAAGTTCCTCTTGTACAACACATCATCCTTGTTCAAGTAAAAGCTTTCAGCTATCCTTCTCAGTGTCTTCTTGTCATTCTTTGACGCTCCTTCAGGATACTCTTGGCTTTTGAGGAAATTCTTAATATCATAAAACCACGGCTTCTCATCAATAACAGACTCGGCTGCAAACACATACGCAGGCCTCTCGAGTCGATTCACAGCAACGTGCGGCACATGATTCTGTCAATGAACTTTAAAAATGGAAGACAATGTGGCTAAGGCATCAGCCATTTGATTTTCATCTCGGGGTACATGATACAACTTTATTGTCTTGAAGAAAGTCAGGATCCTTCTGGTGTAATCTCTATAAGGAATCAAATGCGGCTGATGAGTATTCCAGTCTCCATTGACTTGGTTAATCACTAGAGCAGAATCTCAATAAATGTCCATAGTTTTGATCCTTAGATCGATGACTTCCTCAATCCCCATGATACAGGCCTCGTACTCAGCTTCGTTGTTGGTTACTTCAAAAGTCAATCTGGCGGAAAAAGGTATGTGTGCACCTTTAGGATTAATGAGTACTGCCCTAACACCATTTCCATTCACATTTACCTCCCCATCAAACATCAGTGTCCACTTGTCATCGGGATCCGGTCCTTCCTCGACAAGAGGCTCTTCACAATCTTTCATTTTTAAGTACATGATATCTTCATCGGGGAATTCAAACATCATCGGCTGATAGTCGTTAATTGGTTGCTCGGCAAGGTAATCAGACAGAATACTATCCTTGATGGTCTTTTGCGACATGTACTGGATATCATATCTGTCAAAATCATCTGCCAACGAGCCACTCGTCCGGTAAGAGCCGGCTTTTCAAAGATATACTTTACTGGGTCCATCTTAGAAATCAACAAGGTAGTATGGTTCAACATATACTGTCTTAGTCGGCGAGCAGCCCATGCCAAAGCGCAACAAGTTTTCTCGAGCAGCGAATATCTTGTTTCATAGTCGGTAAAATTTTTGCTAAGGTAGTATATTGCATGCTCTTTTCGACCAGACTCGTCATGCTGTCCCAATACACATCCCATCGAATTCTCTGTTACTGAAAGGTACATTATCAGAGGCCTCCCAGGAACCGGAGGTATAAGAATTGGAGGTTTCTGCAAATATTCTTTTATCTTATCAAAAGCTTTTTGACAATCATCGTTCCACCTGATTGCTTGATCTTTTCTTAGCAATTTAAATATCGGTTCGCACGTAGCTGTTAGGTGAGATATGAACCGTGCAATGTAGTTCAGCCTCCCTAAAAACCCGCGAATCTGCTTCTCCGTTCTTGGTTCAGGCATTTCTTGAATAGCTTTTACTTTTGCTGGATCAACCTCAATCCCTTTCTCACTGACAATGAAACCTAACAACTTTCTAGATCTCACTCCAAATGTACACTTGTTCGGATTCAGCCTCAGTTTGAACTTTCTCAATCTTTCAAACAACTTTTGCAAGTTTACCAAGTGTTTTTCTTCTGTCTGAGACTTCGCAATCATATCATCCACGTACACTTCAATTTCTTTGTGCATCATGTCATGAAAGAGAGTCGTTATAGCTCTTTGGTAGGTAGCACCGGCGTTCTTCAACCCAAATGGCATTACCTTATAACAGAACGTGCCCCAAGGTGTAATGAATGTCGTCTTCTCCATGTCTTCTGGCGCCATCTTGATCTGATTATAGCCAGAAAATCCATCCATGAAAGAGAAAACCGAGGACTGAGCAGTGTTATCGACCAATACATTAATGTGAGGTAATGGAAAGTCATCTTTCGGACTGGCTCTGTTTAAATCTCGGTAATCGACACACATCCTGACTTTACCATCCTTCTTCGGCACGGGTACGATGTTGGCCACCCAATGGGGATAATTGGTAACTGCTAGAAAACCTGCATCCAACTGTTTCTGAACCTCCTCTTTGATCTTGACAGCCATATCAGGACTAGTTCTGCGAAGCTTCTACTTTACCGAAGGACAATCTTCTCTGAGAGGTAGCCTGTGCACCACAATATTTGTATCCAAACCAGGCATATCTTGATACGACCATGCGAATACATCCACATATTCTTGCAGCATTTCAATCAGCCCTCTCTTGACCTTTTCCTCTAAAGCAGCCCCTATCTTGATCTCTTTCTTTGCGTCCTCAGTACCAAGGTTAATGACTTCCAACTCTTCCTGATGAGGTTGAATGACCCTTTCCTCCTGTTTCAATAGTCTGGCCAATTCTTTGGGGAGTTCACAATCTTCTTCACTCTCCTCTTCAGCTTGGTAAATGGGATTATCAAAGTCATACTGAGCCATAACAGAACTATTTTTAATGGAATCCGCAAGATCAATTCTGCACGAACGATGTTTCATGCTTTATTTTAGAAAAGAGTTCAAGGAAGTCACAAAAAAACCTTGCCATTTTTATTGTTTTGAAAATGAAAGTAAAAACAGAAAGACAGTGAGCACAAATTTGATTGCAAAACATCCTTTATTGATGATAATCATTGAAAATTCAAAACATGATGTGGCCCTACAATGAACCACTACGCCTTGGGCAGAGCGTAGGGCTTTCATGCAAAATGCAAAACAAAAGAAAATTACTCTGTCTGAAGAGTAACTTGGACTACTTCTTCAGCAGTCCAGTTGTTGATCTTCTCCCCTGGAGCACACGGGCGCACCCAATTATCCATATCACAATCACTGTCACCATCTTCATTGTCTGTTGCAAAGACATCTTCCACACCATTTACTTTGGGCCCTCCATGCTGAGGCATAGGATTATTCACCACATTAGGGGTAGGAGCAAAGTTAATCGTCTTGGCATCAATCAAATCTTGAACTTTATGGTGAAAAGCCCGACAATTCTCGATGTGGTGCCCTGGCGCACCAGAGTGAAAATCACAACGGACATTGGCATCATAACCAGCGGGAATCCTTGTTAATGGAGCCATAGTGCGAAGTTCAACAAACTTTAACCTGAGCAATTCAGGGAGTAATTCAGCATAAGTCATTGGCAACAGATCAAAATGACGATCTAGCATTCTTTGTCTTGGTTGGAATTGGCGTTGTTGTTGTTGTTGTTGTGGTTGTCCTCTTTGTGGTTGTTGAGGTTGGGTTGCTGGAATAGTCACAGCAGCAACTTGACGGTATTGTTGTCCTCTGTTTCCATCTCTCTGATTATGTATAGCATTTGTCTCACCCTCTCTCCTTCTGGGTGCCCCTGAAAATGGTTTCTTAGACTTGAAGAACTTGAAGAACCAGGGTCTTGGATTTTTCCCGCTTTGATAAGACTTTCAGTTCTTTCTCCGCAAATCACAACATCCGAAAAACTACCAAGCGGACAACTTCCCATACGATCCATGAATACACCTTGTAGGGTCCCAATGAACATATTAGTCAATTCTCTCTCCAACATCGGAGGTTGTACTCTCGCAGCTAGCTCGCGCCACCTCTGGGCGTATTCCTTGAAACTCTCACCAGTCTTTTGAAACAAACTCTGCAACTGGGTTCTGCTCGGAGCCATGTCCATGTTATGCTTGTACTACCTCAGAAAAGCTTCGCCTAACTCTCTCCAGCTTCTGACAGATTCTTTTCTCAAGTCCATGTACCAATCCAAAGATGCTCCAGACAAGTTGTCTTGGAAAAAGTACATCCACATCTTTTCATCATCAGTATAAGTGGATATCTTCCGGTAGTAAGCTTGCACGTGAGTTCGGGGACAAGAAGTGCCATTGTACTTGTCGAAAGATGGCGCTTTGAACTTGTACGGGATCCTCAACCTATCAACTAAACCCATATTAGAAACATCAAAACCCAAAGAATTCTGGAACTCCATGGCGCGAATCTTTTCATTAAGGGCGTCAACCTTTCTATCTCTCTCATCCGCCTTTCCAAATTCATCATCATCACTGAGAGTGAACATATCTTCTTGCTTGTCAACCAAATGAGAAGGATGGTGAACTGGAGCACGTGCAACTCGAGCATTAGCAGCCTCTGTGATGAGGGGTTGTCCATCGATTCTAATACCACGCAATTCGTCACCATTAGCATAGTTGTTGACAGGGTTGGTAGCAGCAGCGGCGTCATTGACAGGGGTTCCTTCTGGCGGATTCTAACCGACAGGGGGAATCACAGTTTCTTGTCTCTGGACCAAGGCTCGGAGTTCCTCTTGCCCTTGCACTACCCCTTGCATCATACTCATGAATTGGGCCATGTTGGTCCTCATCTCTACTAGATCTGCTTGAAATTGATCCATGGTCTTCTGTTGATTCTGCCTTGTTGCATAACGGTGCAGACGATACTCAACAATCCTGCCTGAAACGGGGACAAGAATGAGAATCCTCCTCAAGAACACCTGTAATGATGCAAGAATGATATGTGTATGATGCGTATGCTATGTTTTATAATGGATAAACCTGAAAAAATGATATGCATATGCGGGTTAACTTTTTTCTTTTTTTTTATGCATTATTTTTTTTTTGAAAATAAACATGCTATGATGCAAAATGATGAAACAATGGTTGGTTGGTTGTGTATCACAAGGCACAGGATCAGAAATTCAGCATGAATTCGGAACCGGGAACCATAGAACACAGTCATCAACTTAGAACCCATACTTCAGAACCAACGGTCACCAACAAGAACCAAACAAAAGTCACCAACAGGACACGGTCACCAACAGAGCAAGTCACCATCAGTACCTGTAAATGATTCATTCCCGCCCCACTCACGGGTGTAATCTAGGTCAGGGTAAGGTCAAGAGAAACGCAGGATAAACAATCCTTTCAAGAATATCATCATATGCACACCAGGTGTATGCAACGATAATACCCCATCAGAATCTGAACTGCTCGTGATACCATGTTCTGCTAAGTGGCGCCATACCACCCGCTTCCCATGAATCACTCTATTCCTAGGTGTCCTAAAGTTCACTCATAGCCTGTGTATTAGGCCTTTTATCTCTTGTGACTCCCACCCAACAAGTGAAACAGATACACAGCCAGCACAATATGCATGAAACAGTAAAGCACACATAGGATGCAATGCAAGCAGATAAGTATGCAAAGCAATAAATAAATAACACCCAATAGACGATAAACAGACAAACGCTAGGAAAGGCCCACTAGGGAAAATAAATCCCCAGCAGAGTCGCCAGCTGTCGCTTCCCGGATTTCCCGAATCCAAGTACAAACGCGAAAAGGAGGTGGTGAAGAAAAAGGGAGTAGAGTCGCCAGCTATGTACTTTTATCCCAAGAGAAGGGAAAGGTAGTACTGCATAACCGAGAGGGAACGGATAAATTAAAGTCTCGAACCAAAGAAAACTGAGTAAGGGGGCCGGTTACATGAAGGGAAGGTTATCGCACCCCTTCACGTTTGTGGTACTCCACAGGATCCACGCTTGCTATTTATGTCTAAAGTGTGTGTATAAAAAGTCCTATATGCGATGCGGAAGAGAGAAAATCAAAGTAGGGAAAAAAAAAGGGTTATTGCTCGCACAGGCCCTACCCTGCTGCATACGTATCTCAAGAAGGATTGAGAATCAGAGCACCGTAGCTCAGCTAACCTATTTTTGTTTGTTTTGTGTTTTTTAGATGAACGACATTAATACGCAATTTACCGGATGCTCGACCTTGGGAGACTTACTCACATGTAGTAGAAGGAGTTAACGTGTTCTTAGGAGAAGAAAAATCAATGAGTTTGTTGTGTTTTAGGAATGCTCATGCAAAAAGGAAGTCCTAGACGAAGGAACCGTGCTACCTTAATCGACATGCAAACGAGAGACTATACGAAGCCTAGCAGTTCTATGGGTGAGACGATCACACCACACAAACACATATAGCATAAAGTAAACACACCAACAAGGGGGTTCAAACATACATGGGTAGGGCTTTAGTCAAGAGGGGTCATATCAACCTCGACAAACAAGCCATGGAAAGGTAATCAAATGGGCTCTTAACCACTGACATTGAACGTCAGGATGAGCAGATCAAAAAGGTAATGAGGATAAGACCTCATAGCTCTTAACCTTGGACCGGGTGAGCTCATGACAAAAAGTGGGGATTCAGGAAGATGGAACTCTCTCCACTGACTGACCGGACAAAAGATCTTGGGCTTTTGTTCTGAAGCATCGACGCGTAGTGTGAGCATAAAGAACGACACACTGAATAACGGGGGATTGACTACTAATCCCTTTTATCCGTCAATTGCCTCTTCATGGAGGTCTTTAGCACTGGTGCCTCTTCATGGAGGTCTTTGGGGCACAAAAGTAAACACACAAGAACATTGCCTCCTATCGAGGTCTTCCAGCTAAGAAAGCGGTAAAATGCGGGAAAGATGTAAAAGGGATCAAAAGATCTACCACACGGATAAAGACCCGACGTAACAGCAATTAAAGGAACAAGAAACCCGGAGGTCTCTCAAGCTAGCACCATCAAAGAAATCAAGTCAACAAAGTAATCAGAATAAATCTCAAAATGGTATCCCACAAATAAAGTGGAATACCCAGCAAGCTATCTCTTCAGGAGTCATGTGAGCCCTCACAAAAACTCAACAAACAAGTTAGAATAACAAGATGGGATGCAATAAAGAGTTGCACCAAACAAAAGAAACATAGCAACAACAGCGTCAGGTAAACAGTGCACGGATGCAAAGGAAAACAATGTCACAACAAAAAACAAAACAGATTAAAGAGCCAACAGAAAAAAACAACTACTGTCATGATCGCTACTGCTTCGCTTAGCGAAGCTTCGCTATATGCTCGCTTAGTGAGGTGCTAGCGAATGTCTGCAGGTTCTGGGTTCTTCCTTGATAACAGTCCGATTTCAGAAACACCAAATCTTATGGTATCCATCTCAGAAACGAAGTGATTAAACATTCAAGGTATTGTTCTCCACATTCATGCACATCTAAACCCACATGTAAAACCTAATGATACCCACTTTCCCGAATTCACCCATAATACTTCATACATTCAGAAATTTCAAATTAAAAGCGTAAAATGATGGAAATAGGGCAAACCTGATTGGACAAATCAAATGAAATTGAATTGCACCGTTGGGTTTGCAGAGCAATGTTAGGGTTTATGTGAGATGGAATTGATAGAGGTGATTTTGTGCCAATGAGTTCTTCAGAGTGTATGGAGGCTGCATGAATTTCTCTAGGTTTTTTTCCAATGAGCTTTTTAGAATTTATACTTTGATTTTCGTGGCTTGGTGGGCTCAGAATGAAGGCAACTCAAGCCCAAACATTTTCTGTTATATTTTTTTATTTTTAAAACGCGTGGGCTTCGCCTAGCGAAGAATTTGCTCGCCTAGCGAGCATGACAGCTCAGGAGGCTCTTCTGGGCGCAGGTGACTCTGGTGGCTTTTTTTGGGACTCGCTAGGCGAACCATTCTGCTCGCCTAGCAAGCATGACAGCTCAGGAAACTTCCCAAATTTGTAACCTGTGCGCTGGACTTTTGTTCCTTCAAGATTAACGTTTTGAATAATGGATAAACCCCATTTGAACATGTTGGAAGTAACTCAAGTCATTCCCTGGCCATTTGACCTTTAGTTGACCAATAGTTGACTTTCGATTTCACAGTTGAATTTTGAACTGTACTGAGCCTGTTAAGCTTGATCTTTTGAAGAAAACCTCTGAAAATGAAACCAAGTGACTTAGATGATATCCAAGCTTCTTGGAAGACAAACTCTTGGAGCTAATTCTGATTGGCATGATGAAATGCAATATGAAATGTTAGATGACCTAAAATGAATGCATGAATGAGGGGGGCAAATTTGAGGTGCTACACCATGTTCATTCCATGTTTGGTCACCATGCTTATCATGTTACCATGCCATGTCATGCTTACTTTATGATGTTTAACAATATACCATGCTTGTTTATGAAGCCCTCACCATGAGGCATTGCTTTAAGTTGGAGTTTTGTGACATTGAATTTTTGTTGTATCCATGTTCATGAGGGTGCCTTGTTGTTCACTTTTCTACATGCTAAGGCCATTATTTTCATCGAAACAAAGCACCATTGTGTTCCTCTCATTTCGTACTTGAGTTTTGTTTTTTATACCATGCCATTTGGTGCACTAAGTTGGCTGCAATTCATTGTGGAAGATGAGCAAGCATACCTGCATTTTTACGTTCCCAGCATGCATGGCTATTAGGGTTTTTGCATTTCATGAAGAGACAATGCTGTGTCCGTTTAACAACCATTCGATCCCACGCGTCCCTTTTAATCTTAACCGTCCGGACCGTGTTTTGTCTTATATGACTTAAAAACTCACATGACCGATCGATGGCTTGTTCACATATTTATTTTAAATGTACATTATTTGGCTGTCACGCTGAGCCTTATTTCTTGGACCGGGCCTTGGCTTCATATGTTGTTCCCACCTCCTACATACCAGGCCCATCACCATTATTTCACATTCATTTTCATTCTTTCTTTTTTATTCTTATTTATTTTTCTGTTTTGTTTTAATTAATAAAAAAATATTTTATTTATTCATAAAAATACCAAAAATATTTTTCACATTCTTGAAGTCTTATTTAATTTATTTTTATTTTTATTTTCATATTTGTTTAATGTTAATATTTTATTTTAATTATTTATTTCAAGTGGATCTTTTTAACACACATTTTTTCATTTATTTTATTTTCATGACTTAGAATTATTTTTAACTTCTGATTTTTGGGATGAGGATTGACAAATGTCTCATGGTCAACCTGACCTTTTCTTGGAATTTTATTTCCCATTTTCAATTTATTTTGGATTTATTTTTGACCTAGTTTGCTTGGTTGACTTTTCATTTGACTTCTGTTTTATTTCAATTAATTTACGTATCAATTGTCATTATTTTTAAAATCTTTTTGGGGGATGATGATGTCCTGACCCTACCTTATTTAGTTTAATTTTTCATAATTTTTGTGATTAATTTACTATTTATTATTGATTTATTTCTAACCTAGTCTTGTTGTTTGACTTTTGGTTTGACCTTTGTTTTGATTCAATTAATTCAATAACCAATTTTCATTATTTTTGAAATCTTTTTTGGGGATGATGATTTCATGACCCCACCTTAGTTAGTTTATTTTTTCATAATTTTCTTGATTAACTTACTATTTATTTGATAATTTTCAAGTTGACTTGACTTTTCGGTTGACTTTTCTATGATTGATGTTTGACTTAAGGGATTGCTTAAGGCAATTGAAGAGATCTTTTGATTCTCCCTTGTTCATCTCATATGCCATGTATTAGAGGCCTTTCATCTTGATTTTATTTGATCCTTGCATCATTTCCTGATTAAGTTATTTAGTGATCCTTTGTGTGCATAGTTTCACCTGTCTGATTCATCTGATATTTTTTATACTTGTTTCTTTCATCCATGCTTCTATTGTTTGATTGCTTATCATGTCTATACTTCTCATGCATTGTCTAATGCTTCATTATTTCATTCTTTAATTCTTTGATTTGATCATATACTTGATTGCTTATCCGATTGTTTGATAATTGTTGCCTACTTGTATGTTGTATGAGGCACATATTATTATTGTTTGATTGCCATGAACAATCCCCATTCATAAAAAATGTACCCCTCTCCCATAAACTGTATAATGTTTATTCTTTCATTATTTATTCATCTGTTAATACAAGAGCTAAAATGAACATCCGATAACCATTTCAAAACAAGATCAAAACCTCGATCCAACGTCGAGTACTCATTTTCAAAACTTAACAGAACCAGCACGTATTCATCCATTCTTTTGTAAGTCGATTGCTTCATGAATCGCCATTTCTCTTGTAAGTCGATTGCTTCATGCATCGCCATCTACCTGTAAGTCGATTGCTTCATGCATCGCCATCTACTATTACCCCTGGTTCCTTTCCTTGCTCCATTCGTCGATTCTTGTTCCGTTTAGGTAGCACCCATTAGGTAGAACCTTTTGTATGATAACATAGATAGTATTCCCTCATTCTTTTGTATGATAACTTAGGTAGTATTCCCTTATTCTTTTGTATGATAACATAGGTAGGATTCCCTAACCCTTTGTATGATAACATAGGTAGAATTCCCTTATTCTTTGCATGCTAACATTAGGTAGATATTCCCATTTGTAAATCCTAACACTTAGGTCCATATTGCATGACAACTCTAGGACAGAGCTTCCCCACTTTTAGACCTTCTGTGTGTCTCCGATCTTGTGGCATGTAGTCCGTCCTATTGCAAAGAGGTAACTGCCTAAGACTCGATTCAGCGAGCTGCGACACCTGCTGCTAGGACGTGAACACATTGCCCACTCTCCTTTGACACAACTGGTGTCCTCCTTTGTAAGTCCATGTTCAAATGGCAATCCTTAGCCCCTAGTTAGCCGAACTACGACAACTCTGATTCTCATGTTCAGATGAGATACGTAGGCACAAGATGCGATGTCTTGCCGAGTTTTGACTGGCGACTAATAACTAATCCTTGTTTGCTTTCGCCCTCGTTGTGATTCTTTTCTCTCGCCCTCGTTGCGATCGAGACCTTCCCTTTCTCTTACCCTAGTTGCAATCGAGACCTTTGCTCCCGTAGTTAGCTGAACTACGTTTTGCTCTGATTCTCATTCTAGATGAGATACGTAGGCATAAGACGCGATGTCTTAGCGAGCACATTTCTCTTTAACCCATAGGTAGCCGAGCTACGAAGACTCTGATTCTCATGTTCAGATGAGATACGTATACAGTGGATGCGACATCCGTGCGAGTCATTTTCTTTTGACCCCTCTTTTAGTAAATAGTACCTTAGATAAACACACACCCTTTAGACAAGAACAACAAGAGTGGATCCCGTAGAGTACTACGGATGCGTAGGGGTGCTAATACCTTACCTTCGCATAATCGACTCCCGAAACCAAGATTTGGTTGCGAGACCTTGTCTTTTCCTTTCCTTTCTCCAGGTTTACTTCGAGCGTTTCCTTTCCCTCCTTTGGGATAAATAACGCATGGTGGCGACTCTTCTGTCATTTCTCTTTTTCGCCGGTTGTTTTTTCGCAGGTTGCGACAGCTGGCGACTCTGCTGGGGACCTGGTTTCCCTAAGCGAGTCCCTCCTAGCTTTTGTAGGTTTCCTGTTTGATGGGCGTTTATTCTTTTGTACAGTTATTTATTTTTCAGCATTTACCTGCTTTATCCTATTGCATTATGTACATATGATTGTTGTGTCTGCTGTGGGGGTTGTTTGTTTGTTGGGATGGGATGTTCCATGAGAGATTAGCCCACTACCCAGGCTTGAGCGTACACATAGGTGTTAGAGTGGATAGTCATGAGGCTTGTGTGGCATGTTGCTACGTTAAGTTGTTCATGAAGAACCACACCCAAACGAGGTTTCTTTTGGATATATTATGTCCTATGGGTGTTCCATAACGACAGATGTTCCTCTAGAAATCGTCGACTCTGGTGACCATTTCCCGAGAACTCAGTCGAGGCCTCTCCTCTAAGACATGATTATGTTAGCTCTGGTGGGCGCATTCTCGCTGCTCAATCCGAGGACCCCGAGACTGGGAACTTGCTTTAGGATGTCCTGTTGAGGAGAGTTAGTGGAGGTCTTTTATCCCGTAATAATGCCAAACCTTCAGTGGTAAACGTATTATTCTCGACTAAAGGGATGAAGCTGACGAACCTCTGTTCTTAGAACCTACCAGTGAGGGGCGGGCTAAATTCATGAAACCTTAACCTTCAACCAACCCGGTTTTCTAGAGAAGAGCTTTGATCTCGTATTATATTCCTCAGTGGGTTTCTCTTCAGACAGTGCAACCTGACAGTTGTTCAAGCGGACACAACAATCCTGATTTCCATGTCACTGCATTGCATCACATCATTTTGCATTCATATCATTTAACACATGTTTATCTATTCCCAGGGGCTGATATCTTCCTCTCGATTCTAGTCGGGTTTTTTCTTACACTTTTTATCTGACGAGAGACTGGAATCAAGGGGTTAAAATACCTTTTGAAATTGATAAACATGTCATTGCATTTACATATCCATAGCATGTCTTGCATAACAGGTATCGCTGTAGTGTTCTCATATTGTTGAGTGTTCCACTAGTAGGATAGCTGATTCAGGCATTCACCGGTACGGTACCCGCAGAAACCAACAGAGAGCAATGGAAGGCCTACAAGCAGAGCTCGCCGAGATGAGAATTCGCATGAACCAATTTATGGATGTGGTCCAGGGGGTGGCTCATGGACAACAAGAGCTCAGACAGATGATGCAAAGGAATCCCTCCACTACTCAACCAGAGACGGTAATTGATCCTCCAGTTGGAGAAGTTAACGGACCCAGTGGACCGGGGCCTATCCCGATCCCACGTGCTAACCCTGATCAACAACTCATTCGTGATGATCAGGAGGATCAGTTCACCTTGATGCAGGAGGATTTTGGCATGGGCCATGGTGTGGACCCCATGTTCAAGAGATTGGAGGAGAGGCTAAAGGCTGTGGAAGGGTAGAATGCTATCGGAGTAGATGTTGCTGACTTGGGGTTGGTCCCAGGTGTGAGGGTGCCACCAAAATTCAAGGTTCCGATATTTGACAAATACAATGGCAGCTCTTTCCCAAAGACTCATGTGCAAGCCTACTTCCGCAAGATGGTTGCATACTCCGACGACGAGAAGTTGCTTGTGTACTTTTTCCAGGATAGCCTAGCTGGGGCATCCCTGGAATGGTATATGAGGCTGGACAGAGCCCACATCCGTTGCTGGAGGGACTTGGCTGAGGCCTTCGTAAAGTAGTATCAGTACAACACAGATATGGCGCCTGACAGGACTCAACTCCAGAATCTGTCTCTCAAAAGCAATGAATACTCCTGCGAAGGGTTCAGTGACTACTACTTCAGTTTGTTTAAATTGCCCTTTGAGTATTTTTGGTAGAGACTTTGGGATGGACCTCGTGTGTCTTCCACTAGTGCAGATTGATGTTATCTTGGGTATGAACTGGTTGGTGTTTAACCGAGTTTATATCAACTGTTTTGATAAGACTGTAATCTTTCCCGAGATTGAGGAAGGAAAGAGTTTGTTTCTATCAGCAAGGCAGGTGAATGAGGCAGTAGCAGATGGGGCAGAGTTGTTTATGCTGTTAGCGACTTTGGAGGCTAAAGATAAACTGGTGATTTGCGATCTAGCCGTGGTGTGTGATTTTCCTGATGTGTTTCCTGAAGAAGTGAATGAATTACCGCCAGAGCGTGAAGTTGAGTTCTCGATTGATTTGGTACCTGGTACTAGGCCGATATCGATGGCTCCGTACCGTATGTCTGATGTTGAGTTAACTGAATTGAAGAGTCAGCTGGAAGATCTGTTGGATAAGAAATTTATTCGTCCGAGTGTGTCACCGTGGGGCGCACCAGTGCTATTGATTAAGAAGAAAGAAGGTACTATGAGGTTGTGTGTGGACTACAGGCAACTGAATAAAGTGACGATCAAGAATCGGTATCATTTGCCAAGGATTGATGATTTGATGGATCAGTTGGTTGGTGCGAGTGTGTTCAGCAAAATAGATTTGAGATCGGGGTATCATCAGATACGTGTGAAAACTGAGGATATTTAGAAGACTGCTTTCAGAACAAGGTATGGACATTATGAGTATTCTGTAATGCCTTTTGGTGTGACTAATGCGCCTGGGGTATTTATGGAGTATATGAATAGGATTTTCCATCCGTACCTAGACAAGTTTGTTGTGGTGTTTATTGACGATATTTTGGTGTATTTGAAATCTGAAGAAGAGCATGCTGAACATTTGAGAGTGGTTTTAGGAGTTCTACGAGAAAAGAAGTTATTTGCTAAACTGTCCAAGTGTGAATTTTGGTTAGAAGAAGTTAGTTTTCTTGGTCATGTGGTTTCAAGAGGTGGTGTTGCTGTTGATCCTTCTAAGATAGAAGCGGTATCTAAGTGGGAAGCTCCGAAGTCAGTTTCTGAGATAAGGAGTTTTCTTGGACTTGCAGGTTATTATAGGAAATTCATTGAGGGATTTTCTAAGTTGGCGTTACCGTTGACGATGTTGACTAGAAAGGGGCAAGCGTTTGTTTAGGACTCAAGATGTGAAGAAGGTTTCCAAGAGTTAAAGAGAAGGTTAACTACTGCTCCTATTCTGATATTACCAAGTCCGTCGGAACCATTTGAGGTTTACTGTGATGCTTCATTGTTGGGTTTGGGTGGTGTTTTGATGCAGAATAAGCAAGTTGTAGCTTATGCTTCGAGACAACTGAAGGTTCATGAGAGGAACTATCCGACACACGATTTAGAGTTGGCAGCTGTGGTATTTGTTCTGAAGTTATGGAGGCATTACTTGTACGGGTCAAGATTTGAGGTTTTCAGTGACCATAAAAGTTTAAAGTATTTGTTTGATCAGAGAGAGCTGAATATGAGACAGAGGAGATGGTTAGAGTTTCTGAAGGATTATGACTTTGGTTTGAATTACCATCCGGGTAAAGCAAACGTAGTGGCTGATGCATTGAGTCGGAAATCATTGCGTATGTCTATGTTAATGGTTAAGGAATTGGATTTAATTGAGCAGTTTAGAGACTTGAGTTTGGTGTGTGAGAGTACTCACAATAGTGTTAAATTGGGAATGTTGAAGTTAACGAGTGGTATTCTGGATGAGATTAGAGAGGGTCAGAAATCCGATGTGCTTTTGGTTGATAAGTTGACTCGAGTGAATCAAGGTCAAGGTGGTGAATTCAGAGTTGATGAGAATGGTGTTTTGAAATTTGGTAAGCGGGTGTGTATTCCGGATGTTACCGAACTTAAGAAGAGTATTCTTGAGGAAGGACATCGTAGTGGCCTGAGTATTCATCCTGGGGCTACGAAGATGTATCATGATTTGAAAAAGTTATTTTGGTGGCCGGGAATGAAAAGAGAAATTGCGAGTTTTGTTTATTCTTGTTTGACTTGTCAGAAGTCAAAGATTGAGCATCAGAAGCCGTCTGGGCTAATGCAACCGTTGGCTATCCCAGAGTGGAAGTGGGATAGTATCAGTATGGATTTTGTTTCTGGTTTACCGAGGACAATTAAGAATTTTGAAGCTATTTGGGTGATTGTTGACAGATTGACAAAATCGGCTCATTTCATTCCGATCAGAATGGATTATCCGTTAGAGAGATTAGCTGAGTTGTATATTGAGAAAATTGTAAGTTTGCATGGTATTCCGTCGAGTATTGTTTCGGACAGAGATCCTAGATTTACATCGAAGTTCTGGGAAGGTTTGCAGAGGGCTTTGGGAACTAAGCTGAGATTGAGTTCTGCATATCATCTGCAGACTGATGGTCAGACTGAGAGGATGATTCAGTCGCTGGAGGATCTTTTGAGGGCTTGTGTTTTGGAAAAGGGAGGTGCTTGGGATTGTTATTTACCTTTGATTGAGTTTACCTACAACAATAGTTTTCATTCGAGCATTGGTATGGCACCGTTTGAAGCTTTGTATGGTAGGAGATGTCGGACACCTTTATGTTGGTATGAGTCCGGTGAGAGTGTTGTGGTTGGACCGGAGATTGTTCAACAAACTACGGAAAAGATTAAGATGATTCAGGAGAAGATGAGGATTGCTCAGAGTCGTCAGAAGAGTTATCACGACAAGAGGAGGAAGTCACTTGAGTTTCAAGAGGGAGATCATGTGTTTCTTCGTGTTACTCCGATAACTGGGGTTGGTCGAGCTTTGAAGTCGAAGAAGTTGACACCTCGATTTATTGGTCCTTATCAGATTTTGGAGAGGATAGGGGAGGTAGCCTATCGTATCGCTTTACCGCCGTCACTTGCGAATTTGCATGAGGTTTTTCATGTGTCTCAGTTGAGGAGGTACATTCCTGATCCGTCGCATGTGGTCCAAGTAGATGATGTACAGGTGAGAGATAACCTGACTGTTGAAACATCACCTATGAGGATCGAGGATCGAGGGTTGAGGCAGTTGCGGGATAAAGAGATTGCTTTGGTAAAGGTAGCTTGGGGAGGACCAGCAGGTGGCAATGTGACTTGGGAACTTGAGAGTCAGATGAAGGAGTCTTATCCAGAGTTGTTCGCTTGAGGTATGTTTTCGAGGACGAAAACTCTTTTAGTGGGGGAGAGTTGTAACACCCCGATAAAATATGATAATTATTTAATTTAAGTTTAATAGTATATTTATTAATTTAAGTAAATAATTGGAATATTATTGGATTATTATTATTGGAATAATAAAGTTGGAAATTTTATGAATAATCGAGGGTAGAAGAGAGAAATCCAATTTAAGAATTTTGTTAGTATAAGAAGGAAGTGGAAAGGTTAGAGAGAGTTTTTTCGATCGGTACGTGAAAACAGAGAACACGTAAGAATTGGGAGAAAAGAGAAGAAACTGAGAAAGGGAGAAGAAGAGGCTAGGGCTCAAGAGGAGAATTCACGATTTGTTGAAGGTCAAAGAATTTGCCGGATTAACTCAGGTAAGGGGGGTTTATCGTCGTTTAATGGGTATTATGGGTTAACATGTGATGGGTAGTAATAAGCCATTGATTGACTCTAATTAGGTTTTGAGAAATACCTTTGAATTGGGATGAATAAGTTAAGTTAAAACTGTGAATGAATCTATATTTGGATGAGTCGTCATTTTCTGGACGCGTAGCTTTTTACGGAATTGAAATCGGAGGTCCGGAAGTCCTCCAACGGCGAAAAATGCGGGTAATTCTGCATTCTGTTCGTGTTAGCGCAGGAACAGCTTTCTGTCTTGCGTTAACCGGTTAACCTAGGGCGTTAACCGGTTAACACTGTTATGATAATTAAAAGAATTGATGTTTGTCTGCGTTAACCGGTTAACCCAGGGCGTTAACCGGTTAACACTGTTAAAATTTGCCAGGAAGCGCGTTCTGTTTTGCGTTAACCGGTTAACCCAGGGCGTTAACCGGTTAACACTGTTTGAAAGTGGAAAATTGATATTCAAATATTGTGTACATATTTGACGATTGGCCTATATTGGTGTATGATATAGTAGGGACCTTTTCCCGTTGTTTCGAACAGTATAGGTATTAGTAGAGTGTGCTAATACGGTGATTTATTATTTGACATGACATGATATGATTCTGTGATAAATATGCTGATGATGTATGATGGTATGCATAATGCTGTGAATATATCTATTGTGGATTGGAGTGTGATGTATGTATGATGTATGATGGACTGTTTATGGCTTAGAGTGTGAGCATATGTCCATTGTGGATTGTTGTTGATGGTTGCATGCTAGGTGATTTAGCGTGCATAGCGTAGCCTTTATGGTGGTAGCTAATTCCCATGGTGAGGAATTAGTGAGTGAGTTATTGTGGATTGTTGTTGATGTTTGCATGCTAGGTGATTTAGCGTGCATAGCATAGCCTTGATGGTGGTAGCTAATTCCCATGGTGAGGAATTAGTGAGTGAGTCACTAGGTCTCAAATGAGTGGGACTAGTGAGCTTGGTAGCCGTATCTGGGTTTGATTGGTGAGGTTGAACTATGTGTTCACGAATAGTCGGTACCGCATGCATGGAGTCTCATTGCATAATGTATGTATGGCGTATAATATGAATGGATGTATTCCAATATTATACGTGTGTTTTGTGTTTGTGTTGAGTATGATTTTGAGTTGATGTTGCCGTTGCTGAATGTGTGATCTGATTAGGGTGATGAATGTGTTAATTTACTTAACATTACATGATATTTTATAATGCTTATTATATCGATTGAGGAACTCACCCTTACAACTATGTTTCAGGTAACGAGCAGTGATTGAGTAGAAGCTAGTGCTTGGAGTCTAGTGTAGTTCCTTAGTGGGTCATGCTCTGGTATATGTAACATCGGGACGGGATGTTTACTTTGTTTTCATTTTTGGTTGTGGAACAATTTTACATGTAATGTGTTACATGGTTTGCATGTTGTTAGATTTCTATCCGCTGCGAATTGTGCAATGTTTTATTTTGATTAATAAATGAGCATGACAAGTTATTTTGGTGAATGGTGTGAAGTGTCAAGTGTGACACCCTGAAATTGCATATCTACTCTGATTCATATTTTGTTGTTTTAATTAATTATTGGGGTATTTTAGAAGGGTGTTACATTAGTGGTATCAGAGCATAGTCGGTCGAGTCGAGTCGTAATTATTTTGTTTCCCTGTATGTGATAGGTGTTGTGTAACCCTATCAGTACTTATTGTTTTAGCTTGTTGGATTAACTCAGAATAGAGATGGCTGGAAGAGGTAGAGACGATGCTGCGATTGCTGAGGCTCTGGGTATGCTAGCTGGAGTACTTGGAGGGAATCCGAATGTTGTGGGATTGGGAGCTGCTCGTCAACTGAGTGAGTTCCAGAAGAACAATCCTCCAATGTTCAAGGGAGCATACGATCCAGATGGTGCTCAGAAGTGGTTGAAGGAGATCAAGAGGATCTTCCGAGTGACTGAGTGTGCCGATAACCAGAAGGTCAGGTTCGGTACGCATATGCTGTCAGAGGAAGCAGATGATTGGTGGGTTGCTGCCCGCACTGAGTTGGAAGCTGCTGGGAGTGCTGAGATCACTTGGGCGGTGTTCAGAGAGAGATTCCTGAGGAAGTACTTTCCAGAGGATGTCAGAGGAAAGAAAGAGATAGAGTTCTTAGAATTGAAGCAGGGCAACCGGTCTGTTACTGAGTATGCTGCTAAGTTCACAGAGCTGTCGAAGTATTACACTCCCTATGATGAGGCTACTGGGGAATTTTCAAAATGTGTGAAGTTTGAGAACGGGTTACGTCCCGAGATCAAGCAGGCTATTGGGTATCAGCGGATTAGAGTGTTTTCTGACTTGGTTGACTGTTGCAGGATTTTTGAACAGGATACCAAGGCCAGAGCAGAGAGCTATCAGCAGAGGGTTGATAGGAAAGGCAAGAATCAGAATGATCGTGGGAAGCCGTATGCAGCTGGCAAAGGTTTCCAGAGACAGAGTGGGATGAAGAGACCTAGTGGGGGAGACTCCAGTGCCCCTGCTAAGTGTTACAGATGTGGTCAGGCTGGACATCGTATCCATGAGTGTACCAGTACTGAGAAGAAGTGTTTCAAGTGTGGCAAAGGTGGTCACTTGGCTGCAGAGTGCCGGTTGAAGACTATGACTTGTTTCAACTGTGGAGAGGTGGGTCATATCAGTCCACAGTGTCCTAAGCCGAAGAAAGAGAACCAGTCGGGAGGCAAGGTCTTTGCTTTATCGGGTTATGAGACTTCTGCAGATAATCGTTTGATCCGAGGTACGTGTTATATTAATGGCTTTCCTCTTGTAGCTATTATTGACACAGGTGCGACTCATTCCTTTATATCTTTGGATTGTGCTATGAAACTTAAATTAGAGATATCTGAGATGCATGGGAGTATGGTGATTGATACTCCTGCGAAGGGTTCAGTGACTACTACTTCAGTTTGTTTAAATTGCCCTTTGAGTATTTTTGGTAGAGACTTTGGGATGGACCTCGTGTGTCTTCCACTAGTGCAGATTGATGTTATCTTGGGTATGAACTGGTTGGTGTTTAACCGAGTTTATATCAACTGTTTTGATAAGACTGTAATCTTTCCCGAGATTGAGGAAGGAAAGAGTTTGTTTCTATCAGCAAGGCAGGTGAATGAGGCAGTAGCAGATGGGGCAGAGTTGTTTATGCTGTTAGCGACTTTGGAGGCTAAAGATAAACTGGTGATTTGCGATCTAGCCGTGATGTGTGATTTTCCTGATGTGTTTCCTGAAGAAGTGAATGAATTACCGCCAGAGCGTGAAGTTGAGTTCTCGATTGATTTGGTACCTGGTACTAGGCCGATATCGATGGCTCCGTACCGTATGTCTGATGTTGAGTTAACTGAATTGAAGAGTCAGCTGGAAGATCTGTTGGATAAGAAATTTATTCGTCCGAGTGTGTCACCGTGGGGCGCACCAGTGCTATTGATTAAGAAGAAAGAAGGTACCATGAGGTTGTGTGTGGACTACAGGCAACTGAATAAAGTGACGATCAAGAATCGGTATCATTTGCCGAGGATTGATGATTTGATGGATCAGTTGGTTGGTGCGAGTGTGTTCAGCAAAATAGATTTGAGATCGGGGTATCATCAGATACGTGTGAAAACTGAGGATATTTAGAAGACTGCTTTCAGAACAAGGTATGGACATTATGAGTATTCTGTAATGCCTTTTGGTGTGACTAATGCGCCTGGGGTATTTATGGAGTATATGAATAGGATTTTCCATCCGTACCTAGACAAGTTTGTTGTGGTGTTTATTGACGATATTTTGGTGTATTTGAAATCTGAAGAAGAGCATGCTGAACATTTGAGAGTGGTTTTAGGAGTTCTACGAGAAAAGAAGTTATTTGCTAAACTGTCCAAGTGTGAATTTTGGTTAGAAAAAGTTAGTTTTCTTGGTCATCTGGTTTCAAGAGGTGGTGTTGCTGTTGATCCTTCTAAGATAGAAGCGGTATCTAAGTGGGAAGCTCCGAAGTCAGTTTCTGAGATAAGGAGTTTTCTTGGACTTGCAGGTTATTATAGGAAATTCATTGAGGGATTTTCTAAGTTGGCGTTACCGTTGACGATGTTGACTAGAAAGGGGCAAGCGTTTGTTTAGGACTCAAGATGTGAAGAAGGTTTCCAAGAGTTAAAGAGAAGGTTAACTACTGCTCCTATTCTGATATTACCAAGTCCGTCGGAACCATTTGAGGTTTACTGTGATGCTTCATTGTTGGGTTTGGGTGGTGTTTTGATGCAGAATAAGCAGGTTGTAGCTTATGCTTCGAGACAACTGAAGGTTCATGAGAGGAACTATCCGACACACGATTTAGAGTTGGCAGCTGTGGTATTTGTTCTGAAGTTATGGAGGCATTACTTGTACGGGTCAAGATTTGAGGTTTTCAGTGACCATAAAAGTTTAAAGTATTTGTTTGATCAGAGAGAGCTGAATATGAGACAGAGGAGATGGTTAGAGTTTCTGAAGGATTATGACTTTGGTTTGAATTACCATCCGGGTAAAGCAAACGTAGTGGCTGATGCATTGAGTCGGAAATCATTGCGTATGTCTATGTTAATGGTTAAGGAATTGGATTTAATTGAGCAGTTTAGAGACTTGAGTTTGGTGTGTGAGAGTACTCACAATAGTGTTAAATTGGGAATGTTGAAGTTAACGAGTGGTATTCTGGATGAGATTAGAGAGGGTCAGAAATCCGATGTGCTTTTGGTTGATAAGTTGACTCGAGTGAATCAAGGTCAAGGTGGTGAATTCAGAGTTGATGAGAATGGTGTTTTGAAATTTGGTAAGCGGGTGTGTATTCCGGATGTTACCGAACTTAAGAAGAGTATTCTTGAGGAAGGACATCGTAGTGGCCTGAGTATTCATCTTGGGGCTACGAAGATGTATCATGATTTGAAAAAGTTATTTTGGTGGCCGGGAATGAAAAGAGAAATTGCGAGTTTTGTTTATTCTTGTTTGACTTGTCAGAAGTCAAAGATTGAGCATCAGAAGCCGTCTGGGCTAATGCAACCGTTGGCTATCCCAGAGTGGAAGTGGGATAGTATCAGTATGGATTTTGTTTCTGGTTTACCGAGGACAATTAAGAATTTTGAAGCTATTTGGGTGATTGTTGACAGATTGACAAAATCGGCTCATTTCATTCCGATCAGAATGGATTATCCGTTAGAGAGATTAGCTGAGTTGTATATTGAGAAAATTGTAAGTTTGCATGGTATTCCGTCGAGTATTGTTTCGGACAGAGATCCTAGATTTACATCGAAGTTCTGGGAAGGTTTGCAGAGGGCTTTGGGAACTAAGCTGAGATTGAGTTCTGCATATCATCCGCAGACTGATGGTCAGACTGAGAGGACGATTCAGTCGCTGGAGGATCTTTTGAGGGCTTGTGTTTTGGAAAAGGGAGGTGCTTGGGATTGTTATTTACCTTTGATTGAGTTTACCTACAACAATAGTTTTCATTCGAGCATTGGTATGGCACCGTTTGAAGCTTTGTATGGTAGGAGATGTCGGACACCTTTATGTTGGTATGAGTCCGGTGAGAGTGTTGTGGTTGGACCGGAGATTGTTCAACAAACTACGGAAAAGATTAAGATGATTCAGGAGAAGATGAGGATTGCTCAGAGTCGTCAGAAGAGTTATCACGACAAGAGGAGGAAGTCACTTGAGTTTCAAGAGGGAGATCATGTGTTTCTTCGTGTTACTCCGATAACTGGGGTTGGTCGAGCTTTGAAGTCGAAGAAGTTGACACCTCGATTTATTGGTCCTTATCAGATTTTGGAGAGGATAGGGGAGGTAGCCTATCGTATCGCTTTACCGCCATCACTTGCGAATTTGCATGAGGTTTTCATTGTGTCTCAGTTGAGGAGGTACATTCCTGATCCGTCGCATGTGGTCCAAGTAGATGATGTACAGGTGAGAGATAACCTGACTGTTGAAACATCACCTATGAGGATCGAGGATCGAGGGTTGAGGCAGTTGCGGGATAAAGAGATTGCTTTGGTAAAGGTAGCTTGGGGAGGACCAGCAGGTGGCAATGTGACTTGGGAACTTGAGAGTCAGATGAAGGAGTCTTATCCAGAGTTGTTCGCTTGAGGTATGTTTTCGAGGACGAAAACTCTTTTAGTGGGGGAGAGTTGTAACACCCCGATAAAATATGATAATTATTTAATTTAAGTTTAATAGTATATTTATTAATTTAAGTAAATAATTGGAATATTATTGGATTATTATTATTGGAATAATAAAGTTGGAAATTTTATGAATAATCGAGGGTAGAAGAGAGAAATCCAATTTAAGAATTTTGTTAGTATAAGAAGGAAGTGGAAAGGTTAGAGAGAGTTTTTTCGATCGGTACGTGAAAACAGAGAACACGTAAGAATTGGGAGAAAAGAGAAGAAACTGAGAAAGGGAGAAGAAGAGGCTAGGGCTCAAGAGGAGAATTCACGATTTGTTGAAGGTCAAAGAATTTGCCGGATTAACTCAGGTAAGGGGGGTTTATCGTCGTTTAATGGGTATTATGGGTTAACATGTGATGGGTAGTAATAAGCCATTGATTGACTCTAATTAGGTTTTGAGAAATACCTTTGAATTGGGATGAATAAGTTAAGTTAAAACTGTGAATGAATCTATATTTGGATGAGTCGTCATTTTCTGGACGCGTAGCTTTTTACGGAATTGAAATCGGAGGTCCGGAAGTCCTCCAACGGCGAAAAATGCGGGTAATTCTGCATTCTGTTCGTGTTAGCGCAGGAACAGCTTTCTGTCTTGCGTTAACCGGTTAACCTAGGGCGTTAACCGGTTAACACTGTTATGATAATTAAAAGAATTGATGTTTGTCTGCGTTAACCGGTTAACCCAGGGCGTTAACCGGTTAACACTGTTAAAATTTGCCAAGAAGCGCGTTCTGTTTTGCGTTAACCGGTTAACCCAGGGCGTTAACCGGTTAACACTGTTTGAAAGTGGAAAATTGATATTCAAATATTGTGTACATATTTGACGATTGGCCTATATTGGTGTATGATATAGTAGGGACCTTTTCCCGTTGTTTCGAACAGTATAGGTATTAGTAGAGTGTGCTAATACGGTGATTTATTATTTGACATGACATGATATGATTCTGTGATAAATATGCTGATGATGTATGATGGTATGCATAATGCTGTGAATATATCTATTGTGGATTGGAGTGTGATGTATGTATGATGTATGATGGACTGTTTATGGCTTAGAGTGTGAGCATATGTCCATTGTGGATTGTTGTTGATGGTTGCATGCTAGGTGATTTAGCGTGCATAGCGTAGCCTTTATGGTGGTAGCTAATTCCCATGGTGAGGAATTAGTGAGTGAGTTATTGTGGATTGTTGTTGATGTTTGCATGCTAGGTGATTTAGCGTGCATAGCATAGCCTTGATGGTGGTAGCTAATTCCCATGGTGAGGAATTAGTGAGTGAGTCACTAGGTCTCAAATGAGTGGGACTAGTGAGCTTGGTAGCCGTATCTGGGTTTGATTGGTGAGGTTGAACTATGTGTTCACGAATAGTCGGTACCGCATGCATGGAGTCTCATTGCATAATGTATGTATGGCGTATAATATGAATGGATGTATTCCAATATTATACGTGTGTTTTGTGTTTGTGTTGAGTATGATTTTGAGTTGATGTTGCCGTTGCTAAATGTGTGATCTGATTAGGGTGATGAATGTGTTAATTTACTTAACATTACATGATATTTTATAATGCTTATTATATCGATTGAGGAACTCACCCTTACAACTATGTTTCAGGTAACGAGCAGTGATTGAGTAGAAGCTAGTGCTTGGAGTCTAGTGTAGTTCCTTAGTGGGTCATGCTCTGGTATATGTAACATCGGGACGGGATGTTTACTTTGTTTTCATTTTTGGTTGTGGAACAATTTTACATGTAATGTGTTACATGGTTTGCATGTTGTTAGATTTCTATCCGCTGCGAATTGTGCAATGTTTTATTTTGATTAATAAATGAGCATGACAAGTTATTTTGGTGAATGGTGTGAAGTGTCAAGTGTGACACCCTGAAATTGCATATCTACTCTGATTCATATTTTGTTGTTTTAATTAATTATTGGGGTATTTTAGAAGGGTGTTACAAACAGACCCGCCTATCAGGAGAGACAAAAGATGATGGACAGGCGTTTCGACACTCTTCCAATGTCGTACGCTCAGTTGCTTCCTAGTCTTCAATAACTACAACTCGTGCAGTTACATACTCTGGCTCCTCCTGTTGGCAGGCTTTCAGTGGGATATGACGGCAACGCTAGGTGTAACTTCCACTCTAGGGCACCTGGCCATAATATTGAGAACTGCAATGCTTTTAAGCACGTAGTTCAGGACCTCATAGATTCAAAGGCCATCAACTTTGCGCCGGCTCCTAATGTCGTCAACAATCCCATGCCGCAGCATGGTGGTGCAAATGTTAATATGGTGGAAGGAGAAGCCGAGTCAGTCAAAGATGTGTTGAAGCTGAAGACTCCGTTGTTGGATATCAAAGGTTACTTGCTGAAGGCCGATGTTTTCCCCGGTTGTGGGAACGGTTGTTTGGGTTGTGCTGCACAGAGCGGAGGTTGTTTGAAGCTGCAGCAAGGTATCCAGGCCTTGCTTGACAATGGTATCCTCCAAGTTGAAGACTTGTCTGTCAAAGAGTCTGTTGAAGGGGTTGATGAAGAGGTGTTTGAAGATGCTGCTGATGAATTCACAAATGTTGATCCTGTTGATTGTGTAATTCCCATTGATGTATTTAATTTTTCCAATGTTGTTGCTGATATCCCAAACAATATGGTTGATTCTGATGTAATTGAACTTGATTCCGATGTTTCGGATGTTTATGTTTCAATGAATGAGATTTCTGAGTATGACTGTGATGTAGCTACTATCACCATTTTCTACCCAACTGCTCAGATTAGTATGCCAGAAGCGCAACCGGTGCCACCAGTGCGACCGCAGCCATCCACTATGACCATCACGACCCCTGGTCCTTTACCTTTCACCAGCGAAAGGGCCATTCCTTGGCATTATGGGGGAAGTGTGTACACACATGATCATGGAGTGGAACAGCCACTGAAATTAGAAGAGGTGCAAGATCAGAGGTCTAAATCCGAAGTTGAAGTAGAAGATCCCACAGTGGACAATGTTGGTGGAATCGGGCGATTCACCAGGAGTGGTAGACTGTTCTCACCACCCGTCACCCAAACTGATAATGCTGACACCACGGCCAAAGCCAAGGGCAAACAAGTTGTGAATGAGGGTACCTCTGCACCACAGGCTGGTTCTGAGCCTACTTTTGCGAAGGATGTGGACGAGCTCTTGAGGATCATAAAGAAAAGCGACTACAAGGTAGTCGATCAGTTGATTCAGACGTCGTCCAAGATATCTATTCTCTCACTCCTGTTGTGTTCGGAGGCACACAGGGAGGCACTTCTGAAAGTTCTTAATGTTGCGTATGTGCCTCAAGAGATCCCAGTGAACCAACTAGAAGGGATCGTTGCAAATGTTCATGCAAGCAACGGGTTGGGTTTTACTGATTCTGACTTAACACCAGTTGGACGCAATCATAACAAGGCTTTGCACATCTCGATGGAATGCAAAGACACTGTGTTATCACATGTTCTGGTGGATACAGGTTCCTCTCTCAATGTGCTACCCGAGAGAGCCTTGTCAAGGTTAGAAGTAGAAGGTTTGATCTTGAAGCCTTCAGATCTTGTTGTGAGAGCCTTCGATGGTTCTAAGAGGTCGGTGTTCGGAGAGGTAGAATTGCCAATTCAGATTGGATCACAAACCTTCAACACCGTCTTCTATGTGATGGATATCAGTCCCTCGTACAACTGCCTACTAGGTCGTCCTTGGATCCACAATGCTGGGGCAGTCTCCTCAACTTTGCATCAGAAGATCAAATTCCCATTCGATGGAAGAATTATCACTGTCTGTGGTGAGGAGGACATTCTGGTCAGTAACCTGTCTACATTCAAGTATATAGAGGTAGAAGGTGAAATTCATGAGACCCCGTGTCAGGCCTTTGAGGTAGTTCAAATCAAGGACGCAGCTCCGGTGGAAGAGGTTAAAGTGGGTGCCTCTATCTCGTCCTTCAAGCAGGCACAGGCCTTGGTGGATTCAGGTGTTGCTCCCGGTTGGGGACGTCTGTTGGAGTTGCCGATGAAAGAAGACAAGTTCGGGATTGGGTATCAGCCAGCTCTAACTTCTACAACTTCAGCGCCTCAGACTCGACAGCGGCCGATTACTTTCTCCAGTGTTGGCATCATTCAGTATGGCCAGATCTCTGCACTTAACGAAGAAGATGGGGATAGTAACTGCGACATCGACAACTGGGTGCGTCCGAGGATCCCGGGTGAAGTCATCAACAATTGGTCTTCTGAGGAGATTATCCAAGTCACTCTTCTTGAAGAGTAATTTTTCTTGTTTGTTCATGCATGTCCAAGTCTTACGTTCCGCCCAGGGCGTAATGACTCATTGTAGGGCTCATCTATGTGGATACCTGCATTTTTATCATAAATAAAGGACGTCTTTTTGCATTTAAAATTTTTGCTCACTGTCTTTCTCTTTTTGCAGTTTTCAAAAACCAAAAATCAAAATATTTGGCAATGTTTTGTTTAGTTTTCACTCACTGTTCACACTCATAAGCACATACCATCATTCATGCAGATGCACATCACCGGATCCTATTGATAACGGTTTTGCTATGGCTCGCTTCGACTTTGAAAATCCAACCTTTCAAGTTGTAGAAGAGGGTGATGAAGACTGTGAACTCCCTGAAGAATTTGCCAGGTTGTTAAAGCAGGAGGAAAGGATCATTCAACCGCATCTAGAGTCTACTGAAGTGATTAAACTCGGCACCGAGGACGTCAAGAGAGAAATCAAGATAGGGGCTGCTTTGGAAGATGACGTGAAGAAGGGGTTGATTAAATTGCTGCAAGAGTACGTTGATGTCTTCGCTTGGTCTTATCAGGATATGCCAGGGCTTGACACAGACATCGTGGTACACTGTTTGCCTCTCAAAGAGGATTGTCCTCCGGTCAAGTAGAAGTTCAGAAGAACAAGACTAGAGATGGCTGTCAAGATAAAAGAAGAAGTGCAAAAGCAGTTGGATGCAGGGTTTTTAGCAATTACCAATTATCCGCCGTGGGTTGCAAACATCGTTCCAGTACCTAAGAAGGATGGAAAGGTACGGATGTGTGTCGACTACCGGGATCTGAACAGAGCTAGCCCTAAAGATGATTTCCCATTACCTCACATCGATGTTTTGGTGGATAACACGGCTCAGTTCTCGGTATTCTCCTTTATGGATGGCTTTTCTGGCTATAATCAAATTAAGATGGCACCCGAAGACATGGAGAAGACAACTTTCATAACCCCATTGGGCACCTTCTGCTACAAGGTGATGCCGTTTGGTCTGAAAAACGCTGGGGCGACATATCAACGAGCTATGGTAACTCTTTTCCATGATATGATTCATCATGAAATCGAGGTTTATATGGATGATATGATTGCCAAATCTCAGACGGAAGAAGAACATTTGGTGAATCTGCAGAAACTGTTTGAACGGTTGAGGAAATTCAAGCTGAGGCTTAATCCAAACAAGTGTACTTTCAGGGTGAGATCTGGAAAACTGCTGGGTTTTATTGTTAGTGGAAAGGGGATTGAGGTGGATCCTGACAAGGTGAAAGCAATACAAGATATGCCTGAGCCAAGAACAAAAAAACAAGTCCGTGGTTTTTTAGGGAGGTTGAACTACATTGCAAGGTTCATCTCTCACCTAACAGCCATGTGTGAGCCAATATTCATATTGAGAAAGGATCAGGCTATCAGGTGGAATGATGATTGTCAAAGGGCTTTCGAGAAGATAAAAGAGTATTTGCAAAATCCTCCTATCCTCATGCCTCCAGTCCCAGGGAGACCGCTGATTATGTATTTGACAGTACTTGATAATTCCATGGGTTGTGTTCTCGGTCAACACGACGAGACAGGTAGGAAAGAGCATGCCATTTACTACCTGAGTAAAAAATTCACAGACTACGAGTCAAGATACTCAATGCTTGAGAAGACATGTTGTGCACTTGCATGGGCTGCTAAGCGATTGAGACAATACATGTTGACTCACACAACCTTACTGATCTCCAAGATTGATCCAGTCAAGTACATATTCGAGAAGCCAGCTCTCACCAGAAGGGTTGCTCATTGGCAAATGGTACTGATAGAGTACGACATCCAGTATACATCCCAGAAAGCCATCAAGGGGAGTATTTTGTCAGACTATCTTGCTCAGCAGCCGATTGATGGTTATGAGCCGATGAAGTTTGATTTTCCTGATGAAGACATCATGTTCCTCAAGATGAAAGACTGTGAAGAGCCAGTTGTTGAGGAGGGACCTGATCCAGACGAAAAGTGGACTTTAATGTTTGATGGGGCCGTCAATGCCAGAGGAAGTGGAATTGATGTTGTCCTTACCACTCCGAAAGGTGCCCATATGCCTTTCACCGCTCGTCTGACGTTTGAGTGCACCAATAATGAAGTTGAGTATGAGGCCTGTATCTTGGGTATTGAGCAAGCCATTGATTTGAGAATCAAGACTCTGGACATCTTCAGAGATTCAGCTCTAGTAATCAATCAAGTGAATGGTGATTGGAATACTCTCCAGCCTAATCTGGTCCCCTACAGAGATTACACGAGAAGACTGTTGACTTTCTTCACAACAGTAAAGTTGTATCATATACCTCGTGATGAGAACCAGATGGCAGATGCATTTGCTACTCTATCCTCCATGATCAAGGTGATTCGATGGAACCATGCTCCCAGGATCGATGTTATGCGCCTCGACAGGGCCGCGTACGTGTTTGCTGTTGAACTGGTAGTTGATGACAAGCCCTGGTATTATGACATCAAGTGCTTTCTGAAGAATCAAGAGTACCCTACAGGGGCATCCAACAATGACAAAAAGACTTTGAGAAGATTGGCAGGCAGTTTCTTCTTGAACAAAGACGATGTGCTGTATAAGAGGAACTTCGACATGGTTTTGCTCAGATGCGTGGATAGACACGAAGCGGACATGTTAATGCAGGAAGTTCATGAAGGCTCCTTCGGTACTCATGTCGGCGGACATGCAATGGCTAAGAAATTGTTGAGAGCGGGTTGTTACTGGATGACCATGGAATCATATTGTTTCAAATATGCTCGGAAGTGTCATAAATGCCAGATTTATGCTGATAAGGTGCATGTGCCGCCAAATCCTCTGAATGTGATGTCTTTGCCGTGGCCGTTTTCTATGTGGGGCATTGATATGATTGGAAAGATTGAGCCGACTACTTCCAATGGGCATCATTTCATCCCTGTTGCCATCGACTATTTCACCAAGTGGGTCGAAGCATCGTCATTTGCGAAGGTCACCAAACATGTGGTTGCCCGATTCATTAAGAAGGAAATCATTTGTCGTTATGGGATTCCCGAAAGAATCATTACTGATAATGGTTCTAATCTCAATAACAAAATGATGAAGGAGTTGTGCCTGAACTTCAACATTCAACATCATAATTCTTCCTCTTATCGTCCTAAGATGAACGGTGTTGTTGAGGCAGCAAATAAGAACATAAAGAAGATTGTGCAGAAGATGGTCGTTACGTACAGAGATTGGCATGAGATGCTACCCTTCACCTTTCATGGGTACCGTACTTCAGTACGTACATCGACCGGGGCAACTTGTGTATGGTATGGAAGCAGTCCTACCTGTTGAAGTGGAGATTCCTTCTCTAAGAGTCCTGTTGGATGTCAAGTTAGATGAAGCTGAATGGATTCGAACAAGGTTCAATGAGTTGAGTCTTATCGAAGAGAAGCGAATGGCAGCCATTTGTCATGGGCAGTTGTATCAGAGTCGGATGAAGAGAGCCTTTGATCAGAAAGTGCATCCTCGGTGTTTCCAAGTCGGAGATTTGGTGTTGAAAAGGATCCTTCCTCCTCAGACAGATCACAGGGGCAAGTGGACTCCTAACTATGAGGGACCATATATTGTCACTAAGATTTTTGATGGTGGAGCCTTAATGCTTGCAACTATGGATGGTGAAGACTTCACTTCCCCTGTGAACTCAGACGCAGTTAAAAAATACTTCGCATAAAATAGACCCGCTGGACAATAAAAAGGAATAGTCCAGGCAAAAAATGGGCATCCCGGCAAACCAAGAAAATGAAAAAGGTTCGGGAAAAAGTTAGGGATTTAAAAATAAAAAGATTGTACACCCGGTAAGTTGAAAACCTGAAAAGGAAACTTAGGCAAAAATGGGTATCCCGGTGGATTGAAAACCCGAAAGGGCGATCCAGGCAAAAGTTAGGGATTAAGCGAATGACTGCGTTCTGAGTAGTTCTGAATCTCATCCCGTGTCGATAACCGGAAACTTCCGAAGGATAGGAAATAGTCCAATCACCTTTTTCAGAAAGCTGATCATCTGTTGGATCTTGAAGACGAGCGAGTCATAGCAGAATTGGAACCCGATAGGAATCCATTTCACATTGCCATTAGATTAATTTCTGTTTTTATTCTTTTGTGCGATTACCTCTTTCCAGGGATTGCTTCCTGATGTAAATGCCTATTCATAGGCCATTCAATCAATAAAATCATGTTATTTAGTATATCTCTGTCTTCGTTTTCATTTTACTGTTTTGTTTGCAAAAAATGACGTCCGAATTTTGGATAAACATTGCATCATGAAACATAAGAGCTTCACAGGTACATGCTTAATAAACATTTAAAATTGCTGTAAGTTTTGAGTGCTTTAGATCGTCTACTAGAACAGGTACACTCGGGGCATTTCCTTGATATCCCCAACAGATGATCGCAATTGTTTTCCTCAACAGTTGGAGTATGGTATCTTATCCTTGCAGAGCTGATCCGAGCATTGGACTCTTCAATCCCCAGCAGGTTCTCACTACTGCACTCCCCCAAGCATGTATTTCAGACTATTCACTCCCCAGTAGAGTTGACAGTGTCAGACTGTATACCCCTAGCGGAGTTGACAGTGCCAAACTGTATCTTCCCAGCGGAAGCGGCTGCTCCTCAGAGCTCGATGCCAGATCGATGATCTCGACGCTAGATCCATGGTCTCTTTCCTTGAAGCAGAATCTTGGTACCGTACCGATGTTTGCTCTCCCCTGCTGGGTCGTCTCTCTCGCAGATTTTGGTTGCCAGAACCACTGTGGTTTTCCTCAGCAACAAGCTTCCAGTGCCATTCTCTCTCCGGTCAGAGTCTCGGTATTTTGTCATTGCCAGAACACCGTGTGGCGGGCCATTTCCCCACAGAGTTCATTGTGTTGTGTATCTCCAACAGTAGTGCCAGGGTCCAGAAGATTGTAATCATTTCCCTGGCAGGATTCCTTGCCTCGGCTTGGCATTCTCCCTAGCACTTTACATCCCTGCATGTAGAATCATATTGCATTGCATTTCCATTTTCATGGAGCATTACGCCATCGAAAAATTTAAACATACGCATGTGAAGCATAAAACATTCTCGGTATCCCAAGTGATAAGCCAGAAGTTGTTTCCAGTATTCAGACTGAAGGTTGTTCATGACTTATTATCCCCAGCATAGGTCGTTGTCCCATGTGCCGCCTCAATTATCATTTTCCTTATTTCTGCCGATGCTGACAGACATGAAAAGTTTTCTGGTATTCAGACCGAAATGACATTCAGGTCAGTTTTCCGGTACTCAGACCGAAGTGGCATTCAAGCCAGTTTTTTCCGGTATTCAGACCGAAGTGGCATTCAGGCCAGTTTTCCGGTATTCAGACCGAAGTGGCATTCATGTCAGTTTTCCGGTATTCAGACCGAAGTGGCATTCAGGCCAATTTTCCGATGTTCAGATCGAAGAAGTTTTCGACGTTCAGGTCAACGCAACTTGTGGCATTCAGGTAAGTTTTCCGATATTCAGATCGAAGAAGTTTCCGACGTTCAGGTCGATGCAACTTGTGGCATTCAGGCCAGTTTTCTGGTATTCAGACCGAAGTGGCATTCAAGCCAATTTTCCGATGTTTAGATCGAAGAAGTTTCCGACGTTCAGGTCGATGCAACTTGTGGCATTCAGGCCAAGTTTTCTGGTATTCAGACCGAAGTGGCATTCAGGCTAATTTTCCGATATTCTGATCGAAGAAGTTTCCGACGTTCAGGTCGATGCAACTTGTGGCATTCAGGCCAGTCTTCTGGTATTCAGACCGAAGTGGCATTCAGGCCAATTTTCCGGTATTCAGACCGAAGTGGCATTCAGGCCAATTTTCCGATGTTCAGATCGAAGAAGTTTCCGACGATCAGGTCGATCCAACTTATGGAATTCAGGCCAGTTTTCCGGTATTCATACCGAAGGGGCATTCAGGCCAATTTTTCGATATTCAGATCGAAGAAGTTTCCGACGTTCAGGTCGACGCAACTTGTGGCATTCAGGCCAATTTTCCGATGTTCAGATCGAAGAAATTTCCGACGTTCAGGTCGATGCAACTTGTGGCATTCAGGCCAATTTCCGGTATTCAGACCGAAGTGGCATTCAGGCTAGTTTTTCCGGTATTCAGACCGAAGTGGCATTCAGGCCAGTCTCCCGGTGTTCAGACCGATGTTTGATAATCTAAAATCTTCCGATACTCAGATCGAAGTCATTTCCAGTATTCAGACTGATGAACGACATTTAGGCCATGGGTATTTCTCTGTGACCATTTATTTTGGTATTCGGACTACCATTCTTTTTCGGTGTTCAGACCGACTCTCACCGTACCAGACGGATTCTTTTTTCAAGACCACCTCATTGCCGATTCTGACAGGCATTGTTACTTCATTTCGCTTCAGTGTAAATTTTCAGGTTTTTATTGTATTCAATCCCTTGATACCTCGAAAGTGCGAAAGCCGTTGCTATCTTCCTTTTGGGTCTCCAGTTGATTGAATAGGGGCAGCTGTAATACCCCAAAATTTACCCTTCATTTTTCATGGAAGCATGGGATATTGTTTCACATTGCATTAGCATCATACTCATTGCATACTGCATCAGTGACTTGGGAAATCAGGGTTTGATTGATCACTCCTTAACCAAAAGGAGCCCGCACAAAGCAAGACTGGGAATTGAACTTCATTCTCCAAATATACAAGTCTCAAGGGTCTCAAGGGGTTCCATATGTCTTATTATGGTCCTCAGTTCATCAGTGGAGGATTCAGAGCTCTTAGAGTGTGCATCTGCATTTAATTAGAAATTAGGGTTTCATGCCTATCTACAACAGGTAAGGTTTGGTTGGAAGTGAAGGGGCTCATTCATATCATGATTATAAAGGCATCTTGGCCTAAGAAGATCCATATTTATCTCAGAAAGATCCATTGGCAGTCAGTGCAATCAGTTCTTGAGCATTTTTGCCCTAAACTAGGGTTTAGCATAAAATCAGTTTATTTCTGATTCCTTGGTTAAAACTCTTTTCCATGGCCCTCCATATGTCTACAAGGGTCTACATACAAAAAACCAACTCTTTATTTGAGCCAGAGGTGCTTCAATTGATCAATGGAATCGGGAATCAGACAGTTTGGGAAAAGTCAACTGTGGGGCCAGAAAAGTCAACTCCTGACATTTTGAAAGTGGAATCTCAAAATTCATGCCTAAGGGAGCCTACATGTGAAATTTGATCAAGGTTGTATCATGGATTCATCATTTAATCAGGAGTTGGAAAAGTTACTAAATTTGGAAATAGTTGACTTTCCATTTAAGGCAAGTTTTCATGGTTGTTGCACCCACTTTAAGCCCATTTTCCATCAAGATGCAAGCTCCATTTGAACATTTCGCCAACATGAAAGTTGTTCCTCTTGTTCCAGGATTTCTAGAGATATAAAGTTTGTTTCATTTGGATTAAAATTGAGAAAGTTATGCTTGGTCAAAGTGAGACATTATTTTAGGACACTTAGAAAATTTTCTAAGTCCAAAATCTTCAAGATTTGTCAAGACTTATGGGCCAGATTTCTTGCACTTCAAGGCATCTTTTGAAAATACTTTCTTCATGACAATTGCACCTTGCCATGTCCTCTTTCACACCTTTTTAGAATCATCCCATTTGGATCATTGGTTTGAGAGATGCACTCATCTAAAGTTGGCATCATGAACTGAATTTTTAGGCAGCATTTAGGCCAAACTGGCCCAACCATTTTGCAGTTATGGAACCTGAAATTTATGGCCATTTTTCACCTCTTTCCACTCATCATTTCAATTTGTGTTCAACATGAAAGATGTTAAGCTCCATGCCCTCTTCCTAATGTTTGCATTGCCTTACCATTTGGTCATGTATACATCAAGATACAAGGTCATAAAGTCACCTATTTGGTTTGTTTTTATGCTGCAGAAGAAAACCAAGTCAGACCACAAAACCAACCAACACACTTTTTACCTCATTTGGCCATGTATTTTTGGTTATAATCACTTAAGTTTTGCCACATTTAGAGTTTCCTTTCACACCTCACCTTTTGTAGCATTTTGCTCATGAACCAAAACAAACACTTCAAGCCCATTAAGCACTTTAAACCCTACATACTTAAGGTTCAAAACCCTAATCTGAAAGGGAGGCTGCTATTTTCAAGCTGAGCAAGAGCAAGCAAGTTGGCAAGGTTGGTTCATTTCATCTTCCATTGCACAAGCATCAAAGTATCTTCCATTTTCCTTCCACCTTCTTCAATACCAAGAGGCAGAGGACCTTGCATCCACTAGGTAAACATTTTATCACTCTCTTCCATGCTCATGCTATGCTTGCTCATCATATTTTCCATGTTCATTCCATGTTTGGTCACCATGCTTATCATGTTACCATGTCATGCCATGCTTACTTTATGATGTTTAACAATATACCATGCTTGTTTATGAAGCCCTCACCATGAGGCATTGCTTTAAGTTGGAGTTTTGTGACATTGAATTTTTGTTGTATCCATGTTCATGAGGGTGCCTTGTTGTTCACTTTTTTACATGCTAAGACCATTATTTTCATCGAAACAAAGCACCATTGTGTTCCTCTCATTTCGTACTTGAGTTTTGTTTTTTATACCATGCCATTTGGTGCACTAAGTTGGCTGCAATTCGTCGTGGAAGATGAGCAAGCATACCTGCGTTTTTACGTTCCCAGCATGCATGGCTGTTAGGGTTTTTGCATTTCATGAAGAGACAATGTCGTGTCCGTTTAACAACCATTCGATCCCACGCGTCCCTTTTAATCTTAACCGTCCAGACCGTGTTTTGTCTTATATGACTTAAAAACTCACATGACTGATCGATGGCTTGTTCACATATTTATTTTAAATGTACATTATTTGGCTGTCACGCTGAGCCTTATTTCTTGGATCGGGCCTTGGCTTCATATGTTGTTCCCACCTCCCACATACCAGGCCCATCACCATTATTTCACATTCATTTTCATTCTTTCTTTTTTATTCTTATTTATTTTTCTGTTTTGTTTTAATTAATAATTTTTTTTTATTTATTCATAAAAAAACCAAAAATATTGTTCACATTCTTGAAGTCTTATTTAATTTATTTTAATTTTTATTTTCATATTTGTTTAATGTTAATATTTTATTTTAATTATTTATTTCAAGTGAATCTTTTTAACACACATTTTTTCATTTATTTTATTTTCATGACTTAGAATTATTTTTAACTTCTGATTTTTGGGATGAGGGTTGACCAATGTCTCATGGTCAACCTGACATTTTCTTGGAATTTTATTTCCCATTTTCAATTTATTTTGGATTTATTTTTGACCTAGTTTGCTTAGTTGACTTTTCATTTGACTTCTGTTTTATTTCAATTAATTTACATACCAATTATCATTATTTTTAAAATCTTTTTGGGGGATGATGATGTCCTGACCCCACCTTATTTAGTTTAATTTTTCATAATTTTTATGATTAATTTACTTATTATTCTTGATTTATTTCTAACCTAGTCTTGTTGTTTGACCTTTGTTTTGATTCAATTAATTCAATAACCAATTTTCATTATTTTTGAAATCTTTTTGGGGGATGATGATGTCCTGACCCCACCTTAGTTAGTTTAATTTTTCATAATTTTCTTGATTAACTTACTATTTATTTGATAATTTTCAAGTTGACTTGACTTTTCGGTTGACTTTTCTATGATTGATGTTTGACTTAAGGGATTGCTTAAGGCAATTGAAGAGATCTTTTGATCCTCCCTTGTTCATCTCATATGCCATGTATTAGAGGCCTTTCATCTTGATTTTATTTGATCCTTGCATCATTTCCCGATTAAGTTATTCAGTGATCCTTTGTGTGCATAGTTTCACCTGTCTGATTCATCTGATATTTTTTATACTTGTTTCTTTCATCCATGCTTCTATTGTTTGATTGTTTAACATGTCTATAATTCTCATGCATTGTCTAATGCTTCATTATTTCATTCTTTAATTCTTTGATTTGATCATATACTTGATTGCTTATCTGATTGTTTGATAACTGTTGCCTAGTTGTATGTTGTATGAGGCACATATTATTATTGTTTGAATTCCATGAACAATCCCCATTCATAACAAATGTACCCCTCTCCCATCAAGTGTATAATGTTTATTCTTTCATTCTTTATTCATCTGTTAATACAAGAACTAAAACGAACATCCGATAACCATTTCAAAACAAGATCAAAACCTCAATCCAACGTCGAGTACTCATTTTCAAAACTTAACAGAACCAGCACGTATTTATCCATTCTTTTGTAAGTCGATTGCTTCATGCATCGCTATTTCTCTTGTAAGTCGATTGCTTCATGCATCGCCATCTACCTGTAAGTCGATTGCTTCATGCATCGCCATCTACCATTACCCCTGGTTCCTTTCCTTGCTCCATTCGTCGATTCTTGTTCCGTTTAGGTAGCACCCATTAGGTAGAACCCTTTGTATGATAACATAGGTAGTATTCCCTCATTCTTTTGTATGATAACTTAGGTAGTATTCCCTTATTCTTTTGTATGATAACATAGGTAGGATTCCCTAACCCTTTGTATGATAACATAGGTAGAATTCCCTTATTCTTTGCATGCTAACATTAGGTAGATATTCCCATTTGTAAATCCTAACACTTAGGTCCATATTGCATAACAACTCTAAGGCAGAGTTTCCCCACTTTTAGACCTTCTGTGCGTCTCCGATCTTGTGGCATGTAGTCCGTCCTATCGCAAAGAGGTAACTGCCTAAGACTCAATTCAGCAAGCTGCGACACCTGCTGCTAGGACGTGAACACATTGCCCACTCTCCTTTGACACAACTGGTGTCCTCCTTTATAAGTCCATGTTCAGATGGCAATCCTTAGCCCCTAGTTAGCCGAACTATGGCAACTCTGATTCTCATGTTCAGATGAGATACGTAGGCACAAGATATGATGTCTTGCCGAGTTTTGACTGACGACTAACAACTAATCCTTGTTTGCTTTCGCCCTCATTGTGATTCTTTTCTCTCGCCCTCGTTGCGATCAATACCTTCCCTTTCTCTTGCCCTAGTTGCAATCGAGACCTTTGCTCCCGTAGTTAGCTGAACTACGTTTTGCTCTGATTCTCATTCCAGATGAGATACGTAGGCATAAGACACGATGTCTTAGCGAGCACATTTCTCTTTAACCCATAGGTAGCTGAGCTATGAAGACTCTGATTCTCATGTTCATATGAGATACGTATGCAGTGGATGCGACATCCGTGCGAGTCATTTTCTTTTGACCCCTCTTTTAGTAAGTAGTACCTTAGATAAACACACACTCTTTAGACAAGAACAACAAGAGTGGATCCCGTAGAGTACTACGGATGCGTAGGGGTGATAATACCTTCCCTTCGCATAATCGACTCCCGAACCCAAGATTTGGTTCCGAGACCTTGTGTTTTCCTTTCCTTTCTCCAGGTTTACTTCGAGCGTTTCCTTTCCCTCCTTTGGGATAAATAATGCACGGTGGCGACTCTTCTGTCATTTCTCTTTTTCGCCGGTTGTTTTTTTGCAGGTTGTGACAATTAGGAGAAAACACCGTGAGAATTGATATTAATTTATTGATATTTGTTGTTGCAATAGTGACTTAGAGTTGTTACCAGAGAAATCACATACATTCCCTAACATATTACTTTATCTTTAAAAATCCTTTCTCAACACTATTTATTTTATTTGCCATTATTTTTATATATTTGAATTAAAAAAACCCAAACATTAGTTTTTGTTTAATTGAACAACGATTAGAACTAAATATTTACGAGCAGTCCTTGAGATCGAAATTTGGGGAACTTTCCTCATTATTACTACAAAGGCAAAATAGTATATTTTCTATTTTTCCGATCAGGGACTTCAAGTCCCATCAAACAAACTTATCTAAATGCCTCGTCCGAGGGACTTGAAGTTTCCTCGAGATGGATCCAACTTAAAGTCTCTCTCAAGCGACTCAACTTAAAGTGTCGTCTAAGGGACTCAATTTATAGTCACGCTCAAGGGACTCAACTTAAATTCTTTCTCGAGGGACTTGATGCATAGTCTTTCCTGAAAGACTCAACTTAAAGCATAACATGAGGGACTTACCTTAAAGTCTGGTATGAGTGCTTCATATAAGTTACGCTTGAGAGGTCAAACGTCTCGCCTGATGGACTTAGAGTCTCAACAATCGGGCTCAATACATAATCTCGCCAAAGGGACTTCAAGTACTATCAAACAGGCTTATCTAAATGACTAGCCTGGGGAACTTGAAGTTTCTTCGAGTGAGATCCAACTTAAAATCTCGCCTGAGGGACTTAACTTAAAGTCTCGTTCAAGGGACTCAACTTAAAGTCTCGCTCAAAGGACTCAACTTAAAGTCTCGCATGAGGGACAAGACTCAAAGTCTTTCCTGAGGGAATCAACTTAAAGTATCTCCTAAGGGACCCAACATAAAGTCTTTCCTGAAGGACTCAACAAAGAGTCTCGAAAGATAGGATCGTCTGAGTGCATCACTTACAAACCTAGGCTCCCCTTATGCAAAAGTGAATTAAACATTTCTCCTTTTTCCAAGCCTTCGTGATTGAGGAAATGTGCATTGATGTGTTTTCATCGGGCCCTAAAATGATGTAGCTTACGTAAAAGTAAGGAAGGTCAACACATGGGCGAGGGATGAGGTACCCATCATAGCCACCTGCCACCCAAAATGCATCATTAAGATGCTTGAATTTGGCTACAAACTCACCCAGATGTTAGTGACAGCCTGCCCGGTTGGGCTTATTCCACCGAGGCTCATTCCCACTTGCCTACTACGTGGTAGGTAACGTGTCCCAGTATAATGGATTATAAAAATGGGCCAGAGGAGTAATAAATCCTCCCCCCCATGATAAAGTAGTGGGTGAAATAACTTCCCTCAATCCTGGACTGTAGACCTATATAAATACCTCAACCTTAGGAATGAATGAGACAAATCACTACTTACCTAGCATAACGCTAAAACACATAACCTCTCACCTCAGGTGATTTTACCCTCTTTTACCACCATAAACATCATTGAACAAGGTCTTTCACCTTCCTGAGAAAACCTTATCCTTTACAATAAAACTCTGTTTTGCCATATATTCTAAATTTGTCACCTCACTAAAATTAGGGCAATTTTGGTCCAAAATTTACTTTTTTCAACTAATGATGTTACATTGTTCGATTATAACTACATGCTTAGAGTATTATGCCTTTGTTTGCTAGGTTTGGTCCAATTGATGATGCCACAGGGTTCTATTTGGTTACAAACCAACCAATCCAAACCAGATTTTTCTGCTTTTCACGCTTACCAAAGTGTCATCACATCACACTTGAAATTTTCTATCATTTTCTATTGGAGAATTGTCATCCAAGGCGCAGCGGAATTTAAAAATTTCTCCATTTAGTGATCCTTACGAATGGGCATGATCAGTGATAGAATCGTTACCTCTTGTGGCGATTCAAACCTTTGGTGTAGATCTCTGATAATGATCAAAACCTTTGATACGGATCCACGGGGCGATCACGAACGTTGAACGATGACAACGTCTCTACTCAGTCCACACGAACGGATTCCTTCAATCGTAGTGCTAGCTGTTATGAATGAAGGCTTTGAGTGAGAGAAAGAGGGAAACAAAATTCCAAGTCTCTACTTGAATTTCAGTCTGAGTGGAGTGGAGTGACAATGCTTCTACCCAAGGGGTTCTATTTATAGAACCACTTGTGTGGGCTTCAAGCTAAAAACCCCACTTAAGTGTATTTTGCCCATATCTCATAATATGCCAAAATCACTTAAGTATTTGGTACCTTACCATATTTCGTTTCCACTTAAGTGCACCGTACCTTACGGTGTTCCTTAGTTACTCTATTTCTCATCAATCCGTCCTTTGTGTGTGACCCTATAGGTTTTCGCGGAGTTGGCAATTATATTAAATCACGCATTTAACATAATAAACAGTGAGCGGTATCTAGCAACACATCACTGCTACCCAAGTCACGAAAATGTCATGTGATCTGACAAAACCTCCTGTGATAATAATTATGTGTATAATTACCCCTTTTCCCTTATGTCTATATTGAACACAAGGTATAGACCGTGTCACCCTTGTCCAGTTCAATATTGGGCCCATAGACATATATCCTGTTACGCAGGATTGGCAAATTCCATCTAGGACACTCATGTCCCTCAGCATGCTTCGTGGAGTACCCATCAACTGTCTGTGTGGTTATCCAGTTACGGACAATGTTGGATCAGCAATAAAGCACTCGACTCTACATCTAGGATCATAGTGGTTTCAGGTCGAAGAGTGGTATACACTATTATCACCATGAGAATAACTTATGACACTTTGCATAACTTTCTATATAGTATTCTCATAGCGGGTCAATCCGGTATAAATATTACTCCTAATATTCATACCTATGTTTAAGACTTGATAACTCTTTATCCATGATCCATGAGATGTGATCATCAGTCTACAAACATAATAGTCTTAATGCTTTAATGTTATCCCACTTCACATTAAAGCTCGACTACAGATACTTTAAGAATAGTGTCCTTATGTTTAATGTGTTCTCATGATTAAGTCACACTTAATACATTAAACGGACTATCTATTCCAGGGACTTTATTAATCAACCATAATAAAGAAAATGCATTTTTATTATTAATAAATAATTCGATACAAGTACCAAAAGTATTGGCCTCTAGGGCTTACACCAACATTTTCTCTTTCTTCCTTCATAAATTTTTCCTTCTCTCTCTCTCTCTCTCTCTCTCTCTCTCTCTCTCTCTCTCTCTCTCTCTCTCTCTCTCTCTCTCTCTCTCTCTCTCTCTCTCTCTCTCTCTCTCTCTTCTTCTTCTTCTTCCTTCACAAAAACAAACATGGTTCCTCTTCTTCTCAGACCCCACCTTCTTTTTCTTCTTTTTTTCTTATAACCTTTTTTTCTTTTAACACAAAAGCAAACATGGTTCTCTCTTCTGTTTTTTTTTCTTTGTTTTTTATAAAACAAACCATTTTTATTCTTTTTCTCTACGTAAATCATCTCTCTTGCAAAAATAAAATTAAAAAACATGGATCAAAGTGAAATCAAGAAGGATAAACGAGGTACCAACCGTAATAGGGGATACAACGACGAACCTAGTGTTTCTGGTGTTGTGCAGTTTCGCGGTGGTAAATCTGTGGTAGAGCTCCAAACTTTCTACACATATTTTATGTTTATATTAATTAGTATTTTATATGTTTGGATTTTATGATTTCTTCTACAAGCGTTTTTATATATGTGCAAATTTTAGGGTTTTATACCCTGGAATGCTTATGTTGGAACTACTCAGCGGTTAAGGTACAAATGAAAAAATTATTTTGTTTTAGAAATATTTCTTCTAAGAGGAAAATGATGTGGATACAAGTTATTGTCTTCATTTCAATTTTTTTCCATATATCTATTATTTTATATTTTTTGTATGTTTATGTTAACTATAATTATGAAATATGTCTAATTTTTTTACCTAAACATATTATTTGTGTTTTCCTTATTCTACGTTGTTATTTTACGCACGTTGAGAAGGCACATGATGGAGATGTACATTGTGTTGATTGGAATACTCATGATATAAATTTAATTATGACTGGGTATGTAATTCCATGTTTTTATGGACTTTTATTTATGGTTTATCATTCAAGTATGGTTAAATTTTGCAGAAACTTATTTTTGTTTGATTTATTGTATATTTGGCGGATGATGGGTCTAATTTATCAACCAGAGTGGAAATATTATTTATTCGATAGTTCGTACTAAGCATGTCACAAAGTAGTATATGGATTGGTAGACAACCTACTATTATGCGAACATTCAGCCAAAGATTGAGCAAATTGACTCACAATGATGTAATCTCAATTGAGGGAACATTAGGATATTTAGCACCAGGGGTTTTTATGCATGGCATTATAGACGAGAAAATCGATATTTTGGCATTCAATGTTCTTCTTTTGGATTTTTAAAATAACAACATACATATTGTCATGTTTAATTCTTTTAAGGTTTATGTGTCTCATTAAGATCAAACTTCGCCAAATAAAGTTTTGTTTTTGTTTTCTGGTTTTAGGTCGGTGTTGGAGTTGCTGGTATATCGTGTCGTCAAGCTGATGGGTAAAGACATTGGTAAGTTTGTTACATGTTTATAACACCTTCACTAAACAACATGATATATAGCGGCTATAACGGTGTTATACTGTAGCGAAATTCGAATAAAATGTTATTTTTTAAGATCAACTATTGTTGCATTTTTTTAATGACATCATGATCTCATTAAGGGTGAATTTTTAACGAGAGTGTGAGGATTTATCTTTAATGAGATGGAGAAAACTAGAAGACAATCATTTTTTATTTTATGTTGAGATACCCAAGATATTAGATTGATTTCAATAATCTTTTTGTTCTTTATGTTCAAATTTACAAATTTTCATTGTTGACCTTTAAATGCCTTACCCCTTAATCTTATTAATTTTCTTTAATGTTGCAATAATATAAAATGTAAGCTTAAAGGAACATCTCAATGATAAGTTTTAAAGGAAAAAGAGAAGTTTAGAGGAACTTATTGAGGAATGTCTCGATGGTTTTATTTGAGATTTAATTTCTGATGTTCATGCATTTTTTAGTCGTTTCAATTTGATTTAAGGTTCAACTTCGTGTGAATATACCTTCTGCTATTTTCGTCATTCATCAAGAAATTCTATTGTGATGTTTTCTCTTCTTTTTCTGAAAAACTTCACTGCTTTCACTATGTTGCATTTGATATGCTAATCTGTTATTTTTCAATTTTACAAAAATAGGTGGAATTGAGGACCTTACACAAGAGGTGATTGATGAAAGTGAGGATTTGGTGAGAAATATGTGCTGAAAATTTGCATATAACATAAAGATGATTTGAGTTTTGTTGAAATTTGAAGATTTTTATTTTATTGCATATTTTGTACATCACTAATGTTAAGTAGGTATGTTGTTGGTTTTTTTGCATATTAGAAATGAAGATAGTGTATGCTGCTGAATTTTTGCATAACAAATAATGAAGATAGTGTATGTTGTTATTTTTGCGTGTATCAGTTAATACATATTATTGTTGTTTTTTCCATCACTTAATATAAAGTTTTATATTGTTAAAGTGTTATATAATTGTATATATTATTGAAAGATTCTTTTCCACACGTATGCGTTACCTGACAAGATTCCTGCCAAATGTCCCTCCTACTTTTAGAGTGTATCCCAAACAATGATACATCAATATTTGTCTCTCCACTAAACATAATTGACACAACTAGGGGTGGACATAAACCGCAAACCCGACCCAACCCTTTAATAACCGAAAAAAAAAGAAGGTAATGGGCGGGTTCAAACGGTTTAACGGGTCCAACGGGTGATAATAGCGGGTTCAGTTGGTTTTAAATGGGCGGGCCGGGTATCAAATTCTGAAGCGCGGGTACCCTAACCCGCCCAATCAATAAATTGCAACTTGAATTTTAAATGTGATATTGTTTTATATTTATCAATTTTAATAGGTTATACAGAACAATAAAATGAATTGTAGTTTTTAAAAACAACATTGTTAAAAGTTGTCTATTATTTATAAATGTTGAGTTAAAAAGTTAAATTTTGTTAAAAAGTCTTAATTATATTGGGTCTTAAAATTCTACCAACCCGAATAAACCATCCGAATAAACCCGTAACCCGCTAAGACCCAACCCGCTAAAACCGATTTTTAATTTGGGCGGAATTGGGCCTTGATGTTCTATCCGCGGTTTGGGTTGGGTGGTGCTTTTGGGCCCGAACCCGCCCAACCCGACCCATTGTCCACCCCTAGACACAACTCCTAAAATAAAATATGTCTTATTCTCCCCTTTTCTAGCAATGCCAACACATGGTTTTGTGAAACCTCTGTCAAAACTCACACCATTTATAAACGGTCCCCACATCATTCTCTTTTCACGCGCTAGCTCGCTCTATTCTCTCTCCACCATCTAATTTTCCAGTCTCGCCTCCTGATCGTGACACCTCACCACCATTTTCAAATCCACTTTCCCTCTAATCCTACGTTCCTTCGTTGAGTATCCAATTCTTAATGGTCTTTTTCATCCTGAATTATTAAACAACAATTCTATTTCCAATAAAAATTCTATTTTATGGTAACAAAACAGTTGTTCTTAGTTAATAATTTTTTAAATTATTATATTGACAAATTTATTATTCAGACTTAATTGTTTTTTAAAATTAATTAATATATATATTGAATATCTCAAAATTAATTTTATGATCACCAACGTATAGTTAATATGTATGTTGAACATCTCAAAATTCAAATCTAAATAAAATTATTTATTTATTTTAATTTAAATTATTTTTTACACCATTAAACTATTAAAATATTATAAATATATTTTGAACTAAAAAATAGTAATAAAATCGCTAAACTAATATTTTTTATATTACTTAGTTGTTTTAAATATAAATATAAATTTATACTTTAATACCTATAATATACTTCTTCTATTTCTATCCGAACTAACACATGTCCACATGTTTTTAAAAAAATATAATATATTGTATAAAAAAAAAATATTAATTACAATAACATATATAAATATAATTAATGATATTAAATTTTAAAAGTATGACAAGATCATCCTATTATGATTAGAAATTGTATATACACATTAAACCGATGTTTGCTTAAAATTTTGTTAATTATGTATGGTATTTAGGTTAATATCTACACATTTGTGTATAATTATATGTAATAATTTGTGTATATGGTATATTAACAAATAAAAAACAAATGCATAAATATTTATCACAATTATTTGTCAATGATATATGACTAAGCATAAAATATAATTTGTTATAAATACACAACTAAAATTAGAAAATATTTGTCAGAAACATACAACTAAGCACAAAAAAATTATTTGGCATTAGTAATATAACAAATATTTATTACAAATAACTTAAATAAATACATGAAACCAAACAAAAATAATCTTTACATAATATAAAAATGTACAATAATCCAAATATTTTTTACATATTAAATTTTATATCATTTAAATAATGATTTATTAAATATGTTTTATTGATATAAATATTGAAAAAAATATATATATTAATGATTCAAATACGAGAAAAATACACCGTGATATTGAAAATATATTTTTGTTTTATTAATTCTCTCGACTAATAAAAATGAATCAAAACAAAAAAAAATCTTTATATATGGGAAAAGTACAAAAAAAATTATAAACGAATTTTTTTTACTATTGAACCAAATATTTTTATAAATAATGTCAAAACAACCATATATTTTTTTTTAGTTAGGCCACGGGGGACGAGGTACCCAGCGAAGTCACTAGCTACTCGAAAGTGTCCAACGCCTCGCCTAATGGACGTAGGGTCTCATCAGACGGGCTCGATACATAATTTTGACTAAGGGACTTCAAGTCCTATCAAACAAACTTATTTAAATGCCTAGCTTGAGGGGCTTGAAGTTTCTTCGAGCAGGATCCAACTTAAAGTCTCTCTTGAGGGATTTAACTTAAATTCTCTCAAGCGACTCAACTTAAAGTCTCGTCTGAGGGTCTCAACTTAAAGTCACGCTCAAGGAATTCAACTTAAGTTCTCTCCTGAGGGACTCAACTCAGAGTCTCGTCTGAAAGACTCAACTTAAAGCATCACGTGAGGGACTTAACTCGAAATCTTGTCTGAGTGCTTCATATAAGTCTCGCTTGAGAGGTTCAACATCTCACCTGAGGGACTTAGAGTCTCATCAGTCGAGGTCAATACATAATCCCTCCCTAGGGACTTTAAGTACTATCAAACAGGCTTATCTAAATGACTAGCCTAAGGAACTTGAAGTTTCCTCGAGGGGCATCCAACTTAAAGTCTCACTTGAGGGATTAAACTTAAAGTCCCGCTAAGGGACTCGATTTAAAGTGTCACCTAAGAGACTCAACTTAAAGTTTCGCTCAAAGGACTCAACTTAACATATGGCATGAGGGACTCAACTCAAAGTTTTGCCTGAGGGAATCAACTTAAAGTATCTCTGTCAACTTAAAGTATCTCCTGAGGGACTCAACTTAAAGTCTTTCCTGAAGGACTAAATTAAGAGTCTCGGAAGGTAGGATTGTTTAAGCGCATCGCTTACAGAACTAGGCTCCCTTTATGCAAAAATGAATTGAACACTTATCCCTTTTCCAAGCCCTCGTGCTTGAGGGAATGTGTAGTGATATATTTTTATCATGGCCCTAAATGGTGTAGCTTACATAAAAGTAAGGAAGGCCAACACATGGGCTAGGGACGAGGGACCCAGCGAAGCCACCTGCCGTCCAAAATGTGCCATGAAACTGCTTAAATTTGGCTACAAAGACGCCCAGATATTAGTGACAGCCTGCCCGATTAGGCTTATTCCACCCAAACTCATTCCCACTTGCCTAATAGATGTGAGAGATGACGTGTCCCATTATAATGGATTAGAAAAATAGGTCAAAAGAGGAATAACTCTTCCCCCATGATATAGTAATGGTGGGAAATAACTTCCCTCATACCTGGAATGAATACCTCTATAAATATCTCAACCTTAGGGTTGATGGAGACAAATCACAACTTACCCAGTATAATGCTAAAACACATAGCCTTTAACCTCATGTGATTTGACCCTCTTTTACCACCATAAGCATCACCTAACAAGGTCTCTCACCACCGTGAGCAAACCCTACCCTTTACTATAAAACTTTATTTTTCCCTTTCTTCTAAATCTGCCACCTCACCAAAATTAGGGCAATTTTGGTCCAAAATTTACTTTTTACAACTAATGATGTCACATTGTTCGATTCCAACTACATGCTTAATGTATTATGTCTTTTCTTGTTAGGTTTGATTCAATTGATGATGTCACATGATTCTATTTGGTTACAAACTGATCAATCCAAATCAGGTTTTTCTACTCTTCACGCTTACCAACGTGTCATCACATCACATTTGAAATTTTCTATGCATTTTCTCTTTCTTTCTCCACAAAATTTTCCTCATTTCTCCCTCTCTCTCTCTCTCTCTCTCTCTCTCTCTCTCTCTCTCTCTCTCTCTCTCTCCTGCTATTGTTCCTCTTCTTCCTTCACAAAAGCACACATGGTTTCTTTTCTTCTCAAATCCAAACTTCTTCTTCTTCTTCTTCTTCTTTTCTCTTAACCTTTTTTTCTTCTTTTAACATAAAAGCAAACATGATTCTCTCTTTTGTTTTTATTTATTTATAAAAGAAACCATTTTCTTCTTCTTTTTGTCTATGTAAATCACCTCTCTTGCAAACAAAAATCAAAAGCATGGATCAAAGTGAAATCAAGAAGGATAAAAGAGGTACTAACCGTAATACAGGATACAACGGCGAACTTGGAGTTTCTGGTGGTGTGCGGTTTTGCGGTGGTGGATCTGTGGTAGAGCTCCAAATTTTCTGCACATATTTTGTGTTTATATTAATTGGTATTTTATATGTTCGGATTTTAGGATTTCTTCTGCATGCGTTTTTATATATGTGCAGATTTTAGGGTTTCATACTCTTGAATGCTTATGTTAGAACTACTCCAGCGATTAAGGTACAGATGAAAAAACTATTTTGTTTTAGCAATATTTCTTCTAAGAGGAAAATAATATGGATACAAGTTATTATATTAATTTCAATTTTTTTCAGAGATCTATTTTTTTGTATTTGTTGTTTGGTTATGTTAACTATAGTTATGAAATATGTCTATTTTTTTAGCTGAAGATATTATTTGTGTTTTCCTTATTCTACGTTATTCTTTTGTGCACGTTGAGAAGGCACACGATGGAGATGTACATTGTGTTGATTGTAATACCTATAATATAAATTTAATTCTGACTGGGTATTGCCCTTCCCTGTTTTTATGTACTTTTCTTTTATGGTTTATCATTCAAGTATGTTTACATTTTTCAAAAACTTATTTTGGTTTGATTTATTGTATATTTGGCGGATGATGGGTCTAATTTATCAATCAAAGTGGAAATATTATTCAGTAGCTCGTACTAAGCATATTGCAAAGTAGTATATGGATTGGGTAGACAACTTACTGTTTTGCGAATATCCAGCCAAAGATTGAGCAAACTGACACATAATGATGTAATCTCAATTGAGGGAAAATTAGGATATTTAGCACCATAGGTTTTTATTCATGGCATTATAGACGAGAAAATCAGTATTTTCGCGTTCGGTGTTCTTCTTTTGGAGTTTTAAAATAACAACATACATATTGTCATGTTTAGTTCTTTTAAAGTTTATGTGTCTCAATAAGATCAAACTTTGCCAAATGAAGTTTTGTTTTTGTTTTCTGGTTTTATGCAGCTGTTGGAGATGTTGTATATGGTGTCGTCAAGCTGATGGGTCGAGACAGTGATAAGTTTTCTACATGTTTATAACACCTTCACTAAACAACGTGATATATAGCAGCTATAACAGTGTTATACTATAATGAAATTTGAATAAAATGTTATTTTTTATGATCAATTGTTGCATTTTTTCATGATATCATGACGTCATTAAGGATGAAGTTTTAATGAGAGTGTAAGGATTTTTTTTAATAAGATGGAGAAAACTAGAAGGTAATCATTTTCTTCTTTATGTAGTGATACCCAAGATATTAGATTGATTACAAGAATCTTTTTGTTCTTTATGTTCAAATTTACAAATTTTCATTGTTGACCTTTAAATACCTTACCCCTTAATCTAATTAACTTTCTTTAATGTTGTAATATATAAAATGGAAGCTTACAGGAACATCTCAATGATAAATTTAAAAGAAAAAAGAGAAGTTTAAAGTAACTTTTTGAGGAACATCTCAATGGTTTTATTTGAATTTGAATTTCTGATTTTCTTGCATTTTTTAGTGGTTTCAATTTGATTTAAGGTTCAATTTCAAGTGAATATGTATTATGTTATTTTCATCCTTCTTCCAGATATTCTATTGTAATGTTTTTTTTTCTTTTTTCCTTAAAAGCTTTACTACTTTCACTATGTTGCATTTGATATGTTAATTTGTTATTTTCTAATTTTACTAAAATAGATGGAATGGAGGATCCTACATAAGGGATAATTGATGAAAGTAAGGATTTGGTGAGAAATATGTGCTGAAAATTTGCATATAACATAAAGATGATTTGAGTTTTATTGAAATTTAAAGATTTTTGTTTTATTGAATATTTTATATATCTACCACTGATGTTGGAAATCCACCACAACCTATGGAGAATTTCCATCAATCTCGATGAACAAGATTGTTATCACCCACACAATGATAATGAAAAGAAAAGAACAATTGAGAAAGAAAAGAAAGAGAAATGGAGAAGAAAAATATTTTCTGCAGAGTTTCTCTCTGCCCACAATCTATGGAAAACTTCTTTATTCACTTTGCAACTGCAAAATTTTGTGAATACAATGTTAAATGAATACAATATTACAAGAATAAGGGTTACTCCATCAATTTATAGATTTAGGTTAGCTTGCTCACTAAGCCAAAGCCCAAAACTATAAAAGCCCAAAATAGTTAACACTACTAAAAATAGACCTAGGTTGAAATCCCGTGTGAAGCAACATGCTTGGACACTTTGATATACTAATATAACTCAACACACTAGGTGATTCGACACTTCCTTGCTTCTGTCGAGCAACCTGCTTCGACACAAGAAATTATAATTCAACACACCATCTAATTCATTGTGTTTAAGCTATCTACATTCATCATAGCTCTTAGTCTTCTGAACATTTCGAGTTGCACTCCCTTTGTCATGATGTCTGCAATCTGATTCTCAATTCTGCAGTGTTCCACATTCATCTTCCCATATGCTACTTTCTCTCGAAGATAATAGAACCTCATTTCAATATGCTTACTTCGACCATGTGCCATCGTATTCTTCACCAGATTGATAGCTGGCATGTTGTCGATCTTTATGGTAATTGCTCCATGACTCTTCGTCTTTATCTCTTCGACCATACTTACCATCCATGTTGCTTGACACGCACAAAGGGAAACAACTATGTATTCTGTTTCGCACGACGATAATGCCACTGCTGTCTCCTTTCTTGAACTCCAAGAAACTGGTGCACCACCTAACATAAACACATTGCCAGTTGTGGATTTTCGATCCTCATCATCACTACACCAACTTGAGTTAATGTATCCCACTAGTTTGCATTCTTTTCCTTCATCAGCTGCAGGAAACAAAATGCCATAGTCGAGAGTTCCTTTCAAATACCTTAGTATCCTTTTCGTCGTTGCTAGATGTGATACCTTTGGCTTCTGCATGAATCTACTCACCATACCTACACTTTATGCTAAGTTAGGCCTTGTGTGACAAAGGTAACGAAGTTACCCAATATGTTTTGTATTGGGTTGGGTCGACATCATCTTCATTTGAATCTTTCGACAATTGTAATATGGGTTCAACTAGAGTCGAAGTTGGGTTGCAATCTTACATCTCAAATCTCTTGAGTATTTCGCTTGCATACCTTCTTTGATGCATCATCAAACCTCTACCACTCTTGTAGAATTCGATGCCAAGGAGCTTTAAGTCCGTACAGGGCTTTATGGAACATGTACACCTTTCTTTCTTCACCTTGTTTCACAAACCTAGCTGGTTGTGCAACATAAAATTCTTCGTCTAAGGGTCCATTCAGGAATGCACATTTCACATCCATCTGACACATCTGCTAGTTGTTTATGTTTGCTAGACCAACAACCAACCTGATTGTTTGGATCCTAGCAACAGGTGCAAAAACTTCTTCGAAGTCGATTCCTTCTTTCTGAAGAAATCCTTTCGCCATAAGTCTCGCCTTATGTCGAGTCACTTCTCCTTTGGGATTCAACTTCACCTTGTATGCCCACTTCACATTGATTACCTTCTTGTCTTGGGGCAATTCGACAAGTGAGCAAGTGTTGTTGACTTCGATTGACTTCAGTTCTTCATTCATTACTTTCACCCACTTCAAATCTTTCAATGCCTCAGCTACATTGACTGGTTCGACATATGCGTAGAAAGTATAGTGTACCAGCCCACCTTCTTCATTTACCATATCATCTGATGTAATCATGTATTCTTGCAACCTTGCATGCATGTGCCTTGTTCTTTGAGATCTGCTTGGGCCTGCTTCACCTTTGACTTCTTGTCAGACTTCTCTTTTGACGTCACTAGTTGGTTCATCACATAAGATTCTCACTGAATCATTCTTAACATTATTAGTCCAATCCCATTTCTTAAGCTCATCTATGATCATGTCCCTGCTGATAACCACTTACTTGTTTGTTGGGTCGAACAACTTGTATCCTTCAATTGAATGATATCCTATCAGGATCATCTGACTCGACTTGTCATCAAGTTTTCTTCTCAACTGATCTGGCACATGTCTATATGTTATAGATCCAAACACCTTCAGATGACTCAATCTAGGTTTCATACCAAACAAACATTCTTCTGGCGTGATTCCTTCTAGCTTCTTCGTTAGACATCTGTGCAGGATATATGTTGTAGTCGACATAGCTTCTCCCCATAATTCTTTGGGCAAATGCTTTCCTCTCAACATACTTCTCACCATATTCATGATGGTTCTATTCTTCCTTTTTGCAACTCTATTATGATGTGGAGTGTAGGGTGGCACTACCTCATGCACAATCCCTTCTTTCACACATAATGCATCGAAGTATTTCGACACATATTCTCCACCACCACCAGTCCTCAGAATATTGATCTTTCGACCGCTTTGTCTTTCGACCATATATTTAAACTTGGAAAATATCTCGATCACTTCACTTTTCTTCTTGATCAGGTAAATCTGTAGTTTTTGACTGAAATCGTCTATTAATGTATCAAAGTATTTGTTACCTCTAATCGAATCCACCTAGATAGGACCATATACATCAGAGTATATGACTTCAAGAATTGCCTTCGACCCGCTTCCTGCATCCTTACTGAAGTTGTTCTTATGCTACTTCGCCTGCACATATTCTTCACACACTTCATTTGGAATGTCGATTTTTGGTAATCTTAAAACCATATTTCTTCTCTTCAAATCTCTGATGTCTTTGAAATTGAGATGACCAAGTCTAAAATTCCATATCCATTCATCTTTGTTGGCTTCTGTTGTAAGGCACTTATGCTTCATCACATTTAGCTCAATCTTGAAGGTTCTATTCAGGGACATTGGAGCCTTCAAGATCAACCTTCCATTTGAGTCAAGAACTCTCATCATCTTGTCTTTGATCGACACCATGTAATTATTTTTTACTAACTACACCATGCTGAGAAAATTGCTCTTCATGCTTGGTATGTACAACACATTTGAAATTACTGACCTCTTGCCATTTTTCCTTATAATTAAAACATCACCAACATCTTCAGCTGCTAGAGTGTTATCATTTGAAAATTTCACCATGTTCTTTATTGAGGGATTTATGTTGACAGACTAATCTTTCCTTCCAAACATGTGTGATGAGCATCATGAGTCCAAGTACCACTGGTCCTTAAATCTCTCTCTTCATCTCTCGTTGTAACCATCAACAACATCTCTTCTTCTTCATGTTTTGCCAGCTCTGCATAAGTTTCTTGATTCTTCTGCTTTTCTGGGAAATCACTAGAATAGTGACCATGCTTCTGACAATTGAAACACTGAAAGTGACTCTTGTATGACTTTTGACCACCACCTCTTTGTCGCATCCGCGAAAAACAACCGGCGGGCTAAAACAAAAACAACACAGAGCCGCCACCGTGCGTTATTTATCCCAAAAGAGGGAAAGGAAACGCTCAGAGTAAACCTGGAAAAAGCATGGTCTCGCGACCAAAGAGAAAGGGTACGGGAGTCGGTTACGCGAGGGGAAGGTATTAACACCCCTCACGTCCGTCGTACTCGACGGGATCCACGCTCTAAACGAAAGAAAAAGGTTGCTAAAACAAACATCACACACACATACACTGAAGATAACACAGGTGAGGGAAGAGAAAGAGGGCTCGCTAGGACATCGTGTCCTATGCCTACGTATCTCGTCTGGAACGAGAATCAGAGCTGCCGTAGTTCGGCTCACGCACGCCAAACAAGACACACACAAACACAGGCAAACTTGGAACCCGAACGCCAATCGCTGGACTTACATCGGCTTCCGAACCAAACAAACACAATCAGGATACGGACAGCCAATCGCTGGGCTTACATCCATATCCTGACACACAAAAGGGTTAACAAGCAAACACACACAAAAAGAAAAAAGTTCCCGGAGAGACCTCGCACGGTCTCCTGCCTACGTACCTCATCTGGTATGAGGATCAGGGCGACGTAGTTCCCCTGATCGGGAAAGAAATTCTAACCAGATACAAAGGGAGACACACTACTAGGGAGCTGGACTCGAGCCTAGATGTTATCATGCATCATTGCCCTATGTTATGGTTCTCTATCTACTTGCACAACAGCAAGCTAATCCTAACCAGGAAGAAGCAAAGCATGATGTTGATTCCTTAGGATTGGCATTAATTTTAGAAAACAAATAATGTAATCATCTTTGTTGTTTTAATATGTTGGGTTGAAGAAATTCAACATCTGGACCAACATGTCATGTACGATGTCACGACATCAGATCTGTGACATCGCACATGTGTAGAAAACTGAATTAATTAATTCAGTATATATTCTGGGATCAGCAAGGATATCTGGTGAATATCCTAACTCCCATGTGGAGGTCTTGAAGACTCAATCAGAAGATATATAGGCTCAAAATATGGAGATATATATGGAGAGATTCTAGGATTGAAGACCTTGTTTGTAGCAAAAATTTTCTGCTGAAGTTGTAACAGCAAAGAACAAGTCTGCTGCGATTTCTGAAGGCCCAAATCCAGTTGGGTGATTAGGTTATAAATAGCTGATTGTAACCTAGTATTTGTAAGCCTCTTAGAATGAAAATTTAGGGGTGTGTGTGAGGTAAACCTCCCAAGCTGTGGGAAGGTTACCATATGTTTCTCAGTGGTAAAAGCTGAGAGTTTTGTAACTCAAAGCCTGTAGGCAAGAGTGATTTTGTTCTTGAATGAAGCTGTGAAGCAAGTTCAAGGTGTGTTAACATTACATTGTATTTGTAGTGATAGGAATGGAAACTGGAGGTTTCTATATAGGAGTTCCTAGGTATAGATTGCATTGGGTAGGGATTAAGTGAAGAGTTGTAAACGGGTGAGTTTAACTCTGAATTAATACTGCTAATAGTGGATCTTCTTCCTGGCTTGGTAGCCCCCAGATGTAGGTCATGTTGGACTGAACTGGGTTAACAATTTCCTGTGTTTGTTTTCCTTCTGCATGTGTTTTGTTACTGTCATAACTCAGCTGGTATTCCAGTCAGCTTACCAAGATGATAACAGACCTGGTATATAGCCTTCTGGTTGAATGTCAATCAGAATGTTGTAACATTCATCAGTGGCAGTGTATACTGAACAATAAGCATGTTAGGTTCTGTCCAGTATTTATTTAAGTCTGTTCTCTTCCAGGATAACAGACTTGGCAGAAGGATCGTTGTGAAACTGTTAAACTGGATGGTTGGACAGTTGATACTGATGGTTGATACTGAAGTAGAGACTAGTTGGTCTTTTACAGTACTGTAACCTTAGTACAGCATGGTTCCAGGAACATAACTGAATCAACATATGTGCTGACTGTCGAACTGAATGTTGTGACATTCATTCTCAACAGCATGTGCTAAAGTGTAGGATAATTGGTTTCTCTGTTTAGGTATTTTTCTCAGGCTATTCGTCAGGGATTCAACAGCTGAGCTAAAATCCAGGAAACCAACTACTAACCTACAATTAATGAACCTAACAAATAACCTAGTTGTTAGCAATCTAATAAGTGGAAATTAGATTAAAGTGTTCAACCTTTCATTCAGGAAATACAAGTAACAGACAAACACACAGGAACAATGTAACTGATGATGTGCAAAATCAACAGTAAGACATCATGCTGATAACAGTGCAAGACAACAACAGAAGTAAGTGCTAGGATTGATCTCTGTTGAGTCTGTCTTCCTGATGCACAGAACCAGATGTTCATCCATTCTAGGGTGACATAGAATGAGATGTCGTGACATCTGTGAACGTGTGCATATTAGTACAGTGGTTAATAACTATCTTGCTGTATTAGTTACAATGTTAGATCAGATGTCATGACTTGAAGTATAACATCTGAATTCTGACTACACCAGAATTTCACATGCAAGCATAAACAAAGCAAAGCAGACATTTCAAATAGCACACACTATATCCAGTCAAAGTGGGCTCAAACAAAGGGTTAGACTGCCAAGGCAAGTCATCTGTACAGGGTAGTGTTCGCTCTTAACCCTGACATTGAGAGTCAGGGTGAAGCAGATGAAAGGTGAGTGAAGATTAGACTTCACAGCTCTTATCCCTGGCCGGGGAGAGCTTCAGACAAAGGAGTGTGGGTCCAGAAAGTGGGAACCCTTCTACACTCAAGACTCTGACTCGACTGTACAACTGTACAAGATCTTGGGTTAATGTCCCAATGCATCAACACAGTGGTGTGAGCAGAGGGACGACTCAACAGAATAGAGAGAGATAGATTGCATATCTCTCTTATCCGCCAATTGCCTTAATCAAGGTCTTTTCCTGCTTGGGGACAAAGTTAAACAATCACAAACATCGCCTCTTAAGGAGGACTTCAGACAGTTGCCTGGCTAAATAACAAGCCAGGTCTTCCAGACTACATGGAGACAAGAGAGTCTACCTCAATTGGTTTATACAACCAAGCAGCAGCACAAAGCAAGTTCAAAGATGAACTGTTAGCGACTAAAGTACCTGAAATCAATCTAATTCAGTCAGTATACCAATCACCAAGTCAAAATAAACAGCATAAGAATCAACAGACAATGTATAATCAGACAATGCAATGTGCAAAGCACAATCAACTCAAGTGAGCCAAGCACAAGCTCAAAGCAAGTGATCCAAGCATCCTACAAAACACACAAGTTAGTTCACAACAATTAACCAAATTCAATCAACTTGAATTAACATCCTCCTTAAGGCATTTGCATCTTATCCTGAAAAGCCAAACTCAAATATGAGAAACTAGACCACTAGGACAAGCCTGGGGTCACAAGGAGATGAAAAATCCAAAACAGCAAGTGAAAATTATCCAAAATCACAATCAAACAATTTATAAACAAAACCAATTGGTCCCATGCTCATATCATTCATTGTCATCATTTCATAAAAGAAAAGGCATCAAACATGCAATTTGCAACCTCAAAGGACCAAACAGAATGATCACCATCAAAACATTATCAAAACATTTCAATAAATTCCACAAAAATTCAAGTCTAAACAAAACACATTCAATGAATAGCATATCAAATTTTAGCTCATTTGGATCAAGGGAAGTAGGTCAATGAAAATCAAAAAGTCCAGACAAATTCAAGCAAGCCAACACAAGGCATCAAAACAAGCATCAACTTCCATCAATCATAAAACAGTGACAAAACATGATAAATGAATGGGATCAATACCACAATGACCTATAATGTGTCTAGAAGTCACATGTCAAATTTCACATCCATCCAATTAATGATCAGAATTTCACAAGGCAAATACAAACATGTGTCACAAAAAATCAACAAATGACCAATCAGGGGAGAAAATTCCAATCAAATAGGAAATGCCATCAATAATTCCAGAAAAATTCCCATGTATTCTCAACATCCATATGCTCAATCATGCAAAAATTCAACTCAATCCAATGTCCCTAAGCACATCAAATAAAATCATGAAATTGCACTAAGCATGGTGTGACACAAATTGTCACACCTCTAATCAAAAATTCATATCTCATCAACCAGGGATCCAAAAATTGAAAACCACATATCAAAATCACCAGCAAAGAGTCTAGAACATGCACAAAAAATTTCAAGCATTTCTAATGAAGTATCATCATTTCATGAATGAAATGGCAAGCATGGTGCACAAATGACATATTCAAACAATCCCTAGGCAATTTATTTTTCCACATGTGCACAAAAATATTAAAATTCATCATAAAAAAACTACACATCACAAGGAGAAATATGCAAAAAGTCTCATCAAATTTGGACAAGAAATGAATCACTTATGAATTTTTGAAGTTCATTGATCAAAATGAAATGAAAAATGAAAAAGAAATGAAATAATACAAATTAATATGAAATAATGGCATAATTGTAAATAGGAGAAACGAAACCAAAACGCGGCGCTTAACTAAATGCAATGGCGCTATGTGATTGGTCGGTGGTGGCGGTAAACAGAATTTCAAACGCGAGCCAGGCCAAACAGGATCAAACACGCGTATTCTTCATCATCTTCGTCAAACAAATTCCAGAAATCACACATGAACAAATCTTAACCAAAATGATCATGCCATACATCAATGGAACCGTCTAAACATGTACATCATGGATATGGCAAGCATTTGACCTAACTCTAAACATATCAACCGGATCGAGCGAAAATAGGTTTCACATCCAAACTTCTAATCAAGATATCTCACTCGATTCTCAACCAAATTCAAAACCACGAGTTGCATGCTATTCTATGTTGAGAGAACTATCTAAGCCACATCACAATTCAAGCAATGGTTGAGATCGAAAATTTACCTCTTGATGATGGCAGTGCTCGATTCTTGTATTTCCAAGTATGAAAGGCGAAAACAGATGTAGTTCAATGCTATGGAAGTTGAATAGAATGGATGCCTTAGCTCAACTATGCTCCAGTTTGAAGAATCAACAAAATTCCATGGATGAGCTTGCTTCCAACAGTCCAAATTCCTCAATGTTTTGGCCTTGAATTTGCGAAACAGATGCACACAATCACTGGTAGATGATAGATCAAGCACGAATTCACACTATGGATGATGAATCTTGATGAAAATGATGAAAAAGTGTGTGAAAGTTTTGAGAGAATTGAGAGATTTTTGGAGAAAAGTTTGTTAGATCTTGAAAAATGAAAATGTGATTTTGATTTTCTGTTACAATTAACATCTTATACCACCTCCTTAATCCACTTGCTAATCCAAATTAACAAAATAAAGTGAAATTAACAAAATGCATTTTCAAGTGAAATGGCCAATATGTCCTTTTGCAAATTAGGCAATGTAACAGTAGAAAATCAGTTCAAGCAAGTCTAAAATGATGTTTGTGATGTGTTAGAATGAGCTTTGTATGGAAATGCCATGTATTTTTCAAATTGCCTATTTTTCCCACCAATTTCAAAATGAATCACTTGAAAAATGACATTTTGCCATGATGATTTTTGATGAAATGTGATAATGCATCATGAAAGTACATGTAAAATGTGGTTTGCTCAAAGAAAGATCACCCAATTTGGCCATTCCATGTGAAAGTTATGACACTTTGAATTTAGGCATTTTTGAAAAATGATTTGATCATAACTTGCCAACCACACATGAGAAATTCATGTTCTTGGACTTTTTGGAAAGGTGAGAGCAAGATCTACAACTTTCATGTTGGACAAAATTTCATTTGAAACATTTTTGGACACGTAATTTTGAGGAGAAAAACTTTCCATTTTTTGGCAATTTTCAATTACAAGTCACTTTCTACTTTTGGAGAGTTTCCATCTGATTTTATTTTCTTCATTCTTGATGTTTGAAATGTCAAATGAAACTTGTTTCAACATGAATGAAGTGTATCCAACCCTCTCCCACCTCCAAATCCATCAATTCAGGCACAGTTGACCACAGTTGACTTTTTCAATTGATAGATGAATTTGGCTATGCACTGATCCAGTTGAGCCTCAAACTCCTGTTGAAATGGCTCAATGATGAAACCCTAGCTTCCATAAGCTCAATACAATCATGAAATGATCCCCATATCCATTGTAGACCCCATCTCCTTGCCAAGCCCTGACTGGTCCAATGCAGATGATTAGGGTTGACCAGAGGTCAAAACCCTAATCTCCAGGTATCTGATCAATCTCTTGAATCTCTGGGATGATGACAAAACCATGATGATGATGATGTACCATTTCAACCAAGATAAAGCTCAATATCCTTGAGAAATCATGAAACCCTAATTTGAACCACCACCCTCAGATAGTTATTGATCAGTCCATAAACCCTCAGCTTGAATCTCAACCTCTTATCCTCTGACCAAGACTTAGGAGGATGAATTGCTTGTTGTGGCCATATGATATGCAACATGCTAATGACTAATGACCTAAAAAAAATGATATGCAATGTGTTATGCTAGTCCCAAGAGAGGAGGGCAAATTTTGAGGTGTTACAGCTGCCCCTATTCAATCCACTGTGAACCTGTCGATATGAATAGCCTCGGCTTTCAGATGATCAGGATGAAGAGTGATTGAATACCAAGAACAGACGAACAATTTGCACTCTGATGGGAAATAATTAACAATACCTGTCAGAATCGGCAAAGAAACAATCTTCAAAGAAACACCCGTCTGGTACGGAGAAAGTCGGCCTGATCACCGAAACAAACGTCGACCTGGATACCAAAATAAATGGTAACACAGGGATAACCATGGCCTGAACACCACATCCGCTGGGGATTATGATCTCTTTTTGTTTTTCTTGAACCCCGAAAATTTCTGATTGCTCTTCTTTTTATTTTCTTGAACCCCGAAATTTTCTGATCTTTTTCTTTTCTATTTTCTTGAACCCCGAAATTTTCTGATCTTTTTCTTTTCTATTTTCTTGAACCCCGAAATTTTCTTTCGCCCAAATGATCCCAAGATCACTGCATTTGAACCCCGACATCTTGTTTGCCAACATAATGAACCCCATTCTCCATTTGAACCCCAGTCGCCTAACGATAACTTGTGATCGCCATTGTGAACCCCGTTCTCCAGAAAATGCCTCAACATTTCCCTTTCTCCGTTTGAACCCCGCTCTCCAATTTCTTGTGATAATTCCGCTGGCAACGTCGGAAATAAGACCCAACACCACTCTGAGGGTGACATATCAGAGGGTACACCTTCACAAAAGGAAGGTAACATGTGCATCTCTTCTTCAGAAGACACCCATAACGACCTCCATTGGCCCCAGCCAAAGTCTTAGGTGACACATGAACAGAAGATAATCCTGAGGACCTCATCCTGGATATAATCTTCAACTCCAATCTCTATTTGAACCCTGATCTCCAGAAAATGCCTCAACATTTCCTTTTCTCCATTTGAACCCCGATCTCCAGAAAATGCCTCAACATTTCCTTTTCTCCATTTGAACCCCAATTGTCGCGTTGATCGCGTAACGTCCTTTGATTTTATTTCCATCTCCGTCCGATGGAAAAATCTCCTCCAGTATCGCACTACTGGGGAACATTGCTGATCTGACATCATGATGCTAAACTCCTCAGAGTAACACCTTCACCATCCGGCGAAACTAAATCTCAAACGGTAACCACGGCTTGAGTCGCGCTGATCGCATAACATTCCCATCTCTGTCCGACGGAAAAGTTTCCTCCAGTATCGCACTACTGGGGAAGTACTGTTGATAAAAATACGGTGCCACACTCCTCGGAGCAACACCTTCATCCTCAGGAAACCACCTCTCAAACGGTAACCACGGCTTGAATTGCGCTGATCGCGTAACATTCCCATCTCTGTCCGACGGAAAAGTTTCCTCCAGTATCGCACTAATGGGGAAGTACTGTTGATAAAAAACGGTGTCAAACTCCTCGGAGCAACACCTTCACCCTCAGGCAACCACTTCTCAAATAGTAACCACGACTTGAATTAGCTCATGCTTGCAATATGATGCATGATTGATTTTTCTGCGTAATGCTCCATAATTATGGAAATGCTACGTGATTTATTATACAATATGCTATGCTATTTTTTCATGATGAATGTATAAAAAGCATCCCCCTCAAGGGACTCTTCTGAGAAGCGCGAGGCGCTCTGCTGAGAAACTCGCCACCACTCCAATTTCCGCCCTGCTGGGGAATAGCACTGCTGCTGGAAAAAGGCAACCCTTGCTGGAAAAAAACCTCCTTCGCACCCGATCCGCTTGGGGAATTGCTGGGGAAAGATCCACCAATGCACTCTGTGGGGATACAACATTCTTTGACTAGCTGGGGATATCAATCCCGACTCTGCTTGGGAAACCACCACACACAGATACTTCCGCTGGGAAAACTGCAACCTCCAAACCTGGCGACTGGGGAAGCATCGATCTGAAACCTGTTGGGGATAACCATCTTGACCCTGCTAGGGAGGCCACAAATCTTGAATCTGCTGGGGGATTAGTCATTCCGACTCTGCTTGGAGAGATGAGGAAAGTCTGGTACTGAACACCCGTCGACTCGTCGAGCCAGGGCACTCAATATCCAACTCCAATTGTCAGCTTTCCACTTTTGAGAGCTCCCAGACTCGTCTGGACCTTTTCTGCTCCATCATCTTGTATTCCAAACCGCTCCGTACTCGACGGAGAGCGAACTCCTGGGATTTATACAAACTTTTCAATCTCAGACTTTGAAGAGTCTTCTTGATTAATATCCAGGATCGTCGTACGTCTCGCTGTCGTCTCTCCACCTCTCTTTTATTCATTCGTCCCTGACTGGACTCCGCGGGGATTTGTTTTGTCAAAAGCTTCCACATCACAACCTGCAAGTGAGTGAAAATCTAACAGCACCTGCAAAAGAGATCGTTAGATAAAATCGTGCCCCAGGCGTGTCAAGATTTCAACACTTGGGTCACTCAACCTTCCGAATAAGATTTCAAGTTTTCAATCTTATAAACATGCATTGGAAGGGACCCGTATGCCTTAAAATGCAAGATTCTTTATCAAAAATAAATCTGGATGTTTTTGCAATCAAAGCGGTAATGAAAACAAAAACAAAATTATTTGACTGAATATGCATTTTATTGATTGAAAAAGTGTGGCTCAAATGAGCAATACAAAGGAAGCAATTCCTGAAAAGAGGTAATTGCGCACAAAAGGAAAAATCTATCCTAATGGCAATGTGAAACCCGTAATCTCATCGAGTTCCAACTCGGTTACACCCCATTTGTCCTCAGACTCTTCGTGCTTTCGGCCTTCTGAACAAGACGATTCCGACTGATCCCTACCGGGTATTATCCATGATGCTTTAACTAAAGCGCAAACGATCATGTCAGACGCAGTTGTTCGTTTCAATCCCTCTTTTGCCTGGACCGCCCTTTCGGGTTTTCAGTCCACCGGGATACCCTTTTTTGCCCAAGTCGCCTTTCCAGGTTTTCGATTTGTCGGGTATACAATTTTTTTCATTTTATCCCTAATTTTTGCCCGAACCTTTTCTTTCTATTTTTTGGTTCACCGGGATGCCCATTTTTTGCCTGGACTATTTTGTTCTTTTCGTCCAGCGGGTCTTTTTATACGAAGTATTTTTTAACTGCGTCCGCATTCACAGGGGATGGAAAATCCTCGCCATCCATGGTCGTTAACAACAAGGCTCCTCCAGAGAAAACCTTCTTGACCACGAATGGACCTTCATAATTGGGTGTCCATTTGCCCCTTCGATCGTTTTGAGGAGGAAGGATCCTTTTCAGCACCATATCACCTACGTGATATACCCGAGGTCGTACCTTTCTGTCAAAAGCACGCTTCATCCTCTGCTGGTATAACTGCCCATGATAGATGGCTGTCAGCCTCTTTTCCTCAATCAGGCTCAGCTCCTCATACCGGGTCCTTACCCATTCCGCCTCTTGCAATTTCACGTCCATCAGGACTCTCAAAGAGGGAATCTGAACCTCAACAGGTAACACGGCTTCCATCCCATATACCAATGAGAAAGGAGTTGCCCCAGTAGATGTGCGCACCGATGTTTGATACCCATGCAATGCAAACGGCAACATCTCATGCCAGTCTTTATAGGTCACCACCATCTTTTGCACAATCTTCTTGATATTCTTGTTGGCTGCCTCAACCGCCCCATTCATCTTCGGACGATAGGGAGAAGAATTGTGATGCTCAATCTTGAATTCCCGGCACAGTTCTGCCATCATTTTATTGTTCAAATTAGAACCATTATCAGTAATGATTCTCTCAGGAACCCCATATCGGCAAGTGATGTCTCTCTTGAGAAATCTGGCAACGACCTGCTTTGTCACATTCGTATAAGAGGCTGCTTCTACCCACTTGGTGAAGTAATCAATAGCCACCAATATGAACCGATGCCCATTCGAAGCTGTAGGCTCAATCTTTCCGATCATATCAATGCCCCACATAGCAAACGGCCACGGAGATGACATTAAACTCAACGGATTAGGAGGCACGTGCACCTTGTCAGCATAAATCTGGCATTTATGACACTTCCGCACGAAATTGAAACATTGGGCCTCCATTGTCATCCAATAATAACCTGCCCTCAGCAGCTTCTTTACCATCGCATTCCCACTGGCATGGGTACCGAACGATCCTTCGTGAACCTCTTTCATCAATTGGCTTGCTTCTCTATCATCAACACATCTGAGCAAGACCCAATCGAAATTTCTCTTATACAGAACCCCATCCTTATTCAGGTAGAACACCATGGCCAACCTCCGTAGAGTCTTTCGGTCCTTCTTAGATGCTCCCTCAGGATACTCTTGAGTCTCTAGATAGCGCTTGATATCGTAATACCACGGCTTCTCATCATCAGAAGCTGTATCAACAGCAAACACATAAGCCGGTCTATCTAGACGACCTACCTCCACACTGGGGAACTGATTCCACCTCTGCACCTTAATCAAGGCGGCCAGAGTAGCCAAAGCATCTGCCAAAGGATTCTCTTCTCTGGGCACATGATGCAACTTCACCTTGGTGAAAAACGTCAACAATCTCCTCGTATAATCCCGGTATGGAACTAAATGAGACTGATGCGTATACCATTTTCCGTTAACTTGATTTACCACCAGAGCTGAATCTCCATATATGACAAGGTTCTTGATCCTCAAATCAATCGCCTCTTCAATCCCCAATATGCAAGCTTCGTATTCAGCCACATTGTTGGTGCACTCAAATGTTAGCCGGGCAGCAAAAGGAATGTGGGATCCTTTCGGCGTAACCAAAACAGCACCAACACCGCTACCATTCACGTTAACGGCCCCATCAAACATCAGAATCCATTCGGATTCAGGGTCAGGCCCCTCCTCCGGGATTGGTTCCTCGCAATCTTTCGATTTGAGAAACATGATGTCCTCATCAGGGAATTCAAACTTCATCGGTTGATAATCCTCAATGGGTTGCTGGGCGAGGTAATCAGACAATACACTCCCCTTGATCGCCTTCTGAGAGGTATACTGTATATCATATTCTGTCAAAATCATTTGCCACCTCGCAACCCGTCCGGTCAATGCTGGCTTCTCAAAAATGTACTTGATTGGATCCATCTTGGAAATCAATAAAGTGGTATGAACCAGCATGTACTGCCTCAGTCGGCGAGCAGCCCATACCAAAGCACAACAAGTTTTCTCGAGCAGTGAATATCTTGTTTCACAGTCGGTAAACTTTTTGCTAAGGTAGTATATGGCATGCTCTTTTCGACCAGACTCGTCATGCTGCCCCAATACACACCCCATAGACCCCTCGAGGACTGTCAGGTACAGAATTAACGGTCGTCCCTCCACAGGAGGCACCAGAATCGGAGGCTCCTGCAAATACTCTTTTATTTTTTCAAATGTCGCTTGGCAATCATTATTCCACCTGACCGTTTGATCTTTTTTCAACAACTTGAATATAGGTTCACACGTGGTTGTTAGATGAGATATGAACCGTGAAATGTAGTTCAATCTACCTAAGAAACCACGAACCTCCTTCTCTGTTCTCGGTTCAGGCATTTCTCTTATTGCTTTTACTTTCGCAGGATCAACCTCTATTCCTTTCTCGCTTACAATGAACCCCAGCAATTTACCGGACCGCACCCCGAAAGTGCACTTGTTCGGATTCAACCTCAGTCTGAATTGTCTGAGTCGGTCGAACAACTTGGCCAGATCTACCAAATGCCCCTCTTCTGTCTGGGACTTTGCTATCATGTCATCAACATAGCATTCAATTTCATGATGAATCATATCATGAAACAAAGTCACCATGGCTCTCTGATAAGTAGCACCGGCGTTCTTGAGACCGAATGGCATCACCTTGTAACAAAAAGTACCCCACGGTGTGATGAACGTTGTTTTCTCCATATCATCTGGCGACATTTTGATTTGATTATAGCCAGAAAAGCCATCCATGAAGGAAAACACCGAGAATTGAGCTGTATTGTCTACCAACACGTCGATATGAGGTAGTGGGAAATCATCTTTCGGACTAGCTCTGTTCAGATCTCGGTAGTCCACACACATTCTCACTTTTCCATCTTTCTTCGGGACTGGCACGATGTTCGCGACCCAAGGCGGATAATTAGTGACAACAAGGAAACCAGCATCCCACTGCTTCCGCACTTCCTCTTTAATTTTCATCGCCATATCAGGTCGAGTTCTGCGCAACTTCTGCTTCACTGGAGGACAATCTGCTCTCAATGGTAGCTTGTGCATAACGATGTCGGTATCCAACCCTGGCATATCTTGATAAGACCAGGCAAAGATGTCGACATACTCTTTCAACAATGCCACCATTCTGCACTTAACGGTTGCCTCCAAAGCAGCCCCGATTTTCACCTCTTTCTTGACCTTGTCGGTACCCAGATTCACCGTCTCGATCTGCTCTTCATGCGGCTGAATCACCTTCTCCTCTTGTTTCAACAACCTGGCTAATTCCCCTGGCAGTTCACAATCTTCTTCGCCTTCTTCTTCGGCTTGATAGATTGGATTGTCGAAGTCATATGAGGGTGTAACAGGATTGTTATCAATGAGATCCGGAGAATGATCGCATCTGCATGAATGTGGATTCATGCATTGCTTTAGAACCGGAACGAGACAAATTGAAAAAGAAAAATGAAAACATTGCCATTTTTATTTGTTTTTATTTTTAAACTGTAAAAATAAATGAAAAACAGGGAACACCGCTTTTAACTGAAAAACATCCTTTTATTAATGATGCAAATTTGCAAATTTAAACATGAGGTGACCCTTATAATGAACCATTACGTGTCGGGCAACACGTATGGCTTTCATGCATATAAAATCAAAACAGGAAAAATATTACTCTTCCAGCAGAGTGACCCGGATGATCTTTTCAGCCTTCCAGTTCTGGATTCTCATCCCTGGTGCGCACGGCTTTATCCGTCGATCTATTTCACAGTCACTATCAGCTTCATCACTCATCATGCAGATGTGATCCGGATCCAACATTCCGGCACTAGTGAAGGTGACTGACGCACGACGTCCTCTTCCTTGTCCTGAGCCTCGGCCCGGCTGATACCCCACTCTGAAGCGGTCCTTCTTTGCGGAGATATCCATCATTCTACCCCAACCAGGAGCCTCTCCATTCTTCACCACCTCAGCGGCCTGCTTGTATGAAGAAATGGACGGTTTCTCTTCTTCCTTCGCAAAAAGAGCATTCTCCACCTTAACGGTTTCGAAAGCTTGACTAGGCGTCTCCCATATCTCGCCGTCCATTTCAACGTATTTAAACGAGGACAGGTGGCTGACAAAGATGTCCTCTTCTCCGCACACAGTGACAACCTGTCCTTCCCAGATATATTTCAGCTTTTGGTGCAAAGTCGAGGTCACTGCCCCAGCAGCATGGATCCACGGCCTACCCAACAAGCAACTGTATGCCGGCTGAATATCCATGACCTAGAAAGTCGACTTGAACACCTCCGGGCCTATCTTCACAGGAAGCTCAACCTCTCCAAATACGGCCCGCTTCGACCCGTCAAAGGCCCGCACTATCAGATCAGTGGGAGTCAGAATCAGCCCGTCACAATTCAGCTTAGCCAGAGCCTTCTTCGGCAACACATTCAATGAGGAGCCGGTATCAACCAGCACATGCGAAAGCACAGCTCCTTTGCACTCCATTGCAATGTGTAGAGCCCGGTTGTGATTTCTCCCATCTACAGTCAGGTCCATGTCAGTGAAACCCAGCCCATGGCTGGCATGAACATTAGACACTACCGTCTCCAACTGGTTAATAGTTATCTCTTGAGGAACATAGGCTTTCTTCAATATTTTCATCAAAGCCTCCCTGTGCCCCTCAGAGCTTAACAACAAAGATAGAATCGATATTTTGGAGGGAGTCTGCTGCAGATGGTCCACCAACTTGTACTCAGACTTCTTGATGATCCTTAAGAATTCCTCTGCATCATCATCAAGTTTATCTTCCGACCCCACAGGCGCCGGTGTCACATCAGGAGTACCATTATTCACCACCGCTTTCCCTTTCGCCCTGGCTAAAGCCTCGGCCTTTTCTTTTTTCTCTTTTTCTCCTTCTCCTCCCCTCAAGGCATCTGGTGCAAACAGTCTGCCACTGCGAGTGAAACCGCTGGTACCGGCATTATCCACCTTTGAAACGGTGGTTTCACTTGCAGTCTGATCTTCTACCTTCTCACCATTACAATACACCTCTCCACCATAATGCCAAGGCACGACATCATCTTTGTCATACGGAATCGGTCCAGGTACCGTGATGGTAACTGGAGCCGCCTCAGCTAGATTTGACAAATCCACCGGATCAAAATAAATTGTTATGGTGGAGACTTCATCTTTTCCCTTATCAGCCTTCTCAATCAAAATACTTCCCTTGTCCATCAGTCCCTGGACAGTCTTCCTCAACAAATCACACCCATTGACAGAAATAGGGTACACAGCACAATCATCACCACAGCCCGGGTAAACCCCATTCAACAACAACTGCCTCTTAACTTCAGTCAGCGGAGTCTTCAACTGATCAACAGACAACAAACCAATTCGGCCCTCCTCAGAGATAGCATTCACCCCCCTTTGACCATGCGCGGGCATGGGATTAGCATTGACATTGGGAGATGGTGCAAAGTTGATAGCTTTCGAATCCACCAGGTCTTGAACCACGTGCTTAAAAGCTTTGCAGTTCTCTACGTTATATCCGGGAGCACCCGAATGGAATTCGCACTTTGCACTCTCATCATAATTGGCTGGCCTTTGATCAGGTCTCAAAGGTGCCAAAGTCCTGAGTTGTACCAGCCCCAAATCCATCAACTTCTTCAGCAAAAAGGAATAGGTTACAGGAGGCCTGTCAAACTGCCGGTCGTTCATTCTCCCCGTGACTTGGTACCCAGCCCTCTGAGGCCTCTGCTGAAAGGGTTGTCTCTGCTGTTGAGGTTGCTGTTGTTGCTGCTGTGCAGGTTGATTGTCAGCAGGAATAGTTACCGCAGCAGTGTGCTGAAAGTAACGATCCCTACTGGGTCCTCTTTGAGCATAGACCGCACTAGTATCACCCTCTTTCTTTCTCTGGCCATTACTGAAGGGCTTCTTCGATCCGGAAGATGAAGCATTACCCTGTATTTTTCCGAGCTTCAGCCAGCTCTCAATCCTCTCGCCAGCCACCACTATATCTGAAAAGTTCGTCACCGGACAACCCACCATCCTCTCGGCGAACGCCCCCTGCAGGGTTCCCATGAAGAGATCAGACATCTCTCTGTCAACTAGTGGAGGTTGCACTCTGGCAGCCAACTCCCTCCATCTCTGAGCGTATTCTTTAAACCCCTCGTTATTCTTTTGAGACATACCCTGCAACTGGGTACGACTCGGGGCCATATCAGCATTGAACTGATACTGTTTAAAAAATGCGTCCCCAAGATCTTGCCAATTCTTAATATCTGAGGACTTGAGCTTGGTGTACCACTCCAGTGAGCCTCCGGACAGGCTGTCCTGGAAGAAGTACATCCACAGCTTTTGGTCCATGGTGTATGCAGAGATCTTTCGGACAAACGCCTGCAGATGAGTCTCGGGGCAGGAACTCCCATTGTACCTATCAAATGTGGGCGCTTTAAATTTCTGCGGGATCACAATCCCCTCCACTAGCCCCATATTTGACATGTTGACCACCCCAGGAGTGGCATAGCTCTCCAAAGCTCGGATCTTCTCAGCCAGCAGCTGAATCTCTTTGTTCTGTGGTGGGGCACCGTATTGACCAAACGGTTCGTTGTGCATCGAGAACTGATCGGCTTCTCGGTCTTCCTCTCTGTCATCATCGACCCCGAAGACTGGAGGGAAAAGACTGTCTTTTATATTCTGACCAGGTTGACCACCCGCAGCACCAAAACCAACAGCATTATTCACTATACCCACTGTCGTTCTTTTTCCACCGTCTCTGGAACCACCCAGCCCCTGGTTGGAGACACCATCCAGGTTTACACCACTGTTTGCCGCCGAAGCCCGCTCGAGCTTCTCAACTTTGTCAGCTAGAGCTTTTTGACCAACTGCAAAACCTTGCATGATGTTGATCAGCTCGGTCATCTTGTCCTTCAGCTCAAGAATATCTAAATTCGGGAGATCCATTAGTCTGGGAGTATTGCGGCGTGTGAAATATCTGTGCGGGTGTGTTGAGTGCAAAGGTACAACTCTACGAGCACGAGCAATGATTCCTGAAACAATCAAGCACGTTAGAACTGATACCTGCAAAATAAAACACAAGTTATTATGATCATGCATGAATGCAGTATTTATCCATATGGGGAACACTTTGTCTCTCGATCCTGGTTTCATCGAGACAAATAATAATCCGGCAGCAATACTCTGACATTCAGCATTCGATTTCATCATACAGACCAGAGATATATAAATTAGCAAAATACCACCCAACCATGTGTGTGCTGTGTGAGTGCATACGGGAAAGCAAATAAAGCTTGAAGATCGACCACTGAATGAAAATAACCATCACATAGCAAAAAGCACAATAAGTGCCATAGTCATACATCAAATCAGATACAAATCTCCAGAATCAGGAAAGAAATACAAGCAAATGAATTCCGTCAACATGCCTGACGGTAAACCAACACAAAAGACAAAGGCCTAGCCTGATGAGGGTCCCACAGATGGCCCTATCTCATCAACCATCTTCGCGAACTCTGCGGCGAACCTGAGCTCGGTGTTCTCCTGCTGTAACCTCCCCACCTCTTTCTGATGGATCTTCATCTGCCTGAAGTAATGATCTCTCTCAGCAATGTAATGATTCCTCTCGGCGATACAATGATCTCTCTCAGCGATGATCTTCACATTCTCTGTTTCCTTGATCTTCAGCTTTGCCTCCCACTCAGCAATGAGAACTCTGACTCTGTCATCCCTTTGATCCCTCACGAGAATTTGCCTCCTCTTCTGATCTTCAATGACCTTTAAAGCTCTAGCCAATCTCTCTTTGGTGATGTCGTGCTCCTTTGTTGAAGATGCCAAAGCCTGACTGACCTTCCCATAGTAGGCAGTATCCATCTCAAAGCGCTTTGCTTCCAGGGCATGTCGCTTGTCTTGATCTTCCATCTTCCTTCTGATCTCCTGGTTAGCCATCTGAACCCGAGCAACACTCATCTCCAATTCAGCTTTCTCCGCTAGCAACTGATCTCTGGCTCTCTTCATCTCGAGGAATTCTTCCATACTGACAGAAGAACGCGGACCCTCAATCATGGGACACCAAGGATCACCTCCCGGAAATGGTAGATGTGTAATCTCGATCCTCTTCCGAAGCCAATCATCAAATAGAGGAAAAGACCGGCTGTTGACCTTGCCAAAAGGAACCTTTCCTTTTCTCTTAACGTTACGCCATGACCCAGACACCTGCATCAGCTTGGCCTGATTGCCCTCAACCGGGAAGTAAAAGGACTCCTGAGTCTCACACTCAAGGGGAGGAACTTCCATAGCGAACCCCATCTGCCTCCTAAGAAGTGTTGGGTTGTAGTTAATGCAACCCTGAACTCCTATAAGAGGCACATTGGGAAAATCCCCGCAGCTATATATAAAATTCCGTCCAGCCAAACCATTATGAGTCCACGCTATATCAGCAGCCCGCAAACCCATCAATCTGACCGACCACTTGATCGTAGGATCAAGCGAAGCAAAAACACCTCGGGAAGGCAAATATCCCATAAACCATCTGAATAACATCTGAGCACAACACCTGATCAAACCACCACGTCTCTTCTCGTTCCTGTTATGAACCGAGTAATAGACATCTCCGATCAGAGTAGGAATAGGGTTCCTCTGCATGAACAACCTGACGGCATTATGGTCCACAAAGCTCCTCTGATTAGGAAACAGAATAACACCATAAATGCTCACAGCAACCACAGCACAAACCGTCTTCCAATTACCCGCAGCAGCATGCTCCTTGGCCTTATCCTCCAAGAAACTCAAATGAAAACCCGGTAATTTTCCTTTCTCCTTCAAACCTTCCCTGGTCATCTCCGGACTCAAATAAAGAGCACGAGAAATCCCAAGGACATCAGGCTCTCCCCTAATAGCACAGAAAGGAATCTGATCTCGGATCGGAATACCCAAGATACTAGCATAGTCCTCCATCAGAGGCCCCAACAAATAATCCGGGAACACAAAACATCTCAGACTCGGGTCATAGAACTGAAGAAGAGTATGAATGACGCTCCTGTCGCTGTCGGTGAGTCTGAAAACCATCTTCAAAATACCACTGTATTCCTCTCTGAACATCCCCACATGGTCGGGCGTAATCAATGCTATCATATCTCTCAGCTCGTCAATCTCTGGGTCAAAGAAGCTATAGGCAACATCATCCTTCAAACCGGGCCTCATATCTGAGCAGAAAGTCACTCAACCAGGATCTCGATCAAAAGGGTCCCTGCATATGGATAAACATGTGTTAGATGCAGGTAAATGCAAAATGTGATGATGCTGATGAATGAATGCAATGCATTGCCATCCTCCAAATCATCTGAACATCTGCTGTACTGGAGCCTGATCTCTGAACTGATCACAACCATCTGAAGGAATATGTAACCACAAATCCAACTCAAGGGTTCCGAAATAAACGGAACTGAAAGATACATCATCATCATCATCATCAGACAATCTCTGAGCAGATACCCATAACAATCTCTGAATCGGCCCGGGGAATCCTGAAATAAACGGATCCCCACTGATATATAACTCGAACAGCATTCCGGCGTCTCAGAAATAAATGGCCATAAATCCGACTTATAAATATGACTCTGATCAACGGAACCAATAATCACCATCAAAGTCACCATCTGAACATGCATCTGAAAGCATCACCCTCCCCTCACAGGTAAATTCTAATCAGGTCATCCTAAGGCGGATAATAGTCTCGACAATCGGGCAGAGATACTCAATGGGTTTGCCCTTTCGGGTGTGCCATTGTAGCTCTCCTGAGATCGTCTAAACCAAAGATCCGGGAGATGATCGGTCACCAGAGTCAATAGTTCAGATGAAGTGACACAACCAAAGTGGATACTCCACAAAGGAAGGGCACTATCAAATGAACCTCGTCCGGCTTGTGGTATGTCACGTTGCAACAATATGCTGATAAAGCAAATGAGGAACGTGAGACCACACTAATCCTAGGTGTATACTCGGGCCTGGGTTTTAGCCCCACTCAGAACACCCACCCCAAAACAGAAGAACCACATGTATAGAGGACAGCAACATGATAGTATGATGCATGCAAATATATATGCAAATATATACACCATCAGAATAATAAATGCAATAAATAGCAACACAAGCAACCTAAACTATCCTAGAGCGTTAGGAGAGACTCGCTTAGGGAAGATGGACCAGCACAGGTCAACATCTGAGCTCCCCAGCAGAGTCGCCAGCTGTCGCATCCGCAAAAAACAACCGGCGGGCTAAAACAAAAACAACACAGAGCCGCCACCATGCGTTATTTATCCCAAAAGAGGGAAAGGAAACGCTCAGAGTAAACCTGGAAAAAGCATGGTCTCGCGACCAAAGAGAAAGGGTACGGGAGTCGGTTACGCGAGGGGAAGGTATTAGCACCCCTCACGTCCGTCGTACTCGACGAGATCCACGCTATAAACGAAAGAAAAAGGTTGCTAAAATAAACATCACACACACACACACTGAAGATAACACAGGTGAGGGAAGAGAAAGAGGGCTCGCTAGGACATCGCGTCCTATGCCTACGTATCTCGTCTGGAACGAGAATCAGAGCTGCCGTAGTTCGGCTCACGCACGCCAAACAAGACACACACAAACACAGGCAAACTTGGAACCCGAATGCCAATCGCTGGACTTACATCGGCTTCCGAACCAAACAAACACAATCAGGATACGGACAGCCAATCGTTGGGCTTACATCCATATCCTGACACACAAAAGGGTTAACAAGCAAACACACACAAAAAGAAAAAAGTGCCCGGAGAGACCTCGCACGGTCTCCTGCCTACGTACCTCATCTGGTATGAGGATCAGGGCGACGTAGTTCCCCTGATCGGGAAAGAAATTCTAACCAGATACAAAGGGAGACACACTACTAGGGAGCTGGACTCGAGCCTAGATGTTATCATGCATCATTGCCCTATGTTATGGTTCTCTATCTACTTGCACAACAGCAAGCTAATCCTAACCAGGAAGAAGCAAAGCATGCAAGCATAAACAAAGCAAAGCAGACATTTCAAATAGCACACACTATATCCAGTAAAGTGGGCTCAAACAAAGGGTTAGACTGCCAAGGCAAGTCATATGTACAGGGTAGTGTTCGCTCTTAACCCTGACATTGAGAGTCAGGGTGAAGCAGATGAAAGGTGAGTGAAGATTAGACTTCACAGCTCTTATCCCTGGCCGGGGAGAGCTTCAGACAAAGGAGTGTGGGTCCAGAAAGTGGGAACCCTTCTACACTCAAGACTCTGACTCGACTGTACAACTGTACAAGATCTTGGGTTAATGTCCCAATGCATCAACACAGTGGTGTGAGCAGAGGGACGACTCAACAGAATAGCGGGAGATAGATTGCATATCTCTCTTATCCGCCAATTGCCTTAATCAAGGTCTTTTCCTGCTTGGGGACAAAGTTAAACAATCACAAACATCGCCTCTTAAGGAGGACTTCAGACAGTTGCCTGGCTAAATAACAAGCCAGGTCTTCCAGACTACATGGAGACAAGAGAGTCTACCTCAATTGGTTTATACAACCAAGCAGCAGCACAAAGCAAGTTCAAAGATGAACTGTTAGCGACTAAAGTACCTGAAACCAATCTAATTCAGTCAGTATACCAATCACCAAGTCAAAACAAACAGCATAAGAATCAACAGACAATGTATAATCAGACAATGCAATGTGCAAAGCACAATCAACTCAAGTGAGCCAAGCACAAGCTCAAAGCAAGTGAGCCAAGCATCCTACAAAACACACAAGTTAGTTCACAATAATTAACCAAATTCAATCAACTTGAATTAACATCCTCCTTAAGGCATTTGCATCTTATCCTGAAAAGCCAAACTCAAATATGAGAAACTAGACCACTAGGACAAGCCTAGGGTCACAAGGAGATGAAAAATCCAAAACAGCAAGTGAAAATTATCCAAAATCACAATCAAACAATTTAGAAACAAAACCAATTGGTCCCATTCTCATATCATTCATTGTCATCATTTCATAAAAGAAAAGGCATCAAACATGCAATTTGCAACCTCAAAGGACCAAACAGAATGATCACCATTAAAACATTATCAAAACATTTCAATAAATTCCACAAAAATTCAAGTCTAAACAGAACACATTCAATGAATAGCATATCAAATTTTAGCTCATTTGGATCAAGGGAAGTAGGTCAATGAAAATCAAAAAGTCCAGACAAATTCAAGCAAGCCAACACAAGGCATCAAAACAAGCATCAACTTCCATCAATCATAAAACAGTGACAAAACATGATAAATGAATGGGATCAACACCACAATGACCTATAATGTGTCTAGAAGTCACATGTCAAATTTCACATCCATCCAATTAATGATCAGAATTTCACAAGGCAAATACAAACATGTGTCACAAAAAATCAACAAATGACCAATCAGGGGAGAAAATTCCAATCAAATAGGAAATGCCATCAATAATTCCATAAAATTTCCCATGTATTCTCAACATCCATATGCTCAATCATGCAAAAATTCAACTCAATCCAATGTCCCTAAGCACATCAAATAAAATCATGAAATTGCACTAAGCATGGTGTGACACAAATTGTCACACCTCTAATCAAAAATTCATATCTCATCAACCAGGGATCCAAAAATTGCAAACCATATATCAAAATCACCAGCAAAGAGTCTAGAACATGCACAAAAAATTTCAAGCATTTCTAATGAAGTATCATCATTTCATGAATGAAATGGCAAGCATGGTGCACAAATGACATATTCAAACAATCCCTAGGCAATTTATTTTTCCACATGTGCACAAAAATATTAAAATTCATCATAAAAAAACTACACATCACAAGGAGAAATATGCAAAAAGTCTCATCAAATTTGGACAAGAAATGAATCACGTATGAATTTTTGAAGTTCATTGATCATTATGAAATGAAAAATGAAAAAAAATGAAATAATACAAATTAATATGAAATAATGGCATAATTGTAAATAGGAGAAACGAAACCAAAACGCGGCGCTTAACTAAATGCAATGGCGCTATGTGATTGGTCGGTGGTGGCGGTAAACAGAATTTCAAACGCGAGCCAGGCCAAACAGGATCAAACACGCGTATTCTTCATCATCTTCGTCAAACAAATTCCAGAAATCACACATGAACAAATCTTAACCAAAATGATCATGCCATACATCAATGGAACCGTCTAAACATGTACATCATGGATATGGCAAGCATTTGACCTAACTCTAAACATATCAACCGGATCGAGCGAAAATAGGTTTCACATCCAAACTTCTAATCAAGATATCTCACTCGATTCTCAACCAAATTCAAAACCACGAGTTGCATGCTATTCTATGTTGAGAGATCTATCTAAGCCACATCACAATTCAAGCAATGGTTGAGATCGAAAATTTACCTCTTGATGATGGCAGTGCTCGATTCTTGTGTTTCCAAGTATGAAAGGCGAAAACAGATGCAGTTCAATGCTATGGAAGTTGAATAGAATGGATGCCTTAGCTCAACTATGCTCCAGTTTGAAGAATCAACAAAATGCCATGGATGAGCTTGCTTCCAACAGTCCAAATTCCTCAATGTTTTGGCCTTGAATTTGCGAAACAGATGCACACAATCACTGGTAGATGATAGATCAAGCACGAATTCACACTATGGATGATGAATCTTGATGAAAATGATGAAAAAGTGTGTGAAAGTTTTGAGAGAATTGAGAGATTTTTGGAGAAAAGTTTGTTAGATCTTGAAAAATGAAAATGTGATTTTGATTTTCTGTTACAATTAACATCTTATACCACCTCCTTAATCCACTTGCTAATCCAAATTAACAAAATGAAGTGAAATTGACAAAATGCATTTTCAAGTGAAATGGCCAATATGTCCTTTTGCAAATTAGGCAATGTAACAGTAGAAAATCAGTTCAAGCAAGTCTAAAATGATGTTTGTGATGTGTTAGAATGAGCTTTGTATGGAAATGCCATGTATTTTTCAAATTGCCTATTTTTCCCACCAATTTCAAAATGAATCACTTGAAAAATGACATTTTGCCATGATGATTTTTGATGAAATGTGATAATGCATCATGAAAGTACATGTAAAATGTGGTTTGCTCAAAGAAAGATCACCCAATTTGGCCATTCCATGTGAAAGTTATGACACTTTGAATTTAAGCATTTTTGAAAAATGATTTGATCATAACTTGCCAACCACATATGAGAAATTCATGTTCTTGGACGTTTTGGAAAGGTGAGAGCAAGATCTACAACTTTCATGTTGGACAAAATTTCATTTGAAACATTTTTGGACACGTAATTTTGAGGAGAAAAACTTTCCATTTTTGGCAATTTTCAATTACAAGTCACTTTCTACTTTTGGAAAGTTTCCATCTGATTTTATTTTCTTCATTCTTGATGTTTGAAATGTCAAATGAAACTTGTTTCAACATGAATGAAGTGTATCCAACCCTCTCCCACCTCCAAATCCATCAATTCAGGCACAGTTGACCACAGTTGACTTTTTCAATTGATAGATGAATTTGGCTATGCACTGATCCAGTTGAGCCTCAAACTCCTGTTGAAATGGCTCAATGATGAAACCCTAGCTTCCATAAGCTCAATACAATCATGAAATGATCCCCATATCCATTGTAGACCCCATCTCCTTGCCAAGCCCTGACTGGCCCAATGCAGATGATTAGGGTTGACCAGAGGTCAAAACCCTAATCTCCAGGTATCTGATCAATCTCTTGAATCTCTGGGATGATGACAAAACCATGATGATGATGATGTACCATTTCAACCAAGATAAAGCTCAATCTCCTTGAGAAATCATGAAACCCTAATTTGAACCACCACCCTCAAATAGTTAGTGATCAGTCCATAAACCCTCAGCTTGAATCTCAACCTCTTATCCTCTGACCAAGACTTAGGAGGATGAATTGCTTGTTGTGGCCATATGATATGCAACATGCTAATGACTAATGACCTAAAAAAAATGATATGCAATGTGTTATGCTAGTCCTAAGAGAGGAGGGCAAATTTTGAGGTGTTACACTCTTCCTCTACCTGCAACAGCACCTCTTTGGTTGCCTTGTTCCAGGGTTTTCTCTAATTCGACCAGTTTCCTTCTTGTTGATTTCGACCAGTCGAATTATTGTAGCCTCCTCTGCCTTTGTTTCCATTTCAACTTCCTTTGCCTTTCCTTTCTTTTGATGACTGCGTATGCAAAGCCATATCACTCTTCGACTTTTCAGCAGCTCTTTCATCCATTCCTTTGAAGGAGAATAGCGATCCAAAACACAACGAAATTTAAAAATTTCTCCTTTAGTGATCCTTACGAATGGGCACGATCAGTGATAGAATCGTTACCTCTTTTGGCGATTGAAACCTTTGATGCAGATCTACGGAGCGATCATGAACGATGAATGATGACAATGCCTCTACTCAGTCCACACGAACGGATTCCTTCAATCTTAGTGCTAGCTGCTACGAATGAAGGCTTTGAGTGTGTGTGTGTGTGTGTGTGTGTGTGTGTGTGTGTGTGTGTGTGTGTGTGAGAGAGAGAGAGAGAGAGAGAGAGAAAAACAAAATTACAACTACACAAATGCTTCTGCACAAGGGTTCTACTTATAGAACCACTTGTATGGGCTGCAAGCTAAAAAGCCCACTTAAGTGTATGTGGCCCATATCTTATGATATGCCAAAATCACTTAAGTGTGTGGTACCTTACCATATTTCATATTCTACTAAGTACATCGTACCTTACGATGTTCTACAATTCACTTAAGTGCACTGTACCTTACGGTGTTCCTTAGTTACTCTATCTCTCATCAATCCGTCCTTTTGTGTGTGATCCTGTAGGTTTTCGCGACATTAGCAATTATATTAAATCACGTATTTAACATAATAAACAGTGAGCGGTATCTAGTAACACATCACTGCTACCCAAAACACGAAAATGTCATGTGATATGAAAAATCCTTTTGTGATAATACTTATGTGTACAATTACCCTTTTACCCCTATGTCTATATTGAACACAAGGCATATACCGTGTCATCCTTGTCCAGTTCAATCTTGGGCCTATAGACATTTATCCTGTTACGTAGGATGGGAAAATTCCATCTAGGTCATTCATATCCCTCAGCATGCTTCGTGGAGTACCCATCATCTATCTTTATGGTCATCCAGTTACAGACAATATTTGATCAGCAATAAGGCACTCGACTCTACATCTAGGGTACATAGTGGTTTTAGGTCAAAGGGTGGTATACACCATTATCACCATGAGAATAACTTATGACACTTAGCATAACATTTTATATAGTATTCTCATAGCGGGTCAATCCAGTATAAATATTACTCTCAATATTCATACTTATGTTTAAGACTTGATAACTCATTATCCATGATCCATGAGATGTGATCATCAATCTATATACATAATAGTCTTAATGCTTTAATGTTATCCCACTTCACAACAAAGCTCGACTATGAATACTTTAAGAATAATGTCCTTATGTTTAATGGGATCTCATGATTAAGTCACACTTGATACATTAAACGGACTAGCTATTCTAAGGACTTTATTAAACAAACATAATAAAGAAAAAGACTTTTATTATTAATAAATAATTCGATACAAGTATCAAAAGTATTGGCCTTTAGGGCTTACACCAACAATCTCCCACTAGCACTAGAGCCAATCAGACATACCCCTAATGCCCATAGATCTATTATGTCCATCATGCTTCTGCTGCGCAAGAGGCTTTGTCAGTGGGTCAATAATATTGTCAAGTGTAGGTACTCTGAATATTTTCACATCTCCTCTATTTATTATCTCTCGAATGAGGTGATAACGCCTAAGTATGTGTTTGGATCGTTGGTGAGATCTAGGCTTCTTAGCCTGTGTGATAGCACCATTGTTATCACAATAGAGACCAATGGGATCCACAATGCTAGGAACTATGCCAAGTTCACTAATAAACTTTTTGATCTAAACAACTTCCTTTGCTTCACTTGAGGCAGCAATATACTCGGCCTCGATTGTAGAATCAACAACTGTATCTTGCTTTGAACTTTTCCAGCTCACAGCGCCACCATTTAAGCAAAACACATAACTAGATTGCGATCTAAAGTCATCCTTATCTGTCTGAAAGCTAGCATCGGTGTATTCAATTACATCAAGCTCTTCCTGACCTCTATATATCAAGAATGAGTCCTTAGTCCTTCTCAAATACTTAAGGATATTCTTGACAACTACCCAATGAGCATCACCGGGATCAGATTGGTACCTACTCGTTGCACTTAAAGCATACGAGACATCCGATTGAGTACATAACATGGCATACATGATAGATCCTATTGCAGATGCATATGGAATCTTATTCATGTGACCCCTTTCTTCCTTAGTTGAAGGGGATTGTGTTTTTGATAGACACATGCCATGTTGCATAGGTATGAATCCTTTTCTTGGAATCATGCATATTAAAGCGTCTTAGCATTTTGTCTATGTATGTACTCTGACTTAGGCCAAGAAGTTTTTATGATCTATCTCTATAGATCCTGATTCCTAATATACAGGCTGCTTCACCTATGTCCTTTATAGAAAAGCATTTCCCCAACCAAGACTTTACTTGTTGTAGGGTAGGGACATCGTTTCCAATGAGTAATATGTCATTTACATATAATACCAGGAAGACGATCATGCTCCCACTAACCTTCTTGTAGACACAAGGCTCATCTTCATTCTTGATGAATCCATATTGTTTTACTGTTTCATCAAAACAAAGATTCCAGCTTCTGGAAGCTTACTTCAATCCATAGATTGATCTTTGTAACTTACATATCTTTTGGGCTTCTTCTGGTATGTCAAATCCTTCAAGCTGTGTCATGTACACATCCTCAAGAAGATTCCCATTAAGGAAAGCAGTTTTGACATCCATCTACCATATTTCATAATCATGATATGTAGCGATAGCAAGTAAAATCCGAACAGATTTAAGCATTGTAACTGGTGAGAAGGTTTCATCATAGTCAACCCCATGAATTTGTTTATGTCCTTTTGTAACGAGTCTTGCCTTATAGGTATGTACCTTAGCATCCATGTCAGTCTTCTTTTTGAAGACCCACTTGCATCCTATAGGGTTAACTCCTACAGGAGGCTCTACCAAGATTCAAACCTAGTTTGTGTACATGGAATCCATTTTAGATTTCATGGCTTCTAGCCACTTCTCAGACTCGGGACCAGTTATGGCCTCTTGGTAGGTCACATGCTCATCTTGATCCATGAGTAATACATCACCTTGATCAGTTATGAGATATCCATATCTCTCAGGTAGGTGACATATCCTGCTTGACCTACGCTGGTCTTGTTCTACTTAAGCAGGTTGCTCTTCCACAACTACTTATGTTTCCTGCTCTAATTCCTCCATAAGTGTATCAATGCTTTGTGATTCTTGAATTTCTTCAAGCTTTACTTTCCTCCCACTGATTCCTTTGGAAATAAAATCCTTTTCTAGGAAAACTCCAGTTCGAGCGACAAACACTTTTCCCTCAGAAGGATTGTAGAAGTAATACTCTCTTGTTTCTTTAGGATACCCCACAAATAAGCATTTATCAGATTTGGGCTCAAGCTTAGTTGAAAATTTTCGTTTCACATAAACTTCGCAACCCCAAATCTTCATGTAAGACATATGTGGTTTCTTACCACTCCATATCTCATATGGTGTCTTCTCAACCTTTTTAGATGGAACACGGTTAAGTGTGTAAGCTACTGTCAATAGTGCATGTCCCCAAAAGGAGTTTGGAAGATCGGCGTGACTCATCATGGATCGGACCATGTCTAACAAGGTTCGATTTCTTCTCTCAGATACACAGTTCCATTGGGGTGTTCCAGGAGGAGTAAGTTGGTATAGGATCCCACACTCTTTCAGACGGTCATCAAACTCTAGGCTTAAATACTCACCACCTCGATCTGATCGAAGAGTTTTAATATTCTTACCTAGTTGGTTTTGTACTTCATTCTTGAATTCCTTGAACTTTTCAAAGGACTCTGATTTGTGTTTCATTAAATACACATAACCATATCTACTGAAATCATAAGTAAATGTGATGAAGTACTAAAAACCTTCTCTGGCTGGTATGTTCAATGGTCCACATACATCAGTATGTATGAGGGCCAAAAGATCATTAGCTCTTTCACATTTTCTTGTGAATGAAGACTTTGTCATCTTTCTAATTAAACAAGATCTGCATGTATCATATGATTCATAATCAAAAGAGTCCAAGAGTCCATCTTTATGGAGTTTGGAAATGAGTTTCTCATTTATGTGGCCTAATCGACAATGCCAAAGGTAAGTTGGATTTAACTTGTTAGGTTTAATCCTTTTAGTATTAATGTTATAAATAGGCATTTCAAGATCAAAGACATATAATCCATTATTCATTTGTGCAGTAGCATAGAATATATCATTCAAATAAATGGAGCAACAATTGTTCTTTATTATAAATGAAAAACCAAATGTGTCCAAACAAGAAACGGAAATAATATTCCTGCTAATTACAGGTACATAATAACAGTTCTCTAACTGAATTATTAAACCACTAGGTAAAGTCAATACATAAGTTCCTACGGCTAAAGCAACAACCTTTGATCCATTGGCAACTCGTAGGTCAACTTCACCTTTTTCCAAATACGAGATATTACTGATTCAAATACGAGAAAAATAAACAGTGATACTGGAAATTCATTTATGTTTTATTAATTCTCAACAAAGAAAAATGAACCAAAACAAAAAAAATCTTTATATACGGGAAAAGTACAATCTTTTTTATAAACGGATTTTTTTTACTATTGATCCAAATATTTTTTATAAATAATGTAAAAACAACCATATATTTTTATTAGTTAGGACACGGGGGGCGAGGTACCCTCCAAAGCCACCAGCTGCCCGAAAGTGTCCAACGACTCCCCTAACGACGTAGAGTCTCATCAGACGGGCTCAATACATAATCTTGCCTAAGGGACTTAAAGTCCCATCAAACAAGCTTATCTAAATGCCCCTCCTGAGAGACTTGAAGTTTTCTTGGGTGGTATCCAACTTAAAGTCTCTCATGAGGGACTCAACTTAAAGTCTCTCTCAAGCGATGCAACTTAAATTTTCGTCCGAGGGACTCAACTTAAAGTCACACTCAAGGGACTCAACATAAATTCTCTCCCGAGGGACTCGACTCAGAGTCTCTCCTGAAAGACTCAACTTAAAGCATCACATGAGGGACTTAACTCAAAGTCTTGTATGTGTGATTCATATAAGTCTCGCTTGAGAGGTCAAACATCACGCCTGAGGGACTTATAGTTTTATCAATTGGGTTCAATACATAATCTCGCTAGAGGAGCTTCAAGTACTATCAAACAGGCTTATCTAAATGAATAGCCTGAGGGACTTAAAGTTCCCTCGAGTTGGATCCAACTTAAATTCTCGCATGAGGGGCTTAACTTAAAGTCTCGCTCAAGGTACTCAACTTAAAGTCTCTCCTGAGAGACTCAACTTAAAGTCTCACTCAAAGGACTAAACTTAAAGTCTTGCTTGAGGGACTCGACTCAAAGTCTCGCCTGAGGGAATCAACTTAAAACATCTCCTGAGAGACTCAACTTATACTCTTTTCTAAAGGAATCAACTAAGAGTCTCATCAGATAGGCTCGTTTGAGCGCATCGCTTACGGACCTAGGCTGCCCTTACGCAAAAGTGAATTAAACACTTCTCCCCTTTCCAAGCCCTCGTGCTTGAGGGAATGTGCAGTGATGTATTTTTATCTGGCCCCTAGATGGTGTAGCTTATGTAAAATTAATGAAGGCTAACACAGGGAGAGGGACGAGGTACCCAGTGAAGCCACCGGCCGCCCAAAATGCGCCATGAAGCTGCTTGAATTTTTCTACAAAGTTGCCTGAATCTTAGTGACAGCCCTCCCGATTGGGCTTATTCCACTCAGACTAATTCCCATTTGCCTAGTAGAAGTAGGAGACGACGTGTCCCATTATAATGGATTAGAAGAATGGGTCAAAAGAGGAATAAATCCTCCCCCATCATATAGTAGCGGGGGGAGATAATTTCCCTCAACCCTGAACCGCAGGCCTCTAAAAATACCTCAACCTTAGGGTTAAGGGAGACAAATAACAAGTTACCCAACATAATTCTAAAATACATAGCCTCTCACCTCATATGATCTGACCTTCTTTTACCATCATAAACATCACCGAACAAGGTCTCTCACCACCATGAGAAAACTCTACCCTTCACTATAAAGGCCTTTGAGTATTCCATATCTGCTTAGGGATACCACTCAATTGTGTACTTTTTACAAGTACATATATGGTATTCACAAAGAAATGATATGTATAAGATAACCTATAGTAAGAAACATGTTGTTATTGTGGATAACATGCGTTTTACATGGAGGATGAGGAGTCAATACGACCTAGGACTTCATCATGGTACATTTTGTAATATCATAGATGTTGTGAAGGTTGAGAAATGTGGGATGAACAACGAAAGTCGACGAGGGCTTGTTGTAGGTGTTGTTGTTGTGGTGAAATGGTTGGTGTAGATGAGGGTGATGGTATTAGAGGACAAGATAGGTGATCAAACTATAAGGTGTCCTCTAAAGAGGAATGATCCTTAAATAAATGTGCCATAATGAGAGGCATGGTTAAAGGATTGATGGTGGTATGTGTAGGGCGCTGATGCTAGACTTATTGTGGGGTATGTATAGGATCATGTGCACGTGTTGTGTGGGATTGAGTTGTGTTAGGCGAGGGACCAATTGTTGCATTTGGTGAGTGAAAATAGGTTGGATTGGACTTACAAAGAGCAATAACATCATTAAGGGGTACCACATGATTGTTGTCATCTTGGTTTTAGCTAGTAGAGGTACAAATAAGTTTTCCTTCAATATAATAAATGTTTTCTTCAATATTCATATAATTTAGCCCTTCTTTCTTAGAGGATAACCGATCAAATACAATGGTGTGATATATAGTCAATTTTTTTATTGGGGGTAAGGTTTGTGCCATAACATGGGCAACCAAATACCCAAGACTAAGATAATTTGGTGGATATTTGTGTAGAAATTCATATATATATATATATATATATATATATATATATATATATATATATATATATATATATATTTATGGAAAAGTAGCTGCGTGGGAAGGCAATTAATAAGGTAACATGTATTTTGTACATTCTCCCCCTCAAAACTACAAAGGTAGGTTTGCTTGAAATCCTAAAGCACGAGCTACATTTAAAAAACGACGGTGTTTACTATTATTATTTTTTAGGGGGAGGGGGGCATAAAGGGTATGCATATGTGTGTTGAAAGATAGTGACATATTCATTTAAGAAGAGGCACATTAATGTGAATTCACCCCATTAAACACTAAAATCATAATGTCTTGGTCAAATTCAATTTTAACCTAAGAAAAATCATCAACAATGGTAAAAAATAACGACCCCCTGAATTTGTGTGAATTTTATGTAGTCCCTAAATGTCACAATGGATTAAATTAAATGTTGTAATATTTTTTATTTAACTTGAAGGAAAGAATAAGCAAGTTTTCTAAGGGACAAATCTCATAAACATGCTTATAATTAAAACCAAAATTTGGAAAACATTGTAATAGTCTCTAGAGGGGGAGGTGTCAGGAAGAGGATTCATCATTAAAATTGACCCACAAACTTGTGAATACAATTTGTTAATCCCCATCAAAACTTGTACTATTTTCTATTTTTCTCGCAGGAACATATAATGGGTTCCTTATAATATCCCAATTCATCCCAAAGACTCTTGTATTTTATGAAATAATCAGAGATCGAGAGGGATCCTTGATGTCAATCAATTTTTTTTGCCGAATTTGGTAGATTCTAGACTTGTCTCCTTAAGAGAGTTTGTTGCATAGGTAACTCCAAACTTCTACCACCCTATCAGAGAAGATTACATTGTGGGCTATGTTAGGTTCGATGGAGTGAATGATCCATGTTGAAACTAGATCATTCCAACACTTCCACAAAGGGAGTCTCAGATCGGCTACCGATGACGGTTTCATGGTTCCATTGATTAAGTCGAGTTATTTCTTTGCGCCGAGGCTGAGGTGCATTAAACGACTCCATTTCCCATAGTTGCATTCATTCAAAGGTTTTTTTTATCTAGTGTGATGGTTGGCGTGTCAGAATGATGCAAGATCAAAGGATCAGGAAGTGATGTATCTCCCATTTGTAACTTCTAGGGTGCTTTTCTCTTTTGGTTGCTTTGGATTTTTAATCGAATCATTGATAGTGTCAGCCATCTAGATTTTATTTTGTTGCGGAAGGTTAAGTTGGCCAGACACATGAATCATGCCCTCTTACCATAAACAAGTATATGAAAAGTAATTTGTATTGTAGTAAATAATCTTGGTGTAAACGGCTTGTTATACAAACATAAAACAAGACAATTCTCAATCAGAATGAACTGGCCCATGGCCTATAAAAAAATAGATCCTCGAATTGAAACGACCAAGCTAGATACCGTGAATTGCAACAGTCAACTTACTAACCATTGACCAATCAATTGTTTATTGTTGATCATATCAACAGAAACCCAAATCAAACATTAACCATGACTTTTTTCTATACCAAATGTCAGGAGTGATGAAAAATATATTTTTCTTCTCTTAATCACTTGAGGTTTTAAGGGATATTTCTACAATTCTCCATTTTGACTTTAAACCGATGATGATGCCAATTTATCCATGAACCATTTTGATGCTCTCTGCTATGTTGAAATCACTATTCAACAACATTGATTAAGTTCAAGGCACAATAAAATCTTAATCTTGCTAGTTGCATCGAGTTGTTTCTAGCAACCTTTTCTTGCTTAGCAATGTAACAAGCCTACAAGCATCATGTTTGAACCATATTTGACTTCATATTGTTTTGAATGTCTTCGTAAAGGTTTCTACTTTTTAAGAATTTTGCAACCTTCCAACGACTTCATCTTCCTTAGATTATCTCTTGTAGTAATGATTCCAATTTGATTGTATATGAGCATCATTCGACTCAAAATATTAACTTTTTTTTCTTTCTGATTTGGTATTAGATGTTTTATTATAGACTAATTATTAGTTTTCTCTTTTTGGATTTGTTATTAAAAATAAAATTTGTGTTATTTATTATGAAACAATTTGGAGAAAAAATATAAAATAATATATGCATGTCATTATTTTAGAGGATATTTTTTAATTATTATAAATTAAAAATTTTAAAATAAAAAACATAGAGTAGTGGTAATAATGAATAGTAAAGATTTATCCTTGACTTTCTTCTTTCCAAATTTTCTTACAAAAATAAATAGTTATAAGAAAACGGGAGGACCATGGTAATCCCACAATGCTTACTTCCTTTTGCCTCCACTTCTCTTCTGTTACCCGCCTTCACGAAGTACGGGCTTAGAAGCCGTTACTATTTAAAGCTAGTTTGAGAGCACAATGCTTACTTCCATTTTTTCCTCCTCTAGCTCTCACAGACGGTGAATTTTCTCGCGCCTCTGTCTCTTCTCACCTCAACCGCTCAAAACCCTATCGCCGTCGATCGCCACTACCACTCGGTTGCTGAAGTTGCAAATCGCTTCCATCTCTTCAACCTCTTGAGCATACGATATCCGATTCCGCCTATTCCCCTACGTTTCTTGAATCTGTAACTCACGCATTTCTTTTTACTTTTCACTATATCTCTTTTGCGTATCTCAACACTTCATGTGTTTGCTTTGTGTTACTGCGTTTCATTTGCTATATCAATTCAGTTAAATTTGCTATACATGGAGTTCAACTATTTCCAATTGCTGTAACAATCATACATGCCTACGTGCTTGATTTATGGTAAATTTCTGTTTACTTTTAACGAACTACGAGTTTGTGCGATGTGTTTGACTATTAGTTTTCTCTCTCAGTGAATCTCTCATGTTGCTGATTTCGTATCTATGCGTTTCAATTTAGTTGCAATCGGACTTCCGAATCTGATGTTTTCACAGATCGCCACTGTTAGATTCTCAATGTGGCATCATAATGTGATTTTTCTGCAATATATTATGATCTACTTAACGTTCCTGATTATATTTAGCATCTCACAGTTGGAGACATTGCGTTTCCATTTTTATTATTATACATAATTAGTTTAGTCTTTTTCTTTCTACTATTACTCTAGGAGTTATATTGTTTATACTTTGTTTTCTGGTACGGCTATGATACTTTGAAGCATGTAAAAGCATTTTGGAACTTTTCCTTTAACTTGTAGACTTGCACTTGTTATATCTTACCGGCTGAATTACAATTTATGATTTATAGGTCAACACATTTCTAATTTATGATTTATAACATCTATGTTAGTACATATGCAAATTTCTTCAACGATCCTTTGGTTTAAGTATTCTATGATGGGAATATGATCAATAGGATATTTTATATTACTAGTCTCCCAATGTTGGGTATATGTTTAACAGGATACCGTGTATTATAATCCTACACATTCTATTATTCAAATTAGTTATTTGTGATTCATATTTTCTTGTCTCGTTTTTTGACATTTGCACCTGGATAATTTTTTTTTCATTTTGTAACCTCTTAAAACATCTATAATTCTTAATAATCAGTATAGTTTTTGCTGGTAGCTGGATTTACCGGTAGAAAATTCTATTCCCTATTTTTATTTGGAATATTACAGCTTTATGCGTGAATCAGGAAAATTTTCAACCTCAAGGAATGACAGAAGAGCAGAAGGAATCCCCCCCTAAAGATTTTAAGAAGAAAAAATCATTGCTAGGTTTTTCTCTATATTGATTTTTTACTTTTATTATGTAGTGAGTATTACTTGTAGGTTCTTCCTTTTTTTAAATTCCTTTAAGGCTATTATCTTCTGTGTTGTTTCTTTATCCTAAGGGTTGACACGAGATTCTTAGATATCTCTCAACATGTAATTCTGTGAGATGTAAATTTGTGAGATTGCTTTCTCATCTACACTTGGAAAAAGTAAATACACTCACAGTTTCATTTTCGGGCGGTTATCCTTAAACAATAACATTGATGTCACATAAGTATTAATTTTGCTTTTCCTTTGGATTTTTTTTATAATTCAAGCAGATGATGATTTCGGGACAGAATTTCTTGGCTCCTGGAAACCCATGTCAATGGCAGATGATGATGCCATGGATTTTAGCTTTGGTACAGTTTCTAAAAGCAAGAAAAAGATATTCGACTTTGAAAAAATGTAAGCACCCCTAATGTTAGTTTCAATTATTCAAAATAAAATATGCATAGCAAGGACTCAGATACTGGTTTCCAATCTTCTATAATTTAAAATGTTTTAGGTTTATATATTCCATGGTCGTTCTTGCAGATGAAATAAGTGTGCAGTAGTTTGGTTATTATGCAGATTTACAATGGTGATGATTGTTTATGTAAAAGAATGTTTCATTTAAGGAATATATTATCCGGATATACATGTATGCTATATAATGCATTTGCAAGTTTGTAGTTCCTTACCAATTGTTACAAATTATCTTTGGTAGGGACATGAATTTCGATCTGGATACTGCTTTTGGCAAAATATCATCATTTAAGGTGGACATGTCAGATCTTGATTTTACATGCCCACCCAAAAAGTCTTCTCAGTCTACGGACAAAAAGGGAGAAGCTTCTTGTGCAAAAGGAGGGAAACAAGATGGATTTAATTTCAGCTTTGATTTTAATGAGTAAGTCGGGTAATTATTCAAGGCAACTTAATGCACAGATATGTTATTTTTGAGTTATGCAACATCAATTTGAGTGATTAAAGGTATACACATATTCTCATATTATCTTGCCTTTTATTGTTGTAGGTTGGATAGCTTCAATCTCAATTCAAACTTACTAAAAGTAGATAATAGTAATGACGACAATTACCTGAGAAAGAAAGGAGTTACTGCAGAAGGAAATAATAGTGAAGATGCTAAAAAGCCTAACATCAATGATGATGACAGAGGTGTTCGTTCATCTAGTGATAATAAGACAACGAAACCTCGAGCATCAGAGAGGCTGGAAACTGTGAACACTGAGACTTCAGTTGGTAACCTAGGGAATCTAGTTTCAAGACAGGATATTTCTGTTTCCAAATTTTCTTCCTCTCAGAACCTTGACACAGAAGTTAAGAATCAGACTTCTGATATTAGTAAGATAACAAGTATGAAAGAAATGGATCAAGAAAAAGGTTTGTCTGAGGAGACAAAGTCAACCAAATCAAAATCTGAGCAGGTTATCGACAAGGTACCTTCCCAGTCTGTGAGTCAAAGTGATTCAGAGCAAGACACTATCTCAGAAAAGCATACAAAGGTTTCCTTATCTGGAACAAGAGGAATTAATGTTACAGCTGATAAACAAGTGGTTAATGGTAAGGCAACGTTTGTAGATTCTGATGTTGTAGACTTACAGTTAGAGCATTCATCCTTACCTCTTACCACTGAATCAGATGGCATTGTTAGAGAAGCAATTAATCTAGGTAGCATTGCTGAAGAAGTTTCTAATGACACTCAACCAGAAAATAGTTATTCAAGTTCTGGAAATATTACTAAATTTGATTCCTTGAAGAAGAACTCGTGTGACAATAGCATAAGAGAAAATAAAAGAACAGCTTTGGAGTGTCACTTGGGTACAGCAAGCAGGTTGAACTGTTTCTTTTCTTTTTATGATCATGTCTTTGTAAGTTTTTTTTAATTTTAAAAAAAAAATATTATTAGCTGACTTGCTGAAAGGTAGCAAGGGCATAATGAATTTTGTTTTTAGAAGTATTTACTGTTTTTCACAACTTTCACTCATTTAATGCAGTAACCCCATAGTTGATAAAGTCACGCTGATGAAAGATAAAGATCTCCAAGTGAAGAAGTCAAATATAGTCAGTATGCTAGAGAACAAAAGGTCTTTAAAAAACCCTTCATCAACATCTGGAACAAAGAGTCTAGTCTCCTTCGACTGTAAAAAAAATGCTGACATACACCTGAGATCCATAGCCCAAGAAAGGTGTGTTATGCTTACCTCAATAAATGTATTTGCTGGCCTTTCGGTTGTAGAATGTATTATATATATATTTTCCTCAACAGGAACAACTTCAAATCCAATGAGACAAAGTTTGGGAGCAAAATGGAAAGCGATTCACTCCTAGGTTCTAGCAAAGTAATTAGGGATGCACCAGCATTTCTTGGCAGCAAAGATGATCCTAAAAGTTGTAATGCCAGGTAATATATATGCTCCTGGATTTCAGTTATACGGGAAGCTTCTTATTCTACAAACACAAATTTTGCAACTGCAAAGAAGATATCTTTGTGGAAGTTAGGTTGTTACTTCACAAGTAATGAATGTAACTGTTACTTCCGATCATGATCAGGAAGGGTGTTGTTTTTGATGGTACACCAAGTGCAGGAAAGTTGGCTGGAAATATGAAATCATTTCATGAAGATGTAAATAAAAGAAAAACCGTGTTTCTAGAAACGGGCATGTCAACAAAAAATGTTAATATTTTGAGGTAAGGCTTCTGCTGTTGAACGCTGACTTTTGTTAGGCAAGTTGGTGGCCGAACTAAAAAACATACCAGAATCCAGATGCTAATTTGTGGATATGAATATGAATTTGTGTTGGTTGATTTTGCTAACAGGCAACATTATAAAATCATATTGGCGGTACTTGCCAATGCTTTTATTCAACCAGATGTAAACCCATGTGTCTGATGAGTTAGAAAATAAATTTGGTTTGAACTTTGTTTAATTACAAAACATGTTCTAAGTTCTAACATTTACACAGTACACATTATGGTCTTGAGTTATATCTGTCATAATTTTAACACAGCTCACTTTACAACCATACAATGACGACTTTTTCCCAACATTCTCTCAATGCCTTGTTCTTGTTCTTAAACTTTTGGCTATTAGATTGGTTCTTGTTTGTGCATTTGTTACCACTTAGTGTCTTTTTCATAATTATAAGAAAACATGGGGGAAATAAGCAATGACAAAAAAGACATCAAAATACCTGTGGTAGGGTATGAAAGGAGGTTGCAAGTAAGAAACATGAAGAAGAAATCAAATTGATGCATAGTAAATAACACTGGCTTTAAGTTTGCATTAATATGATAAAACATGTAAGTAACTTATGTGATTAAGGTGATAAAATGATACAAGTAAAAAAATGCTAATGTAAAAAACCCACTGACTGTGTTCTTTATCATCTATATAACCTACTGAAAGTATGATAGGCTGTACATCATTACCATAATGGCTAGAAGCATAAGACGCCCACCTCGTTGTTTGCATCATATCCTATCCTTTTAAGTATGAAGTATCTCCTGCAAAACACTGCAGTTCCATTTTACCACCATGGTTGTAATTCATTTTCAGTACTGATATGGTTTGATGAATGCTTAATGAAGTTGATTTAATCTTCCAAGTATGAGTTGACAATTGCAGCCAAGTTGCTTTTATGGCAAAACAGTAGAAATTCAAGTTGTTCAAATGACTCTTCATAGCTAGGAGTTCAGTATGTCACAATAGATGTAGCCAAAGAAATATGAGTTTCATTTGAAGGGTTTTTGACAGTGCAGAGATGTCAAATGTTTGATGTCATGAATTGAGATAAATTAATTTACTGGTAAAGTTAAAATGTAGAATCAGTTCATTGAATAATTTGAAAAATGAGATTTATAATTTGGATCTGTATTGTTGATATTTTATAATTTGAGATTTATGAGATTTATAATTTGAATCAGTTCATTAAATTAATTTGGATCTCATTCCTGTAGTCTCCTATTTATGAGATTTATAATTTCAATATTTTTAGGATTTATTTTGCCAATATGATAGAAAAATGTGTTTATTTGATTTTTTAAACTTCGTCACACACACATGATCCCTGATTCATTTTCTTTTTGAAAATTTTCAGTTCTCAGGTTAATCCTTGCAGCTTAACAGAGAAGACAGCTAAAATTACTACTCAGATATCTCTAAGTTCTCAACCTGAAGCTTCGAGCAAGGAGTCCTTTCAGAAATCAAAGATCACCCACATAGAAGGAAATAAACTTTCTTCTTTTAAAGCTTGCAAGATCACACCTGCTTTTTCTAGTGTAAAAACTTCAAGGTCTGTACCAAGTTGGTTGCTTTTGTAAAACTCTTGTAGAGATTTTGATTGATGTTTTTTCTATCTCAGGAACATTGGGGCTAACTCAGTTTTAGAAATGTCTTTACACCAAAAAGAGGCAAACTCATTGGCAAGTTCTGAACAAAGAAAAGAGACACAGGCTATTTTAGCATCAAACGGTGGTCATCTGACTGACAGTGGTGATAATCAAAAGGCTTCAGCCCGGTTCTTGAAGAGGAAAAGTATTGAGGTTTGATATGACTTTTTTACTTTTGAACAATTGATGGAAGAAATTATCACCAAATATTTTGATGTCCATAGCCTATGCCTTTTCTTTTTTTTCCTCCTTTAGTGTCATAGCTGCAACTGTCTTCATTTAATGTCTCCTACTGTACACTTTTGGTGTATAAATATTCACCTCGGCCCACACTCAACTGCATAATAATTTTTTTTCCATGGAAGAAAAGATAATGACAAAGGAATAACATTGTAGAACTTCACTACTATATTACTCTAATAGGAGTATTAAGTACCTTCCAATGAAGGAAAGAATCATCCTAAAGAATTTATTATGACATCTTTAACTATTTGCAGATTTCTGAAGAAGATTTAACATCCTTGAGGCCCCTAAAGTGCCTACCTCAGTCTCCAATCAAAAGCAGGTCCGGCAGAACAAATTGATTGTATTACTTTTTTTTTGGTAGCATAGATTTTCTGTTATTTATTTTTTTGGTTTTTCTGAATAACATTGTTCTTAACAACTCCAGAAATGAATCTAAAGAATCTTCAGGAAAAGTTGAACAGGTATATTAACAGATGTTGGCATTATTTTATCTGTTATGTTGGCATTATTTTATCTGTTATGTTGGCATTATTTTATCTGTTATGTTGTCTTATATTTTGATGTTTACTTATAAATGCTAGGAGACTTGGGGATATTTAAGTGTGATACTTGTTAGTACTAGTTTTCTTTCTTCTTTGTCATACCTATACATATATATATATATATATATATATATATATATATATATATATATATATATATATATATATATATATATATATATATATATATATATATATATATATATATATATATATATATATATATATTAGTCTAATTCACTTATATTTGAAAATCAGGTAGAGAGAAAGCCCAACGACTTAGCCCACTACGATTCAACCTCTGGACCTGAAAGTCCATCAGAGATTAAAGTAACAGAAGTTGAAATACCTGATTCTGTGCTCATGGAAGACAACGGTAATGTTGAAAAGGCTGAAGCATATATGAAGGAACTTGAAAATGTGAGTGATCTAACTCTACAGACAATATCATAAGTTTCACTAATATAAATTATTCAATTTACTGGTTTATCAAACTCTAGTGAAAACAACAAGGATATGTTTGGTGGCTAAAAAAACATAAGTTCAGACATACGAAAAACAGTTTGGTAGAATTCAAAATTTATATGAGCTGATTGTTAAAGTTAAATTTTATTTGGCAAACACTGTCTACCTACCGTGGTTGCCGTTTAATAATTAGTGTATCCCCTGTTTTCAATGTCAGTTCCACCAAAATAACTCAATGCTCAAAATTTTAGTTACCATGAAAATATTTATTTTAATCACTCTCAATATATATGACATTTTGAAACCAAATTACTGTACCAAAATAAATAAATAAAGAGCATGCAAGGAAGTATACTTCTATCTCCTTTTATAGTACAATTTCTAGTTCCTTAATCAGTGTTTGTCTTTATATTTAACTGTTTGAGTAAAAATTAGTTTAACTGTTTGTACAAGCAAACCAAATAATTTCATCACTTAATGATATGGTAGTTTTATGCACTTGCATTGATTTAAAATTGAAGTTTTTTTTAATAGAACTGGATGGTGATGAATTGTCCTTTCCATCTATGTATGTGTTAAGATAAACAGAAAAATAAAACTGCACCTCGGGGATTTCTTTTTAAATGTGATTATTTGCAGATTTGTAACATGCTGAAAAAAAGGCACGAGGAAGCAAAAGAGTTATTAGTGCGAGCTGTTGTCAACAACAATAACCTGCTGATGCTTAATCATCCCATTTATGAAGAAAAAATATCCTTTCATTCTTCTTTTCTGTCATATCCTCCTACGCCGTCTATTTGTAGATATTAAAGTTGGTAATTTCCTTAGCATTTTTTAACATTCGGAAGGTTCAGAAATTTGCTTCTCAATTGATGTTAAAGGAGATTCAAACTTGATCAGCAATAAATTGTTGCATTCAAAGGTATGTAGCCTATTCTGCACTATACCATTTATTGGGTTTTGAATCACCATTTAAATTTAAGGACAGAGTACATTCATATAAAATTTGTATGCTTGTTCCTTCAGTGATGTCTGGACTGAAACATCTTCCATTTTTCTAAGATGAAAAACTGAAAAAAATTGACATCTTTTTGGTTCATGAAGGTTTCAAGTATGTATGAAGTCTATTCTATGTTGTGATGCATGTCACAAGTCCATTTTGATGTAGTTGTCATATTTAGGCATTGATGTAGTTAAATAGATATTTAGCAACGTAACAAAAACAACACTTTTCAGCCGAAGCCTAGACAATAGTTCCCTCTTAGTGCTATTTTTTAGAAAAAAAAGGTTTCACAATTGATTTTGCATGTCTTGGAAAGTTCCAGTGTCAGACATTTGGTCTTGAACATCAATGAGGAGGTAGAAATGATGGTTTATGGCAGAGCTAAAATGCGAACTCTATCGCACAATGGGTAGCAAAATTAGAAGAAAACAGCCAAGGTCAATCCAGTTACAGGAAAGGGAGCAAGAATCTCAAAATTTCTTTGTTAAAAATAATTGTTGTTGCAATTATTTGATTATAAAATAATTTGATATAGAAAATATCCAAACTACAAAGTGCCTGTTTGTTTCCACGTCAAATCATCAAACCATCCATATACGTTTTTTCCAAAGCTACAATTTTGAGCTTCTTATTTTCAGGCTAAATCAACCACTAGACGCATGGCTGCTGTGTTCCAACCTCAACCAAACAAACATAAAATTCGGGGAAACAGAGCTAGGCTCCTGTTTAGTTGTTCCTATATATATCCATCATATTCAAGCATGTAAAATCTGTGATACTATTACTGTGATAACAATTTCAATATGAATTGTTCTGTTGAGTATATTTCTTGCTTAGCTAAACAACATCATGTTGTTTTGCAATTCAAAAAAAAAAAAATACATGTTGAATTTGCATCCATTCAAAATCAACTGCTTCTTCTAGTCACACCAAGTCTCTTTTTTCTGATGTCTTTGTTCCTCAGTCATATTATAAAGTAGATACTGACCTACAAAGCATGGGTCATTTAGAAAGCATTTTGTATGCTTGAATAGTGTTTCATGCTATCTTTTGTCAAGCGAGTGGAAGTTACCTTTATAGGAAACTAAGGCTAGTTTTTTCTATCAAAATTTAATATAATCAGCTGCATTGTAAGAGTAAGCAAATACACGTTTATGGCCAAGAAAGCTAATCAAATGTGAAAAGAATATATAATGGGATATGATACAATTTAATAGGCCTGTATATGCATCCACGCAATATTCAAATTTTTAGCAAGTATAAGCTCAGCCCATTTATTAATCAATTATTTCAATTTTTGCATATAGAAAAATCAAGATGCATCGTGTGTGATCTGCTCATTTAACTTTTTCTTTTAGATTAATCGTGTTAAAACAATAGAAATGAAAAGAAAAACAGCTGTAAAATGAAAATATATGATTTTTTTGTTTAGATTTATTGAGAACAAGTTTGAGCAATTGAGTAACAGGGTAAACATGATATAGTTTTACAATGTGATCTCGTCTCGGAGTAAGTTCTGAGCCCTGACTAATTCAAGAAACCTATTTTCAATAAGCAACCTTTTGGCTTATTGCTTATGTTAAAAAAAGTTAACTTTTGCAAATCTAGTGCAGTTGCTAAAAACTGTATTCCATCATCCTTTTCTGTTCTAGATTCCAGGAAAAGAAAAATGAAAGAGTAAAATGGCAAAGTATGCATGTTAGTTAGCTCCACAGAGGCATCACGAAAATTATTAAAATACCTAACCGGAACGGTCAAGTAAGCAACTATGCATATTAGTGAACTAAATAAAAAAGTTTAGAATTGGTCATCATTGATGAGACTCTTGAAAGGTTGGAAGGCAACCACGACTGTGAAATGGGGCTACTCGTCTCAGTCAGATTAGCCTTTTCTATTAGTATTTTTTTCACATACGACATAGTAACACACTCACTAGGCAACATATCAGCACTAGGGTGGTGAATGATGTGGTTGAGGATGGAATACAACAAATTTGGCTTTGCATATAAATCCAAGATGTATCTTTTTAACATATGTCCAAACACAGATTCGTAAATATTTATTTTTAACGTATATTAAGGATAATAAAAGCTTTTGGCAATTAGTTGGAAGTGCTCATTAAGATACAAAAACGAATTGCGCGACATACTCAGACAAATGTTTTCATGTGCTTGGATTTCCACTTAGATTACTAAAACAAATAACTATGACTAAACCATTATGGTTATATATATGCCTTCCTTGCTTGAATACAGCAAAGTGTCTAGCATTCTTCAAAATCTTCAGGTGGCAAATTAAAATGGCAAGACTCAGTTTCTGTCTCTTTACTTTGCTCCTGTTGCTTTCATGCTCCATTTCCGAGACTCGGCCGCTGAGGAATCATGATCCATTTTCTTTTCATTTCCATGCTAGCTCTGACTTCTTTGGTATAGTCAAGCACTACCTTTATCCAGGATCAAAAGACAGAAGCCTGGCAAAGATAGATAAAACATTGAACACAAGTGCTAAGGTCTCTTTCAGCATTGGCTTCAGAAAGAGCAATGCAACAAGAAACCACCACTTTAACCCCCTTCGAGTCAGTCCCGGAGGCCCAGATGGACACCATCACTTCAAAGTAACTGGAGGACATGGGAGGAGATAGATAAACTGTGTGCATCAAATATCGGTTTGTAATGAAAAATGTCTTTCCATAAAATCATTTTATGAGAATGAAAACAAAAAAAAACCTTGATTGGCACATGCCACCCTCAAGGTGGATATTTTGTTAGAACTTTTAAGTTTGTAATGAATCTTTTAATCCCAATAAGACATGTGCCTTTTGTTAATTTGAGAATACAGAGTAAGCAGTAATAATTGCATTTCGTCCTATTAGTAAATAGCTTAATCACTTTGGTCATGTAACTTCCTGGTACAAGGGTGTTGCAATTCAAAGTGTAGTACTCTATTGTAATATTACTTCTAGTTCAATTAATTCAAGTTTTCCTTGAAAAAAATGAATAATTCTAAGAGTATTAGTTTGATCTTCTAGACGAACGCAGACAGATATATACTTTTTTACCAGCTGATTTAAATTATTTCTACCAAAACTTTTAATTAGAAAAAAGTTACTAGTAATATACTATTTTTAATATACACTTATACTAAATGTGTGACATTTACCAAGTGGGTCTTATTAAATTTGAAATAAGTTACTCATCATTTGCTGATATCCATATCATCTTCACTATAATATTTGAGATCAGAGATGCAAAACTAAAAGTGATATGAAGAAAGTATGCTGTCCTAATTGTAAGGATAATATTGGTAAATATTATTATCTTTCATATTTAAGAACTTTACTAACCCCAACAGATTTGAGACAATACCAAGCAATTTAGTCTTAACAATATAAATATAATAAATAATCTTCAAAGTATATAAAATTTGTCAATTAAGTCCTCGTTATTAAAATATACATTAAAAATGAAATTGGTGGATTTCATATACTTTATAATAAGCGAGGAGTAGTATTTTAAGGATATATATGTAAGCAAATATGAAGTAACCAATTGGGAGGGCAAAAGAAATGTACAAAGTTAGGCATTTCGTACAAAGGTTCGCTAAGATTTGGGTTTCTAATTCTATAGTGATGTTAAAAGTAGGTCTATAGTGGGTTTGAATGAGAATCAGTGATATATTATTATATGCAAGAACAGTGATGTAGAGATAAAAGTGATGCACAGTATATATATATTAATCAGCCATGATACCCTAGCAACATAGGGCATCTAAGAAGGAAACAAAAAATAACAAGTTTAAGTGGAAAATATACTTTATAGATATATACAAAATTGTACCTAAAAAATAGATATATATAGAAGTCAATGACCATAATGTTGAGTGTGTGAGAAAGATAAAAGGCACACTAGTGCCAGTTAAGAATGTGAGGATAAGGTAAAGAATATAATAGGAGTGATTTCTTCTTATCAAAGTGGATTTTCTCTTGAAATTAATGATATAATCTTCATGCAATAGTATCCAATTGAAGATACAGTAGTTAACAATTGCATGTCTAAAACTACATATTAGTTGGACCCATCAACTGAAAAAGAATACACATGCATGCCTCCAAGCAAGTAGTAATAGCTAGTGAGTTGTGTAATAAACTAAACTATACTCATATGTTAAGGACAGGGTCGGTCTCTTATACAATGCCGACCAACATTAACAAATATTGAAACTGCCATTTGACAATACTAAACTGATAGCCTATCTATCTATAGAGTATCTATCTATCTATACATCCACACTTATATAATTTATAAATTTAAGAGGCAAGTAGTAAACCTAAAATACCTAGGTGTTTGGCTAAAAATATGGATGAACCATGTTCATTTTCTAAACCATTCTACATCTATATTCCACTAATAAATGACATTTATTTTATCTCTAGAAAATGTACCTGAGGACAATCCTTTTATTTCTAAAAGTATTCTTGATGGCATTTGTGTTAAGAAAGCTTCCAAGGATTGAAATGACGGAAAAAAACTAAAAAGACATCTTAAGACCTGAAAGTGAGGAATATAAATATATTCACCTTGAGCGCTGATGTATATTTTTCAATTTCTTATTGTAAAACATCTAAAACAACATGAGATGCATTTCAAGTTCTCCACGAGAGAACTGAAGATGTTAAACAGTCTAAAATTAATACTTTAACATAGGAGTATGTGCTCTTCCGTGTGTAGAAAATTTAGATAAAACTATGTCTAATCAGTATTGTGCTAACAAAATTCTAAGGTCTATGTGCAGGGAGCAGTAGCCAAAAGTAACTGTCATGAAAGAGTCTCAGGATCTAAAGTCACTTGATATGTCAACACTTTTTAGAAAGTTCACTAAACATGAACATGAGTTGAAAAGATTTGAAGCAAGTGAAAGCAATGCCAAACAGAAAGAAAATAACAAAGAAGTGAAGAAAAATATTTCCTTGAAGGCCTCCACTTCCAAGGCCAAATTAGAGGATGCTGAAGATAATACTAGTGAAAGATTCTTTGAAAGATAAAGATATAAGATTGTTTGTTAGACGTTACAATCAATATATGAGGAAAAATGGTCTTAATCATTATGACAATAATTTAATGAAGTTAAGAAAGTCTAATCTACCAAAGAAGTGGAAAGATAAAAAGAAGGAACAAAGACAAGTAACATGCTATGAATGTGGCAAATCCAGACACTACAAGATTGATTGTCTAAGTTTAGTGAAGCGCAAAGACAAGCAACCGTTCTACAACATGAAGGGAAAAATGCCAAGGTCATAGAGTGTACAGTTTCTTAGGAAGACAATAAAGATTTCTATTCTTCAAATCATAACTAAGATGAAAATGAGATATCTCATCTATGCATGGTGGCACTTTACAAAAACAAAAATTTAGAGGTAAGTGATTCTGACTCACATTCCATACCTTCTCATAATGGACTAATCAAATACTTTTCATGAAATGCATGATGAGGAAGAAAACAAAGATTCAAAAATCAATTTTGAAACTTAAGAAAGAAATCTTAAAATTTAAAGGTGCTATAGAATCCTCGAAAGAGTACCATACATCTCTTTGTGAATGATAAGTTTTGTTCTCCTCATACTTTAGAAGAAAAGGTAAAGTTAGATGAGTGTGATAATTGTTCTTGTTTAAAATTGAACTTAGTAACTTAAATGGACAAATAACACAATTGTCTAAAACTCATATTATTGTTTCTATTAGTCCAAGTTATGAAGGAATTTTTTTATAAAACCTTATAAGAAAAATGTCTATGTACCTAAGTATAATTGAAAAATTATTTCTCCTAAAGCGACTTGTTGTAGTGAAAATGACATATTAGGCCTCAACGTCACATTAAAAATATAAAAGTTTCTAATGGTCTCATGAAATGGATACCTGAAAGTCCTAGTACTAATCTTTAAGGATCCAACATAATTTGGGTACCTAAATTACTTTATTGATCTTCATGCATGAAAGTCTTACAAATATAAATAGGATTTGGTTCTTAGATAATGGTTGTTTAAGACATATGACAATAAACACGTCTATGTTCATTGACTTCATCAAGAAAGAGCGTGACTACGTTACATATGGAGACAATAATCGAGGTAAGATTTTATGTGAAGGTATTGTAGGAAACCCCTTCTCAATTATCATATATGATGTTTTTTAATGGTCATAGATGATGTGTTTGTAGTTAAAAGGCTTAAGCACAACTTCCTAAACATTAAGTCAATTATGTAATAAAGAGTATACTATCATTTTTTATACCTTAAGTTGTCTAATCAAACATAAAGATGATAAGGAGAGATTGTTTAAGTGTTGTAGATATGATGATGTCTATAAGCTAAACATATGTGATATATCAAAGAGTGGTACCAAATGTTTAGTTATCCATAGTGAAGACTCGGTTGTGGCATATACATTTGGACCATATTCACTTTGATTTAATCAATAAGATAACATTTCAAAATGTAGTAACTGGTCAACCTATCATACCTTTTTTTAAAAGAGAAGCCATGTGATGCAGGTCAAATGAAAAACAAACAAGATTGTCTTTTAAATAAAAAATTATGTTATCGCAACTAAATTTTTCGAGCTTCTCCATCTAGAGACTATTTGATCCCTCATGAATTAAAAGTTTAGGAGACAATTACTATGGCTTCATGAATGTAACACTTATTTTTTTTTGTCAAAACGTTTATTAAAATACTTATAATTCTACTATTCTTTTTAAAACTCACAGCATAATAATTAACTTATACCAGAAAATATTAGTCTAAGCATTAAAACTAAACTTGTCTAAATAGAAATAAAAATCTAAAATTTAACCAAACTCAGGGATAATCCAAATCTATAAGATGAAAAACCACATTTCTAATTTAGTCAAAAGATAATAAATAAATGAATTTAATAGATAATACCGTCGATTTATTACTATGAGAAAACCTCTTCTTTCCCACGACAAGCAAACATCAATCAATCTTAAAAATCTTTATTTGTATCTAAAATGTTAATTGTAAAGGGTAATCACTTTCATGTCAAAAACAAACTAAACTAGAGTTAAGAATTAGAAAAATATAAATATGTCAAACTATGTCCAAAAATATTAAATAAAAGAAATATCCACAAAAATTACTAATATCGAAATCAAATCGTAACCTTAAAATGGAATACACATAAAAGAGTTAAATCATGATTATTCTTAATACAAATTTTAAAGTGCTATATGTAAAAATATGCATGCACTTATATATGGGTGTATGCGGGTTGGGTTGGATCGGATTTGGCCTAATCCGTTATCCAACCCTTTCAAACTTCAATAGGTTGGGTCCGTCGTCTAATCCACAATTTCATTGTCAAAACCGACTCGAACCGACCCATTCATTTATGAGTTGAGTTAGGTTGGATTCGCGGGTTGTGTTTAAAAAAAAAATGATTTTTATGATTTTTTTTCGGTTTTAAAAAAATATAACACAACTCAATACAATCATACTCATTTATAACACTCAAATTCGATGAAACACATCATATAATATATAATAAAATTCATCAACACTACATAACATTTGATAATAGTATAAAATTCAAAATGACACATTATTTCTATAAAATACATAAGTTAGAAATGATACAAAACAAAATAATAAGCAACATTTAATCTTAGAATTACGTACATTCATTGTTCTAGTAGTATATTATTGGTAGAGAATAAATTGTTTTTGGAAAAATTATGGTTATTAGTGAGATATTAGTTTTACATTTTTATTTAAAATAATAATAAAAACAATAAGAAATTACTAAAGCCACATCATGGGTTGAATCAACGAGTCCGTGGGTTGCAAAACTCAAACCCGATACTCGAATCAAAACTATACGGGTGTTATGGGTTGGGTTGGGTATATCCATAAATTAATGAGTTCAGGTAATTTATGAATTAGTTTGATTTGAGTCAGCGAGTTCGTGGGTCGACCCTCTCTCATGAACACCCTTACCCTTACAACTACATGATTCAGATATAATTTGCCGTCACTAAAAATATCACACAAAGATTTTTACCCGTTATTAAGACAACTACAAGATAAACATATCATGTCATGCTAATGAAAAACAAAATTATAACTCTGTCATTTAGGCAACCTCTAAAATAAAAATAATGTTTATTACTCCTTGCCTGAATTTAGAATCATAATTTATTAAATTACTTTAAGAATTAACATTTTTTTTTTCGAATTTCAGCTAAATAATTTAAAATTTTATTCTATGCTAAGTTGGCAAAATTCAGCAATCGTTTCTTTAGGGAAGTAATGAAATCAAGAGAAAGGTTCATTGGATTAAGTGGACTCAAGTTTGTAGGCCTAAATCCCAAGGGGGTCTAGGTGTGAAGTGTTAGAATAAGATTTGGTTCTGCATCTGATATTTAATTTTTGATGATAACAATGCATTGTTTCTTAGAGAACAAATTTGTACACTAATGCTTTTTATCTAGTGTGTAGCTTTTGCTAACAGGTTCTGACTCCGAAGCAATGACGTGTGACATCATCAGATTCTGGAATCAACACACTCTGACTTTGAGAAGACACAAGTGCTTTTACAAGACGTTGTCAAGTTCTAGAAAGCTCTTAGACAACGGTTCTGATGAACGTTTGTGCTAAAACTTCTGATTGTGAATCTGGTTGAAGATCCTATGAAGGTTTGTCTGTCTTTAAGATTCTACGTTAAAGTTCTGAAGATTCTAAAGAACAAGATCTAAAGACTTTGAAGACCAAGTTCTGAGGAATTGTGTCAAGACTCTAAAGATCAAGGTTTTGAAGATTCTGCCAACTTGTCTCTTGATCCTTCTAAGAATGCTTCAACATCATTTCATTAGAAGCCTATGAAGATTAGAAGATAAGATCAAAAGATTTTGCGTCAGGAAAATTGTATACAGTACAAGATCAACCATTCCTCCACTACGCTGATTTTGTGGGATAAGGACAATACTATTGTACAATTTTTCCTCCTATATGCAAACTGTTGTGAAAGAGACAACTGCGATTTTGTATTCCAATTCTATTCTCCAACGGTTATTTTATATGCCTATATAAAGGATACTTGAATATTGGAATAAGTTGCTAATGCTTTGATAACACTCATGCTACTGAACATACACACATTTTTGCTGAAGTAAATATTTTATGTGTATATTCTTTGTAAACACACAAGAGTTTTTTCTCATTACTGTGTGAGAAATATTCATTGTATTAACTTACGTTAATCTGCTTTCTTAGAAGCATTCTTTATAAACACAACTTGTAAATCTCAAATCTGTTTGAGTGGTTTCCTTGAGTGACTTGGTTTTAGTCAGATAGACTCAAGAAGACAAGGACGGTTTGTCTTTGTGGTGTCTGTAATCAGGTTTTGATTATAATGGATTAAGTCCTTTTTGAGAAGGCGAAATCACCTTGGTAGAGTGGACTGAAGGTAGCTTTGTTAATAGCGAACTAGTATAAAAATAACTTTGTTATTTTTCTTGTTCGTCTTTTTGCTTGATTGAGTTGGTTTTGAAAAATCTTTTATTTTTAGAAACCCAATTCAAACCCCCCACTTTCTTGTCTTTCTTACCACCTTCATGAAGTTCATCGAGGATTTCAATAAAGCCCTTCTTTACAAGTGGAAGTAAAGGGTTTTGAATGAAAAAAATGCTGTGTCATCAGATCTCTTAAGTTCTAGATACAATAACTTTGAGTTGGAAATTCTGAACGTAGTTACAAGTAGAAGTAGGAGAAATAAGTCTATATGGTGACAGGACGTTGTCAAAGTATGTAGTGTTAATGATGGTATAAGTCACGGTTTCTCCAAAAATATCTCTTGCAGCCTGGGTGATGGAAATCATATTCTATTTTGGAATGGCATCTAGTGCGGTGTGCCCCTCCTGAATGTTATTTGTTCGATCATAAGGAACTGAATACGAGGCAGATGAGATGGCTTGAATTTCGGAAGGATTATGATTTTGGGTTGAGTTACCATCATGGTAAAGCTAATGTTATGGAAGATTCTTTAAGTAGGAAGTCTTTGCATATGTCGACGCTTATAGTTCGAGAATTGGATTTGATTGAACAATTAAGAAATCTTAGTTTGGTGTGTGAGATGACTCCTAATTGTCTGAAGTTGGGTATGTTAAAGTTGATTAGCGGTATTCTTAAGGAGATCAGATAAGGCCATAAATTGGGGTTGATGGATCGATTAATGTTAATAAATCAATGTAAGGAGGTGTACTTTAGGATATATGAGAATAGGATTATGAGGTTCTGAGAAAGAGTTTGTGTATAAGATTTTCCAGAGCTTAAAAAGATAATTCTTGAGGAAGGTCACATGAGTAGTTTGAGTATTCATCCTGAAGCTACTAAAATATATTAAGATCTTAAGAAGATGTTTTGGTGGCGAGGTATGAAGAAGGATATTGCTGAGTTTGTGTATTCTTGTTTGACTTGCCAGAAGTCAAAGATCAAACATCAGAAGCCATCTAGATTGATGCAACCGTTGAGTATTCGGAGTGTAAGTGGGATATCATTTCTAAGTATTTTGTGATGAGTTTGCCTAAGACTTATAAAGGAAGTGATTTGATTTGGGTTGTGGTGGATAGGCTGGCTAAATTGGCCCATTTCCTTTCGATAAATATCAATTATCTGTTGTAGAAATTAATTGAGATTTATATTGAGTAGATATTCAAGTTGCATGGTATTCCTTTGAGTATTATTTCGGGTAGAGATCCGAGGTTCACATAGAATTTTTGGGAGAATTTGCAGGAGGCCTTGGGAACTAAGTTACATTTGAGTTCTGCTTATCACCCACATATGAATGGGCAAACAGAGAGGACCATCTAGTCTTTAGAAGATTTGCTAAGAGCTTGCATGTTGGAGCAATAAGGTAGTTGTGATACTTACTTGCCTCTGATCGAGTTTACCTATAATAACAATTTCCATTCTAGCATTGAAATGACTCCTTTTAAAGCGTTGTATGGTAAAAGGTGTATGACACCTTTGTGTTGGTATGATTCCGGTGAAAATGTTGTGCTTGGGCCATAAGTTATTCAGTAGACTACTGAGAAGATCAAGATGATTCAAGAGAAGATGAAAACTTCACAAAGCAGCCAGAAGAGTTACAATGATAAGAGGAGGAAAGTAATTTAATTTAGAGAGGGATCATGTGTTATTGAGAGTCACTCTAGTGAATGATGTTGGTCGTGCATTGAAATATCAAAAGCTCGCGCCTCGTTTCATTGGTCCTTATCATATTTTGAAGATAGTAAGAGAGATGGCGTACACATATGCTTTACCACAATCTCGTTTGAATCTTCATAGTGTGTTTCATATGTCTCAACTTCAGAAGTATGTTCTTGATCCGTCTCATGTGATTCAAATGGATGATGTGTAAGTGAGAGATAACTTGACTATGGAGGCATCACCATTGTGAATTGATGATTGAGAGGTGAAACACTTGAGTGGTAAGGAGATCGTGTTGGTGAAGGTAGTGTGGGGAGGACCTGCTAGAGGAAGCATGACATGTAAGTTGGAGAGTTGGATGAGAGAGTCTTATCCGAAGCGGTTTCGTTCAGGTAATTTTCAGGGACATAAGTTCCTTAAGTGGGGGAAAGTTGTAACACCCCTAATTTTCAATTAATTATTTAATTTAATTTTTAATTGCTTTGATTTATTTAATTGAGTGATAAAATGCTTTATGTGATTTATATAAATTATTTGGTATGTTAAGTCTGGTGTGTAGTGATTGGCTGCATTTTGGAAAAACATGTATTCAAGCAAGATGTTGGACAAGATGTCTTGACATGTTGGTTCAATATAAGAGTGTGCTCTGTTTCAATTTCTTGAGAGATTTGTTTCTGTTGTGAGATATCTGAAGATCCTCTAAAGATTTATTTCACGAGTTGTATGGTTCAAGAAACGCGTGTTCTAAAAGCAAAAAACTATTTTGCTTTGCCTTGTTTTCGAAGTAAAGATGTCAAAGTATTTTAGGAAACATCTGATATGATTGGAATCAAATATGCATAAAATTGTGCAAATTCCTTGGATATGCTGTTAATAAAGCCCGAAGCCCATGCCTTTCTAAGGCTATTTAAAGATTGTTTCTAAACCTAAGAATGCAATGAAGCAGTGCTGGAAATTGTCTTTGTTAGGGTTTAGTTGTCTTTGTGAATTATGAGCCATTCGAGTATCTCTTCGATACTTAAATTGGACTTGTTTTATTGAGTTGCAATTGTGAATCTCTCATGAGCTTTTAAGCAAGAGTGGATTCTGTTTCTGATAGAAGTCGTTGTCACTATTGTGTGATTGAAGGGAAGTGAAAGGGTCTTATATCTAGGAGTGTCTTAGATAGAAACTTCCATGGGTAGAGATTAGGTGAGAAGTTTGTAAAACCTGAGGTTTTTTAGAACTTCAAACTAATTTTGTTATAGTGGATTTCCTTCATGACTTGGATACCCCCAGATGTAGGTGACGTTGCACAGAACAAGGTTAATAACTATTTGTGTTATTTACTTAAGTGCTACTTACTTAAATCCTGATATTGTTTGTAGTGTGATAATCTGCTGACACTGGTGTCGTGACATTGTATACGACATATGGGATATGAAGGTAGAGAAAAACAAGAAAGAGGGGTTTGAATTGTTTTTCACAGGAATTAAAATCCCCTCTTTTTTTGCAATAACACACACATAATAAATAATAACAACACAAACGATTTATCCTGGTTCGCTTGAAATTCAAAGCTACTCCAGTCCACCCGACCAAGGTGATTTCGCCTTCAATAAAGACTTAATACACTAATCTCAACAGATTATAAAATACGTCTAAGAGTTCAACAACCTCTTAGCCCTCTCATGTCTACAGATCTAAACAAGTCACTTGAGGAATCACAAACAATTCCAAGAATTATAAGTGTTTGGCTAGATGCTTCTAGATAAGTAGTATGAATACACTTTAAGAACAATGAAAGATAACCACACAATATTGAGCAACAACTCTTGTATGGAAACTATTTTTACAACAATAGTGGTGAAGAATATTTAGAGTATAAGAATGTTGTTGTATGAAAGTTGTGTCTTCAGCAAGTTGTAAGAAGGCATTTATATAACACTTGAGAGGATACATTTGGGGGAAAATCAATAGAGATTTCGTGCCAGCTGTGAGAGTTAAAGATAGTAAATTTCTTATCCTTTTCATAGCAGTCTTGGAGTATAATCTATTGTTTCCTTAAAAAGAATTGTACTACAATTTGAATGCTTCTAGCTTAAGTTTTTGATCAAGTGATATCTGATGGCGTGTTTCTGAGCATGTGTCAGAGTGAGGTGAGCATGATCATAGTCTTTATAGTTGGAGTCTTTAGATATATTTTGTAGAGTCTTTAGAATCAGAGCTTGAACTTTAGAGTTAGATTCTTCAGGTGATTGCTCCTCAGATATATTCTGTTCAGAGTCAGATCTGATTTCTCTTTATACTGGGTCAGCGTTTCTGGGCTAATGAAGATGCCAGATATTCGTTTCCTCAGAGTCATTTTAACTTAGAATCCTGCACACTTACAAAAATTATTAGGGTACTATAGCGGTAAATTCATGACCATCAAACTATGGATAAACTTGACGTCAATAAAACCAGAGTCGCCACCGCGCTTTTATTGTTTCCGAAGGAAAAGGAAAAAGTACGAACAAAACCCAAAGATAAGAAGTTTTCAAATCAAAACTAATAAAATGCCAGAGATTGCATGTAAGGGGGTTGGTTACACAGAGGGAAGGTGTTAGCACCCAAAGTATCCTAGGTACTCATAGGGAGCCCTTTTTTAAGTGTGTATGTGTTTTTGGTATAAAAGATGTTTGAGAAAAATAGAGTGCGGGGATGAGAAAAGAATTCATTGATTATATATTTTTTTGTTTGACAAGACCTTCGGACTTGTGCCTACGTACCAACATAAAAATGAGGGATCAAAACCTCATAGTTTGTGGTAAAAATTTCAAAGGTTGGTGAATTGCTTTTAACAAAAGTTTAAATGAAAAGGGCACAAAGGGCCAAAAATTTGAATGGAGTTGTTAGTTATTTTTGCCTTTTGAAATTTTAAGTCAATATGATTAAGTTTATTTACAAATTTGATTTAAGAAAAAGGTTTGAAAATTCATTGGCATAAGGCCAAAGTTTCTAATCATTTAAGACAAAGTCTATGTTTGAAATCACAAGCAAAGAATGTTTTTTGAAAATGGGGAGAGATTTTGAAATTTTAAGAAGATGGGAGGAGATGAAGAGTCTATCCTAAGCATAAAATTAAAAGTTAAGAGTTGAAAAGATATGACCAATGGGATGCAATGCAACAGACAAGAATGTCATATAGAAAACCCACTTTCCCTTTGGACTTTGAGTCAAGCAATAATCAACAAGCAAATAACAATATCCAAACATTAAGAAGATCAAGGCATCAAATAAATGTAGCCATATCCAAGCAAGCAAATCCCATAGCTAGCAATCTTCTTTGTCTTTCATGTATCAGATGAAATATCCCTTGATCAACTCAGAGCAAAGCATCAAACACAAGATCAAAATAACAATTAGCACCAAGACAAAGTAGCAGATGAATTCAAATAAATCCCACGACTTGCATCAAATGAAGGCTCAACTCACAGTAACTTGGTCTCAAAATGTTGGAATTGTCCAAGTCCTCTTTGCACAGGGAATGTTGCCTAATCCTAAGTCCAATAGTTCAGATCAAGATCATCAGTCCACCAAATGTTTTTTAGAGTTTTTGTTGTTATTAGGTATTTTAAGGTCCTAAGACCATAAACAAAATCAAAATGCACAAACAATATATACAATCACAAGATATGGCTCAAATGAGCAAAGTGAAAATGACATAAACATAAACAAGTTAACTAAAATGTAAATGACAATGAATGATAAATGACTGAAAGTTAAATTGCATAAAGTAAATGACTTGAAAGTAAAGCAATATTAACAAGAGTTAGTCAAATGTTATTCAAAGGTTAGTCAAGTGTTAGTGGTATTTTTTAATTGATTAAGTCATTCTTTGGAGAACACTCAACCATCCATTCACAAGCATGGATCCTTAAACCAAGACATCTTCCATGAGAAGGGCTCCAACTTGGATAATTCAACAAGTATGCCACTAGCTCTCATGAAAGGAAAAAATGGCAAGCTTACACACAATACCATGAAGAATGAGAGACCTACCATCTCACTTACTATAATGCTTTGCCTTTATGGTCAAATTTAGCTCTATAATAAGCAATCGTAATTGGACTTAAGTAGAAGTCACAACTATATGAGGTCGGACAATAAAAATTTAGGTGTTAATGCATGTTAGAGATTTGGTATAAGGAACCAAACTCCTAAAACATACCACACACTAAAAGAAAATATCAAGAGGGATGAACCTATATCAATCATACTGTATTGGTTCATCTGACACAAGGTCCTTGACGAACCAATTAGCCTTAAGACATTAGAGATTTCATTGGTCAAATGAGAGAATGGGAAAGAATAGGGATGAAGATGAATAGGGAGGGGAATGAGAGAAACACAATTTGGTCATGGGAGAAATTTTATCAAATTAAAACCATTCATTCATTTTGGGAGATGAAATGTACATTTCATCAATCCCCTAAATCCAATGGTTTTAATCTAACAAAAGTCAAATCAACCTTGACCAAGGCCCAAACAAATAGTCAAACATCACAATACCATAAAAATGTCTCAACATAATTTTTACACAATTAATCAATTTAAAAATGCATTAAAATACAATTTAATTTGGTCAAAACCTAAAATCTATTCAAAACACCAAATAAATGGCCAAGAGATTTATCCTAGGTCAAACAAGGTCAAAGGACCTTAGACAAAAAATTTCATGATTTTTAAAAAGTCAGAAGCATTTTTAAATAATTAAAAATATGCACAAAACATTTAATTCATGAAAAATATCAAAATTAATCCAAAAAATAATTTTAATTCAGAATATGGAAGAGAAAAATATTTAAAGATTTTTGGTGAAAGTCCTATATTTTTTGGATTAAAAATGAAATTATTATAAATTAAACAAAATAAAAGGATTAAACATAAAATCAGAAATTAAAATAAAAATAGAAAAAATAAGGGTCATCAGATCTCCCTCATTAATTGAGGTGGCATATCTGATGGCCATATGCGCATGTTCCATGGTGGACCTTGGTCAATGCAATGTACGCGTGGTAATCAGATACAACGGTCCAGATTAGAACATCCATGCTTGATTAGATGGCCAGGAAGTGTGACAACACACCACCGGAGCTAGGGCTCCGGTCATCTTCTCCGGTACCTCCACCGGACTGGTCCAACTTCATTTCAATGGAAAATGATAAACAAGGACATTATTTCAAAGAGAAAATGCCTAGGATCACGAAGTTGACCTCAATTTTCTCCAATTCCAAGTATATAAAAAGATATAGGGATTTGAATTTTGAGGATCATGAACTGAGTTGCTTCAATTTGACCTGAAAGCAACTCAATCTTGTTTCCTACATTGGTAGGACTTCAGCCAACCAAAAATCACAACGAATAGTGGAGAATTGAGAGAGAATCGAAGAAATGAAAATTATGGAAAATCACCTTCGAGTGAGCTTCAAACTTGCCTGATCTTGCTTCCAATTGGCCTTGACTTGACTTCAGAAGCTTGTAGGAGTTGAATTGGATCAAGGAAGCTTGGAATCTTGGAGTTTCAATCTCAAAACAGAATGAGATTTGAAACTCAATTTTGAAATGAAAACCTTCAAGATTATCCTTTAATGGTGAGGGTTTGGATTGCAGGTTCAAAGCTTGGGCATGAGGTGCTTAATTCTGAGTCAAGGGGGTCTTATTTATAGGCTATTCATTTGATTTCCACACACTTCCAAAATTGGCCAAAAATAGAAAATCCCTTGCATACTTGCACGGTGTAGCGGTAAATTCATGACCATCAAGCTATGGATAAGCTAGACGTCAATAAAACCAGAGTCGCCACCGCGCTTTTATTGTTTCCAAGGGAAAAGGGAAAAGTACGAACAAAACCCAACAGATAAGAAGTTTTCAAATCAAAACTAATAAAATGCCAAAGATTACAGGTAAGGGGGTTGGTTACACAGAGGGAAGGTGTTAGCACCCAAAGTGTTCTAGGTACTCCTAGGGAGCCCTTTCTTGTGTGCATATGTGTTTTTGTACAAATGATGTTTGCAAACAAATAGAATGGGGGGATGAGAAAAGAATTCATTAATTATATTTTTGTGTTTGACAAGACCTTCGGACTTATGCCTACGTACCAACATAAAAATGAGGGATCAAAACCTCGTAGTTCGTGGTATCAATTTCAAAGTGAATGAGTTGCTTTTAACAAAAAATTTAAGTTTGAAAGGCACAACGACCTAAAATGGTTTGAATGAGTGTTAGTTCTTTTTGGCTTTTGAAATTTTAAGTCAAGTATAGTTAAATTTATTTACAAGTTTGATTAAGAAAAGATTTTTAAAAAATGCAATGGCATAAGGCTAAAGTTTCTAGTTTGCAATAAGGTCAAAGTTTAGAAAACAGACACAAGCAAAGAAGATTTTTAAAAAGGGGGAAGAGATTTTGAAACTAAATAAGTGGGGAGGATATGAAGAGACTAATCCTAAGCACAAAATTAAAAGTTGAGAGTTGAAAATATTTAACCAATGGACTGCAATCCAATAGACAAGAATGTCATATAGAAACCAAAATTTCCCTTGGACTTTAGAATCACACAACAATCAATACATAAATAGCAAGTTGAAGAGCAAGGCATCAAATAAAGATAGCCATATCCAAGCTTAGCAACTCCATGATCTTCTTCAAGATTTCCCATGTATCAGATGACTTCCAAGATGACATAAGTCACAGGTTTAAAATAACAGCTTCACAATGATTATATTGCAGATGAACTCAAATGGATCTTCAATGATGTATCAGATGAAGTTTCAATTCACAAGCATTTGGTCTCATGAAAGTTGGCATTGACCAAGTCCTTTGCATAGGGAGTGTTGCCTAAATTCTAAATCCAATAGTCTCATATCACACCAACAGTCCACACAACATATTTTTTAGGGTTTTTGTTCTTATTATGTACATTAAGCTTAAAAGACCACACAAACAATCACAATATACACAATCACAAAATATGGTCCAAGTGGACAAAGTAAAAATGACATTAAAAGTAAATGACTTGAAATTAAATGTTAGTTGTTAATGAATTATAAGTTAGTATTGCTTTTGCTTTGCTTTTGTTTAAGTCATTATTTGGAGAACACTCAACCCACTTATCACAAGCATGGATCCTTGAACCAAGACATCTTCCAAAGGAAGTAAAAAAGGCCAAGTTTCCATACAATATCATGAAAGAGGGGAGACTTACAATCTCACTAACTAGAATGCTATGCCTTTTGTGTCAAAATTTAGCGCTATATTAAGCAATCGTAATTGGACTTATGTAGAAGTCACAACTATTTGAGGTCGGGCAATAGGATTATGGTGTTAATGCATGTTAGAGACATATTATGATTAACTATGCTCATGAAACATACCACACACAAAAAGAATATGCAAAGTGGGGGACTTAATCTCATCCATACTTATGTTGATTTTCTAATCAACTAGCCTTAGGATATTGAGATATCATAGGTCCATGACATGAATGCATAAAGAAGGGGAATGATATGAAGAGGGAAGGGGAATTGATCAAACACAAATTTGACAAAGGAGAACTTTTACCAAGTTAAGATCATTCATTCATTTTGGGAGATGGAATGTACATTCCATCAATCCCCTAAATCCAATAATCTTAACCTAACAAAGTCAAATCAACCTTGACCAAGACCCAACAACACAAGTCAAATTCACAAAGTCCATTAAAATGGCTCCACACAATTTATTTGGCATTTAATCAATTAAAAATATTAAAAATAATTCATTAAATTAAATATGGTTTGTCAAATTCCTAAAAGCTCATCAAAACACCAAAGAAATGACTATGAGATTTATCATAGGTCAAACAAGGTCAAAGGACCTTGGAGAAAATTTTTCAGAATTTTTGGAAACTTAAAAGTATTTTTAAACAATTAAAAATATTCACACAATCAATTAAATCATGAAAAATATTAACAATCATCCAAAAAATAATTTTAATTCTGAAAATGAAAGAGGATTTTGTTTCAATTTTTTTTGGTGAAACTCTCATATTTTTTGGATCAATATTAAAATTAATATGAATTAATGAAAATAAAAGAAATTGTTGGTTCTAGGTGTTGGCAGCAATTTTGGTAAAACCAAGAGTGTTCATAAGTTGTCACATGTGATGTCTTAACATAAGATATCTTGTACCTGCTGGATGTTTAAAATATAATTATGCAGGATTGTTTCAGGATGTCATACCCGATGTCATAACATCTGATATCATGTACCTGCTGGATATTTAAAATGGAATTATGCAGGATTGTTCCAGGATGTCAGACCCGATGTCATGACATATGTATACAGAACATTCAGTCTGAATGTTATGTATTATGTGATTGCGTTTTTAATGCAAATCTATGTATGATTGAAGATCTGATTTGCACGCACATTCAATCATTAATTACAACGAGATTTACTTATTTTCCAAAGAGATCTAATCAGCTGTCATGAGAAGATTTGAATGGAAAATAGTTTTAGGGTTTTATGATGTCCAAGCCCAGCCAAATGCTTCTATAAAAAGGACATGGAAAACCTGATTTGTAACACAAGAAATACATAGCGAAATATTGAGAGAGAATAAGGGTTTAAGTCTTATGTGGTCGTGTGACTTGTAAGCCATTCAATTCATCCATAGATGATTGAATTGGTCTGATTTTTGAGTTGTAATTTGTCACTCTAAGCTTTTAAGCATGAGTGTGTGTCTACTTGATTGAAGCTGCTAAGTAAGATTAAGTGTGTGTCTTTGAAGAGTGTCTTCTTTTCATTGTAATTCTTGTTTAATATCACTGGTGTGATTGAGGGGGAGTGAGTGGGATCTCATATCTAAGAGTTCTTAGGTAGAAGTCACACGGGTAGAGATTAGGTGAAAAAGACTGTAACTTGTGTTGTTTACTGAGAGTCTTTGAACTGATTCTATTTTAGTGGATTTCCTTCCTGGCTTGGTAGCCCCCAAACGTAGGTGAGTTGCACCGAACTGGGTTAACAATTGCTTGTGTCTCTTGCATTACTGTTCTTTATCTTTTGTCCTGTTTGTATTATTCAGATATTAGTGTTGTGACATTACCTTCGACATCTTATATCTGATACCAGAATTTCAATTGGTATTAGAGCAGGCATCCTGCTCTGGTTCTGGGTGAGATCTAGGGACGATACTTTCTGGTACTATGGAGAGAGATGGAGGATCTGTTCACAGGCCACCTATTTTGGATGGATCCAACTATGACTACTGGAAACCTAGAATGGTAGCCTTCCTAAAATATCTGGAAAATAAGGCTTGGAAAGCCGTGTTAACAGGGTGGGAACATCCAGTAGTTACTAAGGAAGGAAAAGCTACAACTGATAAAAAGCCTGAAGAACAATGGACCAAGGAGGAGGATGATCTAGCCCTTGGAAATTCTAAAGCATTGAATGATATATTCAATGGAGTAGACAAGAATATCTTCAGATTGATAAACAACTGTGAGGTGGCTAAAGATGCTTGGGACATTCTCAAAACCACTCATGAAGGCACCTCTAGAGTGAAGATGTCTAGACTACAGCTGCTCACCACCAAGTTTGAAAATTTAAGGATGAAAGAAGATAAAAAATATTCATGAACTTCATATGAGTATCCTTGAAATTGCTAATGCCCCAGGAGCCCTGGAAGAGAAGATGTCAGATGAAAAATTAGTAAGGAAAATACTCAGGTCACTCCCTAAGAGATTTGCTATGAAGGCGACAACCATAGAAGAGTCTCAAGACATCTCCAATATGAGAGTTGATGAACTAATTGGTTTCCTCAAAACATTTGAGATTGGAATGTGTGATGGATCTGAAAAGAAAGCCAAAAGCATAGCCTTCATGTCAAACACTGAGGAGGAAGAGGAGGAAAGTGGTCAGGATGTTGATGAAGATCTGGCAAATGATGTAACAATGCTAGGAAGACAGTTCAACAGACTTCTGAAAAAGATGGATGTAAGATCTAAGGCAAATGTCAAGAACATCTCATCTGACATCAGTAAATCCAATAATGCTGGAAGAAGAACAAGGTCAGATGAAAAGCCCAAAGAAGGAAAAGGAGTTCAGTGCCATGAATGTGATGGGCATGGACACATTAGAACTGAATGTGGAACCTACCTCAAGAAACAGAAGAGGAGTCTTGCTGCCACTTGGTCTGATGAAAGTGAAACAGAAGAGTCTGCAAATCTGGTGACTACCTTGACTGGAAGATGGGATTCTGATGAAGACTCAAGTGATGATGAAGTAACCTTTTAAGAGTTGGCCACTACCTACAGAAAGTTGTGTCACAGAAGTGCAGAAGTGTGTAAACAGGTTGAAAGCCAGAAGAAGGTGATAACTCAATTGGAGAATGAGAAGGTAGAACACTTGGAAACCATATCTAAATTAAAAACTGAAGCAATGTTACTGAATGCCAAACTAGATGAGAGTCAACAAGTTGAAATCCAAAAGAAAGTGATAGAACAGCTGGAGAATGAGAAGGCAGAACATGTGGAAACCATCTCCAAGTTAAAGACTGAAGCTGTTTTCTTGAATTCTAAACTGGATGAGATGACCAAGTATGTAAGAATGCTAAACAATGGATCTGACTCCTTAAACAAGATTCTCCAGACTGGACAAATAACAGGAGACAAATCTGGCATTAGGTTCAATGAATCTAAGCCCGAGTGCAGTTACACTGGTGGAAAACCTAAATCCAAACCTAAGTGCAGCCATATTAAAAGCAAACTTGAGATGTCACATCATATGTCACAACATCGTAAGGGAAGACAACAGAAAGGGAAACACCAAAGATGGAGATGTCATTATTGTGGAAAATTTGGCCACATAAAGCCCTTCTGCTATAAGCTGTATGGTTATCCTAGTCCTGTTCAACATCAGACTCACCATCAACCTAGCCCCAAACATCACAGGCCTGTCAACAAAAAGCAATGGGTTCCTAAGACTAATGTTACAAGTCTAATAGCTCACACTTCCTTCAGAGTTTCAGCCAAAGAAGATTGGTATTTTGACAGTGGGTGCTCCAGACACATGACTGGAAACAAAAACCTGCTAACTGGCCTTCATCCTCATGCCACAAGCTATGTAACCTTTGGTGATGGAGCAAAGGGTGAAATTAAGGGGATTGGTAAGCTTGATTGCCCTGGAGTTCCTGATCTTGACAATGTCCTACTTGTTAAGGGCTTGACTGCAAATCTAATAAACATCAATCAACTGTGTGACCAAGGTCTAAATGTTAACTTCACTAAAACTGAATGTCTGATTACTAACAAAAAAGTGAAGTGATCATGAAAGGAGTCAGGTCCAAAGACAACTGTTACATGTGGAGTTCTCAAGAAACTGGTTATTCTTCAATGTGTACCTTATCCAAAGAAGAAGAAGTGAAGACATGGCATCAAAGATTGAGCCATCTGCATCTTAAAGGTATGAAGAGGATTATATCTGTTGAAGCTATTAGAGGAATTCCCAACTTGAAGATTGATGAAAGAAAAGTCTGTGGGGAATGTCAGACAAGGATGTCACACCATAAGCTCAGACATGACACCACTTCCAAATTTTTGGAACTCCTCCATATGGATTTGATGGGACCCATGCAGGTGGAAAGCCTTGGTGGGAAGAAGTATGCTTATGTAGTGGTGGATGACTTCTCCAGATACACCTGGATCAATTTTATAAGGGAAAAATCTGATGTGTTTGAAGTCTTCAAAGATCTTTGTCTAAAACTTCAAAGAGAAAAGGAAAGTCCTGTCATCAAAATTAGAAGTGATCATAGGAAAGAATTTGAGAACAACAAGTTTGCTGAATTCTGTTCTTCAGAAGGAATTCATCACGAGTTCTCATCTCCCATTATTCCTCAGCAAAATGGTGTGGTGGAAAAGAAAAATAGAACTCTTTAAGAATCAGCCAAAGCTATGATTCATGCTAAGAAATTGCCCTACCACTCTTGGGATGAAGCTTTGAACATAACCTGCTATGTTTACAACAGAGTGACCTTGAAAGGGACTTCTACAACCCTATATGAAGTCTGGAAAGGGAGAAGACCTACAGTCAAATACTTCCATGTGTGTGGTAGTAAATGCTATATCTTGACTGATCATGAACAAAGAAGGAAGATGGATCCCAAAAGTGACGAAGGAATTTTTCTGGGCTACTCAACAAACAACAGAGCATACATAGTCTTTAATTCTAGAACTAAAGTAATGAGGGAATCTATCAATGCTGTGGATGATGATCAATAGACTGATGTCACAGACGATGTTGAGACATCTCCAAATGATCCCCCAACTGATTTCTCAGACAAAAATAATGAGAGTAAACCTCCTCAAGCTGAACTTGAAGATGACAAAATCAACAAGGGAGGTATTGACAAAACCCTATTTGTTAAGGATGAAGGAGGAAAACTCATGGTGGCTCAAATATATGTAGATGATATTGTGTTTGGTGGGATGTCAGATCAGATGGTGGAACATTTTGTTAGACAGATGCAGTCTAAGGTTAAGATGAGCCTTGTTGGAGAGCTGACCTATTTCCCTGGGCTACAAGTCAAACAGATAGAAGATTCTACCTTTCTATCTCAAAGCAAATATGCCAAGAACATTGTTAAGAAGTTTGGCATAGAGAATGCAAGTCATGAAAGAACACCTGCTCCTACACATTTGAAAGTCTCCAAATATGAAAATGGTGTTAGTGTAGATCAAAGTTTATACAGAAGCATGATAGGAAGTCTGCTATATCTCACAGCAAGTAGACCTGACATTGCCTTTGCTATAGGTGTTTGTGCTAGATATCAAGCTGAATACATAGCAGCTGGAAGTAGTTGTTCTCAACTAGTTTGGATGAACCAAATGTTGACTGAATACAATGTCACACAAGATGTCATGACATTGTACTGTAACAACCTGAGTGCTGTAGATATTTCTAAAAATACTATTCAGCACAGTAGGACAAAGCACATTGATATTCGTCATCACTTTATTCGAGAACTTGTGGAAGAGAAAATCATAGCACTGGAGCATGTTATTACTGAAATGCAATTAGCTGACATATTTACAAAAGCCGTGAATGCTAATCAGTTTGAATGTTTAAGAGGGAAATTGGGGATTTGTATTCATGAGAATTTATTGAAATTCTAGTTAACAGACTTTCGATGTCACACTGGATGTTATGACATCCAATTCTGCGCAGACAAGAATGATGCAGAACGTAAATGTAAAAGACAGTAAATAACACAGATAATTGTTTACCCAGTTCGGTGACAAACACACCTACGTCTGGGGGCTACCAAGCCAGGGAGGAAATCCACTATTAGCAGTATTAATTCAGGCCTTAAACCAACTGTTTAATCCTATCACTTAATACTTACCCAATGCAATTTCAATCTAAACTAAGACCAGAGTTCATACTCACTCCCCCTCAATCACCACAGTGATTACAACCTTTGATTAGTTTAAAGTCAATGGCGAAGTTATACTTCAAACAACTCTTGATTGTGCTTAACAGCTTTAATCAGGAAACACAGCACTCACGCTTAAAAGCTTAGAGTGACACAACAATTACAACTCAATGAACACCCTAGTCCAATGCCATCATCTAGGTGATAATTGCTTGGCTCACAAGTTAGACCTAATACAAGACACAAATAAAATACAACAGTGAAATATGATGGTATAATAAATCTTTCACGCTTCAAACCCCTGAGTTGCTGAAAGTAGGATTGTCATCCTTTTATATTGCAGCACTTGGGCCTTGTACTTGTATTTCCTAAAATTAAGGTTAAGCAAGTTAACCTAATTTCCACATATTAGGGTGCTAACAAATAGGCTATTTGCTAGGTCCATTAATTGTAGCTCAGTTGTTAGTTTCCTGGATTTTAGCTCAGCTGTTAGATTCCTGAAAAATAGCCTGAGAAAAATACTGAAACAAAAAAACTAACTATCCTACACTTTAGCATATGCTGTCAAGAATGAATGTCATAACATTCAGTTTGACGTCCAGAACATAGGCCATATGCTAGGTCTGTTATTCTCCTGAAAAACAGACTGTACTAAATGCTGAACTGTAACAGAAAGACCAACCAGTCTATAACTCAGTATCAGCTGTCAGAGATAAATGTCATAACATTCAGTTTGACATTTAGACAATAGGCCATATGCCAGGCCTGTTATTCTCCTGAAAAACAGACTGAAATAAATACTGAACTGTAGCAGAAAAACCAACCTGCCTATAATTTAGTATCTGCTGTCAAGGATGAATGTCATAACATTCAGTTTGACATCAGACAATAGGCTATGTGTCAGGTCTGTTACTCTCCTGAAAAACAGACTAAACTAAATACTGAGCTATAACAGAAAAACCAACTATTCTATAGTTCAGTATCTGCTGTCATGGATGAATGTCATAACATCCAGTTTGACATTCAGTAAATCCTGTATTAGCTAATCCTGCAGCATACTACTCAAGCATGTCATGACATCAGTCAAGACATCAGAGTACAGTTAGTGTTTTAACACAAAATGCAGCCAATCAAACATCTACAAACTCCCCCTTTGGCAAATTTTTGGCTAAAACAACTTGGCATCACAACAGAGTTCATAGCAGCGGAAAACACACATCCATGCAGAGAATTAAATTAGCTAATACACTCAGCACTCATGGAGGTTGAACAACAACACACTCATGACACCTAGAAGTAAAAAAAAACTTCAAACAGTAGCAACACAAGTAGATAGCAAACAACAACACACTCACACTCATCACACATAGAAGTTGAACATCAAGCTGCAGCACAACCTCTGGATTAGAGGACCTTCAACTTCAAAAAGATCTGTTCAAGCACATAACAAATCTGTTGTCCTGGGGTACAGGTGTTACTCCCCCTTTTTGTAAAAAATGTTGCCAAAGCAACACTTAAAATTACAAAGACCAAACCAAAATAAAATTACACATAATTTTCAGAAACACAATCTTGATTTTACTTCACAGTTTCAATCAAGAATACCCCCTATTGATCTTGCTTTACAACTTTGATCAAGACACCACCCACTTGATCTTGCTTCATAACTTTGATCAAGTAGACACACACTCTTGCTTCACAGCAGGTACACCCATATCAGATGCCATGACTTTGAGTATGACATCTTGAACCACTCCTGCATGAACATGTTCTTGAACTCCAGCAGGTACATAGGCTGTCTCATGTTAGGATATCCCCTTAACATCTTGTTAACACACTTGCTGCAAGTGAAATAGCTATGATATGTTGACCAATCAGAGCACACTTTCAATTGTTTAATAGTTTGAAATATTAAACAATACCTTCCTAACATCCTTGGTTGCTATAAATCCTCAAAAAGGCATATTCCCAATTTGCCCCTTAAATTTTCAAACTGAGTAGCATCCAAAGCCTTTGTGAATATGTCAGCAAGTTGTAGTTCAGTAGCTACATGTTCTAAGGTAATCACTTTGTCTTCCACCAGATCTCTGATGAAGTGATGTCTAATGTCAATATGTTTGGTCCTGCTGTGTTGGATGGGATTCTTTGAAATATTGATGGCACTGAGATTGTCACAGAACAATGTCATGACATTCTGAGAGACATTGTACTCAGTCAGCATCTGTTTCATCCATACCAGTTGGGAACAACTGCTTCCAGCTGCTATGTACTCAGCCTCTGCAGTGGACAATGATACACAGTTCTGTTTCTTGCTGAACCACGATATGAGATTGTTTCCCAAAAAGAAACATCATCCTGATGTGCTTTTTCTATCATCAGCACTCCCATCCCAATCAACATCACAATACCCAGATAAGACAGGCTCAGAGCCATGAGACTATAGCATACCATAGTCACAAGTCCCATTGATATACTTGAGAATTCTCTTGACTTGATTTAAATGACTCACTTTGGGTTCTGCTTGGTATCTAGCACACACACCAACTGCATAGGCAATATCAGGTCTACTGGCAGTTAGATATAATAGGCTACCTATCCTGCTTCTATACAAGCATTGATCAACACTAGAACCTCCTTCATCTTTAGTTAATTTTAAATGAGTAGGTGCATGAGTTCTTTTGTGACTAGCATTATCCATACCAAACTTCTTAACTATGTTCTTGGCATATTTGCTTTGGGAGAGAAACATAGAATCCTCCATTTGGTTAACTTGCAGTCCAAGAAAATAAGTCAATTCCCCAACCAGACTCATTTCAAATTCAGATTGTATTTGGTTAACAAAATGTTTCACCATTTTATCTGACATTCCACCAAAGACAATATCATCCACATAAATTTGGGCAATCATGATTTTTCCATCTTCATCCTTCACAAACAAGGTCTTATCTATCCCTCCTTTTCTGTACCCATTAGAGGTCAGAAATTCAGTCAACCTCTCATACCAAGCTCTAGGAGCTTGCTTCAACCCATACAAAGCTTTCCTCAACTTGTACACATGTTTTGGCAGGTTAGGATCACAAAACCCTTTAGGTTGTTCCACATACACTTCTTCATTCAAGTAGCCATTTAAAAAGGCACTCTTCACATCCATTTGGAACAATTTGAACTTCAGAATGCAGGCAACCCCTAACAGCAATCTTATTGATTCAAGTCTTGCAACTGGTGCAAAAGTCTCATCAAAATCAACCCCTTCAACTTGAGTATATCCTTGTGCCACTAGTCTTGCTTTATTCCTAGTGATTACTCCTTTCTCATCAGACTTGTTCTTGTAGATCCACTTGGTACCAATGATGTTAGTCCCTTCAGGTCGTGGAACTAACTCCTAAACTTCATTCCTTTTAAACTGCTCCAATTCATCTTGCATGGCATTGATCCAATATTCATCAGTCGGGGATTCTTTCACATTTTTTGGTTCAACCTTGGACACAAAACAGGAATTTGAGCTATTCTCCCTTGATCTGGTAGTCACACCACTATTGGGATCCCCTATGATAAGATCCTTAGGGCGGTCTTTCTGAATTCTGATAGAAGGCACCTTGTTGGATGCATCTACCTCAAATTCAGGAGGAATATCCTGTACATCTTCAGTCTTGACTGGTATGTCTGTTGAAGTCTCAAGGAATGTTCCAACATCCTCTATGGCATTGGATCCTTCATCTTTATCATCAACAATCACATTTATGGATTCCATCAGGACATTGGTTCTGGAGTTGAAAACTCTGTAAGCTCTGCTGTTAGTAGAGTATCCTAGGAATATACCCTCATCACTTTTGGGGTCCATTTTCCTTCTCTGTTCACGATCTGTAAGAATGTAACATTTGCTTCCAAAGATATGAAAGTACTTCACAGTAGGTTTTCTGCCTTTCCATATTTCATACAGAGTGGAAGAGGTTCCTTTTCTCAAGGTAACTCTATTGTGAACATAGTAAGCTGCATTCATAGCTTTAGCCCAAAAGTGCATAGGAAGCTTCTTTGCATGAATCATAGCTCTAGCAGATTCTTGAATAGTTCTGTTTTTCCTTTCAACTATCCCATTTTGCTGAGGAGTAATAGGTGAGGAAAACTCATGACTTATCCCTTCATATGAGCAGAACTCGTCAAACTTGGAATTTTTAAACTCCGTCCCATGGTCACTCCTAATTCTTACAACACAACTATCCTCTTCCCTTTGGAGTCTGATGCACAGATCCTTGAAGACATCAAATGCATCTGATTTTTCTCTGATGAAGCTTATCCATGTGTATCTGGAATGGTCATCAACAACCACATAGGCATATCTCTTCCCACCCAGACTTTCAACCTGCATAGGTCCCATTAAGTCCATGTGCAAAAGTTCCAGAGTTTTAGATGTTGTAGGATGTCCCAGCTTAGGATGTGACATCTTGGTTTGCTTGCCAACCTGGCATTCTCCACAGACCCTTCCTTCATCAATAAGCAGCTTTGGGATTCCTCTAACTGCTTACTTGGATATGATCTTCTTCATTCCTCTTAAATGAAGATGTCCAAGACGTCTATGCGACAACTTCACCTCCTGTTCTTCCTTGGTTGAGGAGCAAATTGAGGAGTAGTTTGAGACTTTAGGTTCCCATAGATAGCAGTTATCTTTGGATCTGGAGCCTCTCATCACTTCCTGATTATCTCCATTCGTCACAACACACAATTCCTTAGTGAACTGAACATAGAAACTTTGATCACACAGCTGGCTTATGCTGATGAGATTAGCAGTTAGTCCTTTTACTAACAGCACATTATTCAGTTCTAGAACTCTAGAACTGTCCAGCTTACCAACACCTTTGATTTTTCCTTTAGCACCATCACCAAAGGTCACATAACTGGTAGTATGAGGTTGTATATCCACCAATAAGTTCTCCATACCAGTCATATGTCTTGAGCAACCACTATCAAAGTACCAGTCTTCTCTGGTAGATGCCCTTAGAGCTGTGTGAGCTAATCTAGCGACCCATTGTTGTTTCTTGATGGGGGCATTATGCTTAGATGCCTTCTGCTTAGGTCTGATTTGAGGGGTCTGGTTAGGGTAACCATGCAACCTGTAACAGAAGGGTTTTATGTGACCAAATCTTCCACAGTAGTGACATCTCCATCTTTGAAATTTCTTCTTCTGATGGTTAATCCTCCTGTTTCCCCAATGTTGTGACATTGGCTGTGACTTCTGCTTGATTTTCTGAACTTCAGCATTTGAGCTTTTGTGTTCAGTTGAGGATTTCTTGGCAAATCCTAAACCAGACATGGTTCCTAATTTCTGTCCCACCTTTAGAATCTCTTCCAAAGTGTCAGTTCCTTTATTCAACATTCTGATGGATTTTGTCATTTGATCTATCTTAGAGGTCAGCAAGATTATCTCACCATTTAGACCATCTATGACTGTCAGATGCTTCTTCTTCTCAGCTTCCAGCTCCTTGATGAGTGTCTTCTGCTTTTCTCCTTGTATACACACTTCTGCACTTTTGATACATAACTCTTTATATGAAGCAACAAGTTCATCAAAGGTAAGTTCATCTCCACTTGAGTCATCATCAGAGGCACAGACACTCGTTAGTGCAGTGACATGTTTAGCAGATTCTCCTTTGGATTCACTCTCAGAGTCTCCTTCAGACCAGGTGACAGATAGTCCCTTCTTTTGCATCTTGAGGTACGTAGGACATTTAGCTCGAATGTGTCCAAAACCTTCACATCCATGACACTGGATTCCCTTGCCTTGGTTGAACTTTTCTTCAGATGTTGATCTTTTACTGAAGTCAGACGAAATGTTCTTGACATTTGGTCTCCCTTTTTGATCAATCTTCTTTATGAACTTGTTGAACTGTCTTCCAAGCATGGCTATAGCTTCTGATATGCTTTCATCACCTCCAATACTTCCTTCTTCTGAATCCTCTTCAGTATTTGATATGAAGGCTATGCTTTTGTTCTTCTTTTCAACCTTCTCACACAGGCCCATTTCAAAGGTTTGGAGAGAACCAATAAGCTCATCAACCTTCATATTGCAGATATCTTGAGCTTCTTCTATAGCTGTGACCTTCATGGCAAATCTCTTGGGCAATGATCTGAGAATCTTTCTTACAAGTTTTTCTTCAGACATTTTCTCTCCTAAGCCACCAGAAGTGTTGGCAATTTCAAGAATATTCATGTGGAAGTCATGAATAGTCTCATCCTCTTTCATCCTCAGATTTTCAAACTTGGTAGTCAGCATCTGAAGTTTAGACATCCTCACCTTGGAGGTACCTTCATGAGTTATTTTGAGAGTATCCCAAACTTCTTTAGCCAGCTCACGGTGATGCACCAGTCTGAAGACGTTCTTATTTATCCCATTGAACAGTGCATTCAAGGCCTTAGAGTTTCCAAGGGCTAAAGCCTCTTGCTCCTTGTCCCACTCTTCTTCAGGAATTTGCATAATGATTCCATCTTTACCTGTCTTCGTTGGATGTTCCCATCCTTTGTTGACAACTCTCCAGACCTTGCTATCCAGAGACCTCAAGAAGGCTATCATACGAGGTTTCCAGTCATCATAGTTAGAACCATCCAGCATGGGTGGTCTATTTGAGAATCCTACATCCTTGTCCATGGTACTAGAAAGTAACGTCCCTAGGTCTCACCCAGAATTTAACAAGCAGGGTGCCTGCTCTGATGCCAATTGAAATTCTAGTTAACAGACTTTCGATGTCACACTGGATGTTATGACATCCAATTCCGCGCAGACAAGAGTGATGCAGAACGTAAATGTAAAAGACAGTAAATAACACAGACAATTGTTTACCCAGTTTGGTGACAAACACACCTACGTCTGGAGGCTACCAAGCCAGGGAGGAAATCCACTATTAGCAGTATTAATTCAGGCCTTAAACCAACTGTTTAATCCTATCACTTAATACCTACCCAATGCAATTTCAATCTAAACTAAGACCAGAGTTCCTACTCACTCCCCCTCAATCACCACAGTGATTACAACCTTTGATTAGTTTAAAGTCAATGGCAAAGTTATACTTCAAACAACTCTTGATTGTGCTTAACAGCTTTAATCAAGAAACACAGCACTCACGCTTAAAAGCTTAGAGTGACACAACAATTACAACTCAATGAACACCCTAGTCCAATGCCATCATCTAGGTGATAATTGCTTGGCTCATAAGTTAGACCTAATACAAGACACAAATAAAATACAGCAGTGAAATATGATGGTATAATAAATCTTTCACGCTTCAAACCCATGAGTTGCTGAAAGTAGGCTTGCCATCCTTTTATATTGCAGCACTTGGGCCTTGTACTTGTATTTCCTAAAATTAAGGTTAAGCAAGTTAACCTAATTTCCACATATTAGGGTGCTAACAGATAGGCTATTTGCTAGGTCCATTAATTGTAGCTCAGTTGTTAGTTTCCTGGATTTTAGCTCAGCTGTTAGATTCCTGAAAAATAGCCTGAGAAAAATACTGAAACAGAAAAACTAACTATCCTACACTTTAGCATATGCTGTCAGGAATGAATGTCATAACATTCAGTTTGACGTCCAGAACATAGGCCATATGCTAGGTCTGTTATTCTCCTGAAAAACAGAATGTACTAAATGCTGAACTGTAACAGAAAGACCAACCAACCTATAACTCAGTATCAGCTGTCAGAGATAAATGTCATAACATTCAGTTTAACATTTAGACAATAGGCCATATGCCAGGTCTGTTATTCTCCTGAAAAACAGACTGAAATAAATACTGAACTGTAGCAGAAAAACCAACCTGCCTATAATTCAGTATCTGCTGTCAAGGATGAATGTCATAACATTCAGTTTGACATTCAGACAATAGGCTATGTGCCAGGTCTGTTACTCTCCTGAAAAACAGACTGAACTAAATACTGAGCTATAACAGAAAAACCAACTATTCTATAGTTCAGTATCTGCTGTCATGGATGAATGTCATAACATCCAGTTTGACATTCAGTAAATCCTGTATTAGCTAATCCTGCAGCATACTACTCAAGCATGTCATGACATCAGTCAAGACCTCAGAGTACAATTAGTGTTTTAACACAAAATGCAGCCAATCAAACATCTACATTTATAGCAATTAAAGTGGAGCGGAAAAGGTAATATTGTCTGGCCACTTAAAAGAAAGTGCCCCATTTATGGTAAATCATTACCTAGTATTGGAACTAGCATCTATACCATTTTCACACGCTACCTCAACACAACCACTTCCATCTTCATCAAACTGCTCAGACCATCTCTGCTAGGGCAACAAAAAATTTCTCAAGAGTTCAATAAAATGTCACAATATCCCTCATCCTCTGGTTCAACACCCACTCACAAAGCAAGGACTCCCTCTATGGAGTTTCTGGATGAAGACGTTTTAGAAGTTATTCCTCTCTCTGTAATCCCAGGCGACGCCCCTGGTCCTTCTTCCACGAAAGGAAACAATCAAGGTAACTTTTTTGATAACCCTCCACCTAAGGATGACATGCACTATACAGATCGTGTCATTAGGAACCTGGTAATTAGGATCCTAAATGAAGGACACCCAGTCAATGGAGTTTCGACTCCTTTGTCTAGAAGGGACCCCTCACCTGAGGTGGAACCTCAAACTGAGAAAGATGATGATTCATCTAGATCAGAGAAATACATGGCTGCTGAGGGACTATGCTCTCTAGGTAAAACCTCGCCTAGTAAGAAACCAATAGATGTTTCTAATGAAACTGCTGAGAAGGTTATTGATTTGGAGGAAGAGAGTTCAGAAGAGGAAGATGACACCTTGGTTCATCACTTGAAACCAAGTGTTGCAAAGAAAATGAAGACCAGGAAAGGAAAGACTGTGGCTGAGATGATGACAGCCAGAACAGGTAAGAAGGTTGCTGCTGTAGGTCCTTCTAAATCATGGAGTAAAGTGGAAGTCAAGAAAATAAAGGTCAGAGAAAGTTCTGACTCCGAAGATGATGTCGAAGACGATGTCCCAGACATCCCTCCTGCTAAAAGGAAAACTGTTAAAAAGTCTCCAGCTAAGGTTGCAGCTGTGCATTTGGACAATATTTCCTTTCATTTGGAAGATGGTGCAGCCAAGTGGAAATTTGTTATACAGAGGAGAGTTGTTTTGCAAAGGGAGCTAGGGAAAGATGTTGTAGAAGTGAAGGAGGTTATGGAATTAGTCAAGACTGTTGGTTTGATGAAAACAGTTAGTGCTTTACCCCAATGTTTTGAAGGTTTAGTGAAGGAGTTTGTGGTTAATATCCCTGAGGATATTTCTGACAAGAATAGCAAAGAATTTTGTAAGGTGTTTGTAAGAGGAAGGTGTGTAAGGTTCTCCCCAACTGTCATCAATAAATTCCTAGGGAGAGGAACTGAAGGAGATGTTGAGTTAGAAGCCACAGACAATGAAGTCTGTAGGACAATCACTACTGGCCAAGTCAAGGAATGGCCAAGCAAAAAGCATCTATCAGCTGGCAAATTAACTGTAAAATATGCCATCTTGCATAAGATAGGTTCAGCCAACTGGGTGCCAACAAACCATATCTCAACTATCTCTAATGGTCTTGGAAGGATAATCTATGCTATTGGAACCAGGCTCAACTTTGATTTTGGAAGGTTCATGTTTGAACAAATTGTTAGACATGCTACCACTAATGCAGTGAAGCTGCCAATTTTGCCTTTCCCTCAATCATTTGTGGAATAATTTTAAGCCAGCAACCTGGTATTCTAAACACAAGTGATATCCCCAATAGAAGGAAGCCTCCATTGTCAATTCATTATAAGTTATTTGAAGGCAGTCATGTCAATGACATTGTCATGACATATGCAATGAAGAAGCCAACCTCTCAAGGTGGCCTGATTGCTCAATTGAAAGAAACTTGTAAAGAGCTGGAAACTGGGATTAGGGTTGCCAAGGCTAGGAAATAGGCTTTAGAGGTTCTCATTAGTAGCTTGGAGCAGGAAGAGATGGATAAGGTTGGTGAAGCCAAGGAGTCAGATGCCCATACCTCAAGTGAGAGGTCTAAGGCTCAAGATCAATCTAGTGGCAGTTCTGAATCTGAAGGTGAAGAAGATGCTACCTCCTCAGACTAAGTTGTGGTGATGGTCCCCCTGTTAATGATGTATGTTTTGGATGCTGTTTTGGATGCTTGGATGATTTGTTGCTTTTCTGTTTAATGTTTGTAATTTTTGGCAGTCCTTTTTGATGCCATGATGTAATATTTGGGCTCTTTATGAGTTCCCTGGATTTCTGATTATCTCAGCTATTGCAGCTGTGTATAATTATGGTTTGTACCACCTGACATTTATGTTTTAACATTCTATATGTTATAACATCCCTTGTGACATTCTCTGCTAGACTAATTGACATTTATTTTGTCTAATTGGTCACTTTGGTCTATTTTGACTAAAAAGGGGGAGAAGGTATTATGTGGAGAACTGCAGTTGTGTGGAGATGTGGAGAGCTGCAGTTATTATGTGCTGTTGTAGCTAGGCTAAACAGGTGACAGTTGATGTTGAACAAAATAATGTTCTGTGTTGTACAGGTGATGTTGAAGGCGATGTCAGAAGAAGGTTCTGAATGTTAACATGTTGATGTTGAAGGAGATGTCAGAAGGAAATTCTGAATGTTAACATGTTGAAGGAGATGTCAGAATGTGATTATGAATGTTACAGATGTTGAAGGAGATGTCAGAAGGAAATTCTGATTGTTATAGGTGTTGTTGTTGTTGAAGGAGATGTCTGTAGGTGAACAGACTTAGGGGGAGAAGAAGTACCCCATGTGTTTAATGTGTGTATTACTAGTTGCTACTGTAATACCCCAAAACAATCTTGAGAATTACTGTAATACCATGTGTTAAAGCATGGGATTATGTTTTACACTTCATTAGCATCATATTAGGTCATACTCATTGCATACTGCATTAGTGACATGGAGATCAGGTTTTGATCGATCACTCCTTAACAGAAGGAGCCCACACAAAGCAAGCTTGAGAATTGGACTTCATTTTCTAAGTATACAAGTCTCAAGGGTCTCAGGGGGGTCCAAGTATCTTATTATGGTCCTCAGTTCATCAGTGAAGGATTCAAAGCTGTCTGAGTGTTCATCTGGATTTAATCAGAAATTAGGGTTTCATGGGTACCTGCAACAGGCAATGTTTGGTTGGAAGTAGAGGATCTCATCCATGTCATGATTAGAGAGGCATCTTGGCCTAGGAAGATTCAGAATTATCTCAGAAAGATCCATTGGCAATCAGTGCAATCAGTTCCTGATCATTTTGCCCTAAAATTAGGGTTTGGTATAAAACCAGTTTATTTCTGATTCGTTGGGTGAAACTCTTTTCCATGGCCCTCCATATGTCCGCAAGGGTCTACATACAAAAAATCAGCTCTTTATTTGAGCTAGAAGTGCTTCAATTGATCAATGGAATCGGGAATCAGACAGTGTGGGAAAAGTCAACTGTGGGGCCAGAAAAGTCAACTCCTGACATTTTGAGAGTGGAATCTCAAAATCCATGCCTAGGGGATCCTACATGTGAAATTTGGTCAAGGTTGGATCATGGATTCATCATTTAATCAAGAATTGGAAAAGTTACTTAATTTGGAAATGGTTGACTTTCCATTTAGGGCAAGTTTTCATGATTGTTGCACTCAGTTTAAGCCCATTTTGCATCAAGATAAAAGCTCCATTTGAAAATTTCTCCAACATGAAAGTTATTCCTCTTGTTCCAAGCTTTCTATATATATAAAGTTTGCTCCATTTGGATTAGAATTGAGAAAGTTATGCTTAGTCAAAGTGAGACATTTTTTAGGACACTTAGAAAAATTTCTAAGTCCAAAATCTTCAAAGTTTGTCAAGACTTCTTGGCCAGTTTTCTTGCACTTCAAGGCATTATTTGAAAATACTTTCTCCACAACAATTGTACCTTGCCATGTCCTCTTTCACATCCTTTTGGAATCATCTCATTTGGATCCATGGTTTGAGAGATACATTCATTTAAAGTGCGCATCATGACTTGATTTTCTATCAGATTTTGGGTCTGGCTGGCCCAATCAGATTTTCTAAGCATGCTGCACAAATCAGTCACATTTTTTTACCTCTTTTGGCCATGCATTGGACATCCATTCACTTAAGTTTGGCCTAAAATAACAACATCTTACACCTCACTTCACACTTTTATTCTTATGGATAAATCACTTATTAAAAAGCTCATGAGAACACCTAATCCACCGTATTTAAGAAGCCGAAACCCTAACCCTAGAGGAGCATTGGAATTTCGTGGCAAGGAGGAAAAGCTTCATCACATATCAGATTCCATTCCACTTCTATTTTCCATTAGGTAATCATCTCTTCCATGACCATGTTTTGATATATCTGCACTTGCTTACCATGTTCATCACCATTAATCCTTCCATTTTCGTATTTCTTTTTCTTATTTAAAATATTTTCTTCGTCCATAAAATTACCCAAAAATATTTTTCACTTTTCTTAACGTTTTATTTAATTTTATATAATTTTTATTTTCGTATTTTTTTAATATTAATATTTTATTTTAATTATTTATTCTGAATGGTCCATTTTAACACACTTTTTTTTATTGATTTTATTTTTATGACTTAAAATTATTGTTACCATTTGATTTTTGGGATGAAGGTTGACCACTGTCTCATGGTCAACCTGACCTTTTCTTGAATTTTATTTCACATTTTCAATTTATTGTGGATTTATTTTTGACCTAGTTTGGTTGGTTGACTTTTGGTTTGACCTCAGTTTTATTTTAATTAATTTATGTACCAATTTCCATTATTTTTAAAATCTTTTTGGGGGATGATGATGTCCTGACCCCACCTTATTTATTTTAATTTTTCATAATTTTCTTGATTAATTTACTATTTATTCTTGATATATTTCTAACCTTGTCTCATTAATTGACTTTTGGTTTGACCTCGGTTTTATTTTAATTAATTTATGTTCCAATTTTCGTTATTTTTAAAATATTTTTGGGGCATTATGATGTCCTGACCCCACCTTATTTATTTTAATTTTTCATAATTTTCTTGATTAATTTACTATTTATTCTTGATTTATTTCTAACCTAGTCTTATTAACTGACTTTTGGTTTGACCTATGTTTTGTTCTAATTAATTCACGTGCCAATTTTCATTATTTTAAAAATCTTTTTGAGGGATGATGATGTCATGACCCCATCTTATTTATTTTAATTTTTCATAATTTTCTTGATTAATTTGATATTTATTTGTTATTTTAAAAGTTGACTTGAATTTTCAGTTGACTTCTTTATGATCGATGTTTGACTTAGGGATTGCTTATTGAAATTCTAGTTATCAGACTTTCGATGTCACACGGGTTGTTATGACATCCAATTCTGCACAGACAAGAATTAAGCAGAACTTAAAAGTAAGTGCAGTAAATAACACAAGTAATTGTTTACCCAGTTCAGTCCAACATGACCTACGTCTGGGGGCTACCAAGCCAGGGAGGAAATTCACTATCAGTAGTATTAATTCAAAGCTAAACTCACCCGTTTACAACTCTTCACTTAATCCCTACCCAATGCAATTTCAATCTTACTCTAAGATCAGAGTTCCTACTCACTCCCCTTCAATCACCTCAGTGATTACTACCTTTAATCAATATTAAAGACAATTTTGAAGTCACACTTCAAACAACTCTTGATTGTGCTTAACAACTTTAATCAAGATACACAGCACTCACGCTTAAAAGCTTTGAGCGACACAACACTTACAACTCAATGAACACCCTATGCCAATGCGATCATCTACGTGATAATGGCTTGGCTTACAAGATATATCTAATACAAGACTCACAAAAATACAGCAGTGAAGTATGATGGACCCACTAAATCTTCACGCCTTAAAATCCCCAGTTCTGAATGAAGGAACGACTTCCTTTTATATTGCAGTACTTGGGCCTTTGCACTTGTATTCTCCTAAATTTAAGGTCACGCAAGTTCCCCTAAATTCCACATCTAGGTTACTAACAAATAGGCTATTTGTTAGGTTCATTAAATGTAGCTTGGTTGTTGTTTTCCTGGATTTTCTCTCAGCTGTTGAATCCCTGAAGAATAGCCTGAGAAAAAGCTGAAATAGAAAACTAAACAACCTACAATATAGCATATGCTGTCAGGAATGAATGTCACAACATTCGGCTTGACATCAAGGACCATATGCTAAGTCTGTTTTTCCTGAAAACAGACTGTACATTATTTGCTGAACTGTACAGGACCAACCTGTCCATTCTACAGTAGCAACTTACAATTATAAATGTCAAAGCATCCAATTTGACATTTACACATTTAGCCTTAAGTCAGTTCTGTTTTACTCTTGAAGAACTGACTAAGAAACATACTGAAGTGTAGTAGAACTCCACTCTGTTTATTGTTCAGTATATGCTGTCAATGATGAATGTCATAACATCCAGTTTGACATTCAGACAGTAGGCCTTATGCCAGGTCTGGTATTTCCTTGATAACCAGACTGGAATTAAACACTGAGTTCTAACAGAACACCAACTGTTCTATTCCTCAGTATTTGCTGACAGGGATGAATGCCACCACATCCAATTTGACATTCAACAAATCCTGTATTAGCTAATCCTGCAGTAAACTACTCAAGTGTGTCATGACATCAGTCAAGACATCAGAGTACAGTTAGATATTCTAACCTACAATGCAGTTACACCTTCACACCATGTCATGACATCAGTCAAGACATTAGAATCCAGCTAGTGTTTTACCATACAATGCAGCCAATTAAACACCTACAAACTCCCCCTTTGGCCAATTTTTGGCTAAAACACTTTGATCCCCATAACAGAGTTCCTAGCAGCGGAAATCACACATCTAGCAGGAAATAGACCTAGCTAATACACTCAGAGTGGCAGCACACTCACACATATGGAAGTTAAGTAAAAACTTCACATAACAGCACACATACAGAAGTTAAATAAAAACTTCATCACACATCAGCTGCAGGGGAGGGGATGTTGAATCTGTCATGAATATCTGTTTTAACACAATAACAATAACCTGTTGTCCTGGGGTATCACCTGTTACTCCCCCTTTTTGTCAAAAATGTTGCCAAAGCAACACTTTAAATTACAAGCCAACAACATAAACAGAATTACAAAAGAAATGACAGAATCCCAGAAAAAGGTTTATTCCTCAGCCTCATCATCAGCCTCCTCATCAGACCTGGCCTCCTCCTCATCCTCAGAACTTTGCCTAGCAGCTCCATCTGTATCCTCAGCAGACGCCTCCAATTGAGAGATCAGCTTTTCCAACGCGTGCTTCCTAGCCTCCAGCTCTTTGCAAGTCTCTCTGAGCACAACAATGACAACAACTTTTTCTGGGTGGTTGCCAACATTGGATGTTTCTCCAGATGTCATGACAATGTCAGGAACATGCTTACCCAGGAACAGTTTGTAACTGAAGGCCAGTGGACTCTCTCTTCTTTGCACAAAGTCATTGTCTGTCAAGATGTTTGGGAATTGGTTCAACACAATGCCACAAATGAGAGACGGAAAGGCTATAGGTCCCTTCACCCTGAAACTTCCAGCATGTTTCATGGTCTGATCAAAGATGTAGGTACCATAGTCCACCTTTGCCTTGGTACCAACAGCATAGATGAACTTTCCTAACATCACAGACACAGTTGACTTGTGATTAGTAGGGACCCAGTTTGCAGCTCCAACTTTGTGTAACATGGCATATTTCACACTGAGTTGGCTGGCCACCAGCTTCCCTTTAAGAGGCCACTTCCAGACTTGATTTGCAGTGATGACTTGACAGATTCTGTCGTCATTCACTTCAAGCTCTGGGTGCACTTCATCTGCTCTTCCCAAATACAGATTGATTACTGAGGGGGAAAAAGTCACACACTTGCCACGCACATAGACCTTTCTAAATTCTCTGGACTTCCCATCTGCACACTCCTCTGACAGATTGACAATGCACTCCTTCACCAAGGTCTCATAGCACTTTGGGATTTGAGTCACAGTTCTCACTAGCCCTGCCTCTTTAATCAGGTCCACAATCTCCTTACACTCCAAGGCATTCTGAGCCAGTTCCCTCTCCAAGGCCAGTCTTTTGTGGTAGACATACTTCCACCTGTTCACACTAGAGGCAAAGTGGAAAGACACATTGTCAATGGGTACCTCTGGAACACTAGCAGCCAACTTGCTAGAGGTTGGCTTCTTCTTGGACAGGGATGTTGTGACATCACATGGAACATCCGAATCGAACTCCACCACAACCGCCTTGGTCTTCATTTTCTTGGGCACCTCTTTGCTCCAAGATTTAGCAGGTCCATGTCCTTTTCTTTTGCGTGCACTCTCTGTCACTGTTTGCTTGGGAGAGGTTGTCTCATCGACCTCCTTGGTTGGGGACCTCTGCACCACAGTCTTTTTCTCTCTCCTAGTCCTAACCCTCTTGGCTATGCTAGGGATAACTGAGGCCAACAGTTCATTATCAGAGAACTCTTCCAGGTTAACTGTGTCAGCTCTAGGGTTGTCATCAACATCTTGAGTGACACTGACCTTCTCACCTCTCACCTTGTTTACAGGTTTATCATTCTTAGGACCCTCTTCAGGTAGTCCAGACACATTCTCTCTTAACACAACTGCGGTTTCTCGACATGCAGCATCATCGGGTATGATAGTGTTCAAGTGAACGGAAACCCCAGGAACATTCTGATCACCGGACAAAATCTTAGTGACAATAGAAGCAATGGCATTATGCACATACCTCGATCCTTCCTTGGAAGGGTTGTCCAGAGCGATAGCTGAGGAGATTCTGGAGACCGTTTCTTTTGGTCTTCTTGCATGGGAAGACGTTGCAGCGTTGACACCAACCTCCTCCCGGTTGGGGTTGCAAGACTTCGTGCTGTGGGAATCGGACATGGTAGTGTAGGAGGTGGTATCGGATTGGTGTGCCATGCTGAATATCTCAGAGGAGAGTTGAACCGTTTCTTTGGAAGAAGGTTTGCATGAATGAGAGTTGAAGCGACGGAATGTGAAACGCTTGATGCAAGAGTAAGGTCTATTAGTTTTTGACCACTCAGAGCACATTATTTGTTGTTTAATAATTTGACTTACTAAACAGTAGCTAACTAACTTCATTAGTTGCTATAAGTTATCAGACGTACACATTCCCTCTTTGCCCTTACTATTGTCAAACTGAGTAACGTACAATGTCATGACATTCCGGGTGACATTGTACTCAGTCTGCATCAGGTTCCTCCATACTAGGGTTGACCACCTGCTACCAGACGCTAGGTATTTAGTTTCTGCAGACGACAATAATACACACATCTGTTTATCCCTTGCTGTCATATCATTTGTATGATGACCAATAGGTGCCAATGACTCATAACTTTCAATCAAACATTTTCCACAGTCTGTCCTTTTATCTAAAGACAGATATGGGACTCCTCTCATAGTTCCCTTGGAAATGCTCTTCTTCATTCCTTTTACATGAAGTTGATCAAGTCTTCCATATCCTAGCTTCCCTTCCTGATCTCCCTTGGCTAAGGGGCACTTGGGGAAGTAGAGCGAGTCTTTAGATTTCCATAGGTAGCAGTTATCTTTGGATCTGTCTCCTCTCATCACTTCCTGATTGCAACCATTCAACACCATACATCCTCCCTTAGTAAATTCCACCTTGCATCCTTGGTCACATAGCTGGCTTATGCTTATGAGGTTTACAGTCAGTCCTTTTACTAACAATACATCACTCAGTTTTGGAGCTTCAGGACAGTCCAGCTTACCAACACCCTTGACTTCTCCTTTAGTTCCATCACCAAATGTCACAAACTTGGTGGTAGGAGGTTGTAGATTCACCACTAGGTTGCTCATCCCATTCATATGCCTTGAGCAGCCACTATCAAGGTACCAGTCTTGTCTGATAGGTGCCCTTGGAGATGTGTGAGCAAGGTTAGCAACACATTATTGATTCTCAGGAGAGGGATGAAGCTTAGATGCCTGATGCTTAGGATTGACCTGAGGTGTTTTCTTAGCCGCCCATGTTTGTTTCTTAATGGGGACATTATGCTTAGACACCTTATTCTTAGGCCTACCTTGCGAGGTCTGGTTTGGGTAACCATGCAGCCTATAGCAGAAGGGTTTTATGTGACCGAATCTACCACAGTAATGACATCTCCATCTCTGAAATTTCTTCTTCTGATGTTTGCTCATTCTGGTTCTCTGATGTTGAGACATTGGATGTGACTTCTGCTTGAATTTCTGAACTCCAACCTTAGACTTTTTGAGTTCAGGTGAAGAGTTCTTAGTGAATCCTAAACCAGATATGGTTCCTGACTTCTGTCCCACTTTTAGAATCTCTTCCAAGGTGTCAGATCCTTTACTCAACATTCTGATGGATTTGGTCATTTGGTCTAGCTTCGAAGTTAGCAAAGAAATCTCACCATTCAGACCCTCTATGACTTTCAGCTGCTCCTGTTTCTCAGATTCTAGCTCTTTGATGAGTTTCTTCTGCTTTTCTCCTTGGATACATACTTCTGCACTTTTAACACATAGTTCTTTATATGAGGCAACAAGTTCATCCAAGTTGAGCTCATCTCCGCTTGAGTCATCCTCTGAACCACAGACACTGGTCAGAGCTGTGACATGTTTAGCAGATTCTCCTTCAGATTCACTCTCAGTGTCTTCCTCTGACCAGGTGGCAGATAGCCCTTTCCTTTGCATCTTGAGAAAGGTAGGGCATTCAGCCTTAATATGACCATATCCTTCACATCCATGGCACTGGATTCCCTTGCCTTGGTTGAACTTTTCTTCAGAAGTTGATCTTTTCCTTATGTCAGACGGGATGTTCTTGACATTAGGTCTACCCTGTTGATCAACCTTCTTTATGAGCTTGTTGAACTGTCTTCCAAGCATGGCTATGGCTTTAGAGATGTTTCCATTTCCTCCACTGTTTCCTTCTTCTGACTTCTCTTCAGTGTTAGATACAAATGCTATGCTTTTGTTCTTCCTGTCAGCATCCTCACATAAGCCCATTTCAAAGGTTTGGAGGGAACCAATGAGCTCATCTACCTTCATCTTGCAGATATCTTGAGCCTCTTCTATGGCTGTGACCTTCATAGCAAACCTCTTAGGCAAGGACCTGAGAATCTTTCTTACAAGTTTCTCTTCAGCCATTTTCTCACCTAATCCACCAGAGGTGTTTGCAATTTCAAGAATATTCATGTGAAAGTCATGAATAGTCTCATCCTCTTTCATCCTCAGATTTTCAAACTTGGTGGTCAGCATCTGAAGTTTGGACATCTTTACCTTGGAAGTACCTTCATGAGTTACCTTGAGGGTATCCCAAACTTCCTTAGCTAGCTCACAGTGGTGTACCAGCCTGAAGATGTTCTTACTGATTCCATTGAACAATGCATTCAAGGCCTTAGAATGTCCAAGGGCTAATGCCTCTTGTTCCTTGTCCCACTCTTCTTCAGGAATTTGCACACTGACTCCATCTTCACCTGTCTTTGTTGGATGTTCCCATCCTTTGTTGACAGCTCTCCAGACTTTGCTATCTAGAGACCTTAAAAAGGCTATCATACGAGGCTTCCAGTCATCATAGTTAGAGCCATCCAACATGGGTGGTCTATTTGAGTGTCCTATATCCTTGTCCATGGTACTAGAAAGTAACTTCCCTAGATCTCACCCAGAAATTAACAGGCAGGGTGCCTGCTCTGATACCAATTGAAATTCTAGTTATCAGACTTTCGATGTCACACGGGTTGTTATGACATCCAATTCTGCACAGACAAGAATTAAGCAGAACTTAAAAGTAAGTGCAGTAAATAACACAAGTAATTGTTTACCCAGTTCAGTCCAACATGACCTACGTCTGGGGGCTACCAAGCCAGGGAGGAAATTCACTATCAGTAGTATTAATTCAAAGCTAAACTCACCCGTTTACAACTCTTCACTTAATCCCTACCCAATGCAATTTCAATCTTACTCTAAGATCAGAGTTCCTACTCACTCCCCTTCAATCACCTCAGTGATTACTACCTTTAATCAATATTAAAGACAATTTTGAAGTCACACTTCAAACAACTCTTGATTGTGCTTAACAGCTTTAATCAAGATACACAACACTCACGCTTAAAAGCTTTGAGCGACACAACACTTACAACTCAATGAACATCCTATGCCAATGCGATCATCTACGTGATAATGGCTTGGCTTACAAGATATGTCTAATACAAGACTCACAAAAATACAGCAGTGAAGTATGATGGACCCACTAAATCTTCACGCCTTAAAATCCCCAGTTCTGAATGAAGGAACGACTTCCTTTTATATTGCAGTACTTGGGCCTTTGCACTTGTATTCTCCTAAATTTAAGGTCACGCGAGTTCCCCTAAATTCCACATCTAGGTTACTAACAAATAGGCTATTTGTTAGGTTCATTAAATGTAGCTTGGTTGTTGTTTTCCTGGATTTTCTCTCAGCTGTTGAATCTCTGAAGAATAGCCTGAGAAAAAGCTGAAACAGAAAACTAAACAACCTACAATATAGCATATGCTGTCAGGAATGAATGTCACAACATTCGGCTTGACATCAAGGACCATATGCTAAGTCTATTTTTCCTGAAAACAGACTGTACATTATTTGCTGAACTGTACAGGACCAACCTGTCCATTCTACAGTAGCAGCTTACAATTATAAATGTCAAAGCATCCAATTTGACATTTACACATTTAGCCTTAAGTCAGTTCTGTTTTACTCTTGAAGAACTGACTAAGAAACATACTGAAGTGTAGCAGAACTCCACTCTGTTTATTGTTCAGTATATGCTGTCAATGATGAATGTCATAACATCCAGTTTGACATTCAGACAGTAGGCCTTATGCCAGGTCTGGTATTTCCTTGATAACCAGACTGGAATTAAACACTGAGTTCTAACAGAACACCAACTGTTCTATTCCTCAGTATTTGCTGACAGGGATGAATCTCACCACATCCAATTTGACATTCAACAAATCCTGTATTAGCTAATCCTGCAGTAAACTACTCAAGTGTGTCATGACATCAGTCAAGACATCAGAGTACAGTTAGATATTCTAACCTACAATGCAGTCACACCTTCACACCATGTCATGACATCAGTCAAGACATTAGAATCCAGCTAGTGTTTTACCATACAATGCAGCCAATTAAACACCTACACTTATGGCAATTGAAGAGATCTTTTGATCCTCCCTCGTTCATCTCATATGCCATGTATTAGAGGCCTTTTACCTTGATTTTATTTGGTCCTTACCTCATTTCCTGATTAAATTATTCAGTGGACCCTTCGTGTGCATATTTTCATCTGTTTGATTCATCTGTTATCTTTTATACTTGTTTCTCTCATTCATGCTTTCTATTGCTTGATTGTTTAACATGTTCATACTCCCATGCATTGTTTAAATGCTCCATTTTTTGATTCTTTGGTTTGATTATATATTGTTTATTTATCCGATCTGATTGATAACTGTTGCCTACTTGTATGATGTATGAGGCATATATTCTTATTGTTTGTTTGTCATGAACAATCCCCATTCATAACAAATGTACCCCTCTCCCATAAAGTGTATAATATTTATTTCTTTACTTCTTTAGTCACATGTTAATACAAGAATTAAAACGAACATCCGATAACCATTTCAAAATAAGATCAAAAGCTCGATCCAACGTCGAGTAATCATTTCCAAAACTTAACAGAACCAGCACGCATTCATCCATCCTCTTGTAAGTCGATTGCCTCAGGCCTCACCATCTACCTGTAAGTCGATTGCCTCCGGCATCGCCATCTACCCTTATCCGTAACTCCTCTCTGCGCTCCATCCGTCGACTCTTGTTCCGTTTAGGTAGCACCCATTAGGTAGAACCCTTTGTATGATAACATAGGTAGAATTCCCTTATTCTTTGCATGCTAACATTAGGTAGATGTTCCCCTTTGTAAATCCTAACACATAGGTCCATATTGCATGACAACTCTAGAGCAGAGCTTCCCCACTTTTAGACCTTCCGTGCGTCTCCGATCTTGTGGCATGTCAGTCCGTTCTATTGCAAAGAGGTAACTGCCTAAGACTCGATTCAGCGAGCTGCGACACCTACTGCTAGGACGTTGAACACACTGCCCACCCTCCTTTGACACAGCTGGTGTCCTCTTTTGTAAGTCCATGCTCAGATGGCAATCCTTAACCCCTAGTTAGCCGAACTACATTTTGCTCTAATTCTCATTCCAGATGAGATACATAGGCATAAGACGCGACGTCTTACCGAGCACACTTCTCTTTAACCCATAGGTAGCCGAGCTACGAAGACTCTGATTCTCATACTCAAATGAGATACGTAGGCAGTGGATGCGACATCCTTGCGAGTCATTTTCTTTTAACTTTCCTTTTAGTAAATAGTACTTTAGATATACCTACACCCTTTAGACTAGAACAACACTTATGAAAAGGGCTCCCTAGGAGTACCTAGGATGTTTTGGGTGCTTAAAACCTTCCCATTGCATAACCAACCCCCTTACCCAGATCTCTGACATTTTTACTAGTTTTTGATTCGATAAAACTTTTAGGTTTTTGTTCGCTTTCTAACCATTCCTTTGGATAAATAGAAGTGCGGTGGCGACTCGACTTGTATGGTTTACCTTGGATTTAGTCAATATCTCTAATGGTAACGAATACCCCGCTACAGAAAAGTGGCGACTCTGTTGGGGAATATCATTGGCCTAGTGGGTTTTACCTACTTTTCATATTTGTTGTATTGTATGGTATATTGCTTTGTGACATATTTTTGTGCAATTTGGGATTACTGTATTGTATGTAATGATTGAATTGTTTGAATATTAATGCCTTGTATGCTTGGTGATCTTCGTGAGATGAGTTCTATACCCGAACTCGAGTGCACTTAGGATAGGAGAATGGCATAGTCTTGTTGGCTTGTGTGGAGTTATTCCTTAGCAAGTTGACTTGCAAGCCCATTCACTTGGTGGAGGTCATGTTGGGATCAATAATGTCACACAAGTAGTTGTGGTTAGACATTACTCTTTCCAATATATGCCTTAGAAGCCAAGGACCTTAGTTTACCACGCCCATCTTGGCCTATTCTTAGGACGTAGTGCGAAGATCGTTCAAGTGTAAGATTTGATACGATTGTTACGCGATACTACACTCATAAGAGTCTCTCTTGAGAATATTTTTGGAATACGAGTAGTCGTTTCTCCGATAATATCCGAAAGATGGGATGATGACTATGGGAACCTCTTGTAGAACATGTTTGGCAGGTTTAAACCCTAGTACACTCCCTTTGGGTGGTTCTTAACCGAGACTCCATGCTCGTGACTCGCAACAAACCGTTGATTCGTGGTTGATCCGTTCTTGTGTATCCTTAATATCAATGGAACTTGGATGTTGATAAGGTGTAAACCATAATCCACAAAATGGATGATTGATATTAAGGATGACTTGATCCATCCCATGACCTTTGTATGGTGTGATTTGCTTGATCCTTGAGTGTGATTGTTGCATCCATTCATTCATGCATTCATACACATTCATATCATCAACAATGAGAAAATTTTCAAGGAACTTAAGAGGTCTATTTGCAAATTTTCAGACATGGATAAGCAAAGAAGGAATACGAAGAAGTACAGTTTCAGACAACCCGACTTGAAAGAGTTAAGGAGTTTGACATCCTATGTATTAGATCACTTGGAATTCAAGGCTCGTCATGGGAAGCTTCTGTCTATTCTGGCTACTCAAGTGGATGAAGGTCTAATGAGTGTGTTGGTGCAGTTCTATGATCCCTTGTACCATTGCTTCACTTTTCCGGATTTCCAGCTTTTGCCCACGCTTGAGGAGTATGCCAATCTTGTGGGCATATGATAACATGAAACTATATCACATTTTTGGACTTGATTTAATTAAATTATAGTGTTATTTGATTCAATTTATTTTATATTATTCGATATTACTTGGTATTCTATTATTATTTATTTCAGGTAACATTATTTGAAGCATGTGTGAAAAGGAAAGAAAAGGGGTGCAAAAAGAGGATTCTGTAGGAAAGCATCTCACTAAAGCCCAGCCCACGCCAACTATAAGGAAAATGGCTGTGACGACCGCCACACTCACGTGACGAGCGTCACGCCCCTCTACTTAGTGTTACGACCGTAACACATGGTGTGACGGACGTCACACACCCCACTCCTATTTTTTTGGCATTGACGTGCGTAACAGAAGGCGGTTCTCTCCTATTTTTTCTCTTGACTCGTTGACGCTTTAGAAACCCTACTGAAGATACTTTTGAAAAAACGGTTACTTTATGGATGAATATAAATAGACCTCAAAGGATCCAATTGAGAGATCTCTACACCGTGCAATATTTTTCCTACTTTCTAATTTCCAGCATTCTATTTTCTTAGCATTTTATTTTCTTTTCTTTGCTAGCTTAATTTACTAAGCATTCAATTTATTTTCTCACAATAGTTTCTACACCGGAAACTATTGTGTAATTTTCACTGGATCTAACCTTACGTCAAATCATAGTATTTTTATTCCCTTGTTTTTATTTACCTGTCTGATCAATAATTGTGAAGAACAAATCCAACCGACTTGTGGTGGAGTGTTCGAGCATCGAAGCTAGGAACAAAACCAAGATTTCTAGTAATTTTCCAGGTTCATTAATTGATTGATTTATTGTTTTAATTTACATATGCTCTGTGCTGCTGTTTATTTATATTGTCTGTTTGATATGGCCGTATTTATGCATGATTATTGTTTAGGCATGTTTAACATGTCCGGCTAATCAATTTAGATATCGGTATGTAAAGTAAGCGGAATAAAGGAATCAAAACTGAGTTGGTTTAAATTTATTTTAAAATACAGTCACTCTTTTTCTGGTCTCAATTTACAGAGTTAATACCAAAGTTTTTGTACGAGAGTAAAAGACATAAAGAAGTTAAAATCAATAGAACGACAGTTTGAGCTTTTAACTGGACAGTGTAAATTGAACATTAACTTTAAATCAGGGCGAAAGCAATTTTTAAAGTTAATTAAATTCTAATCATTTTCAAAAATTATTTTTAAAGGTTAAATGTGAGGACGAGAGTTAAGCATTTAAGTTTAATCATATAGTCTAAGTCAACAGAGCGAGAGTTTGAGACGAGGGCGTTTAAACGGTTAGTATTTTCTTAAAAAGAGTTTCTATAGATTCTATTGTTTTCAAAAAGTGATTTTAGATTTAACGAAATAGTGAGAGCGTACGTTAATATAAAGTCATAGTCTGATTCAACAGAGCGAGAGTTTGAGGAAAAGACTTTTAATTAATAGTGTCTACTGAAAAGACTTATTTTAAAACTAAGAAATAGACCAACGAAGATTTGATTCCCTAATTACGACGAACTACATACCGATATCCGTGTTATTTGATATTTAATCCAGATCCAAATTTAGTTTTACTTTTCCCCCTAATCATCAAAGTATCATTCGCCTTAGCTTTACGAAGTAACCCTAGAAAAACGGTATATCGATTCATTAAGTCCCTGTGGGATCGATATCTTTTAAAACTACACGATTAGACTGTGCACTTGCAGTTAATACCCCAATAGACTCATAAAGTCGCGATCAAGTTTTGGCGCCGTTGCCGGGGACTTTTATTTAGTCGATATCGTAACTCTTCTGTTACGCTGTAGAGACTAAGGCAATTTTTATTTTTTTTCCCTTGTTTTTCGTTGATTTGTATGCCACACACTCGCTCACAAGGCGAACCGTATTACTTACGAATCAACGACGTTGAACGATATCTCCGAGTATTACGACGAATTCGGGAGTATCGTGCTACAAACAATCTTCCTCCAATCGAAATTCCTGATCTCAAAAATCTCCTTCCCTCGACGATACCAGAGATGGCAGAACCAGCTCGTGCTCTTTGAGATTACGCTTCTCCATCGCAAGATGAGCCGCATTCGAGTATTGCGCCACCCGCAATCGAAGCAAACAACTTCGAACTTAAACCTTCGCTGTTGCAGGCAGTGCAACAAAACCAATTTTCTGGAAATCCTACCGAGGATCCAAACCTTCATTTATCCGTATTCGTCCAATACGCTGACACTGTTAAAGCTAATGGTGTCACTTCAGAGGCAATTCGACTTCGTCTTTTTCCTTTCTCGTTAAGAGATAAAGCTAGAAGATGGCTTCAGTCTCTTCCTTCCAACTCAGTCACCACATGGAATGAGTTGAAGAAAGTCTTTCTTGCCCGATATTTTCCTCCAAGCAAAATAGCTATGCTGAGAGCCCAGATAAATGGATTTAAGCAAAAAGACAACGAGTCTCTTTTCGAAGCATGGGAAAGATACAAAGACATGATGAAACTTTATCTACACCATGGTTTAGAGGACTGGTTAGTAATTCATACCTTCTACAATGGTCTCTTGTACAACACAAGGTTAACAATAGACGCCGCCGCCGGTGGTGCGCTTATGGATAAACCTTACGTTGACGCTTATCAACTTATCGAGAGCATGGCCCAAAACCATTATCAATGAGGAAGCGACCAAATAATGGTAGAGAAACCTCAAACAAAAGGGGGCATGTACGAGATAAGTAGCCTTGATCATGTTAATGCAAAAGTGGATGCTCTTGCCCAGAAAATTGAAAGTTTAAATGTATCACCTCCAGCCACCGTGGTTGCCGTAACTCACAATTGCGAAGTCTGTGGAATTCAAGGTCACACTCCTATAGATTGTCAACTCCTAACAGGAATCCAAGCAGAGCAGGTGAACTATGCTCAAGGAAATCCTTACTCGCATACCTATAACTCAAACTGGAAGAACCATCCCAATTTTTCATATAAAAGTAACAACGCTTTATACGCACCAGGTCAAGCTCCCAGTCAAGCCCCAACTATACCTCCTAGATATCAAAAGCCGACCCCATCTACACCTAACAATAATGTTCCTAGAAAATCCAATTTGGAAATCATGATGGAGAACTTCATAGCTTCTCAACAGCAAACCAATAAAGAGTTCTTAAACCAGAATGTACACACTAACGAACAGATTAAACAACTAGCAAGTAAAGTGGATGCCCTGGCTACCCATAACAAAATGTTGGAAACACAAATCTCGCAAGTAGCTCAACAACAAGCGCCTACTGCTGCCCCAACTGGTACCTTTCTTGGACAGCCCCAACCTAATCCGAAAGGCCACGCTCATGCAATTATATTACGAAGTGGTATAGAGGTAGAAGGACCGTCTGATCCAAGGATTGAGAACCAAAACTCTAAAAAGTCAACTGAGGAAGAAGGTAGACCTAAGGAAAAGGAAGAGTGTAATAAAGAAACAGTAGAAAACAAAGAACCTTATGTACCTCCGCCGCCTTACAAACCACTTATCCCTTACCCTTAAAGGCTAATTAAATCCAAAGACGCGGGCCAATTTAAAAAATTTGTTGACCTACTGAAACAATTAAACGTCACAATTCCTTTTACAGAAGCTATTACACAGATGCCTTCATATGCTAAGTTCTTAAAAGAAATTTTATCTAATAAAAGGAAACTTGAAGACAGCGAAACCGTTACACTCACTGCTGAGTGTAGCGCAATAATCCAAAATATGCCTCCTAAACTTAAAGATCCTGGTAGTTTCTCTATACCCTTTCATATAGGAAAATTTGTCATAGATAAAGCTTTATGCGATTTAGGAGCCGGTATCAGTGTTATGCCCTTGTCCATATGCAAGAAACTTGAAATGGGAGAATTAAGACCAACTAAAATGTCTGTGCAATTAGCAGATCGTTCCGTTAGATATCCCGTAGGAATTCTTGAAAACGTTCCCGTGCGCATAGGTCAATTCTACATTCCCACCGATTTTATAATTATGGACATAAGAGAAGATGAAGTTACCCCCATTATATTGGGAAGACCCTTCTTAGTAACCGCCGGTGCTATCATAGGCGTAAAACGAGGACGACTCACTTTCGAAGTAGGAGAAGAGAAAATTGAGTTCATTCTTTCCAAATTTTTGAAAGCACTTGCAATAGAAGACACATGTTACTTCATGGATATCATCGATGAATGCATAAAAGAAACAGAATTAGAAAATGACGATTTGTCCGACTATCGTGTAGAGGACAGACTGAACCAATGTTTAGCAATAACATCGGATCCTACACAATGCCTTAAGAAACCAACCCTCGACCTGAAAACACTTCCCAAAAATCTGAGATATGAATTCCTAGACTTAGAACTTGAACGACCAGTGATAGTCAATGCAGACCTAGGAAACCTTGAAACCGAAAAACTCCTACATATCTTAAGAAAATATCCAACCGCACTAGGATACAACATCACCGATCTTAAAGGGATAAGTCATTCTATTTGTATGCACCGCATCATGCTAGAAGAAGACTGTAAAACTTCTAGGGAACATCAGAGGAGACTAAACCCGATCCTGAGTAAGGTAGTGAAGAAGGAAGTAACGAAGTTATTAGAGGCGGGTATCATATATCCTATATCCGATAGCAAATGGGTTAGTCCCGTACACGTAGTACCAAAGAAAAGAGGTATAACAGTGATCGAAAATGAAAAAGGAGAAACTATAACCAAACAAATTGAATTGGGATGGAGAATATGCATTGACTATAGGAAGCTAAACAAAGCAATCCGAAAAGATCATTTTCCTTTACCATTCATAGACCAGATGTTAGAACGACTAGCCAAGCATTCTCATTTCTGCTATCTAGACGGTTACTCAGGCTTCTTTCAAATACCAATTCATCCTGATGACCAAGAAAAGACAACGTTCACATGTCCTTTTGGTACCTTCGCTTATCGACGAATACCGTTTGGCTTGTGCAATGCTCCTGCAACCTTCCAAAGGTGCATGATGGCAATATTCGCCGATTTTCTCGAAAACATCATGGAAGTCTTTATGGATGACTTTTCCGTATGCGGACAAAGTTTCGAAGAATGTCTTGAAAACCTAGAAAGAGTTCTAGAACGATGTGTAAAAGTAAACCTAGTACTTAATTGGGAAAAATGTCACTTTATGGTACAAGAAGGAATTGTTTTAGGACACATCATATCAAATAGAGGAATTGAAGTAGACAAAGCCAAAATAGAAGTAATCGAAAATCTTCAACCTCCGAAAACTGTGAGAGAAATACGAAGCTTCTTAGGACATGCCGGTTTTTACCGACGATTCATTAAAGATTTCTCTAAAATAACTAAACCTTTAACCGGATTATTAATGAAAGACGCTGAATTCATCTTCGACAATAAATGTTTAGAAGCATTTCAAACACTTAAACAAGCATTGATCTCCGCGCCCATAATGCAGACCCCGGATTGGAATGAACCATTCGAAATAATGTGTGACGCAAGTGACTACGCCGTAGGCGCTATTTTAGGACAACGAAAGGATAAAAAACTTCACGTCATATATTATGCGAGTAGAACTCTAGATGAAGCACAAATGAATTACGCCACGACCGAGAAAGAACTTTTAGCGGTAGTATTTGCACTAGATAAATTTCGTTCCTACTTGGTCGGAGCTAAAATAATCGTTTACACTGATCACGCTGCCATTAAGTACCTCTTAACAAAAAAGGACGCTAAACCTAGACTCCTAAGGTGGATCTTGTTGCTACAAGAATTTGATTTGGAAATCAAAGATAAAAAAGGAACTGAAAACGTAGTAGCAGATCACCTTTCTAGACTTGAACACCTGGAACCGGAAAGAACATCGATCAACGATGATTTCTCGTACGATAAACTTATAGCTAATTTGGAAGAAAATAGAGCTGATGAACAGGTAGAGACCACCTTGGCGGTATGCGTTACACCATGGTACGCCGATTTTGTCAATTATTTAGCCGCCGGAGTGGTTCCACTTGATTTATCATACCAACAAAAGAAACGATTCTTCCATGACATAAAACATTATTACTGGGACGACCCTTTACTTTTCAAAAGAGGCCCCGATGGTATTTTCCGTCGCTGTATACCTGAAGAAGAGGTAGAAAGTATAATCCAACATTGTCATTCCGCTCCTTATGGTGGACACGCAAGTACATCCAAAACCTGCTCCAAAATCCTACAAGCCGGTCTTTATTGGCTAAACATATGGAAGGATGTGCATGCCGCTGTCAAGAAATGCGATAGGTGTCAACGCACAGGAAACATATCTAGACGTGACGAGATGCCACAAAAAGGCATTTTGGAAGTAGAAATTTTCGATGTGTGGGGGATAGATTTCATGGGACCTTTTCCACCTTCTTTCGGCAACAAGTACATACTCGTAGCGGTTGACTACGTATTAAAATGGATTGAGGCTATAGCTTCTCCAACAAACGACACACGAGTAGTAATTAAACTCTTTAAGAATATAATCTTTCCAAGATTTGGTGTCCCAAAAATAGTAGTCTGTGACGGTGGATCGCATTTCATATCTAAGATACTCGAAAAATTATTGTTTAAGTATGGTGTAAAACATCGAGTAGCAACACCTTACCATCCCCAAACTAATGGACAAGTGGAAGTGTCTAATAGAGAAATTAAACAGATATTGGAAAAAACTGTCGCTACATCGAGGAAAGACTGGTCATCAAAATTACCCGAAGCTTTATGGGCATACCGAACCGCTTCCAAAACTCCCATAGGAACAACCCCATTTAAGCTTATTTATGGTAAATCTTGCCACCTCCCGGTGGAGTTAGAACATAAGGCCTATTGGGCTATTAAAAATTTAAATTTAAACTATAAGGCCGCCAGTGAAAAGCGAATTCTTGATATAAACGAATTAGAGGAACTTAGACAAGACGCATACGAAAATGCCAGAATCTACAAGGAAAGAACGAAAAAATGGCATGATAAACGCATATCAAGGAAAACTTTCAAACAAGGCGATGTAGTCCTATTGTTTAACTCTATACTTAAGTTATTCCCAGGAAAACTGCGCTCTAGGTGGTCAGGCCCTTTCCAAGTCACTAATGTCTTTCCCAATGGAGCTGTAGAAATTAAAGGAAAATCTATTGAATCATTTATCGTAAACGGGCAGCGTCTAAAACATTATCATTATGATGAAAACAATGAGGACTCGCAAGTCCTGCACTTAGACGTATTGTCTCCAAAATTAATAGATTAATATTTAATAGTTTTATGTCGAGCTTGCGACATTAAACAAAGCGCTTCGTGGGAGACAACCCACCAATTTTTATTTTTCTTTGATTATTCTTTTTGATTTTATTCAGTTTTCATTCTTCATTTTCTTTATTTTATTAAATTTTTATTCTTTTCTTCTTTCGGCATTTGGCCAAATCCTGACTAAATTCTTGTTTTTCTTTTCTTTAGCTAACACTAACCTGATGGGACATATTGATCGCATGGGTATCAAATTCAGAGGGAGAGCTCAGAGACAAAAATTTGAAGAACTAGCTGAGAGAGAGATGCAGCCAAGTTTTTATGCTGATGATTGTGCAATGACTGTTCTTGGGCTAAGAGATAGTGTCCTATATCTGCTGAGTCAAATAGGGTGGGAAACCACTCCTATTTGGAGACAATTTGTTACTTACCGGAGGCTAACTCTAGAATTCCTTAGCTCCCTGATTTATTTACCAAACCATGGAAAAGGAATAAACCGAGGTTTCATTCAATTCAGGATGTTCAATATGGAGTATCAGTATAACATTCAAGAATTTACTAACCTTTTAGGGTTCCCTACTTCTTTTGATACATTCACCATGAGCCAAGAAGACCTTTTTGAATATAGAGAGCTTGAGCATTTTTGGGGAAGTTTGACGGGAAATGACGACCCTGAGGAACATGAGTTTCTTTCTGGAAACATACATAACCCGACTTTTCGTTATTTCCACAAGATCCTAGCACACACTCTTTTTGGGAAGAGATCAAACATTACCACAGTATCACGTGATGAACTCTTCATAATATTTTGTGCTTCCCAGAACCGTCCAGTGAATGGTGCCACTTATATGTTGGCGAGTTTTGACCTCCTTATTCAAGATAACCGTGCACCGATCCAAATAGGAGGATTGATAACTATGATTGCTAATGCTATTGGATTGCGCCAACCCATGCTTGATTTGAACCCTTTTTGTGGTATTGAGCCTATGAATATACTTTTCCTCTTCAACACTATGTTTATAGGAAACCTTGGACCTGAAGAGTTTGAACTATTAATTAATAACCAAGCTTTTTACCTATTCACCATGCCTAGCCCGATGACTAGTGTCCATAACCGAAATAATTGGCTTTACAACCTGGATGGAATACCTTCTCCTGTTAGATCTGTTGAAACCATCCAAGATTATGAGATTCTTGACAACCAGATTCCTTATGCTGAGTCTGATCCACAGACACCAACTGGTTACCATGATGCTGCCTCTCCACATCATCCTATCCCGTCTGCAGAATCGGCAATACCTGATCTTAGGCATCATATGCCCGAAACTGATTATAATACCGTTATTCAAGCCTTGATGTCAGAACAAGATGCCATCAGAGAAGAGTTAACTAAGATGGGACATGAATTTCTGGAATACATGAGTGGAATGACAAATCAATTCCACGAGTTGCTACACCGTGTCAATTCCTTTGCTCCTCCGACGAGATATTCTACAAGTGGCTAGAAGAATTGGAGTTAACTAGTTTTAGTTTTAGGAAATTTATAGTTTCGTTTAACATTACTTTTAATCTTAGGATTTATTTTTCGCATGTTTTATTTTATTTTCAAATATTACATTATGTTTATTTTTATGAAGCTATTGGCATTATTGGTTAAATTAATTTTTATTTTGATTTATGCACTATCTAAAATTACCAATAATAATATTTACTGTATGCTACTACTTACATGGCCTATTAGAAAATATGTATATACACTATGATGTAGTAGAATAGCATTCATGGCAATTCAAAAATATAACAATAGCAAATATAATAAACAAAACTAAAAAAAAAAAATAATAATAATTTTTTTTTAAAGCACCAGCATGATGTCACGAGCGTAGTGACCGTTGCATGCCCACCAGCGTGACGAGCGTCACACAAGCTGTCACGGTCGCCACGCAACCCATGACGCCTGTAACACACTCTGTCACGAGCGTCACAGCGTGTTTCCTCGTAAACGTTGTTGACCGTTAAGGTCATGACCGTTACTCCATCTCCCCATTCATCTCACCTCTTTACTCCATTCCACTCACATTCCACTCACATTCATCCACATTTATTTTTCTCTCACCCACTCCTCTTCCCAATTCCAAAACTTTTCCTATAAATACCTACAATCCATTTCTCCCTACACCACATCATTCCAACAAACCATTCTTTACAAATATATTTCATTCTCTTTTCCTTCTTTCCACCTACCTATCAAAATGGCGGAGAACCAACATCAAGAAGTGCAATTCGGAAATATTATTTTCCGACCTGAAGATGATAACTATCAACGGGAGCAGTTCGTTCGGTTCCAACAACGCGGTGTCATATCTACCAGGTACCCAGATTTAAATTGCTTACAAGAATTAGGATTACTTCAAGGTGTGCAATGGCTACTTAGGCTTTCTGATTTAACCTTTCTTTGCACACAAAATCACCCTACTTACCCATCACTCACCTTGGAGTTTTTAAGTTCTTATTCCTACACCACTCCACCCGATGAGAACGAATACTTAACCGGTACCGCAAATTTCCACATGTTCAACACTGAGTACTCACTATCTCAGGACTAGTTGAGTGCCATGCTACACTTTCCTGTAGGAGACCAAGTCCACCCAAGAATCCCTCCAAACTCAGAGTGGAACACGAACGCATTCGACCTCTTTGGAAAAATATCCGGTGTGGAAACCACTAATTGGGATGCACTACTTGCTTCGCACATACACAACCCCACCATCCGGTATTTTATCCGTATTCTGCTGTAACACCCCAAAATTTGCCCTCCTTATTCATGCATTCATTTAGCATTTCATATTGCATTTCATCATGTCAATCAGAATTAGATCCAAGAAACTTTATTTAAAAAAAAAAAAAACGAAAAAAAAATAATAAAAAAAAATAATAGAAAAAATTGGACTTGGACCTCTCTCATTTGAGCCCACAAAGCCATGAAAATCAGGTTATAAAAGAGGGAGATCAAACAGAAGAAGGAAGAGAAGCAAAATACTCTGAGGTTTCCTTGAAACAAAACCCTGGACAAAACCTGGAGAGAAACCTGACAGAGAACTCAGAGCAACCCCCAAGCAGCTCTGAAAAATTCAATCTGACTCACACACTTTCATCTCACGCAAACCCTAACATTGCCTTGCAAACCCAGCCGTGCCATTTGATTTCAACCAATCTCTCCAATCAGGTTTGCCCTTATTCCCATTACCTTTATGCTCTTAATTTGGATCATCTGAATGTATGAGGTATGATGGATGAATTTCATTAGGTTTTTCACCCATAGGTTTAATATGTATGTAAATGTATAAACAATGCCTTGAATGTTTAACCGTTTAATTTTTGAGTGTATGCCACAGGGTTTGAGGTTTCTGAAACCATACTGTTATCCATGAAAAAAATGCTTATCGTGTTTCACTAACCCTTTTGTTGAGCTTTTGTGAGGGTTCACATACTTTTGCAGGGATACCCTGGAGGTTCATTCCGATTACCTGTACTGACTCACCTTTCTTTGATGGCATTAGCTTGGGAGATCCCTGGGTTTCTTACTCCTTTAATTGCTGTTGCTTTGGATCTTTATCCGTGTGGTACTTTTACCTCTTTTCCGCATTTTATCGCTTTCTTAGATGGAAGACCTCGATAGGAGGCATTTGTTTTCTTTTGTTTATTTACTTCTGAGCCCCTTGTTGGCACATTTACTTTATACATGTTTGTTTTGTATGTGTTCGTATCCCTGCAGGTAGCGTGGTTCCTTCGTCAAGGACTGCCTTTTTGCCCTTGAGCATCCCAAACCCTAAAACCCAAAGCAACACGTTAACTCCTTCTACTACAGGCGAGTAAGTCTCCAAAGGTCGAGCATCCGGTAGATTGCGTAGTGACGTCGTTCGTCCAAAACCCAATCCATAACCCCATAGTTAGCCGAACTACGGCTTGCTCTGATTCTCATTCCAGATGAGATACGTAGGCATAAGACGCGATGTCTTAGCGAGCACACATCCCCCCAACCCATAGGTCAGCCGAGCTACGAAGACTCTGATTCTCATATTCAGATGAGATACGTATGCAGTGGATGCGACATCCGCGCGAGTCATTTTTATTTAACCCCCTTTTTTTAGTAAATAACACATTAGATAAACCCACACCCTTTAGACAAGAATTACAAAAGTGGATCCCGTAGAGTACTACGGATGCGTAGGGGTGCTAATACCTTCCCTTCGCATAACCGACTCCCGAACCCAAGATTTGGTTGCGAGATCCCGTCTTGTCCTTTCCTTTTTCAGGTTTACTTCGAGCGTTTCCTTTCCCTCCTTTGGGATGAATAATGCACGGTGGCGACTCTTCTGTCATTTTCTTTCGCCGGTTGTTTTTTCGCGCACTGTATTTTTCAGGTTGCTACAGCTGGAGACTCTGCTAGGGACACTAAGAAGTTGACCTCTTGCTGGTCCATCTTCCCTAAGCGAGTCCCTCCTAGCTTGTGTGATTTCTTGTTTATTGGGTGTTCATGCTTTTGTACCTTTATTTGCTTACCTGCTTGCATGCATCTGTTGTATCTGTTGGATCTGTTTGTTTGTTTGTTGGGATGGGGTGTTCTATGAGAGATAAGCCCATTACCCAGGCTTGAGTGTACACACAGGTTTTAGAATGGATAATCATGAGGCTTGCGTGGTGTGTTGCTACGTTAAGTCGTTCGTGAAGAACCACACCCAGACGAGGTTTCTTTTGGATATATTATGTCTTACGGGTGTTCCGTAACGGCAGGATGTTCCTCTAGAAATCGTCGACTCTGGTGACCATTTCCTGAGAACTCAGTCGAGGCCTCTCCTCCGAGACGTGATTATGTTAGCTCTGGTGGGCGCATTCTCGCTGCTCAATCCGAGGATCCCGGGACTGGGAACTTGCTATTAGGATGTCCTGTTGAGGGGAGTCAATGGAGGTCTTTTGTCCCGTAATAATACCAAACCTTCAGTGGTAAACGTATTATTCACGGCTGAAGGGCTGAAGCTGACGTACTTCTGTTCTTAGAACCTACCAGTGAGGGGCGGGCTAAATTCAGGAAACCTTAACCTCCAACCAATCTGGTTTTCTGGAGCAGAGTTTTGGTCTTGTATTATATTCCTCAGTGAATTTCTCTCCAGGCAGTGCAACCTGACAGATGTTCAAGCGGATCCATCAATTCTGATTGACATGCCTTTGCATTGCATAACATCATCTGCATATTTGCATCCAACATCTCATGCTTATTCATTTGCAGGGTATTCCCTTTCAAAACGGGGGTGCCTTAAAACTGAACAAGCAGTGCATCACATACCATGCATATTAACCCTTGTCTGTTTTGCAGGTGTCATCGCAGTGTCTAATGTTTGTTCCCTGTATCAGGCAATTATTGGTCCCAAGCGAGTCCACAGGTACCCGACAAAGGAAAATCGTCCACAGCTAGCGATGGACCAAGTACAGAAAGAGCTGGCTGATATGCGTGAAAGGATGGATCAGTTCATGACATTGATGACTGGTATGGCAGAAGGCCAGGAAAAGCTGAGGGAATTGATTGAGCAACCGAGACCCGATCCGGAGGTGGAGATACCAAATGCTAAGGGAAACCCTGGTAACCCTGATAACCTTGTGAACACTGGTAACGCGGGTAACACAAATGCTGATGGAAACCCGGGTAATGTTGGCAACACAGGGAATGTTGGAAATGGTATTGGCGGAAGGTACAATGTGAATCAAGGAATTCGGATTAACGAGCGCCCCGTTACTGAAGATTATCAGTATGATCAATTTTCTTTGCACGACGAGGCCCTCGAGACCACTCGCCGTATGGATGAGCTTGCTGAGAAGCTCAAATCTTTGGAGTCTCAAAATTCCTTAGGCTTTGATGTCACAAATCTTGGTCTGGTTCAGGGAGTAAGGATTCCTCACAAGTTCAAACCCCCTACTTTTGAGAAATACAACGGGGCTTCTTACCCATGCACTCATCTCCAATCTTATCTGGGAAGGTTGGGAGCTTACACGGAAGATGAAAAGTTGTGGATGTACTATTTTGAAGACAACCTAACTGGAGCTTCTCGTGAATGGTATTCTCATTTGTCTCGTACTACCATCAAGAGCTGGAAAGACTTGACAGAGGCTTTTGTCAAGCAATATCAATACAACTTGGACATGGCTCCAAATTGGACCTTGTTGCAAGGTATGTCTCAGACTGCCAAGGAAACCTTTAGAGAGTATGCTCAGCGTTGGAGACAGATTGCTGCGTCCGTCCAACCCCCTATGTCTGAAAGGGAGATGGCGGACATGTTCATGAACACTCTTCAAGGCAATTATATTAAGAGATTGGATGCTTGCCCGTCAATCAGCTTTGCAGAGATAGTAATTGCTGGAGAAAGAATCGAGAGTCTGTTGAAGATGGGCCAAATTCAAGACAATAGTGCTTCCAACTCATCAGGTCCCAAGAGACCGTTTGCTGGTAACGGTCAGCGAAGAAAAGAAGGCGAGGCAAGCGTTGTGTATGCCGGCAGAGGCAGGGGTAGAGGACGCCCTAATTATTATCAAGATCAAGTGGCTGCAATCACTATTCCAACACCTGTTCCTCAACCGCAATATCATCCGCAACAACAACCCAGGTACAACAATCAACAACAAGGAGGTAATCCGGGTCAGCAGAGACACTATCAACAACGTCCAAGGCAGACGGACCGGGTCATCGAGCCAATCCCAATGCCTTATTCAGTATTACTTCCCAAGCTGATTGACATGAATCTGGTTACGTTGAGAACTCTGGCCCCACCAATCGATCCCAATAATTTGCCTAGAGGTTATGATGTCAACGCCAGATGTGCTTTTCACTCCAACGCACCTGGCCATACTACAGATAATTGCAAGGCTCTCTAGTTAAAGGTACAAGATTTGAGAGATGCCCAGGCTATCAATTTTGCTCCGGTGCCTAATGTTATCCAGAACTCGATGCCGGCTCACGGCGGGCAGAGGATTAATGCTGTTGATAGTGGGGAAACTTTGAATTTGGTTTCTGATGTGACTAAGGTGAAGACTTCGCTATCGGTGGTTAAAGACCGACTCCTGAAAGGACAGATTTTCCCGGGCTGTGGGGAAGAGTGCAGAAATTGTCAAGCTGCCGAAAACGGATGTGACAGTTTGAGAAGGGGTATTCAGCAACTGATAGATGAAGGTTGTCTTCAGTTCGATCAGGCCCGTCCAGTGAAGAATGATGTATCGACGGTGACGTTTTATTTCACTCCTGAAGAAATATATGTTCCCGAGAGACTCGCTCCGACAACAATATATTTCCCAGAAAGTACAGAACCAGCAGCGGTGAACATCGAAAGTTCAGCACCAGTTGCAATTTATTCTGACAGCCCTCAACCGACTTTGGTTGGTCTGATCACCATCACAATACCATGACCCATTCCGTATGAGAAAGACAGTGCTATCCCGTGGCACTATGGGACTGATATCTACTGACAGGGGCAGAAAGTTAACGAAGAAGACATTGACATTGGTAGCTCCGCTGTAGACAATGTTGGAGGGGTTGGTGGCTTCACTCACAGTGGACGCCTATTTGCACCATCAACATTACGCGCGAATACTGAAGCCGAGGCACCTGCCAAGGCTAAAGGGAAACAGATGGCTGCCGAAGAGGTTACTACTGAGGAAGATCCTCCTAAGACCGCATTCGAGAAGGAAGTGGATGAGTTTATGAGGATTATCAAGAAAAGTGACTACAAGGTAGTCGACCAGCTAAATCAGACACCCTCAAAGATCTCCATTCTCTCACTATTGCTGTGCTCTGAGGCGCACAAAGCAGCCTTGTTGAAAGTACTGAATATGGCCTATGTTCCACCGGAGATAACTGTTAACCAACTGGAGTCGGTAGTTTCCAATGTAAACGCTAGCCGGGGGCTAGGTTTCACCGATAATGACCTAACATCTGAGGGCAGGAATCACAATAAAGCCTTGCATATCACAATGGAGTGCAAAGGGGTGGTGCTTTCCCATGTTTTGGTTGATAAAAGCTCTTCTCTGAATGTTCTTCCAAAGAAAGCCTTAATGAAGTTGGATTGCGATGACACCATCCTGAGGCCAAGTAACTTAGTTGTGAGGGCTTTTGATGGCTCTAAGAGAGCTGTCTTTGGCGAAGTTGAGTTGCCAGTTAAGATTGGACCGCAGGTGTTCAAGAGCACCTTTTATGTGATGGATATCCAGCCTGCCTATAGCTGTCTGCTAGGTCGGCCTTGGATTCATGTTGCCGGTGCTGTTACTTCTACCCTCCACCAGAAGCTCAAATATGAACTAGAAGGTCAGGTCGTCACTGTCTGTGGTGAAGAGGATATTTTTGTTAGCCACCTGTCTACATTTAAGTATGTAGAGATGGACGGCGAGATGCACGAGATGCTGTGTCAGGGCTTCGAAGCCATAAACATCAATGAGGTCGCGCCCGAAGCTGTCTTTTCACCTGAGTTTGAGAAGGTCGAGACTTCTATCTCTTCATACAAGCAAGCTGTCGAAGTGGTTAAAGCTGGTAATGCCCAAGGCTGGGGCAAATTTGTGGAGCCAGTCATCAAAGAAGACAAGTTTGGATTGGGGTATGCTCCGGGATCTCAGAAGAATGAAACCGGTACTCTCTCCAGCGGGGGTTTGGTTTCTCCCCACATCGTCAATGCTGCAGATGAAGACAAGGCTGACAGCGACTGTGACTTAGATAGCTGGATTCGCCCGTGTGTCCCGGGAGAAAAGCTCGACAATTGGTCGTATGAAAAAACCGTCCGGGTTACTCTACTGAAAGAGTGATTTTTATTGTTTTCCTTTATTACATGCATAATAAAGTCTTACACTTTGCCCAAGGTGTAACGGCTCATTTGTAGGGCCATCCATTTAGTTACATTTCGTAATTATTTTTATCATCAATAAAGGACGGCTTTTGCAAACAATTTTGTGTTCTCTTTCTTTCAGTTTTTTCTACTTTTACAAAAAAATGGCAATGTTTCTTTTTTCGTTTTTTCTTTCTTTCCAAAAAAAAATCTCTCATTCTAAGGTAAAGCATGATCCTCCATCATGCAGAGCGGACCACCCGGATCTCACTACTAACGACACTGCTATGGCCAAGTATGACTTCGACAATCCTATCTATTAAGCCGAAGAAGGGGTTGAGGAAGATTGTGAATTGCCTGAAGGGTTAGCCAGATTGTTGAAACAGGAGGACCGAGCTATTACACCTTATCAGGAGGTGATTGAGACCGTCAACATCGGTACCGCAGACGACAAGAAAGAGATCAAGATCGGGGCAAGTCTACAGGCCGAGAGGAAAAACCGTTGATCATGTACTTGACTGTGTTAGAAAGGTCAATGGGTTGTGTGCTCGGTTAGCATGACGAGTCAGGTCGAAAAGAGCATGCAATATACTACCTTAGCAAAAGTTTACCGACTGTGAACAAAGATACTCATTGCTCGAGAAAACTTGCCGCGCTTTGGCATGGGCTGCTCGCCGGCTAAGACAGTATATGTTGACTCACACGACTCTATTGATATCAAAAATGGATCCAGTCAAGTATATTTTTGAAAAGCCAGCACTTACCGGAAAGGTTACTAGGTGACAAATGATACTGACAGAGTATGACATCCAATACACTTGACAAAAAGCCATCAAGGGAAGTGTCTTGTCAGACTATCTTGCAGAGCAACCGATTGATGATTACCAACCTATGAGGTTTGACTTTCCTGATGAGGACATCATGTTTCTCAAATCGAAAGATTGAGAGGAACCACTCCCGGAGGAGGGGCCTGACCTTGAATCCAAATGGGTTATGATGTTTGATGGGGCGGTCCACGTCAATGGTCGCGGAGTTGGTGTGGTGTTGATCACACCGAAAGGGGGTTCATATGCCATTTGGTGCCAGAATAACTTTTCCCTGCACCAACAATGAAGCCGAATACGAAGCTTGTATCCTAAGACTTGAGGAAGCCGTCAATATACAGATTAAAACCCTGGATGTATACGGGGATTCAGCTTTGGTCATCAATCAAACCAACGGGAAATGGTATACACCTCAGCCTCATCTGGCTCCTTACAGAGACTACACGAGAAGATTGTTGACTTTCTTTTGAAGAAAACCAATTTGCTGATGCTTTGCTTACCTTGTCTTCGATGATTAAGGTGCTATGCTGGAACTACGTACCCAGAATTGACGTATCTCGGTCAGAGACGAATGAAGAAAGCATTTGGTCAGAAAGTGCGCCCTCGGGGGTATCAAGTCAGTGAATTGGTACTCAAAAGATTTCTTCCTCCCAACACAGATCGCAGGGGCATATGGACACCGAACTATGAGGGTCCGTACGTGGTTAAAAGGATTTTCTATGGCGGAGCTTTGATGCTAACAACCATGGATGGCGAAGGATTCCCGTCCCCTATTAACTCAGACGCAGTTAAAAAAATACTTCGCATAAAATAGACCCGCTGGACGATAAAAAGAATAGTCCAGGCAAAAAAAAGGGCATCCCGACGAACCAAAAAAAAAGAATAAAGAGGTTCGGGAAAAAATTAGGGATATAAAAAAGGAGTACACCCGGTGAGTCGAAAACCCAAAAGGGCGGCTCAGGCAAAAATGGGTATCCCGGTGGATTGAAAACCCGAAAAGGGGGCGATCCAGGCAAAAGTTAGGGAATAAGCGAATGACCGTGATCTGAGCTCATCAGTGTCATATCACCGTTTCATTCAATCCGGCAATCTTCGAAGGTTAAAGATCGACTAATCATCCACTTCAGAAAGCAAGATGAGCAGAGCGTCTTGAGGACATACGAGCCATAGCAGAGTCGAAACTCGGTGGGACCCCGTATCCCCATTGCCATTAGGATAGTTCTCTTTTTATAGCGATCACCTCTTTTTAGGGATCAGCTTCCTGATACCCTCGCCTATTCCTGGCACAAATTTTCTCCCCAGTAAGAGTCGAATAATTCAGTTAAAGAGCCTCTTTATTTTTCATTTATCAGTTTGTTTGCAAAAATGTCCGAATTTTTGATAAAACATATTGCATATGAACATAATGGTGGCTTTTGCAGATGATTTGCACAAGAAAACATTTAAAATTGCTTTGAATGTGCTTAATCCCGGACGGTGAATTCAAACCGAGTAATTCCCCCGAGGCATACGTGTATTTTTGGTTGTAGGTCACATGAACCGGATGCCAAGTCATGAATCCTCATCCCCAAGCGGTTGACAAAGTCTCTCCTCAGCAGAGCATGTTCCCCAACAGAGTTGATAGTATCCAGCCTATATATCCCCAGCGGAGTTGACAGTGTCAGACTGTATCTTCCTAGCAATAGCGGAGTGGTTGCATAACCAACAAATGAGAGGGTGGTGTTCCCAGTGTTCATCTCATTCCCCAGCAGATTATTTTTAACAGATTTGTTAATCCCCAGCTTGAGGGCGATTAGCAAGTTCATATCCCCAGCAAAGGTCGTTTCCTACGACATTTCCCCAGGAAGTGTTTTCCCCACAGACTCTCCTCACAGAGCCTCGCCGAACAAAGTTTCCATAGTTGATACTCCCCCCGCAAGGTCAACTTTTCAAGCAGCCAATTTATTTTTGGTGGCTCATTGGTCCCGGCAGACGGATCATTCCCCACAGAGCATTCAAGGATTGATACAGCGATCTGTTCCCTATCGGAGTTTGCTTCCCCAAGCAGATTTCTTTTTACACCATGCATCATATTTGCATTTGCATGCATATCATATCAAGCATACACATAAGCTGATAAACAGGTTCTTCCAAGCAGACTGAAGAATTACTTTACAACCAAGGTCATGAGATCCAGCCAGAGGATCAAGCGTGAGTGATCCAGCCTGAGGGTCGTTTTGAAGATTCAGCCTAAGAATCGTTTTCTAGTGATCCAGCCTGAGGGTCATTTCGAAGATTTAGCCTGAGAATCGTTTTCCAGTGATCCATCCTGAGGGTCATTTCGAAGATTCAGCCTGAGAATCGTTTTCCAGTGATCCGACCTGAGGTTCATTTTGAAGATTCAGCCTGAGAATCGTGTTCCAGTGATCCAGCCTGAGGGTCATTTCGAAGATTCAGCCTGAGAATCGTTTTCCAGTGATCCAGCCTGAGGGTCATTTCAAAGATTCAGCCTGAGAATCGTTTTCCAGTGATCCAGCCTGAGGGTCATTTCGAAGATTCAGCCTGAGAATCGTTTTCCAGTGATTCGGCCTAAGGTTCATTTTGAAGATTCAGCCTGAGAATCGTGTTCCAGTGATCTAGCCTGAGGGTCATTTCGAAGATTCAGCCTGAGAATCGTGTTCCAGTAAGCCAGCCTAAGGCTCAATTTGAAGATTCCCCAGTGAAGTCGCCTACAAGCTTTATTTCCCCAGCAAGCCCAAGTCTAATTGAGGAGTCGTTACAACATGTTCTAGCCCGAAGAATATGTACGAAGCCCAAAAGTGGAATATTCTTGAAGCTGCATATCTAATATGAAGGTTGGGTGTAGATTTCAAAAGAGGGTCAACCAGCGCATGCCTCAGATGCGGGATCCTAATGATGGGAATTTATCATCAAAACAATCCAGATCTAGCCAGAAGATCGAAGTAGATTCAGGCAGAGAATCAAAAGAAAGAAGATCTAGCCAGAAGATCGAAAATCGCAACAATTCAGATCTAGCCAGAAGATCGAAGTAAATTCAGCCAGAGAATCAAAGGAAATAGATTTAGCCAGAGAATCGAAATGAAGGAGATCTAGCCAGAAGATCGAAGAAGATCTAGCCAGAAGATCAAAATCGTATCCAGCCGGAGGATCAAAATTAATATCCAACCAGAGGACTAAATTGAAAATCGTATCCAGCCAGAGGATCGAAACTCCAGATTAAGCCAGAAGACTGATTCAGATCCAGCCAGAGGATCGGAAGAAAAATAAACAGCGCGGTGTATTTCCACGTTTTTGTGGTGTTCTCGGAGCGCAAATTTTCGGTCTGTCTTTGGTATTCAATCACAGCTCACCCCGTTGTCTGATAAGCTGTTCGCTTTCATCCTACTCGGGTTAGCTGATGATTGAATAGGGGCAGCTGTTACACCCTAAAATTTTCCCTCCTCATTCATGCATTCATTTAGCATTTCATATTGCATTTCATCATGTCAATCAGAATTAGATCCAAGAAACTTTATTTAAAAAAAAAAAAAAGAAAAATAAATAAATAAATAAATAAAAATAATAAATAAAATATAATAGAAAAAACTTGGACTTGGACCTGTCTCATTTGAGCCCACAAAGCCATGAAAATCAGGTTATAAAAGAGGGAGATCAGACAGAAGAAGGAAGAGAAGCAAAATACTCTGAGGTTTCCTTGAAACAAAACCCTGGACAAAACCTGGAGAGAAACCTGACAGAGAACTCAGAGCAACCCCCAGGCAGCTCTGAAAAATTCATTCTGACTCACACACTTTCATCTCACGCAAACCCTAAGATTGCCTTGCAAACCCAGCCGTGCCATTTGATTTCAACCGATCTCTCCAATCAGGTTTGCCCTTATTCCCATTACCTTTATGCTCTTAATTTGGATCATCTGAATGTATGAGGTATGATGGATGAATTTCATTAGGTTTTTCGCCCATGGGTTTAATATGTATGTGAATGTATAAACAATGCCTTGAATGTTTAACCGTTTAATTTTTGAGTGTATGCCACAGGGTTTGAGGTTTCTGAAACCATACTGTTATCCATGAAAAAAATGCTTATCGTGTTTCACTAACCCTTTTGTTGAGCTTTTGTGAGGGTTCACATACTTTTGCAGGGATACCCTGGAGGTTCATTCCGATTACCTGTACTGACTCACCTTTCTTTGATGGCATTAGCTTGGGAGATCCCTGGGTTTCTTACTCCTTTAATTGCTGTTGCTTTGGATCTTTATCCGTGTGGTACTTTTACCTCTTTTCCGCATTTTATCGCTTTCTTAGCTGGAAGACCTCGATAGGAGGCATTTGTTTTCTTTTGTTTATTTACTTCTGAGCCCCTTGTTGGCACATTTACTTTATACATGTTTGTTTTGTATGTGTTCGTATCCTTGCAGATAGCGTGGTTCCTTCGTCAAGGACTGCCTTTTTGCCCTTGAGCATCCCAAACCCTAAAACCCAAAGCAACACGTTAACTTCTTCTACTACAGGCGAGTAAGTCTCCAAAGGTCGAGCATCCGGTAGATTGCGTAGTGGCGTCGTTCGTCCAAAACCCAATCCATAACCCCATAGTTAGCCGAACTACGGCTTGCTCTGATTCTCATTCCAGATGAGATACGTAGGCATAAGACGCGATGTCTTAGCGAGCACACATCCCTCCAACCCATAGGTCAGCCGAGCTACGAAGACTCTGATTCTCATATTCAGATGAGATACGTATGCAGTGGATGCGACATCCGCGCGAGTCATTTTCATTTAACCCCCTTTTTTTAGTAAATAACATATTAGATAAACCCACACCCTTTAGACAAGAATTATAAAAGTGGATCCCGTAGAGTACTACGGATGCGTAGGGGTGCTAATACCTTCCCTTCGCATAACCGACTCCCGAACCCAAGATTTGGTTGCGAGACCCCGTCTTGTCCTTTCCTTTTTCAGGTTTACTTCCAGCATTTCCTTTCCCTCCTTTGGGATGAATAACGCACGGTGGCGACTCTTCTGTCATTTTCTTTCGCCGGTTGTTTTTTCGCGCACTGTATTTTTCAGGTTGCTACATCTGCAAAACACCATTTTTGGAAGACCCAACAACAGCAAAGTCAACGCGAAAGAATTATTCTTCCTCCACTGCATCTTTTCAGTCGACAAAAAGGTAAACGCCGCCTCTTTCTTACTTCACCATATTCGTACCCTTTGTGCTCGAGGTCGTCAACCTTTTGTGATTGGAGGATTAATAACCACCATCGCACTTGGCTTAAATCTAGGGGACCGACTTCAGAATTTGCAATCTCTGCCACCCCTATTTATGGATATAAGCTATTGTCGCTCCAGCCTCTTAATCAAAAATAGGGTAGGCGGGAAGTATTATCTTATGGTGAATAACCAAGAGGTCCCAAGCGTTGTTTTGCCTAACATTGCCCTCATCGATGTCGCCAACCCCAACCGATTCATCTACGATCTGAATGCTCCCGAACCTACCGAGCCTACACAAGCAAACCCGCCCCAGACGAGTTTGATGAAATGGAGCAAGGTGATCAAGGTCCTGAACAACATTCGGCCCCACATAATCCTTCCGATAATGTGGCTGGTCCATCCTCCCGATGTCATCGAAGAAGAAGGCCTGCAACAAATGATGACATCATGGATGCTATTGAACATCAAGCCCAACGACTTGATGCCATGCATGCGCAGAATAACAAAGTAATGCAACTGATATGCCAGATGCAACAACAACAAGAAGAGAGGAATGCAATAACCGACCAGCGGTTCACTGACTTGCTTAATAGGTTTGATGACTTGGAAGTACGTCAACAATCACCGGGTCCGAGAACAAGAGGACGCAGGCAGAATTGAGTTTGGGTTCCTTTTTTTTTCTTTTTCTTTCGTTTTTTTGAAACATTGGGGACAATGTTTCATTTAAGTGTAGGGGGGAAAACTTTGTTTCAGTTATATTTATTTTCCTTTCAATATTTCCCTTTCAAGTATGTTATTTCCCTTTCATATATATATAAAAAAAATATTTTAAGTCAAGTCCCTAGTGTGAATTTTTTTTATTATCTATTCCCCTCAATTTTCTTGAGCCATAACAAAATTCAACACACTCAATAAGTATAAAGGATGCTTATTTTATAAAACTTGAGTGAAATTAAGACAAAATTATTACCGCCCCAACGCTCTAAAAACCTCAACATGTTAGATCAGGATAAGTACCTATTATACCAATTCCTCGAACTTTTAGTTTTATAGTAACCTCGAGTAGTTTATACGAGAAGTCAGCACCATCTTAATAGCAAACTACGTGGAGAGCCGATGAATATAAGTGAATGATTCCCAAAACAACATATTAAAAACCAAGGAAATGCACTAATTAAGTTAGGTGATCCTTACCCGATCATTTAATCCAAAGGTTGCGGACCCTACAAAACATGGTATGAACGATCCATTATGAGTTGGTTCAGCGGTTTCTGGTGCTGAACTTGGTAGGGCGGACTACGGCCCGATCCCCTGCAATTTGCAATGGACCAAATAAGGAAGTTATCCAACTTATGTACCAGAACTTCTAGCTAAAAGGGGATCAGAATCGCTAACCGGTTACTCCACTATGTGCGCGAAAAGATAAAGGGCTTAATGTGATTTCGCTAGAATGAAAACGGGTGAAATAAGAGTAAAAGAACTAGGCTAGCTATAATAGCATGACTCGAACTGGTTTGCATAAGGTGGGGTTATCTAGTGTTGTTACAGTAATTTTTGATGTTAAGATTAAGCTAAGGTTATTTCTAAACGAGATTTACTTGCAACCTAGTACGAATTGATGTATGTTTGGAAATTTCATCTGGCTAATATTTTAAGTCGATTTCTACATTGTATCTTGCTTGAGGACAAGTAAAAGTCTAAGTGTGGGGGAGTTTGATGACATGAAACTATATCACATTTTTGGACTTGATTTAATTAAATTATAGTGTTATTTGATTCGATTTATTTTATATTATTCGATATTACTTGGTACTCTATTATTATTTATTTCAGGTAACATTATTTGAAGCATGTGTGAAAAGGAAAGAAAAGGGGTGCAAAAAGAGGATTCTGTAGGAAAGCATCTCACTAAAGCCCAGCCCACGCCAACTACAAGGAAAATGGTTGTGACGACCGCCACACTCACGTGACGAGCGTCACGCCCCTCTACTTAGTGTTACGACCGTAACACATGGTGTGACGGACGTCACACACCCCACTCCTATTTTTTTGGCATTGACGTGCGTAACAGAAGGCGGTTCTCTCCTATTTTTCCTCTTGACTCGTTGACGCTTTAGAAACCCTACTGAAGATACTTTTGAGGAAACGGTTACTTTATGGATGAATATAAGTAGACCTCAAAGGATCCAATTGAGAGATCTCTACACCGTGCAATATTTTTCCTGCTTTCTAATTTCCAGCATTCTATTTTCTTAGCATTTTATTTTCTTTTCTTTGCTAGCTTAATTTACTAAGCATTCAATTTATTTTATCACAATAGTTTCTACACCGGAAACTATTGTGTAATTTTCACTGGATCTAACCTTACGTCAGATCATAGTATTTTTATTTCCTTGTTTTTATTTACCTGTCTGATCAAGAATTGTGAAGAACAAATCCAACCGACTTGTGGTGGAGTGTTCGAGCATCGAAGCTAGGAACAAAACCAAGATTTCTTGTAATTTTCCAGGTTCATTAATTGATTGATTTATTGTTTTAATTTACATATGCTCTGTGCTGCTGTTTATTTATATTGTCTGTTTGATATGGCCGTATTTATGCATGATTATTGTTTAGGCATGTTTAGCATGTCCGGCTAATCAATTTAGATATCGGTATGTAAAGTAAGCGGAATAAAGGAATCAAAACTGAGTTGGTTTAAATTTATTTTAAAATACAGTCACTCTTTTTCTGGTCTCAATTTACAGAGTTAATACCAAAGTTTTTATACGAGAGTAAAAGACATAAAGAAGTTAAAATCAATAGAACGAAGGTTTGAGCTTTTAACTGGACAATGTAAATTGAACATTAACTTTAAATCAGGGCGAAAGCAATTTTTAAAGTTAATTAAATTCTAATCATTTTCAAAAATTATTTTTAAAGGTTAAATGTGAGGACGAGAGTTAAGCATTTAAGTTTAATCATATAGTCTAAGTCAACAGAGTGAGAGTTTGAGACGAGGGCGTTTAAACGGTTAGTATTTTCTTAAAAAGAGTTTCTATAGATTCTATTATTTTCAAAAAGTGATTTTAGATTTAATGAAATAGTGAGAGCGTACGTTAATATAAAGTCATAGTCTGATTCAACAGAGCGAGAGTTTGAGGAAAAGACTTTTAATTAATAGTGTCTACTGAAAAGACTTATTTTAAAACTAAGAAATAGACCAACGAAGATTTGATTCCCTAATTACGACGAACTACATACCGATATCCGTGTTATTTGATATTTAATCCAGATCCAAATTTAGTTTTACTTTTCCCCCTAATCATCAAAGTATCATCCGCCTTAGCTTTACGAAGTAACCCTAGAAAAACGGTATATCGATTCATTAAGTCCCTGTGGGATCGATATCTTTTAAAACTACGCGATTAGACTGTGCACTTGCAGTTAATACCCCAATAGACTCATAAAGTCGCGATCAGCATACCTATCCTAGACCAGTTTCCGTTCAGTGGCTTGGAGAGAGTTCCTTCTTCTCAAGAGATTGCTGATCTGTTACGTATAGATGAATCTACTATTGGTGCTCATATGACTACCAAAGGGGGAATTCAAGGTCTCCCGTCTGATTTCCTCATTGATCAAGCTACTATGTTTGGGAAGGCCATGAGTGAGGACACCTTTGAGGCCATATTTGTTTTTCTCATCTATGGGCTAGTGTTATTCCCCAACATCAACAAGTTTGTGGATGTGAACGCTATTAGGATTTTCTCTACTCTTAATCCCGTTCCTACTCTATTGGGTGACACTTATTTTTCTTTGCATATGAGGAATGCAAAGGGCGGTGGTACCATTGTGTGTTGTTTGCCTCTGTTGTACAAGTGGTTTATTTCGCACTTGCCGCAGACGGTCGCCTTCAAGGAGAACAAAGGATATCTACGGTGGTCCACGAGACTTATGTCTCTCACTAATGATGATATCTTTTGGTACAACCATGTATATGATGGTGTGCATATTATCGACTCTTGTGGTGAATTCTCCAATGTACCTCTTCTTGGTACATGCGGTGGAATTAACTACAACCTTATTTTGGCACGTCATCAGCTTGGGTTCCTCCTAAAGGATAAATCCAATAACATTCTGTTAGAGGGTGTGTTCTTTCAGGAGGGTAAAGATCCCCAAGGCTTGAAGGGCAGGATGGTCCGCGCTTGGCGCAAGATCCATAAGAAAGGAAGGAAGGAGCTAGGTCCGAAGAACTGTATCGCTTTGGAACCCTATACCTCTTGGGTTAGGAGGAGAGCTTCCGAGTACCTCGTGCCTTATGAGTATCCAAGACCCACACCTTTGGTTGTGGTTGGGCCTTCAACCTTCCCTAGCCAAGGAGTAGAGGAGTTGAGAGACGAAGACCGTTCGCGTGCTTGGATCCGTGAATGAGAGGAGTTGCTTCAGCAGATCAGAGAGAAGGATGCTTTGATAGAGTTCCTTGAGCACCGGGTTATTGATGATCCTGATGACGCATTGACTTCTCTACTTCCTCAGTCTTCCAAGTTTTGGAAGAGGAAGTATGATCGACTCGCCAAAGAGAAGGCAGATATGGAGGCAGCCTATGGGAGGGAGGTGAAGAGGCTTCGTGCAACTCATCTTCCGGTTTCGAGGGCTTTGGACGATTGCTTCTAGGGATCCATAGGATGTTCATTTTCCTTCTCTCTTGTATTGTATTTGGTTACCAAGACTGTACTTCTTTGGCGTAAAAACATTTCCAAATATTAATTGACGTGATATTTTCGTATGTGATAAACGTTTAATATTTCCAAAATTTGCAAATAAGACTCTAAAGTTCCTCTGATATAAAAATTAAATCATAAGCATTGCATGCATCATGTTTATCTATTCCTAGGGGTTTATATCTTCTTCTTGATTCTAGTCGGGGTTTTCTTACACTGTTTATCTAATGTGAGACTGGAATCAAGGGGTAGAATACCATTTGAAATTGATAAACATGTCATTGCATTTGCATATCCATTAGCATGTCTTGCATAACAGGTACCGCCGCAGTGTTCTCAGTTTGTTTGGTATTCCACTAGCAGGATAGCTGACTCAGGCATTCACCGATATGGTACCCGAAGGAATCAACAAAGAAGATGGGGATAGTGATTGCGGCATTGACAACTGGGTGTGTCCAAGGGTCCCGGGTGAAGTTCTCCGCAACTGGTCTTCTGAAGAGATTATGCAAGTCACTCTTCTTAAAGAGTAATTTTCTTTGTTTATTCATGCATATCCAAGTCTTACGTTTCGCCCAGGGCGTGATGACTCATTGTAGGGCTCATCTATGTGGATACCTGCATTTTTTATCATAAATAAAGGATGTCTTTTTGCATTCAAATATTTTGTTCACTGTCTTTCTATTTTTGCATTCAAATATTTAGTTTCCACTTCTTGTTCACACTCATAAGCACATACCATCACTCATGCAGATGCACGTCACCGGATCCTATTGATAACAGTTCTGTTATGGCTCGCTTCGACTTTGAAAATCCAATATTTCAAGCTGAAGAAGAGGGTGATGAAGACTGTGAACTCCCTGAAGAACTTGCCAGGTTATTAAAATAGGAGGAAAGGGTCATTCAACCGCATCAAGAGTCTATTGAAGTGATTAATCTTGGCACTGAGGACGTTAAGAAAGAAATCAAGATAGGGACTGCTTTGGAAGATAATGTGAAGAAGGGGCTGATTGAATTGCTGCAAGAGTATGTTGACATCTTCGCTTGGTCTTATCAGGACATGCCAGGGCTTGACACAAACATTGTGGTACACCGTTTGCCTCTCAAAGAGGATTGTCCTCCGGTCAAGCAGAAGCTTAGAAGAACAAGACCAGAGATGGTTGTCAAGATAAAGGAAGAAGTGCAAAAACAGTTGGACGCAGGGTTTCTAGCGGTTACAAATTATCCGCCATGGGTCACAAATATCGTTCCAGTACCTAAATAGGATGGAAAGGTACGGATGTGTGTTGACTACCGGGATCTGAATAGAGCTAGTCCTAAAGATGATTTCCCATTACCTCACATCGACGTTTTGGTGGATAACACGGCTCAGTTCTCGGTATTCTCCTTCATGGATGGCTTTTCTGGCTATAATCAAATTAAGATGGCACCAAAAGACATGGAGAAGACAACTTTCATAACCCCATGGGGCACTTTCTGCTACAAGGTGATGCCGTTTGGTCTGAAAAATGCTAGGGCAACATATCAACGAGCTATGGTAACTCTTTTCCATGATATGATTCATCATGAAATCGAGGTTAATGTTGATGATATGATTGCCAAATCTCAGACGGAAGAAGAACATCCGGTGAATTTGCAAAAACTGTTTGAGCGTTTGAGGAAATTCAAGTTGAGGCTTAATCCGAACAAGTGTACTTTCGGGGTGAGATCTGGAAAACTGCTGGGTTTTATTGTTAGTGAAAAAGGGATTGAGGTGGATCCGGCCAAAGTGAAAGCGATACAAGAAATGCCTGAGCCAAGAACAGAAAAATAAGTCTGTGGTTTCTTAGGAAGGTTGAACTACATTGCAAGGTTCATCTCTCACCTAACAGCCACGCGTGAGCCAATATTCAAATTGTTGAGAAAAGATCAGGCTATCAGGTGGAACGATGATTGCCAAAGGGCTTTCGAAAAAATAAAAGAGTATTTGCAGAATCCTCCTATCCTTATGCCTCCAGTCCCAGGGAGACCGCTGATTATGTATTTGACAGTACTCGATAATTCCATGGGTTGTGTTCTCGGTCAACACGACGAGACAGGTAGGAAACAGCATGCCATCTACTACCTGAGTAAAAAATTCACAAATTGCGAGTCGAGATACTCAATGCTTGAAAAGACATGTTGTGCACTTGCATGGGCTGCTAAGCGATTGAGATAATACATGCTGACTCACACAACCTTACTGATCTCCAAAATGGATCCAGTCAAGTATATACTTGAGAAGCCAGCTCTCATCGGAAGGGTTGCTCGTTGGAAAATGGTACTGACAGAGTACGACATCCAGTATACATCCCAGAAAGCCATCAAAGGGAGTATTCTGTCAGACTATCTTGCTCAGCAGCCGATTGATGATTATGAGCCGATGAAGTTTGATTTTCCGGATGAAAATATCATGTTCCTCAAGATGAAAGACTGTGAAGAGCCAGTTGTTGAGGAGGGACCTGATCCAGATGAAAAGTGGACTTTAATGTTTGATGGGGCCGTCAATGCCAAAGGAAGTGGAATTGGTGTTGTCATTACCACTCCGAAAGGTGCCCACATGCCTTTCATCGCTCGTCTGACTTTTGAGTGCACCAATAATGAAGCTGAGTATGAAGCCTGTATCTTGGGTATCGAGCAAGCCATTGATTTGAGAATCAAGACTTTGGACATCTTCGGAGATTCATCTCTAGTGATCAATCAAGTGAATGGTGATTGGAATACTCTCTAGCCTAATCTGGTCCCCTACATAGACTACACGAGAAGACTGTTGACTTTCTTCACAACAGTAAGGTTGTATCATATACCTCGTGATGAGAACCAAATGGCAGATGCTCTTGCTACTCTGTCCTCCATGATCAAGGTGATTCGGTGAACTATGCTCCCAGGATCGATGTTATGCGCCTTGATAGGGCCGCACATGTGTTTGCTGCTGAACTAGTAGTTGATGACAAGCCCTGGTACCACGACATCAAGTGCTTTCTGAAGAATCAAGAGTACCCTTCAGGGGAATCCAACAATGATAGAAAGACTTTGAGAAAATTGGCAGACAGTTTCTTCTTGAACAAAGACGATGTGCTGTATAAGAGGAACTTCGACATGGTTTTACTCAGATGCGTGGATAGACACGAAGCAGACATGTTAATGCAGGAAGTTCATGAAGGCTCCTTCGGTACTCATGCCGACGGACATGCAATGGCTAAGAAATTGTTGAGAGCGGGTTATTACTGGATGACCATGGAATCTGATTGTTTCAGATATGCTCGGAAGTGTCATAAATGCCAGATTTATGCTGATAAGGTGCATGTGCCGCCAAATCCTCTGAATGTGATGTCTTCCCCGTGGCCGTTTGCCATGTGGGGCATTGATATGATTGGAAAGATTGAGCCGACTGCTTCCAATTGGCATCGCTTCATCCTTGTTGCCATCGACTATTTCACCAAGTGGGTCGAAGCCGCATCATTTGCGAAGGTCACCAGACATGTGGTTGCCCGATTCATTAAGAAAGAAATCATTTATCGTTATGGGATTCCCGAAAGAATCATTACTGATAATGGTTCTAAGCTCAATAACAAAACGATGAAGGAGTTGTGCAAGAACTTCAACATTCAACATCATAATTCTTCCCCTTATCATCCCAAGATGAACGGTGCTGTTGAGGCAGCAAATAAGAACATAAAGAAGATTGTGCAAAAGATGGTCGTTACGTACAGAGATTGGCATGAGATGCTACCCTTTGCCTTGCATGGGTACCGTACTTCAGTGCGTACATCGACCGGGGCAACCCCTTATTCCCTTGTGTATGGTATGGAAGCAATCCTACCTGTTGAAGTGGAGATTCCTTCTCTAAGAGTCATGTTGGATGTCAAGTTAGACGAAGCTGAATGGATTCAGACAAGGTTCAATGAGTTGAGTCTTATCGAAGAGAAGCGAATGGCAGCCATTTGTCATGGGCAATTGTATCAGAGTCGGATGAAGAGAGCCTTTGATCAGAAAGTGCATCCGCGATGCTTCCAAGTCGGAGATTTGGTGTTGAAAAGGATCCTTCCTCCTCAGACAGATCACAGGGGCAAGTGGACTCCTAACTATGATGGACCGTATATTGTCACCAAGGTTTTTGATGGTGGAGCCTTAATGCTTGCAACTATGGATGGTGAAAACTTCACTTCCCCTGTGAACTCAGGCGCAGTTAAAAAATACTTCGCATAAAATAGACCCGCTGGACGATAAAAAGAATAGTCCAGGCAAAAAAATGGGCATCCCGACGAACCAAGAAAATGAAAAAGGTTCGGGAAAAAGTTAGGGATTAAAAAATGAAAAGATTGTACACCCGGTAAGTTGAAAACCTGAAAGGGCAACTTAGGCAAAAATGGGTATCCCGGTGGATTGAAAACCCGAAAGGGCGATCCAGGCAAAAGTTAGGGATTAAACGAATGGCTGCGTTCTGAGTAGTTCTGAATATCATCTCGTGTCGATAACCGGAAACTTCCGAAGGATAGGAAACAATCCAATCACCTTTTTCGGAAAGCTGATCATCTGGAGGATCTTGAAGACGAGTGAATCATAGCAGAATTAGAACCCGATAGAAATCCATTTCACATTGCCATTACATTAATTTCTGTTTTTGTCTGTTGTGCAATTACCTCTTTCCAGGGATTGCTTCCTGATGTAAATTCCTATTCAGAGGCCACTTAAGCAATAAAATCATGTTATTCAGTACATCTCTGTGTTCATTTTCATTTTACTGTTTTGTTTGCAAAAATGACGTCCGAATTTTTTTATAAACATTGCATCATGAAACATAAGAGCTTTACAGGTATGTGCTTAATAAACATTGAAAATTGTTGTAAATTTTAAGTGCTTTGGATCGTCTATTCAGAACAGGTACACTCGGGGCATTTCCTTAAGGTCCCCATCAAATGATCGCGGATGTTTTTCCTCAACAGTTGGAATTTGGTATCTTATCCCTGCAGAGCTGGTCCAAGCGTTGGATTCTTCAATCCTCAGCAGGCTCTCACTACTGTACTTCCCCAAGCATTTGTTTCAGATTATACATTCACTAGTAGAGTCGACAGTGTCTGAATGTATATCCCCAGCGGAGTTGACAGTGTCTGACTGTATATCCCCAGCGGAGTTGACAGTGCCAGACTGTATCTTCCCAGCAGAAGCGGCTGCTCCTCAGAGTTCGATGCCATATCGATGATCTCAACGCTAGACCCATGTTCTCTTTCCTTGAAGCAGAATCTCGGTACCGTATCGGTGTTTGCTTCCCCCTGCTGAGTCGTCTCTCTCGCAGATTATGGTTGCCAGAACCACTGTCGCTTTCCTCAGCAGCAAGTTTTCAGTGCCATTCTCTCCCCAGTCAGAGCCTCGATATTTTGTTATTTGCTAGAACACCGTGTGGCAGGTCATTTCCCCACAAAGTTCTTTGTGCTGTGCATCTCCAACAGCCTTGCCAGGGTCCAGAAGATGGTGATCATTTCCCCAGCATAATTCCTTGCCTCAACTTGGCGTTCTCTCTAATCAAGCATTTCGCATCCCTGCATGTAGAATCATATTGCATTGCATCCTCCTAATTTGCGTAGCATTTCCATTTTCATGGAGCATTACGCCATTAAAAAATTCAAACATACGCATGTAAAGCATAAGGCATTCTCGGTATCCCAAGTGATAAGCCAGAAGTTGTTTCCAGTACTCAGACTGAAGATTGTTCATAACTTATCTTTATTATTCCCAGCAGGGGTCGTTGGCCCACGCGCCGCCTCAATTATCATTTTCCTATTTTCTGCCGATGCTGACAGGCATGAAGAGTTTTCCGGTATTCAAACCGAAGTGGCATTCGGGCCAGTTTTCCGATGTCCAGATCGAAGAGGTTTCCGACATCCAGGTTGATGCAACTTGTGGCATTCAGGCCAGTTTCCGGTATTCAGACCGAAGTGGCATTCAGACCAGTTTTCCGATGTTCAGATCAAAGAGGTTTCCGACGTTCAGGTCGACGCAACTTGTGGCATTCAGGCCAGTTTTCCGGTATTCAGACCGAAGTGGCATTCATGCCAGTTTTCCGATGTTCAGATTGAAGAAGTTTCCGACGTTCAGGTCGACGCAACTTGTGGCATTCAGGCCAATTTTCCGGTATTCAGACCGAAGTGGCATTCAAGCCAATTTCCCGGTGTTTAGACCGATGTTTGATAATCTAGTATCTTCCGATGCTCAGATCGGAGTCATTTCCAGTATTTAGAATGATGAGCGGCATTCAGGCCGTGGTTATTTCTGTGTTACCATTTATTTTGGTATTCAGGCTAACATTCTTTTTTCGGTGTTCAAACCGACTCTCACCGTACCAGACGGGTTCTTTTTCAAGACCACCTCTTGGCCGATTCTGACAAGCATTGTTACTTCATTTTTTCACTTCAGTGTAAATTTTCGGGCTTTTATCGTATTCAATCACTTGATACCTCGAAAGTGCGAAAGCCGTTGCTATCTTCCTTTCGGGTTTCCAGTTGATTGAATAGGGGCAGCTGTAATACCCCAAAATTTACCCTTCATTTCTCCTGGAAGCATGTGATTATGTTTTACACTTCATTAGCATCATATTAGGTCATACTCATTGCATACTGCATTAGTGACATGGAGATCAGGTTTTGATCGATCACTCCTTAAAAGAAGGAGCCCACACAAAGCAAGATTGAGAATTGGACTTCATTTTCTAAGTATACAAGTCTCAAGGGTCTCAGGGGGGTCCAAGTATCTTATGATGGTCCTCAGTTCATTAGTGAAGGATTCAAAGCTATCAGAGTGTTCATCTAGATTTAATCAGAAATTAGGGTTTCATGACTACCTGCAACAGGCAATGTTTGGTTGGAAGTAGAGGAGCTCATCCATGTCATGGTTAGAGAGGCATCTTGGCCTAGGAAGATTCACAATTATCTCAGAAAGATCCATTGGCAATCAGTGCAATCAGTTCCTGATCATTTTGCCTTAAAACTAGGGTTTGGTATAAAATCAGTTTATTTCTGATTCTTTGGGTGAAACTCTTTTCCATGGCCCTCCATATGTCCGCAAGGGTCTACATACAAAAAAATCAGCTCTTTATTTGAGCTAGAAGTGCTTCAATTGATCAATGGAATCGGGAATCAGACAGTTTGGGAAAAGTCAACTGTGGGGCCAGAAAAGTCAACTCCTGACATTTTGAGAGTGGAATCTCAAAATCCATGCCTAGGGGATTCTACATGTGAAATTTGATCAAGTTTGGATCATGGATTCATCATTTAATCAGGAATTGGAAAAGTTACTTAATTTGGAAATGGTTGACTTTCCATTTAGGGCAAGTTTTCATGATCGTTGCACTCACTTTAAGCCCATTTTGCATCAAGATAAAAGCTCCATTTGAAAATTTCTCCAACATGAAAGTTGTTCCTCTTGTTCCAAGCTTTCTAAAGATATAAAGTTTGCTCCATTTGGATTAGAATTGAGAAAGTTATGCTTAGTCAAAGTGAGACATTTTTTAGGACACTTAGAAAAATTTCTAAGTCCAAAATCTTCAAAATTTGTCAAGACTTCTTGGCCAGTTTTCTTGCACTTCAGGGCATTATTTGAAAATACTTTCTCCACAACAATCGTACCTTGCCATATCCTCTTTCACATCCTTTTGGAATCATCTCATTTGGATACATGGTTTGAGAGATACATTCATTTAAAGTGGGTACCATGACTTGATTTTCTAGGCAGATTTTGGGCCAGACTGGCCCAATCAGATTTTCTAAGCATGCTGCACAAACCAGCCACGTTTTTTTTACCTCTTTTGGCCATGCATTGGACATCAATTCACTTAAGTTTGGCCCAAAATAACAACATCTTACACCTCACTTCACACTTTTATTCTTATGGATAAATCACTTATTAAAAAGCTCATGAGAACACCTAATCCACCCTATTTAAGAAGCTGAAACCCTAACCCTAGAGGAGCATTGGAATTTCGTGGCAAGGAGGCAAAGCTTCATCACATATCAGATTCTATTCCACTTCTATTTTCCATTAGGTAATCATCTCTTCCATGACCATGTTTTGATATATCTGCGCTTGCTTACCATGTTCATCACCATTAATCCTTCCATTTTCGTATTTCTTTTTCTTATTTAAAATATTTTCTTCGTCCATAAAATTACCCAAAAATATTTTTCACTTTTCTTAACGCTTTATTAAATTTTATATAATTTTTATTTTCGTATTTTTTTAATATTAATATTTTATTTTAATTATTTATTCTGAATGGTCCAATTTAACACACTTTTTTTTATTGATTTTATTTTTATGACTTAAAATTATTGTTACCATTTGATTTTTGAGATGAAGGTTGACCACTGTCTCATGGTCAACCTAACCTTTTCTTGAATTTTATTTCACATTTTCAGTTTATTGTGGATTTATTTTTGACCTAGTTTGGTTGGTTGACTTTTGGTTTGACCTCGGTTTTATTTTAATTAATTTATATACCAATTTCCATTATTTTTAAAATATTTTTGGGGGATGATGATGTCCTGACCCCATATTATTTATTTTAATTTTTCATAATTTTATTGATTAGTTTACTATTTATTCTTGATATATTTCTAACCTAGTCTCATTAATTGACTTTTGGTTTGACCTCGGTTTTATTTTAATTAATTTATGTGCCAATTTTCGTTATTTTTAAAATATTTTTGGGGGATTATGATGTCCTGACCCGACCTTATTTAGTTTAATTTTTCATAATTTTCTTGATTAATTTACTATTTATTCTTGATTTATTTCTAACCTAGTCTTATTAACTGACTTTTGGTTTGACCTATATTTTATTCTAATTAATTCACGTGCCAATTTTCATTATTTTTAAAATCTTTTTGGGGGATGATGATGTCATGACCCCACCTTATTTATTTTAATTTTTCATAATTTTCTTGATTAATTTGCTATTTATTTGTTATTTTTTAAGTTGACTTGAATTTTCAGTTGACTTCTTCTTTATGATCGATGTTTGACTTAGGGATTGCTTATGGCAATTGAAGAGATCTTTTGATCCTCCCTCGTTCATCTCATATGCCATGTATTAAAGGAATTTTACCTTGATTTTATTTGGTCCTTACCTCATTTCCTGATTAAGTTATTCAGTGGACCCTTCGTGTGCATATTTTCATCTGTTTGATTCATCTGTTATCTTTTATACTTGTTTCTCTCATTCATGCTTTCTATTGCTTGATTATTTAACATGTTCATACTCCCATGCATTGTTTAAATGCTCCATTTTTTGATTCTTTGGTTTGATTATATATTGTTTATTTATCCGATCTGATTGATAATTGTTGCCTACTTGTATGATGTATGAGGCATATATTCTTATTGTTTGTTTGCCATGAACAATCCCCATTCATAACAAATGTACCCCTCTCCCATAAAGTGTATAATATTTATTTCTTTATTTCTTTAGTCACCTGTTAATACAAGAATTAAAACGAACATCTGATAACCATTTCAAAATAAGATCAAAAGCTCGATCCAACGTCGAGTAATCATTTTCAAAACTTAACAGAACCAGCACGCATTCATCCATCCTCTTGTAAGTCGATTGCCTCAAGCCTCGCCATCTAACTGTAAGTCGATTGCCTCCGGCATCGCCATCTACCCTTATCCGTAACTCTTTTCCGCGCTCCATCTGTCGACTCTTGTTCCGTTTAGGTAACACCCATTAGGTAGAACCCTTTGTATGATAACATAGGTAGAATTCCTTTATTCTTTGCATGCTAACATTAGGTAGATGTTCCCCTTTGTAAATCCTAACACATAGGTCCATATTGCATGACAACTCTAGAGTAGAGCTTCCCCACTTTTAGACCTTCCATGCGTCTCCGATCTTGTGGCATGTCAGTCCGTTCTGTTGCAAAGAGGTAACTGCCTAAGACTCGATTCAGCGAGCTGCGACACCTACTGCTAGGACGTTGAACACACTGCCCACCCTCCTTTGACACAGCTGGTGTCCTCTTTTGTAAGTCCCTGCTCAGATGGCAATCCTTAACCCCTAGTTAGCCGAACTACGTTTTGCTCTGATTCTCATTCCAGATGAGATACGTAGGCCTAAGATGCGACGTCTTACCGAGCACACTCCTCTTTAACCCATAGGTAGCCGAGCTACGAAGACTCTGATTCTCATACTCATATGAGATACGTAGGCAGTGGATGCGACATCCTTGCGAGTCATTTTCTTTTAACCTTCCTTTTAGTAAATAGTACTTTAGATATACCTACACCCTTTAGACTAGAACAACACTTATGAAAAGGGCTCCCTAGAAGTACCTAGGATGTTTTGGGTGCTTAAAACCTTCCCATTGCATAACCAACCCCCTTACCCAGATCTCTGACATTTTTACTAGTTTTTGATTCGATAAAACTTTTAGGTTTTTGTTCGCTTTCTAACCATTCCTTTGGATAAATAGAAGTGCGGTGGCGACTCGACTTGTATGGTTTACCTTGGATTTAGTCAATATCTCTAATGGTAACGAATACCCCACTATAGCTACTATAGCTAGTAATTATGTTTGCTTCTGCTGTTGCTTAACCTGCTGTTATGTTGTTTCACTGCTGATGTGTTTTTTTTCTTGTGAACAAATGGACTGATATATGTTTTAGCCAAAATTTGCCAAAGGGGGAGTTTGTTGGTTCTAGGTGTTGGCAGCAATTTTGGTAAAACCAAGAGTGTTCACAAGTTGTCACATGTGATGTCTTAACATAAGACATCTTGTACCTGTTGGATGTTTAAAATATAATTATGCAGGATTGTTTCAGGATGTCATACCCGATGTCATAACATCTGATATCATGTACCTGCTGGATATTTAAAATGGAATTATGTAGAATTGTTCCAGGATGTCAGACCCGATGTCATGACATCTGTATACAGAACATTCAGTCTGAATGTTATGTATTATGTGATTGCGTTTTTAATTCAAATCTATGTATGATTGAAGATCTGATTTACACGCACATTCAATCATTAATTACAACGAGATTTACTTATTTTCCAAAGAGATCTAATCAGCTGTCATGAGAAGATTTGAATGGAAAGTAGTTTTAGGGTTTTATGATGTCCAGGCCCAGCCAAATGCTTCTATAAAAAGGACATGGAAAACCTGATTTGTAACATAAGAAATACAGAGCGAAATATTGAGAGAGAATAAGGGTTTAAGTCTTGTGTGGTCGTGTGACTTGTAAGCCATTCAATTCATCCATAGATGATTGAATTGGTCTGATTTTTGAGTTGTAATTTGTCACTTTAAGCTTTTAAGCATGAGTGTGTGTCTACTTGATTGAAGCTGCTAAGTAAGATCAAGTGTGTGTCTTTGAAGAGTGTCTTCTTTTCATTATAATTCTTGTTTAAAATCACGGGTGTGATTGAGGGGGAGTGAGTGGGATCTCATATCTAAGAGTTCTTAGGTAGAAGTCACACGGGTAGAGATTAGGTGAAAAAGATTGTAACTTGTGTTGTTTACTGAGAGTCTTTGAACTGATTCTATTTTAGTGGATTTCCTTCCTGGCTTGGTAGCCCCCATACGTAGGTGAGTTGCACCGAACTGGGTTAACAATTGCTCGTGTTTCTTGCATTACTGTTCATTATCTTTTATCCTGTTTGTATTATTCAGATATTAGTGTCGTGACATTACCTTCGATATCTCATATCTGATACCAGAATTTCAGAAATAAAATGAAAATCAATTAAATCAAAAAAAGGTGGACCACTTGATCTCCCTCATTAATTGAGGTGGCAGATCAAGTGGTGGAAAACACACGTTCCATGATACGCTTGAGTCAGCGCGCCACACGTCTGGTATTCAAAAGCAACGTTCAAGATTAAAACGATTTGAATTGATCCAATGGCTTAGAACTCATCCAACGCATCGCCGGAGCAAAGTGGCGGTCATCTTCTCCGATGACCCTGGCCGGACTGGTTCTCTCATCACCATCACATAAATGAAAAAGGAGGACATGATCTTAAAGAAAAAATGGCGTAGATCACGAATATCATCTCAATTTAACGTAACTCCAAGTATATTAAGAGATACATGAAGTTGAATTTTAAGGTGTATGAACTGAGTTGCTTTGATTTGACCTCAAAGCAACTCAATCTTCTTGCCTACATTGATAGGATTCAGACAACCAAAGTTCCAAGAGAATTGAGGGAGAATCGAAGAAAGGAAAAATCTGGAAAAATATCTTCAATGTTGTGCTGAACTGGATCTCTTTTGCTTCAATTCATGCTTGATCTTGCTTATGGAGCTTGCAGAAGTAGATTAGGAATGATACAAGGCTTTGGATCCTGGAGTTCTTGAATCTCCAAACAGTGAGATTCAAACTCAAATTTCAAGTGAAATTTATCATATTTTCCTTTGAATTGTGAGGGTTTCAATGGTTGGAGGCAAAGCTGGTGCACAAGGTCCTTCTAACTGATGCAATGGACCTCTATTTATAGACAAATGTAAGTGATATTTGCAAACTTGAAAATGCTTCCAAAATTGGCAATATGAAGTGCACGCTTGCATGGCCATGTACAGGCCCATAAAGCAACTCAATTAGGTCCAAATGCAAGTGAAATTAAGTCTGAATGATAATTGTGATGCAAGGCAAAGATGTTCTGATGTTTGAAGCATGATTCTTGCCAACTGATACAGCCCTGTTCAAGCCATGCGCATACCCCTCAAACTTTGTCCAAAATGAATGAATTTGGACTCTTTGGAAAGGTTAGATCAAGAGGAACAACTCTTATGTTTAACACTTTTCCATTTGGAACTTATATCATGGTGAATTTTGAGGTGGAAGTTTGGAAACTTCAACATGTCAAAATATTTTCTAAGTGTCAAGCCATATGTTCAATTATTCCACCTTGGCTAACTTTTTATGTGAGCTTCAAATGAGAAAGGTGTCTTCAACAAAGTTGTATCTATTTCAAAAAACTTTAAAATGGTCATCAATTGGACATCATTTGGATTTGGGATGAATGAGTTATGCATTTTTGAAGTTGAGGAAAATCACTTGTTCAATGGTATTGGTCCAAAATGACCTATAACATATCCTTATATCACATGCTCATAAAAGTTGAATTAGATATTCCTCAAAACATAAAAGTTGAATTAGACACCTTGAATTTAATTGTGCAACTTGGAAATATTTCATCTCATAAAAATTGAGCAAGTTATGGCCTTGGGAAGTTGACTTTCAAATTATGGTTTAGACAAAATGACCTATAATCTTTCAACATAAAAAATGACTTTCCAAGCAAAACTAGCTCTAGTACTTAACATGAAAGTTGTTTGGAATGTCATTTAAAGTAACTTTTCTCTTGGAATCATTTTCATATGATGAAAATTGTAGGAGATAGGGTCTAGGGGAACCCAATTTTGATCAGATGAATTCCTCTGGTCAACCACCATCAACCACCTTGCTAACTTGCACTTCTCTTGACTTTTTAGATTCATGGGAGATAATATATGCACAAGATGATGGAATTTAAAGTGTACCTTGAAGTATTTGATCAATGGGTGAAGAAGCTTGTTGAAGAAGTTACTCAAGATACCTAGATGAACTAGGGTTTCCAAGGCAAACCAACTCCAAACTCTTGAAGAATTCTTGATCAAAATAACATGTAGAGATCATTGGGACTCATATATGATGCCTAGAAACATTGTGGATCATTTCTTGGTTGAGCTCTTAGCAATGAGGGTCTTAAGCCCTAGATGTGAACTTGATAGATCAAAGGTGACCATGTGCCCTACCTACAAAAGAGTTAGACATATTTTTGGTATTTTGGTTAATAAATGATAAAAATACAAAGTATTATACAATCACATGGTGCTTGGTGATCTCTCCCAAAACAAACCCAATGAAAGAGGGGTAAAGAGGATGTCAATGTATGATCCCAATGCTAATGCATATGATGAGATGACATGAGGGATCTTAGGGTCAAAATTGGGGTCTTACAGTTGCCCCTATTTAAGGACATTCTAACTGAGGAGGTGAAGGTTAAAATCTTCGTATAGACTCAGTAGAATGGGCTTAAATAGTAACCTATAGAAACAAATTTTGGTCCCAAAGAGACCTCATGATGCATATGATATGAATGTTAAAATAAATCTTTGTGGGGGAAATGTTGCCGCAAAGGAAAAGAATCCGGAGAGACTGAAAGTCCACAGGAGTATAATGCCTTTCCCTAAGGAAAGCTCACTGGGGAGACAGAGACTCTGGGGGAAAAGAGTTGTGCGTAGGTCAGGCTACGACTTAAAACAACTGGGGGACTAGAGGAATTCCATGGAAATACTCAGCCAGGGAAACAAATGACGTATGCATGGGAAACAGGTAGATCAGCATAAAACTGAAATACTCGACTCATGCAGGAAAAGCGATTTCACTAAGTAAATACGCACTCAACTCAACTGGGGAAGAAATAAACTTCAAGACAGGAGGAGCAGAAATTTATTATCCACTACCGGTTACTGGGTACGGGGATAATAAAAATCTGATAGAGAGGACATCCGTCACTAGTTAGGGTAAACATATGAAGGATGACTCACTGAGGGCCGCCAGGAGACATGTTCATTACCGGTTACCGAGTAAGAATAGACTTGCTAGGAAAAAGCCGAAAATAGGATTTACAACTACCGGTTACTGGGAAGAAGACCACAAAGGAGAGAATATCCGTCACTGGTTAAAGTGAACATATCAAGGATAGACTCAAAAGAAAGAAAATCTGTCACCGGTTAGGATGAACATATCAAGGATAGACTTTCCTGGGGATGTTAAGGAGGATACCCATCATCGGTTAAGATGAACATATCAAGAATAAACCACCTGAACAAAAAGTAGGAATTATATCTATCAAATGCTGGATAGAATACCATCAAAGAGAAATATTCATCACCGGTTAAGATGAACATATCAAGGATAGACTTCGAGGGGAAGAATATGGATTACATCTATCGGTTGCTGGATAGAATACCACAAAGAGGATATCCGTCACCGATTAAAGTGAACATATCAAGGATAAACTCTACAAAGGAAAAAAACGTAGGATTTATAACTACCGGTTACTGGGCAGAAGACCGCAAAGGAGAAGGAAACCCGTCATCGGTTAGTATGAACATATCAAGGGTTAACTCTCTGGGAAACAAAGTAGGGATTATAACTACCTTTTTATTGGGTAGAATACCAAAGGTGAGAATATTCGTCATCGGTCAGGATGAACATATCAAGGATAAAGTCAAAGCAGGGGGAAAACATATCCGTCATCGGTTAAGATCAACATATCGAGGATATATTTCCTGGGGAAACGTGAAAACGAATTCGTTGGGGAGAAACAAGGTTACTTTTGTCGGGTATTGGGCAAGAAGTAAAAAACTGCAAACTAAGAAGAATATTACCAGTTACTGGGTAATAGACTCTTAGGGGACCAAAACATCTATCTAGGTAAGATCTAGAAAGAAACGGTCAATCAAGACTCAACCCAATGAGGGTATAACTCAAGGGGAGTGGTTCCATCCAGATAATCCACTGGGGAGGAAACTGAAACAATCATCATCCACAAGGTAATAACTCAGTGGGGGAAAGGAGAAAGGTTAAAGTCTTTCTGCTTAAGGGGCTGACACTCTACTATTGAAGGAGGACAAACACCAAACTTGTATGGGGATAAAGTACCACCATAACAGAGAATAAGAATTACAGGAATGAGTCAACAGATGCAATGATGCAATAATGAAATTATAATTGTATATGTATATGTATATGTGTATATGATGATTATGCTGACAAAACAGTCACGAAGGATACAAAATGTCACAAATTTGAAACATCGATACAATTCTCGGCCAATCCACAAAAGAGGGAAACAACTGTTGGAGAAAAGAGAGATCAACATCCCAAAAGCTCAAACTTAGTCGATGAAGGAGAAGATCTGCTGAGGAAAACTGTTATCAACTCTACGGGGAATTTTAGGTCAACACCATATCAAATGGGAGACAACCACACAGGGGATAACCATAAATAACTGCTCAGAAACCAGGAGGAAACTCTGATTGGGAGTGGATCTGATGGCGACTAGTGAGGAAACCAAAGGTCTGCCGGAACCATGCAAACTGCTGCAACGAAATGTTCAAACTCTGTTGGAGATCAAATATGAATTTGGCTGGGGAATAATCAACCAACTCAGTTGAGGATGACAAAGAAATATAACCATCTAGAGAAATCCACAAACACCGAGTGCTGAACAATGCTGTCGGGGATGAAAAAGAAATCGCGCCCTCTGCTTGGGGAGAACCAATAATGCTCCACATTTAGGACTTACCATTTTCGAACCATTGTTGATACTCCTTTTAAATGAAATTGGTTGCTTAAAATTAATGCTTTTATATGTTTAACAAAACATGATTTTGATTAAAAAAATTAATTTTCGAAAATGATCACAATAAACTTTAAAACTATTTGGATGAAAATAAATAAGAGTGGAAACAATTTGGATAAAAGCTCAACTTTATATAATGGAATGGTAGTCTGTAAATGACAAGACTCCATAGATCTTTACAAAGTTGAAAATGGTATTTTACATGGAAAAGGGTTACATTGAATACAATGATCTCTAATCCTTCTACCAACTCTTGATATCCACTGTGCTCTTGGCTGCTACTAGGGACGATGAATCAAGATCGACCGTTGTGCTCAAGAACGTCTTCAAGTCTGAAGATCAGTAGGATGCAGTTACTTGCCATAATCCATAAGTTTTGCATAAATTTCCCCAAGGTGGGGTACTCAATTTATCGGGATAATTCTTTCTATTTTATGTCTCTAACTTTTTCCTAGATCGCTCTTTCGGGTTTTCAATCCACCGATACGCTCATTTTTGCATAAGCCGCCCTTTTGGGTTTTCAACTTAGCGAGCTGTTTTTTTTCTTTTTTAGGCGAAGTATTTCTTGACTACATCTACGTTCACAAGACGAGTGAACTCTTCACCATCCATAGTTGTAAGGATCAAAGCACCGCCTGAAAAGGCTCTCTTAACAACATATGAACCTTCATAATTAGGAGTCCATTTTCCCCTAGAATATGGTTTGAAAGATAAAATCTTCTTGAGCAGAAGGTCACCTTCTATGAAAACACGAGGCCTGACCTTCTTATCAAATGCTTTCTTCATTCTCTGCTGATATAACTGACCATGACATATGGCAGTTAACCTCTTCTCTTTAATCAAATTCAGCTGATCATACCTGGTCTGACACCATTCAGCCTCAGTCAGCTTGGCTTCCATGAGCACACGCAATGAAGGGATCTTAACCTCTATTGGGAGCACAACTTCCATACCATATGCAAGAGAGAAAGGGGTTGCCCCTATTGAAGTGCGGATGGGTGTACGATACCCGTGCAAAGCAAATGGGAGCATCACATGCCAATCCTTATATGTTACAACCATCTTCTGAATAATCTTCTTGATGTTATTATTTGCAACTTCAACAACCCCATTCATATTAGGTCTATAGGGAGAAGAATTATGATGTGCTATCTTGAAGTCTTTGCAAAGAGCTTCCACCATATTATTATTCAAGTTCGATCCATTATTAGTAATGATCTTACTTGGCACACCATAACGACATATAATATGATTCTTGATAAACCTCACATTAACTTGCTTGGTTACATTTGCATACGACGCTGCTTCAACCTATTTTGTGAAGTAGTCAATTGCCACCAAAATGAAACGATGTCCGTTCGAGGCTTTAGGCTCAATCATGCCAATCATATCAATTCCCCACATGGAGAAAGGCCATGGAGAGGAAATGATGTTCAATAGTGTCGGAGGAATATGAATCCTATCTGCATATATTTGACACTTGTGGCACTTCTTCACAAACTTGCAACAGTCAGATTCCATTGTCAGCCAATAGTAACCTGCTCGCAACATCTTCTTTGCCATTGCATGTCCATTGGAATGAGTATCAAAGGAACCTTCATGGACTTCAGTCATCAATAGGTATGCTTTGTGTCTATCAACGCATCTGAGCAAACCATATCGAAGTTTCTCTTATATAACACATCACCATTCAGGTAGAAATTGCCGACTAATCTTCTCAAAGTCTTCTTATCTTTCAAAGATGCCCCAGACGGGTAAATCTGACTTTAGAGGAAACACTTGATGTCGTAATACCACAACTTCTCATCCTTGACTCCTTCAACAACAAACACATGAGCTGGCCTATCAAGACACATCACAGTTAAATTAGGAACTTCATTCCAATACTTCACTATGATCATTGAAGCAAATGTTGCAAGAGCATCTGCCATCCGATTTTCATCTCGAGGGATATGATGAAATTCAACATTTGTAAAGAAAGTTGAAATCCTCCTCGCATAGTCTCTATATGGTATCAAACCGGGTTGATTCGTCTCCCATTCACCTTTGATTTGATTCACAACCAAAGCTGAATCTCCATAGACGTCTAAATACTTGATTCTGAGATCAATGGCCTCTTCAAGCCCCATAATGCAAGCTTCATATTCTGCCATATTGTTTGTACACTTGAAAGTCAATCTAGCTTTAAATGGAAAATGCGTGCCTTGAGGAGTAATAATCACTGCCTCGATGCCATTACCATACTGATTAACAGCTCCATCAAATACCATGCCCGAACGTGAACCAGGTTCTGGACCTTCTTCAAGCAATGGTTCATCACAATCTTTCATTTTCAAGTATAAGATATCTTCACCAGGAAAGTCATATTGCACTGACTGGTAATCTTCAATCGGTTGGTGAGCTAAATGGTTAGCCAAGATACTACCTTTGATCGCTTTTTGAGATCGGTGTTCAATATCATACTCTGATAACAACATCTGCCAACAGGCAATCCTCCCAGTTAAAGCAGGCTTCTCAACTATATACTTGATTGGATCCATTTTGGATATCAACTAAGTGGTATGATTCAACATATACTGACGCAGACGCTTAGCAGCCCAAGCCAATGCGCAACAAGTCTTCTCTAGCCTAGAATACTGAGTCTCACAGTCGGTGAACTTCTTACTGAGGTAGTAAATTGCAAATTCTTTCTTTCCAGTCTCATCTTGCTGACCTAGAACACAACCCATACTCTCTTCAAGCACAATCAAATACATTATCAACGGTCTTCCTTCAACAGGTGGAGACAGAATCAGAGGTTCAAGCAAATATTCTTTGATACTGTCAAAAGCTTTCTTGAATATAGGCGCACATGTGGCAGTCATGTGTGAAATGAATCTTGAGATATAATTTAAGGGGCCGAGAAAACCTCTGACTTACTTCTCAGTTTTGGGCGCAGGCATCTCTTGTATTGCTTTGACCTTGGCAGGATCAACCTCAATACCCTTCTCGCTGACAATAAAGCCAACAACTTACCAGAACAAACACCAAAAGTACACTTATTGGGATTCAAGCGGAGTTTATACTTCCTCAAACGCTGGAATAACTTCAACAAATGCTCAACATGTTCCTCTTCATCAATGGATTTAGCAATCATGTCATCAACATAGACTTCAATCTCTTTATGCATCATATCATGAAAAAGAGTAGTCATTGCTCTCTGGTAAGTTGCACCAATATTCTTTAAACCGAAAGGCATCACTCTATAACAGAATGTTCCCCAGGGCGTAATGAATGTGGTTTTCTCCATATCTTCAGGTGCCATCTTGATTTGATTATATCCGGAAAATCCGTCAATAAACGAAAAGACTTTGAATTTAGCTGTATTGTCTACCAACATATCAATGTGTGGCAGAGCAAAATCATCTTTCGGACTGGCTTTATTCAAATCTCTATAATCAACACACATACAGACTTTTCCATCCTTCTTCGGCACAAGCACAATATTAGCCACCCATTGCGGATACTCAGCAGTCACAAGGAAACTGTCATAAATTTACTTTTTCACTTCTTCTTTGATCTTCACTGCCATATCAGGATGAGTTCTTCTCAACTTCTGCTTGAGTAGCGGGCATTCTGGATTCAACAGCAATCTACGCTCCACAATCTCAGAATCCTACCCAGGCATGTCTTGATAGGACCAAGCAAACACATATGAATTCTCTCGGAGAAGATCAACCAACCCCTTCTTAACATCAAGACACAGTCAAGACCCAATCTTGACCTCCTTCACGTCATCCTCGGAACCCAAGTTGACTAGCTCAATCTGCTCTTCGAACAACTTAATGGCTTTTCCTTCATGCTCAAGAAGACGAGACAATTCATCACTTACTTCTTCATCACTTTCCTCCTCAGCCTCAAAAACAGGGAATTCAAAATTTGGAGAAGGAGAAGGATCATTGTATTCAATGGGGTTAGAAATCAACCTGCATAATGATTTGATATTTTGATTTTAGAGAAGTGAATTTGTGACCAAATATTATGCAGATGGACAATTATATTATTTATTTATGTTTTTTGTGATTACCATTTTAAGAATAAAGCAAAAAGTAAAACAAAACATCATAGATGTGGATGAATAGACTTATATTTTATTGTTGATCATATTGAAATGCCCAAACAATGTTCACTTCTCCCTTAGGCACAGGAGAAGGATTTTCAAAAACAAATAAAAGCAATTACTTAGATTAATGCATAATAATAGGAATATCAACAACAGTCCAATTGTTGCAAGCTTTTCCATGCGTCACAAAATTGGTGCTGTCTTCCTCTTCGTCATCCTCTAGCACGACATCTAAGTGTTGTTCATTACCATGAATGAACCATCCGCTACTGAAACTGAGTTGTACATCTTCATATCTGACTGCGGATGAACCTTGTTGGAACCCCAATCCGGCTCTGCTCTTGTTGTCGGAGACCTCAACCATTTTCCCCCACTGATTAGACTAACCATCTTCAACAATCTTCCTTGCATCTTTAAATGAGGACATAGGTGCCCCAACTCTCTTTTCAACAGCAATTGATAAGGCTTGAAACGGAGTTCCAACCTCATCCTCAGCTTCAACATAAGAGAAAGATGACAGGTGGCTGACCAACAACGCCTTTTCCCCGCCAACAATAACTAACTTCCCATTCTTGACAAACTTGAGCTTCTGATGCAACGTGGATGTAATAGCTCCCGCTTCGTGAATCCATGGCCTTCCCAATAGACAACTGTAGGCCGGGTGGATATCCATTACTTGAAAAGTAATTTGGAAGTCACTCGGACCTATCTTCACTGGAAGGTCCACCTCTCCAATCACAGTCTTGCGCGAGCCGTCAAAAGCTTTGACGATCACGCCACTATATCTCATAGGCGCTCCTTGGTATGACAACTTGGAAAGAGTCAACTTTGGCAATACATTCAATGAGGAACCAGTGTCAACCAACACATTCGACAAAGCATCCTCCTTACATTTCATTGAAATGTGTAGAGCCATATTGTGATTTCTACCCTTCTTAGGGAGTTCCTCATCACAGAAGCTAAGATTGTTACAGAAAGTGATGTTAGCCACAATATGATCAAACTGATCCACCGTAACATAATGTTCCACATACACTTGTTCAAGGACTTTCTGCAGTGCTTCTCTGTGCGCTTCTGAATTCATCAACAAAGACAGTACTGAAATCTTCGAGGGGGTTTGGAGCAACTACCCCACCATGTTAAACTCACTTTTCTTGATCAGTCTAAGTACCTCATCATCGTCATTAGGCTTTAAGCCATTGGATTCACCAGACTGACGCCTTGGAGCACTAACTGATTCTACTATAGGCACTTCCACCTTCTTACTGACAGTTGAATCTTCTATATTCTTTGGGAACACTGGCACAAACACACGACCACTGCGGGTTACCTTAGTAACATCAACAATGCTTACAACATAACTGGTTATAAGTAACGAGACCTCTTGACCATCTTTCACCATAGTAGCATTATACTAATACATGACAGCTTTATCAGATGCATACGAGACTGGACCCGCCAACCATATTACTAACGGCGATACCGATCGATTGCTGACACCGTTACTGCTGCTGCTGTTATACTGAATAACCACTCTCTCAGGAGTTTTGAAAATTGGTATTATTACATTGACATCATCATATATATGACGAGATTGAACAATCTGAATCAAGCCTTCATCCATCAACCACTGGATGTCCCTCTTTACAACCATAGAACCTCTAGGATTGACACTGCAGATAGCAGAACCGTCATGGTCGTGCTTACAATCGCTAACCAAGAAAATATCCTTGTGCATCCTCACCAAGGACCAAGCGTACATCGAATACCTTAAACTCTCCTGGACAACCGTCCACCATATTAATAGATGAATTCCCATGGGCAGGCAGTGGGTTAACTTTAACATTGGCGCACGGTCCTCAAAGGACACCATTCCACTCTTTACCAACTTCTGAACTTCATACTTGAGGGGGTAGAAATTCTCAATATCGTGTCCGAGGGCTCCTTGATGAAAATCACAACGGAGTTCCGGTTTGTACCACCATGGAAGTGGTTCAGGAATTTGTGGAGGATTTCTTGGTTGTAACAGGTTCTTGAGAACCAAAGACGAATATAGCTCTAGATAGGTCATCGGAATTGGGTCGAAAGAGACCTTATTCCTCTCAAAAGTTTGTTGCTGATGATTGTTGGTATTGTTGTTGTTGTAAGTGTTTGTTCATTGTCGTGGTTGTTGTTATTGATGTTGTTGTTGTTGTTGAATTGGTGTTGATTGAATTGCTGAAAATACAGGAATGACTGAAGATACTTGATGATGATGTTGACGGGGTGGTTGATTTCTTCTAATTTGAGGCCTCATTTTCCTCTAACTGGAAACTGCATTAGTTTCACTGTCCTTCTTCTTACTGAAACTGTTGCCATACCTCTTGCTGGACGACACCTCCTCTCTAGACAACCGTCCTTCTCGGACACCTTCTTCGAGCCTCATCCCCATGTTTACCATTTCGATAAAATCTTTGGGGGAACTGGTAATCATCCGCTCATAGTAAAATGAGCTCAGGGTTGTAAGACCCTAATTTTGACCCTAAGATCCCCCATGGCATCATATCATTTGCTTAATGCATTGCCTCAAGGATCATAGCATGTTTGGCTCCTTAACCCTTGGGTGGGACTTGTGTGAGTGGTTTGATACCACCAAGCATGCTTGTATTGTATATTATTGTTTTTCTTATTTTGTTTACTAACCAAAAGCACAAAAATATGTCACTAACCTTTTTGTTTTGAAGCTCAAATGATCATGTGCTCACAATGCTCCTAGGAGTCTCCTAAGCTCAATGAAGTGGCTAGATGAAGGTGAAAACAAGAATGAAAATGGTCCACAAAGTTCCTAATCATCATATATGTCTCCCAAGTATCTCAATTTGCCAATTTGGTCAAGATAAACCAAAGGGCTTGAGGATTGTTTCCCAAGGAAACCCTAATTCAACTGTGCATTGACTGTGCCTTGCTCATGAAGCAACCTCAACCTTTGATCAAATTTAATCAAGGTAAGTTCTTCCATTCATTATTTTATGCATATATGAGCTTATGTGAGTATCCTCAATCATTCATTCATCAAGATTTGAAGTTTGGCCTTGAGAAGTTGACCAGTCAAGTCATCTAACTAAACTGAAGATCACTGAGACACAACTTGTGATGTGTTTGTCAAATGAAGATGACCCCAAGAGAAAACACGTTCTTAAGAACAATATTAACAACTTTCATGTTCATCAAAAATCCATTTGAAACTTGTAAGGTCATCATTCATTTCAAAACATTATAGGTCATTTTGACTGAAACCCTAATTTTGGGTCAACTTCCCAAGGACCTAGCTTCTTTATTTTTTATGATTTTGAGGTGAGACCAATTTAATTGAAAATCTTAAGATGTCTACTTCAAATGTTATGTTGGACAAAATTTAATAATCCTAAAAGAAACACATGTGATAATACAAAACATTATAGGTCAATTTGGACCAAAACCATTGAATTTGAAAAATGTCCAACTTAAAATGCCTATAACTTTCTCATGAAAAATCCAAATGATGCAAAATTTAAGTCCTAATTGATAATATTGAAAAGATATACAACTTTGATGTTGGAGGTTTTTCCATTTGAGGCTTACATCATTGAAACAGAAGGGCTTGAAGTTGCTTGGTTTTGGCAAAAAATTTCAAAGGGAACCTAGACATGTTTTGTACCTCAAACTTCAAAGCCAGTTTTCATAAATTTCCAAACTCCAAATGGATTTTTGCCCAACATAGCTTTTGTTCCTTATGTCAAGAGCTTTCCAACCATTACTCACATGACCATGTTTGGATTTTCCATGTGTGATTTTAGAAGTGTAATACCCCAAAATTTACCCTTCATTCTTCTTGGAAGCATGGGATTGTGTTTCACATTGCATTAGCATCATACTAGGTCATACTCATTGCATGCTGCATTAGTGACTTAGAAGTCAGGGTTTGATTGATCACTCCTTAACAGAAGGAGCCCACACAAAGCAAAGTTGAGAGTTGGATTTCATTCTCCAATTATACAAGTCTCAAGGGTCTCAAGGAGTTCCATATGTCTTATTATGTTCCTCAGTTCATCAGTGGAAGATTCAGAGCTCTTAGAGTGTGCATATGGAGTTAATCAGAAATCAGGGTTTCAGGGCCAACTGCAACAGGCAAGGTTTGGTTGGAAGTAAAGGGGGCTCATTCATGTCATGATTAGAGAGGCATCTTTGCCTAAGAAGATCCATTGGCAATCAGTGCAATCAGTTCCTAGTCATTTTTGCCCTAAAACTAGGGTTTGGTATAAAATCGGTTTATTTCTGATTCCTTGAGTGAAACTCATTTCCATGGCCCTCCACATGTCCACAGGGATCTACATGCAAAAAATCAGCTCTTTATTTGAGCCATAGGTGCCTCAATTGATCAATGTAATCGGGAATTAGACAATTTGGGAAAAGTCAACCGTGGGGCCAGAAAAGTCAACTCCTGACATTTTGAAAGTGGAATCTCAAAATTCATGCCTAAGGGAGCCTACATGTGAAATTTGATCAAGGTTGGATCATGGATTCATCATTTAATCAGGAGTTGGAAAAGTTACCAAATTTGGAAATAGTTGACTTTCCATTTAAGGCAAGTTTATATGGTTTTTGCACCCACTTTAAGCCTATATTCCATCGAGATGCAAGCCCCATTTGGAAGTTTCTTCAACATGAAAGTTGTTCCTCTTGTTTCAAGCTTTCTAGAGATATAAAGTTTATTTCATTTGGATTTAAAGTGAGAAAGTTAGGCTTGGTCAAAGTAAGACATTATTTTAGAACACTTAGAAATTTTTCTAAGTCCAAAATTTGCAAAATTTGTCAAGACTTATGGGCCAGATTTCTTGCACTTCAAGGCATCTTTTGAAAACACTTTCTTCATGAAAGTTGTACCTTGATATGTCCTCTTTCACACCTTTTTGGAACCACCCCATTTGGATAATTGGTTTGGAAGATACACTCATCTAAAGTTGGTATCATAGGCTGAATTTTTTGACAGCATTTAGGCCAAACTGGCCTAACCATTTTGCAGCCATGAGACCTGAACTTTATGGCCATTTTCACCTCTTTCCAATCACCATTTCAAGATGTGTTCAACATGAAAAATGTTAAGTTCCATGCCCCCTTTCTACTGTTTGCATTGCCTTGCCATTTGGACATTTATTCATCAAGATATAAAGTCTTAAAGTCACCCTGTTGGACTTATTTCCATGTTTTGCTGCATAAACCAACCAGCCCTTGCATTTCCTCATTTGGCCATTTGCTTTATGTACTTTTGTTGTCAACTCACTTAAGCTTTGCCACAATTGGATTTCCTAATACCACCTCACTTTTTGCACTTTTTGCTCATGAATCCAAGTCACATTTCAGCCCATTTACACACTTCAAACCCTACATATTTAAGAGCTTCTAAACCTAGCTTGAAGGTTGGTGGCTGCAAAACTTTAGGGCAAGGAAAGCTTGGTTTTTTATTTCGTGTTGCATTCCTCTTCTATTTCACAAACATTGAAGCACCATTGAAGAGCATCCCATTTCCCTCCATTCCTCTCATCCCAACAAGAAGCAGTGGACTTTCTCCACTAGGTAATCTTTTCATTCCAACCTTCCATGGCCATGAATACTTTGTTTGTTCATCATACTTTCCATGTTCAATTCATGATATCCATCCATACTTCATGTATTTTTCCACTATGCCTTTTTTCTTCATGCTTCTTTATGTTAATGTTATGCTATACTTGTCCATAAAACTCTCACCATGAGGCATTGTTTTAAGCTTTAAGTTTGTGACATTTATTTTTTGTTGAATATCCTTGCATGAGTCTCCCTTGCTGTCCATATTTCTCTATGATAAGATCATTATTTTTCATGAAATAAAACACCATTGTGCTCTACTCACTTAGTACTAGAAGTTTACTTTTTACATCTCGCCATTTCGTGAACGATAGCATGAGTTATGTCGTGTGGAAGTTGAGGAAGTTAGCTTGCGTTTTCACGAATTTGCCATGCTGCATGTTGCTGTTTTTCCTTTTCTTTCACGTTGCATGGAGAGGACATGCGTGGCGCTCTCGTGGCCACTGGATGCCGCGCCCGCTTCGAATCCCGGCCATCCATTTTTTATTTTGTCCTTAAGTGATTTTAAGTGGATTGGACCAGTTGATGGAAGTTGACAAATTATTTAAATGAACTTTTTTAATTCATGTCACATGCTGGTAATTTCGTGGGCTGGGCCTTGGTGTCACACTGCTATTCGTACCCTGCGTCCAAGCCTATCACCATTTCATTTATTTTCTTTTTAATCCCACAATTGCTTTATGTTTTCATTTTAATTAACAAAATATTTTATTTATTCATAAAAATACCAAAAATACTTTTCACATTCTTTAATGTTTTATTTAATTTATTTAATTTTTATTTTCATATTTTATTAAATGTTAATATTTTATTTTAATTATTTATTTTAAGTGGTTCTTTTAAGCATACATTTCTTCATTTATTTTATTTTCATGACTTAAATTTATTTTTAACCTCTGATTTTTGGGATGAGCGTTGACCAATGTCTCATGGTCAACTTGACCTTTTATTGGAATTTTATTTCTCATTTTCAATTTATTTTGGATTTATTTTTGACCTAGTTTGCTTGGTTGACTTTTTATTTGACTTCTGTTTTATTTCAATTAATTCAACAACCAATTTACATTATTTTTAAAATCTTTTGGGGGATGATGATGTCCTGACCCCACCTAACTTAGTTTAATTTTTAAATATTGTTTGTGATTAATTTACCATTTATTTGACATTTTTTAATTTGACTTGACTTTTTGGTTGACTTTTCTATGATTAATGTTTGACTAAGGGATTGCTTAGGGCAATTGAAGAGATCTTTTGATCCTCCCTTGTTCATCTCATATGCCATATATTAGAGGCCTCTCACCTTGATTTTATATGATCCTTGCATCATTTCCCGATTAAATTATTCATTGATCCTTTGTGTGCATAGTTTCACTTGTCTGATTTCATCTGATATTTTTTACACTTGTTTCTTTCATCCATGCTTCTATTGTTTGATTGTTTAACATGTTTATACTTGTCATACATTGTTTAATGTCTTATTATTTCATTCTTTGATTATTTGACTTGATCATATACTTGTTTATATATCTTATCTGTCTGATTAATAACTGTTGCCTACTTGTATGATGTATGAGGCATATATTATTATTGTTTGATTGCCATGAACAATCCCCATTCATAACAAATGTATCCCTCTCCCATGAAATGTATAATATTTATTCTTTCACTCTTTATTCATCTGTTAATACAAGAATTAAAATGAACATTCGATAACCATTTCAAAACAAGATCAGAACCTCGATCCAACGTCGAGTAATCATTTTTTCAAAACCTAATAGAACCAGTACATATTCATCCATTTACCTTGTAAGTCGATTGCTTTATGCATCGCCATCAACCTTGTAAGTCGATTGCTTTATGCATCGCCATCAACCTTGTAAGTCGATTGCTTTATGCATCGCCATCAACCTTGTAAGTCGATTGCTTCATGCATCGCCATCTACCCTTATCCCTAGCACCTCTCCTTGCTCCATTCGTCGATTCTTGTTCCGTTTAGGTAGAACCCTTTGTATGATAACATAGGTAGGATTCCCATATCCTTCGTATGATAACATAGGTAGGATTCCCATATCCTTTTGTATGATAACATAGGTAGGATTCCCATATCCTTTTATATGATAACATAGGTAGGATTCCCATATTCTTTTGTATGATAACATAGGTAGAATTCCCTTATTCTTTTGCATGATAACATAGGTAGAATTCCCTCATTACTTTGTATGCTAACATTAGGTAGGTGTTCCCATTTGTAAATCCTAATACATAGGTCTACATTGCATGACAACTCTAGGGCAGAGCTTCCCCATCTTTAGACCTTTCCGAGCGTCTCCGATCTTGTGGCATGTAGTACGTTCTATTGCAAAGAGGTAACTGCCTAAGACTCGATTCAGCGAGCTGCGACACCTGCTGCTAGGACGTGAACACATTGCCCACTCTCCTTTGACACAACTGGTGTCCTCCTTTGTAAGTCCATGTTCAGATGGCAACCCATAGTTAGCCGAACTAGGGCAACTCTGATTCTCATGTTCAGATGAGATACGTAGGCACAAGATGCGATGTCTTGCCGAGTTTTTGACTGACAACTAACAACTAATCCTTGCTTTCGCCTTTGTTGCGATTCTTTTCTCTCGCCCTCGTTGCGATCGAGACCTTCCCTTTCTCTTGCCCTAGTTGCAATCGAGACCCTTGTTCTCGTAGTTAGTTGAACTACGTTTTGCTCTGATTCTCATTCCATATGAGATACGTAGGCATAAGACGCGATATCTTAGCGAGCACACTTCTCTTTAACCCATAGGTAGCCGAGCTACGAAGACTCTGATTCTCATATTCAGATGAGATACGTATGCAGTGGATGCGACATCCGTGCGAGTCATTTTCTTTTGACCTTTCTTTTTAGTAAATAGTACCTTAGATAAACACACACCCTTTAGACAAGAACAACAAGAGTGGATCCCGTAGAGTACTACGAATGCGTAGGGGTGCTAATACATTCCCTTCGCATAATCGACTCCCGAATCCAAGATTTGGTTGCGAGACCTTGTCTTTTCCATTCCTTTCTCCAGGTTTACTTCGAGCGTTTCCTTTCCCTCCTTTGGGATAAATAACGCACGATGGCGACTCTTCTATCATTTCTTTTTCGCCGGTTGTTTTTTTTCGCACACTATATTTTTTAGGCTGCGACAGCTGGCGACTCTGTTGGGGATACGGTTTCCCTAAGCGAGTCCCTCCTAGCCTTTGTAGGTTCCTTGTTTGTTGGGTGTTTATTTCTTTTGTACAGTTGTTTATTTTCAGCATTTACCTGCTTTACCTTATTGCATTCATGTACATATGTTTGCTTTTATCTGTTGGCTCTGCTGTTGGGTTGTTTGTTTGTTGGGTTGGGATGTTCTATGAGAGATAAGCCCACTACCCAGGCTTGAGCGTACACATAGGTTTTAGAGTGGATAGTCATAAGGCTTGCATGGCATGTTGCTACGTTAAGTCGTTCATGAGACCTGCATTCCAGACGAGGTTTCTTTTGGATATATTCTGTCCTATGGGTGTTCCATAACGACAGATATTCCTTTAGAAATCGTCGACTCTGGTGACCATTTCCCGAGAACTCAGTCGAGGCCTCTCCTCCGAGACGCGTTTATGTTAGCTCTGGTGGGCGCATTCTCGCTGCTCAATCCGAGGACCCCAAGACTGGGAACTTGCTTTAGAATATCCTGTTGAGGGGAGTCAGTGGAAGTCTTTTATCCCGTAATAATGCCAAACCTTCAGTGGTAAACGTATTATTCGACTGAAGGGCTGAAGTTGACGAACCTCTGTTCTTAGAACCTACCAATGAGGGGCGGGCTAAATTCAGGAAACCTTAACCTCCAACCAACCCGGTTTTCTGGAGCAGAGTTTTGATCTTGTATTATATTCCTCAGTGGGTTTCTCTTCAGACAGTGCAACCCGACAGATGTTCAAGCATATACAGCAGTCCTGATTTCCATGTCACTGCATTGCATCACATCATTCTCCATTCATATCATTTAACACATGTTTATCCATTTCTAGGGGGTTTACATCTTCTTCTTGATTCCGGTCGGGGTTTTCTGGTTCTCCTGAGATGGATATTGGCAGAAAGAGACACGTCGCCTACAAGTTTCCTGTGGTTTGTTTGGAGCCTATTCCACAACTGATGAAGTTAATGAATCACGATTCTCTAGAAGGATTCCGGAAGGAGTACGGTTTGATTCTATGTTTCGTCACGGTTCTTTCCAAGGATCAACATGATGCTCTCTTCACACTGCTGCAGTTCTATGACCCTCCATTGAGGTGTTTCACATTCCCGGATTATATTTTGGTCCCTACTTTGGAGGAGATTGCCAGTTTTCTCAGAGTTCCCATCAAGTCACAGTTGTTGTTCTACAGCTCTGAGTTTCTGCCCGATCTCAGCATGGTTGCTTCGGCCACATATTTGGGGAAATCAGTCTTGAAGGCTAATATGTGTCAGAAGGGAGGAATTAGTGGTTTTCATTTGAGTTTCTTACTGGGAGAAGCAAAGAAGAAGCTTGAAGATGGTGACCAGATGGGTTTCAATGCTGTGTTGGCTCTTTGTGTGTATGGGATTGTCCTGTTCCCTAATGTTGAGAAATTTGTGGACATAGACACAATACGCCTCTTCGTGTTGGGAAATCCAGTGCCGACTTTGTTAGGAGATTTCTTTCATTCAGTGCATCATAGGAATGAGAATAGAAAAGGAGGAGTGGTGAATTGTTGTGCGCCTTTGTTTTATAAGTGGTTCAGTTCTCACCTACCCAAATCAAGAGCGTTCATTGATGTCGAGGAGTCGTTGAGTTGGTCAAAGAGACTGATGGGGTTGAGAGCTGAAGATATTTCTTGGTGGTCAGACCGGAACTTGCTTCGGGCATATATTATTCATAGTTGTGGGAACTTCCCGAATGTACCATTGGTAGGAAGAAGAGGAGGTATCAACTACAATCCTTCTCTGGCAGTCAGACAGTTTGGATATGCTTTAAGAACTCCGCCTTTGGAAAAAGATGTGGAAGAATCTCTGTTTTTCCATTCTTCATCTGATTTGACTGTATCCCGTAAGGCAGCTAAGGTCTGGCTCAAGGTGATCAAGAGAGGAAGAACTGTGCTTGGAAAAGGAGATTGTAGAACTTACCCTTAGTATGAAGAGTGGCTTCAAGGAAGAGTCGAAGAGTTTGGTCTGCCGTTTCCTATTGAAGAACCTTTGTATCCACCTACTCCTGAGCAGTCAACAATGGTGAGCCGAGAGGGGTATGGCAAATTGAAGAATGCCATGGAGGAGATTCAAATTGAAAACTCGGAGTTAAGTGTGAAGTTGCAAGACTGTATGTATCAATTCCATGAGGCAGAATATCAGAAGGGGGAAGCCGTCAGATTGCAAGAGGAAGCAGAGAGGAAATTAGCTGTGGAGGTGGACTTCTTCAGGAAGACAGACAAAGCCTTGGGATCATCCAGTTCTGAGTTGAGGCGAGTCAAGCAACAGTTAATGGATGCTCATGGTAAATTAGCTGGGTGGCAAGAGCAATGGGATGCATTTTCAGCTTCTCGGAAAGCAAAAGAGGAGGAAATGATAGCTCAACTGACTGGTCAGATGGAAAAATTGAAGACTCGGCTGAAAGAGAAGAACAATGAGCTTCTGTGCGCCCGTTCAACCAATGGTTACATCACGGATCAACTCAACAAGGCTCAAGAACAGATTGAAGAACTCAAAGTGCTGGCAGGTTTGAAGAAATCCAGACTTGAAGAGGTATTCGGAGAGGATGATGGGAATTACTACATAGAGCACATCAACGAACTAGATGGGATTATTCACAAGAGGAATCTGCTTATCCGACGTTTGACAGAATCTCCATATCATCCCGACACGGTGGCATTACTGGCTGAAGTGAGGAGCAGTCCTTATGGGTTGTATACAGGAGACTGATTCCTGATTTTTGTGCCTCTCTTTACTTATTGTCTTGTTGCTATGTAGTGATGATCCACATGCTTGTTGTGGAGATCCTCTTTTGATGTACTATTGGCTAAGGCCCTTTTCCTTGAACTGATTTGTATGATGGTTTCCCTTTATTACATCTTGATCTCAGAAGCTTATCCATGACTCGGTCTTCTTGCACTTTCACCTGATGTGAGACTGGAATCAAGGGGTTAGAATACCCTTTGGAATCGATAAACATGTCATTACATTAACATATTCATTTACATATCTTGCATAACAGGTACCGCTGCGGTGTTCTCATATTATTTAGTGTTCCACTAGCAGGATAGCTGATTCAGGAATTCAAGATCGGGGCAAGTCTACAGGCCGAGAGGAAAGACCGTTGATCATGTACTTTACTGTGTTAGAAAGGTCAATGGGTTGTGTGCTCGGTCAGCATGACGAGTCAGGTCGAAAAGAGCATGCAATATACTACCTTAACAAAAGTTTACCGACTGTGAACAAAGATACTCATTGCTCGAGAAAACTTGCCGCACTTTGGCATGGGCTGCTCGCCGACTAAGACAGTATATGTTGACTCACACGACTCTATTGATATCAAAAATGGATCCAGTCAAGTATATTTTTGAAAAGCCAGCACTTACCGGAAAGGTTACTAGGTGACAAATGATACTGACAGAGTATGACATCCAATACACTTCACAAAAAGCCATCAAGGGAAGTGTCTTGTCAGACTACCTTGCAGAGCAACCGGTTGATGATTACCAACCTATGAGGTTTGACTTTCCTGATGAGGACATCATGTTTCTCAAATCGAAAGATTGAGAGGAACCACTCCCGGAGGAGGGGCCTGACCCTGAATCCAAATGGGTTATGATGTTTGATGGGGCGGTCCACGTCAATGGCCGCGGAGTTGGTATAGTGTTGATCACACCGGAAGGGGGTTCATATGCCATTTGGTGCCAGAATAACTTTTCCCTGCACCAACAATGAAGCCGAATACGAAGCTTGTATCCTAAGACTTGAGGAAGCCGTCAATATACAGATTAAAACCCTGGATGTATACAGGGATTCAACTTTGGTCATCAATCAAACCAACGGGAAATGGTGCTATGCTGGAACTACGTACCCAGAATTGACGTATCTCGGTCAGAGACGAATGAAGAAAGCATTTGGTCAGAAAGTGCGCCCTCGGGGGTATCAAGTCGGTGAATTGGTACTCAAAAGATTTCTTCCTCCCAACACAGATCACAGGGGCAAATGGACACCGAACTATGAGGGTCCGTACGTGGTTAAAAGGATTTTCTGTGGCGGAGCTTTGATGCTAACAACCATGGATGGCGAAGGATTCCCGTCCCCTATTAACTCAGACGCAGTTAAAAAAAATACTTTGCATAAAATAGACCCGCTAGACGATAAAAAGAATAGTCCAGGCAAAAAAAGGGCATCCCGACGAACAAAGAAAAAAGAATAAAGAGGTTCGGGCAAAAATTAAGGATATAAAGAAAGAGTACACCCGGTGAGTCGAAAACCCAAAAGGGTGGCTCGGGCAAAAATGGGTATCCCGATGGATTGAAAACCCGAAAAGGGGGCGATCCAGGCAAAAGTTAGGGAATAAGCGAATGACTGTGATCTGAGTTCATCAGTGTTATATCACTGTTTCATTCAATCCGGCAATCTTCGAAGGTTAAAGATCGACTAATCATCCACTTCAGAAAGCAAGATGAGCAGAGCGTCTTGAGGACATACGAGCCATAGCAGAGTCGAAACTCGGTGGGACCCCGTATCCCCATTGCCATTAGGATAGTTCTCTTTTTATAGCGATCACCTCTTTTCAGGGATCAGCTTCCTGATACCCTCGCCTATTCCTGGCACAAATTTTCTCCCCAGTAAGAGTCGAATAATTCAGTTAAAGAGCCTCTTTATTTTTCATTTATCAGTTTGTTTGCAAAAATGTCCGAATTTTTGATAAAACATATTGCATATGAACATAATGGTGGCTTTTGCAGATGATTTGCACAGGAAAACATTTAAAATTGCTTTGAATGTGCTTAATCCCGGACGGTGAATTCAAACCGAGTAATTCCCCCGAGGCATACGTGTACTTTTGGTTGCAGGTCACAGGAACCGGATGCCAAGTCATGAATCCTCATCCCCAAGCGGTTGACAAAGTCTCTCCTCAGCAGAGCATATATCCCCAGCGGAGTTGACAGTGTCAGACTGTATCTTCCTAGCAACAGCGGAGTGGTTACATAACCAACAGATGAGAGGGTGGTGTTCCCAGTGTTCATCTCATTCCCCAGCAGATTATTTTTAACAGATTTGTTAATCCCCAGCTTGAGGGCGATTAGCAAGTTCATATCCCCAGCAAAGGTCGTTTCCTACGACATTTCCCCAGGAAGTGTTTTCCCCACAGACTCTCCTCACAGAGCCTCGTCGAACAAAGTTTCCATAGTTGATACTCCCCCCGCAAGGTCAACTTTTCAAGCAGCCAATTTATTTTTGGTGGCTCATTGGTCCCGACAGACGGATCATTCCCCACAGAGCATTCAAGGATTGATGCATCGATCTGTTCCCTACCGGAGTTTGCTTCCCCAAGCAGATTTCTTTTTACACCATGCATAACATTTGCATTTGCATGCATATCATATCAAGCATACACACAAGCTGATAAACAGGTTCTTCCAAGCAGACTGAAGAATTACTTTACAACCAAGGTCATGAGATCTAGCCAGAGGATCAAGCGTGAGTGATCCAGCCTGAGGGTCGTTTTGAAGATTCAGCCTGAGAATCGTTTTCCAGTGATCCAGCCTGAGGGTCATTTCGAAGATTTAGCCTGAGAATCGTGTTCCAGTAAGCCAGCCTAAGGCTCAATTTGAAGATTCCCCAGTGAAGTCGCCTACAAGCTTCATTTCCCCAGCAAGCCCAAGTCTAATTGAGGAGTCGTTACAACATGTTCTAGCCCGAAGAATATCTACGAAGCCCAAAAGTGGAATATTCTCGAAGCTGCATATCTAATATGAAGGTTGGGTGTAGATTTCAAAAGAGGGTCAACCAGCGCATGCCTCAGATGCGGGATCCTAATGACGGGAATTTATCATCAAAACAATCCAGATCTAGCCAGAAGATCGAAGTAGATTCAGCCAGAGAATCGAAACAAGGAAGATCTAGCCAGAAGATCAAAAATCGCAACAATTCAGATCTTGCCAGAAGATCGAAGTAGATTCAGCTAGAGAATCAAAGGAAATAGATTCAGGCAGAGAATCGAAACGAAGGAGATCTAGCCAGAAGATCGAAGAAGATCTAGCCAGAAGATCAAAATCGTATCCAGCCCGAGGATCAAAATTAATATCCAACCAGAGGACTAAATTGAGTATAGGTTCAGCCAGAGGATCGAAACTCCAGATTAAGCCAGAAGACTGATTCAGATCCAGCCAGAGGATCGGAAGAAAAATAAACAGCGCGGTGTATTTCCGCGTTTTTGTGGTGTTCTCGGAGCTCAAATTTTCGGCCTGTCTTTGGTATTCAAGCACAGCTCACCCCGTTTGTCTGATAAGCTATTCGCTTTCATCCTACTCGGGTTAGCTGATGATTGAATAAGGGTAGCTGTAACACCCCAAAATTTGCCCTCCTCATTCATGCATTCATTTAGCATTTCATATTATATTTCATCATGTCAATCAGAATTAGATCCAAGAAACTTTAAAAAAAAAAAAAAAAAAAAAAAAAAAAAAGAAAAAAAAATTAATTTTTTACAAAAATAAATAAATAAATAAAAATAATAATAAAAAAATAAATAAAATATAATAGAAAATTTTGGACTTGGGTCTCTCTCATTTGAGCCCACAAAGCCATGAAATTCAGTCTATAAATACCAAGGCTTCACTTGAGAAAAAGGAAGAGAAGCAAAATACTCTGAGGTTTCCTTGAAACAAAACCCTTGACAAAACCTGGAGAGAAACCTGACAGAGAACTCAGAGCAACCCCCAGGCAGCTCTGAAAAAATTCAATCTGACTCACACACTTTCATCTCACGCAAACCCTAACATTGCCTTGCAAACCCAGCCGTGCCATTTGATTTCAATCGGTCTCTCCCATCAGGTTTGCCTCATTCCCATGATTTTATGCTCTTAATTTGGATCATCTGAATGTATGAGGTATGATGGATGAATTTCATTATGTTTTTGCCCACGGGTTTAATTATGCATGAATGGGTGAAACCTATGCCTTGAATGTTTAATCACATGATTTCTGAAATGTATGCCACAGGGTTTGAGGTTTCTGAAACCATACTGTTATCCATGAAAAAAATGCTTATCGTGTTTCACTAACCCTTTTGTTGAGTTTTTGTGAGGGCTCACAGACTCTTGCAGAGATGGTTTGTGTGGTTTTCCCACTTTATTTGTGGGATACCCCCTTGAGGTTCATTCCGATTACCTGTACTGACTCACCTTTCTTTGATGGCATTAGCTTGGGAGATCCCTGGGTTTCTTACTCCTTTAATTGCTGTTACTTCGGATCTTTATCCGTGTGGTACTTTTACCTCTTTTCCGCATTTTATCGCTTTCTTAGCTGGAAGACCTCGATAGGAGGCATTTGTTTTCTTTTGTTTATTTACTTCTGAGCCCCTTGCTGGCACATTTACTTTATACATGTTTGTATCCCTGCAGGTAGCGCGGTTCCTTCGTCAAGGACTGCCTTTTTGCCCTTGAGCATCCCAAACCCTAAAACCCAAAGCAACACGTTAACTCCTTCTATTACAGGCGAGTAAGTCTCCAAAGGTCGAGCATCCGGTAGATTGCGTAGTGACGTTGTTCGTCCAAAACCCAATCCATAACCCCGTAGTTAGCCGAACTACGGCTTGCTCTGATTCTCATTCCAGATGAGATACGTAGGCATAAGACGCGATGTCTTAGCGAGCACACATCCCCCCAACCCATAGGTCAGCCGAGCTACGAAGACTCTGATTCTCATATTCAGATGAGATACGTATGCAGTGGATGCGACATCCGCGCGAGTCATTTTCATTTAACCCCCTTTTTTTAGTAAATAACACATTAGATAAACTCACACCCTTTAGACAAGAACTACACAAGTGGATCCCGTAGAGTACTACGGATGCGTAGGGGTGCTAATACCTTCCCTTCGCATAACCGACTCCCGAACCCAAGATTTGGTTGCGAGACCCCGTCTTGTCCTTTCCTTTTTCAGGTTTACTTCGAGTGTTTCCTTTCCCTCCTTTGGGATGAATAACGCACGGTGGCGACTCTTCTATCATTTTCTTTCGTCGGTTGTTTCTTCGCGCACTGTATTTTTCAGGTTGCGACAAGGGTTACATTGAATAAATGATCACTAATCCTTCCACCAACTCTTGACGTCCACTGTGATTTTGGTCGCTACTGGGATGATGAATCATCGTCGACCGTTATGCTAAACAAAGTCTTCAAAATCTGAAGATCAGCAGGATGCAATTACTTGCCATAATCCCTAATTTTTGCATAAATTTCCCCAAGGTGGGGTATTCAATTTATCGGGATAATTTTTCTATTTTATGTCTCTAACTTTTGCCTGGATCTCCCTTTCGGATTTTCAATCCACCGAGACGCTCATTTTTGCCTGAGACGCTCATTTTTGCCTAAGCCTCCCTTTCGGGTTTTCAACTTAGCGAGTTGTTCTTTTCTTTTTAGGCGAAGTATTTCTTGACTGCATTTGCGTTCACAGGACGAGTGAACTCTTCACCATCCATAGTTGTAAGAATCAAAGCACCGCCTGAAAAGGCTCTCTTAACAACATATATGCCTTTATAATTAGGAGTCCATTTGCCCCTAGAGTCTGGTTTGAACGATAAAATCTTCTTGAGCACAAGGTCACCTTCTCTGAACAGACGAGGTCTAACCTTCTTATCAAAAGATTTCTTCATTCTCCGCTGATGATAACACGAAATTATATCGCTTTTTAAGACTTAATTCAATTAAATTATTTTATCATTTACACTAATTTATCCCATTTTATCAGATATTATGCAGTATTTCTCTTCTATTTATATCAGGTACCCATTTTGAAGCAAAAGTGAAAAAGGGAAGAAAAGGAGGTGTAAAAAGCAACAAAAAGGAGAGAAAAGGAACCAAAGGCCAAAGCCCAGCCCAAAGCGCACAAGTCACCAATGCTGTGCCTGTGACGGACGTCACAGGACGCGTGACGAGCGTCACGCGAAGGAGCCTTGTGACGGACGTCACACATAGCGTGACGAGCGTCACGCAACCCCACTACCTTTGTGGCGCAAGTATCGCCCTCAGAAGGACTTGAAGAATAACGTTAAGGAATTGGTCTCCTATATGCACGCCGTGGATATAGCCACGCTGAAGAAGGAGAGAAACGAAATGCTGCTACCAAGGCTATTATAAATAGCCGTCTCACAAACCAAAAGGACACAGAGTTTTTGCACGCTCAGTTTTGCGGAAGCTCTGCCAAATTTATTTTTTCACGCCTTTGCTTATTTTTCTTCCTTTCCAGCATCGTCCATTTTATTTATTTTATTTTGCAAGCTTTGTTTTCTTTTTCCCTTGCAATTTATTTTCCCCCGTTCTTAGCTTTTAGATATTTTTCGCGTAGTAGTTTCTACACCGGAAACTACTGGGCAACTTTATACCGGATTTAACCTTACGTTATATTCGAGTTTTTTTTATTTCCTTGATTTAATTTACTGTTTAATTGAAGAATCGAAGAACAAATCCTACCGGCTTGTGGTGGAGTGTTCAAGACCATTGTATTACGCATTCAGGTTCTTTAATTGTTATTTAATTTTTATGCTTTATTCTATTGTTTATTTGCATTGCCTGCCTGAAATGAGTCTGTGTATGCATGATATTAATTATTATTTAGTAAGCATGTCTGGCTAATTTGCCTAGGTATCGGTATGTAAAGTAAGCAGAAAGAGGGATCAAAACTAAGTCGGTCTATTCAAACTTAAAATTAGAATCAATCTTTTTACGGTCTTAACTTACAGGTTTAATAACAAGATTTTTTACAAAGGTAAAAGACATAAAGAAGTTGAAACCAACAGAGCGAGAGTTTGAGGTTTTAACTGGACAGTGTAAGTTAGTCATTAAATCTATCTCAGGGCGAGAGCAAGTTTTAGAATTAATTAAATTCTGACCTTTTTCCAAAAAGTATTTTTAAAGATTGAATGTGAGGACGAGAGTTAAGCATTTAGATTTAATTGTATAACCTAAGTCAACAGAGCGAAAGTTTGAGATAAGGGTGTTTAAAACGGTCAGTATTTTCTTAAAAAGAGTTTCTGCAACTTTATTGTTTTCAAAATATGATTTTTGACTTAATTATAAGTGACAGCAACATTAACATAAGATCATGGTTTCTTCAACAGAGCGAGAGTTTGAGATAAAACCTTTAACCAATAAAGTTAGTCGAAACGATTTATTTTAAAACCGAGAGACCGACAAGGAATTGATTCCCTAGTTTTGACGAACCACATACCGATATCCGTTTTATTAATATTTAATCTAGATCTTAGTTTAGCTCTTAGCTCCTTTTCCCCAAACAATCAAACATTTTCACCTTAGATTTACGTAGTAACCTTAGATACCGGTACATCGATTCATAAGTCCCTGTGGGATCGATATCTTTAAAACTACGCGATAGAACTGTGCACTTGCAGTTTGTATCCCATTCTCGACTCGCACAGTCGAGCGATCAAGTTTTTGGCGCCGTTGCCGGGGACTTTATTTAATCGATATCGTAACTCTTCTGTTACGCTGTAGAGACTAAGGCAATTTTTTTTTTCTCTATCACTATGTATCACCCAAACTTTCTCTACGATTATCACTCCCAGTATTTTGAGGAATCGCAAGATTCCTATAAATCCAACCTGGAAATATTAATGGAGGATTTCATTGAGACGCAAACTCACTTAAGGATGGAATCTATGATGGAACGCTTTGTGGCTACACAAACTCTTCAGAATGAAGAATTTAGGAAACAAAGTCTCTATACCAATGAAACCCTTACGCAACTGAACAATGTGGTCGAGTCCCTCGTCACTCACAACGAGACATTGGAGACTCAAATCTTCCTACTTGCGCAGACACCTCTAGGACCTTTCCCTGAGAAACATGCGGATATGGTAACAACCACCAGTGAAAGATTTATCGAAAATCCTAAGGATAGTGACAATGAGGAGGGTTCAGGTGAGAAAAAAGTAGAGATTGAGAAAGTTCCACAAACACCACCCGAAAGGGAGGTTGTCAAAAAGGTAGAGAAGGAAGAGCTATGTGTTGTCCCTTCTCCCTATAAATCACCAATTCCTTTCCCGCGAAGGTCTGTGGAAGTTAAGGTAGACCCCAAATCCGAAAGAAATGAGGAGCTATCAGAAAATATCCACACCAATGCACCTTTATTTGCCACCCTGAAGAGAAAATTTGAAGCCCATGAAATTAGGGAACTAATTAGTATAAAAAGGGGCAAACCAGACTTTGAGGTGGTGTTTTCAAAAATTGAACCTAAACCTGAAAAGCTAGCTCCCAGAATAGAGCCAGAACCACCACCACAAGTTCAGGAGGATAAACTACCTCGCAGAAGAAAAAGAAGAAAAAGTGACGGATATGAGAGATGGATTGATAAGTGGCCATGGAAATCAAGGATAATTAAAAGTTTGACCGAGGATTCATCCTCGAAAGAACCACCGTGAGTACTTACACTCCTGAGTCGTCGAGCTTGCGACATTTAAACAAAGCGCTTAGTGGGAGACAACCCACAAATTAATCTGTTATTTTATTATTTTATTATTATTATCATTCCTCTATTTTTCTCTTAATTATTCTTTTAATTTCTATTTAGTATTCATTATTGATTTATTCAAAAAGAAAAAAAATATATCTATATATATTAATAATAATTCTATTCTTCTTTCGGCATTTGGCCAAATCCTGACTTAAACTCATGTTTTCTTTTCTCTAGTTAACACTAACCAGATGGGACATTTTGACCGTATGGGTATCAAGTTCAGAGGAATGGCTCAGAAACGAAGGTTTGAAGAACTAGCCACTAGAGAGATGCTACCTAGTTTATATGCTGATGATTGGGCTATGACTGCCCTTGGACTGAGACAGAGTGTCCTGTTTTTGCTGAATCAGATAGGATGGGAGACCTCCCCTATTCTGAGACCTTTCACCACCTACCGGAGGCTCACATTAGAATTCCTTAGTTCATTAATCTATCTACCTAGCCATGGAAAAGGAATTACCAGAGGTTTTATCCAGTTCAGAATGTTCAATATGGAGTACCAATTTAATACTAGAGACTTCACCAACCTTTTGGGTTTTCCCTACCTCCTTTGATACATTCACTATAAGCCAGGAAGAACTTCTTGAATATAGAGAGCTTGAACACTTTTGGGGTAAGCTGACTGGAAATGATGAGCCCGAAGAACATGAGTTTCTCTCTGGAAACATACATAACCCGGCTTTTCGCTATTTCCATAAGATCCTGACCCACACTTTATTTGGGAAGAAGCCAAATAGTACTTCAGTTTCACGTGATGAACTCTTCATCATATTTTGTGCTTCCCAGAACCGTCCAGTAAACGGTGCTACTTTTATGTTAGCTAATTTGGACCACCTTATCCAGGATGAGAGAGCACCCATTAGAATAGGCGGCCTGATAACTATGATAGGTAATGCTATTGGACTACGTCAGCCTATGCTTGACCTGAACCCTTTTTGTGGCATTACCACTATGAGTATACCTTTCCTCTTCAACACTATGTTTATAGCAAACATAGGGTCTGATGAGTTTGAGCTTGTTATTGATAACCAGGTTCTCTGCCTATTCACCCTGCCCGATCCTAGGACTAGTGTTCATAACCAAAGGAACTGGCTCTATAACCTGAATGAAACCCCAACTCCTGCTGGATCCACTGAATCCATCCAGGATTATGAGATTTGTGATGACTATGAGCACTATATTGACCATACCTCTCTTGCTGAATCTGACCCTCAGACTCCATCCGGCTACCATGATATTGATCCTCCTCCTCAGCCTGTCCTGACCGAAGAATCAGCCATGCCTGATCTCCGACATCATATGCCAGGAACAGATATTAAAACCGTCATTGAAGCCTTGATGTCAGAACAAAACGCCCTCAGGGAAGATTTCCACAGCTTGAGACTTGCAGTCCTAGAACACATGAGCAGCACGGCAAGTCAGTTACGTATGTTACGGCATCATGTTAACTCTTTTACTCCTCCGGCCAGAGATCCGAAGATAGATGGAATTTAGTTATTTCTTCATTCTAAGTTATTTAGTTTTAGGCTAGATTTTTTTCATTAATGTTATTTGAATTCATGTTTATTTCTATTTCATTTTATTATTTTCCCTTCCTGTAATACATTATGATCCTTTTTATTGAAGCTGTTTAGTTAATCTATTTTGCAATGCCTATTATGCTCTACTGTTATTACTTATTATTATTATACAAAGCAAGTAAGCATGCATACTAAATTAAGCTACAGACTAAAACGTTCATAAGCAGAATAAAATATTAAATTACGCTACCAAGTGATTCTGTGAAGCGCTACTAAGCCTTTCCAAAAAGGAAGTGTGACGAGCGTCACACCACCCGTGACGGGCGGCACACTTAGTGCCTGTTACGAGCGTCACAGCCTTGTGACGAGCGTAACGCCTCTCAGATATGTGAACGTTAGGGAGCCGTTGGAGACGAACGTTACACCCCCCACCTTTTTACATTCCCCATTCATTTTTCATTTACCACAATTAATTACTTTTCAACCACTCTTTCTTTTCACCTCCCACATTTTACCTATAAATACCCTCCAAACTTCCTTCTTTCACCACAAACAACTCTCTCATATCAAATATACACTTCTTTTCCTTTCCAAATCACTCATTCAAAAATCCATCACAATGGCGGGAAGTCAAAACTTCGGAAATATCATCTTCCGATCCGGAGATGACAACTATCAGCAAGAGCAATTCGAGCGCTTCCAACAGCGAGGCGTCGCTCCCACCAGGTACCCCGATTTAACTTGTTTACAACAATTGGGCTTACTCCACGGTATCGAGTGGATGCTCCGTAGAGCCGATTTAACCTTCCTTTGCACCCATAACCAACCCACCTATCCTTCCCTAACCTTAGAATTCCTAAGCTCTTACGACTACACCACTCCCGCCGGTGAAGGTGAATTCCTAACCGGTACAGCAACCTTCCGTATGTTTAACACCGAGTACTCTCTAACCCAACGCCAATTGAGTGCCATGCTACAATTTCCCACAGAAGGTCTGCTCCATGCCAGAATTCCCCCAACCTCAAACTGGAACACAGTTCTAGTTTTCGACCTTTTTAAGAAAATTTCCGGTATAAATACCAACAACTGGGAAGAACTCCTTCTCTCCCACATCCATAACCCCACCATCCGTTATTTTCTCCGTATCCTACAAAACACACTCTTTGGAAGACCAAACAACAGTAAGGTCAACTCAAAAGAACTCTTTTTCCTCCAGTGCGTTTTCGAATCGGATACTACGGTAAACGCCGCCTCTTTTCTCCTTCATCATATCCGCACCTTATGTGCTAGAGGCCGGCAACCATTCATAATTGGCGGATTAATAACCTCCATAGCACTTGGCCTGAACCTAGGGGATAAACTCCAAACTTTAGAATCCCTTCCACCCCTGTCTATGGATATCGGCTATTGTCGCTCCAGCCGCCTGATTAAAAACAGAGTAGGCGGAGGCTATTATCTGATGGTGAACAACCAAGCAGTCCCAAGTGTTGTGCTACCCAATACCACCCTAACCGATGTCATAAACCCGAACCGCCACCTCTACGATCTTAGCGCTCCTGAAACCACCGAGCCTTCACAAACAAACCAACAAACAGATGAGTTTGAAGAAATGGAACAAGGCGATCATCCGCCAACACAACCGTCAGTCCCGCTCAACCCTTCCAGTAATGCAGCCGGCCCATCCTCCCAACGTCGTCGACGACGAAGGCCTGCGACCAACGATGACATTATGGATGCTATCAATGGAATGCAGGCACAGAATACAGAGATGATGCAGATGATGCGTCAAATGCAACAGCAACAGGATGCTCGGAATGCCGTAACCGACCAGCGGTTTACTGAGTTGTTTAGCAGATTCGACAGCTTAGACATACGTCAAAGATCACCAGGACCAAGAACCAGAGGTGGAAGGCAGCCTTAGTTGTATTTTTTCTTTTTCCTTTCCATTTTGTATTTCTTTCCCTTCAAACATCGAGGACTATGTTTAGTTCAAGTATGGGGGGGAAATTATTCTTTCCATTCCCATCTTTGTTTCAAGTTTGTACTCTCCCTTTTCATTGTTATTTCCTTATAAAAACAAAATTTTTTTAAGTTAAGTCCTGAATGTGAAAAAGTTTCTATTATCTATTTCCCTCAACGTTTCTTGAGCCATAACAAAAATTTTAACACACCCAATAAGTATAAAGGTCGCCTACTTTATAAAATTTGAGTGAAATCAAAACAAAATCATTACCATAACAACGCTCTGAGAACCTCAATATGTTAGATCAGGATAAGTACCTATCATACCGATTCCTCGAACTTTTAGTTCTATGGCAACCCCAAGTAGTTTATACAGAAGTCAGCACCATCTTAATAGCAAACTACGTGGAGAGCCGATGAATATAAGTGAATGATCCCCAAAGTAACCTAAGAAAATTAAACTAGGTGATCCTTACCAGATCATTTAATCTAAAGGTTGCAGATCATGCAAAAGCACAATACGAAAGATCCATTATGAATTGGTTCAGTAGGAATCTGGTACTGAACTTGGTAGGGCGGACTACGGTTCGATCCCCCGCAATTTGCAATGGACTGAATAATGAAGTTATCCGACTTATGTACCAGAACTTCTAGCTAAAAGCGGATCATAGTCACTAACCGGTTACTCCACTATGTGCGCGAAAGGATAAAGGGCTTAATGTGATTTCGCTAGAATGAAAACGGGCAAAATAAGACTAAAGGAACCAGGATAGCTATCATAGGGTACTTGAACTGATTGGCATAAGGTAGGGTTATCTAAGTTGTGACGGTAGTTGTTGATGTCAAGATTAAACTCAAGTCCTCCTAAACAAAAATCCATTGGCAACCTAGTACGAATTGATGTGTGCTTTAAAATTTCATCCGGCTAAAACTTTTAATAAGTTCTATACTGAATTTTGCTTGAGGACAAGCAAAGATTTAAGTATGGGGGAGTTTGATAACACGAAATTATATCGCTTTTTAAGACTTAATTCAATTAAATTATTTTATCATTTACACTAATTTATCCCATTTTATCAGATATTATGCAGTATTTCTCTTCTATTTATATCAGGTACCCATTTTGAAGCAAAAGTGAAAAAGGGAAGAAAAGGAGGTGTAAAAAGCAACAAAAAGGAGAGAAAAGGAACCAAAGGCCAAAGCCCAGCCCAAAGCGCACAAGTCACCAATGCTGTGCCTGTGACGGACGTCACAGGACGCGTGACGAGCGTCACGCGAAGGAGCCTTGTGACGGACGTCACACATAGCGTGACGAGCGTCACGCAACCCCACTACCTTTGTGGCGCAAGTATCGCCCTCAGAAGGACTTGAAGAATAACGTTAAGGAATTGGTCTCCTATATGCACGCCGTGGATATAGCCACGCTGAAGAAGGAGAGAAACGAAATGCTGCTACCAAGGCTATTATAAATAGCCGTCTCACAAACCAAAAGGACACAGAGTTTTTGCACGCTCAGTTTTGCGGAAGCTCTGCCAAATTTATTTTTTCACGCCTTTGCTTATTTTTCTTCCTTTCCAGCATCGTCCATTTTATTTATTTTATTTTGCAAGCTTTGTTTTCTTTTTCCCTTGCAATTTATTTTCCCCCGTTCTTAGCTTTTAGATATTTTTCGCGTAGTAGTTTCTACACCGGAAACTACTGGGCAACTTTATACCGGATTTAACCTTACGTTATATTCGAGTTTTTTTTATTTCCTTGATTTAATTTACTGTTTAATTGAAGAATCGAAGAACAAATCCTACCGGCTTGTGGTGGAGTGTTCAAGACCATTGTATTACGCATTCAGGTTCTTTAATTGTTATTTAATTTTTATGCTTTATTCTATTGTTTATTTGCATTGCCTGCCTGAAATGAGTCTGTGTATGCATGATATTAATTATTATTTAGTAAGCATGTCTGGCTAATTTGCCTAGGTATCGGTATGTAAAGTAAGCAGAAAGAGGGATCAAAACTAAGTCGGTCTATTCAAACTTAAAATTAGAATCAATCTTTTTACGGTCTTAACTTACAGGTTTAATAACAAGATTTTTTACAAAGGTAAAAGACATAAAGAAGTTGAAACCAACAGAGCGAGAGTTTGAGGTTTTAACTGGACAGTGTAAGTTAGTCATTAAATCTATCTCAGGGCGAGAGCAAGTTTTAGAATTAATTAAATTCTGACCTTTTTCCAAAAAGTATTTTTAAAGATTGAATGTGAGGACGAGAGTTAAGCATTTAGATTTAATTGTATAACCTAAGTCAACAGAGCGAAAGTTTGAGATAAGGGTGTTTAAAACGGTCAGTATTTTCTTAAAAAGAGTTTCTGCAACTTTATTGTTTTCAAAATATGATTTTTGACTTAATTATAAGTGACAGCAACATTAACATAAGATCATGGTTTCTTCAACAGAGCGAGAGTTTGAGATAAAACCTTTAACCAATAAAGTTAGTCGAAACGATTTATTTTAAAACCGAGAGACCGACAAGGAATTGATTCCCTAGTTTTGACGAACCACATACCGATATCCGTTTTATTAATATTTAATCTAGATCTTAGTTTAGCTCTTAGCTCCTTTTCCCCAAACAATCAAACATTTTCACCTTAGATTTACGTAGTAACCTTAGATACCGGTACATCGATTCATAAGTCCCTGTGGGATCGATATCTTTAAAACTACGCGATAGAACTGTGCACTTGCAGTTTGTATCCCATTCTCGACTCGCACAGTCGAGCGATCAAGTTTTTGGCGCCGTTGCCGGGGACTTTATTTAATCGATATCGTAACTCTTCTGTTACGCTGTAGAGACTAAGGCAATTTTTTTTTTCTCTATCACTATGTATCACCCAAACTTTCTCTACGATTATCACTCCCAGTATTTTGAGGAATCGCAAGATTCCTATAAATCCAACCTGGAAATATTAATGGAGGATTTCATTGAGACGCAAACTCACTTAAGGATGGAATCTATGATGGAACGCTTTGTGGCTACACAAACTCTTCAGAATGAAGAATTTAGGAAACAAAGTCTCTATACCAATGAAACCCTTACGCAACTGAACAATGTGGTCGAGTCCCTCGTCACTCACAACGAGACATTGGAGACTCAAATCTTCCTACTTGCGCAGACACCTCTAGGACCTTTCCCTGAGAAACATGCGGATATGGTAACAACCACCAGTGAAAGATTTATCGAAAATCCTAAGGATAGTGACAATGAGGAGGGTTCAGGTGAGAAAAAAGTAGAGATTGAGAAAGTTCCACAAACACCACCCGAAAGGGAGGTTGTCAAAAAGGTAGAGAAGGAAGAGCTATGTGTTGTCCCTTCTCCCTATAAATCACCAATTCCTTTCCCGCGAAGGTCTGTGGAAGTTAAGGTAGACCCCAAATCCGAAAGAAATGAGGAGCTATCAGAAAATATCCACACCAATGCACCTTTATTTGCCACCCTGAAGAGAAAATTTGAAGCCCATGAAATTAGGGAACTAATTAGTATAAAAAGGGGCAAACCAGACTTTGAGGTGGTGTTTTCAAAAATTGAACCTAAACCTGAAAAGCTAGCTCCCAGAATAGAGCCAGAACCACCACCACAAGTTCAGGAGGATAAACTACCTCGCAGAAGAAAAAGAAGAAAAAGTGACGGATATGAGAGATGGATTGATAAGTGGCCATGGAAATCAAGGATAATTAAAAGTTTGACCGAGGATTCATCCTCGAAAGAACCACCGTGAGTACTTACACTCCTGAGTCGTCGAGCTTGCGACATTTAAACAAAGCGCTTAGTGGGAGACAACCCACAAATTAATCTGTTATTTTATTATTTTATTATTATTATCATTCCTCTATTTTTCTCTTAATTATTCTTTTAATTTCTATTTAGTATTCATTATTGATTTATTCAAAAAGAAAAAAAATATATCTATATATATTAATAATAATTCTATTCTTCTTTCGGCATTTGGCCAAATCCTGACTTAAACTCATGTTTTCTTTTCTCTAGTTAACACTAACCAGATGGGACATTTTGACCGTATGGGTATCAAGTTCAGAGGAATGGCTCAGAAACGAAGGTTTGAAGAACTAGCCACTAGAGAGATGCTACCTAGTTTATATGCTGATGATTGGGCTATGACTGCCCTTGGACTGAGACAGAGTGTCCTGTTTTTGCTGAATCAGATAGGATGGGAGACCTCCCCTATTCTGAGACCTTTCACCACCTACCGGAGGCTCACATTAGAATTCCTTAGTTCATTAATCTATCTACCTAGCCATGGAAAAGGAATTACCAGAGGTTTTATCCAGTTCAGAATGTTCAATATGGAGTACCAATTTAATACTAGAGACTTCACCAACCTTTTGGGTTTTCCCTACCTCCTTTGATACATTCACTATAAGCCAGGAAGAACTTCTTGAATATAGAGAGCTTGAACACTTTTGGGGTAAGCTGACTGGAAATGATGAGCCCGAAGAACATGAGTTTCTCTCTGGAAACATACATAACCCGGCTTTTCGCTATTTCCATAAGATCCTGACCCACACTTTATTTGGGAAGAAGCCAAATAGTACTTCAGTTTCACGTGATGAACTCTTCATCATATTTTGTGCTTCCCAGAACCGTCCAGTAAACGGTGCTACTTTTATGTTAGCTAATTTGGACCACCTTATCCAGGATGAGAGAGCACCCATTAGAATAGGCGGCCTGATAACTATGATAGGTAATGCTATTGGACTACGTCAGCCTATGCTTGACCTGAACCCTTTTTGTGGCATTACCACTATGAGTATACCTTTCCTCTTCAACACTATGTTTATAGCAAACATAGGGTCTGATGAGTTTGAGCTTGTTATTGATAACCAGGTTCTCTGCCTATTCACCCTGCCCGATCCTAGGACTAGTGTTCATAACCAAAGGAACTGGCTCTATAACCTGAATGAAACCCCAACTCCTGCTGGATCCACTGAATCCATCCAGGATTATGAGATTTGTGATGACTATGAGCACTATATTGACCATACCTCTCTTGCTGAATCTGACCCTCAGACTCCATCCGGCTACCATGATATTGATCCTCCTCCTCAGCCTGTCCTGACCGAAGAATCAGCCATGCCTGATCTCCGACATCATATGCCAGGAACAGATATTAAAACCGTCATTGAAGCCTTGATGTCAGAACAAAACGCCCTCAGGGAAGATTTCCACAGCTTGAGACTTGCAGTCCTAGAACACATGAGCAGCACGGCAAGTCAGTTACGTATGTTACGGCATCATGTTAACTCTTTTACTCCTCCGGCCAGAGATCCGAAGATAGATGGAATTTAGTTATTTCTTCATTCTAAGTTATTTAGTTTTAGGCTAGATTTTTTTCATTAATGTTATTTGAATTCATGTTTATTTCTATTTCATTTTATTATTTTCCCTTCCTGTAATACATTATGATCCTTTTTATTGAAGCTGTTTAGTTAATCTATTTTGCAATGCCTATTATGCTCTACTGTTATTACTTATTATTATTATACAAAGCAAGTAAGCATGCATACTAAATTAAGCTACAGACTAAAACGTTCATAAGCAGAATAAAATATTAAATTACGCTACCAAGTGATTCTGTGAAGCGCTACTAAGCCTTTCCAAAAAGGAAGTGTGACGAGCGTCACACCACCCGTGACGGGCGGCACACTTAGTGCCTGTTACGAGCGTCACAGCCTTGTGACGAGCGTAACGCCTCTCAGATATGTGAACGTTAGGGAGCCGTTGGAGACGAACGTTACACCCCCCACCTTTTTACATTCCCCATTCATTTTTCATTTACCACAATTAATTACTTTTCAACCACTCTTTCTTTTCACCTCCCACATTTTACCTATAAATACCCTCCAAACTTCCTTCTTTCACCACAAACAACTCTCTCATATCAAATATACACTTCTTTTCCTTTCCAAATCACTCATTCAAAAATCCATCACAATGGCGGGAAGTCAAAACTTCGGAAATATCATCTTCCGATCCGGAGATGACAACTATCAGCAAGAGCAATTCGAGCGCTTCCAACAGCGAGGCGTCGCTCCCACCAGGTACCCCGATTTAACTTGTTTACAACAATTGGGCTTACTCCACGGTATCGAGTGGATGCTCCGTAGAGCCGATTTAACCTTCCTTTGCACCCATAACCAACCCACCTATCCTTCCCTAACCTTAGAATTCCTAAGCTCTTACGACTACACCACTCCCGCCGGTGAAGGTGAATTCCTAACCGGTACAGCAACCTTCCGTATGTTTAACACCGAGTACTCTCTAACCCAACGCCAATTGAGTGCCATGCTACAATTTCCCACAGAAGGTCTGCTCCATGCCAGAATTCCCCCAACCTCAAACTGGAACACAGTTCTAGTTTTCGACCTTTTTAAGAAAATTTCCGGTATAAATACCAACAACTGGGAAGAACTCCTTCTCTCCCACATCCATAACCCCACCATCCGTTATTTTCTCCGTATCCTGCAAAACACACTCTTTGGAAGACCAAACAACAGTAAGGTCAACTCAAAAGAACTCTTTTTCCTCCAGTGCGTTTTCGAATCGGATACTACGGTAAACGCCGCCTCTTTTCTCCTTCATCATATCCGCACCTTATGTGCTAGAGGCCGGCAACCATTCATAATTGGCGGATTAATAACCTCCATAGCACTTGGCCTGAACCTAGGGGATAAACTCCAAACTTTAGAATCCCTTCCACCCCTGTCTATGGATATCGGCTATTGTCGCTCCAGCCGCCTGATTAAAAACAGAGTAGGCGGAGGCTATTATCTGATGGTGAACAACCAAGCAGTCCCAAGTGTTGTGCTACCCAATACCACCCTAACCGATGTCATAAACCCGAACCGCCACCTCTACGATCTTAGCGCTCCTGAAACCACCGAGCCTTCACAAACAAACCAACAAACAGATGAGTTTGAAGAAATGGAACAAGGCGATCATCCGCCAACACAACCGTCAGTCCCGCTCAACCCTTCCAGTAATGCAGCCGGCCCATCCTCCCAACGTCGTCGACGACGAAGGCCTGCGACCAACGATGACATTATGGATGCTATCGATGGAATGCAGGCACAGAATACAGAGATGATGCAGATGATGCGTCAAATGCAACAGCAACAGGATGCTCGGAATGCCGTAACCGACCAGCGGTTTACTGAGTTGTTTAGCAGATTCGACAGCTTAGACATACGTCAAAGATCACCAGGACCAAGAACCAGAGGTGGAAGGCAGCCTTAGTTGTATTTTTTCTTTTTCCTTTCCATTTTGTATTTCTTTCCCTTCAAACATCGAGGACTATGTTTAGTTCAAGTATGGGGGGGAAATTATTCTTTCCATTCCCATCTTTGTTTCAAGTTTGTACTCTCCCTTTTCATTGTTATTTCCTTATAAAAACAAAATTTTTTTAAGTTAAGTCCTGAATGTGAAAAAGTTTCTATTATCTATTTCCCTCAACGTTTCTTGAGCCATAACAAAAATTTTAACACACCCAATAAGTATAAAGGTCGCCTACTTTATAAAATTTGAGTGAAATCAAAACAAAATCATTACCATAACAACGCTCTGAGAACCTCAATATGTTAGATCAGGATAAGTACCTATCATACCGATTCCTCGAACTTTTAGTTCTATGGCAACCCCAAGTAGTTTATACAGAAGTCAGCACCATCTTAATAGCAAACTACGTGGAGAGCCGATGAATATAAGTGAATGATCCCCAAAGTAACCTAAGAAAATTAAACTAGGTGATCCTTACCAGATCATTTAATCTAAAGGTTGCAGATCATGCAAAAGCACAATACGAAAGATCCATTATGAATTGGTTCAGTAGGAATCTGGTACTGAACTTGGTAGGGCGGACTACGGTTCGATCCCCCGCAATTTGCAATGGACTGAATAATGAAGTTATCCGACTTATGTACCAGAACTTCTAGCTAAAAGCGGATCATAGTCACTAACCGGTTACTCCACTATGTGCGCGAAAGGATAAAGGGCTTAATGTGATTTCGCTAGAATGAAAACGGGCAAAATAAGACTAAAGGAACCAGGATAGCTATCATAGGGTACTTGAACTGATTGGCATAAGGTAGGGTTATCTAAGTTGTGACGGTAGTTGTTGATGTCAAGATTAAACTCAAGTCCTCCTAAACAAAAATCCATTGGCAACCTAGTACGAATTGATGTGTGCTTTAAAATTTCATCCGGCTAAAACTTTTAATAAGTTCTATACTGAATTTTGCTTGAGGACAAGCAAAGATTTAAGTATGGGGGAGTTTGATAACACGAAATTATATCGCTTTTTAAGACTTAATTCAATTAAATTATTTTATCATTTACACTAATTTATCCCATTTTATCAGATATTATGCAGTATTTCTCTTCTATTTATATCAGGTACCCATTTTGAAGCAAAAGTGAAAAAGGGAAGAAAAGGAGGTGTAAAAAGCAACAAAAAGGAGAGAAAAGGAACCAAAGGCCAAAGCCCAGCCCAAAGCGCACAAGTCACCAATGCTGTGCCTGTGACGGACGTCACAGGACGCGTGACGAGCGTCACGCGAAGGAGCCTTGTGACGGACGTCACACATAGCGTGACGAGCGTCACGCAACCCCACTACCTTTGTGGCGCAAGTATCGCCCTCAGAAGGACTTGAAGAATAACGTTAAGGAATTGGTCTCCTATATGCACACCGTGGATATAGCCACGCTGAAGAAGGAGAGAAACGAAATGCTGCTACCAAGGCTATTATAAATAGCCGTCTCACAAACCAAAAGGACACAGAGTTTTTGCACGCTCAGTTTTGCGGAAGCTCTGCCAAATTTATTTTTTCACGCCTTTGCTTATTTTTCTTCCTTTCCAGCATCGTCCATTTTATTTATTTTATTTTGCAAGCTTTGTTTTCTTTTTCCCTTGCAATTTATTTTCCCCCGTTCTTAGCTTTTAGATATTTTTCGCGTAGTAGTTTCTACACCGGAAACTACTGGGCAACTTTATACCGGATTTAACCTTACGTTATATTCGAGTTTTTTTTATTTCCTTGATTTAATTTACTGTTTAATTGAAGAATCGAAGAACAAATCCTACCGGCTTGTGGTGGAGTGTTCAAGACCATTGTATTACGCATTCAGGTTCTTTAATTGTTATTTAATTTTTATGCTTTATTCTATTGTTTATTTGCATTGCCTGCCTGAAATGAGTCTGTGTATGCATGATATTAATTATTATTTAGTAAGCATGTCTGGCTAATTTGCCTAGGTATCGGTATGTAAAGTAAGCAGAAAGAGGGATCAAAACTAAGTCGGTCTATTCAAACTTAAAATTAGAATCAATCTTTTTACGGTCTTAACTTACAGGTTTAATAACAAGATTTTTTACAAAGGTAAAAGACATAAAGAAGTTGAAACCAACAGAGCGAGAGTTTGAGGTTTTAACTGGACAGTGTAAGTTAGTCATTAAATCTATCTCAGGGCGAGAGCAAGTTTTAGAATTAATTAAATTCTGACCTTTTTCCAAAAAGTATTTTTAAAGATTGAATGTGAGGACGAGAGTTAAGCATTTAGATTTAATTGTATAACCTAAGTCAACAGAGCGAAAGTTTGAGATAAGGGTGTTTAAAACGGTCAGTATTTTCTTAAAAAGAGTTTCTGCAACTTTATTGTTTTCAAAATATGATTTTTGACTTAATTATAAGTGACAGCAACATTAACATAAGATCATGGTTTCTTCAACAGAGCGAGAGTTTGAGATAAAACCTTTAACCAATAAAGTTAGTCGAAACGATTTATTTTAAAACCGAGAGACCGACAAGGAATTGATTCCCTAGTTTTGACGAACCACATACCGATATCCGTTTTATTAATATTTAATCTAGATCTTAGTTTAGCTCTTAGCTCCTTTTCCCCAAACAATCAAACATTTTCACCTTAGATTTACGTAGTAACCTTAGATACCGGTACATCGATTCATAAGTCCCTGTGGGATCGATATCTTTAAAACTACGCGATAGAACTGTGCACTTGCAGTTTGTATCCCATTCTCGACTCGCACAGTCGAGCGATCAGCTGATACAACTGACCATGACACATGGCAGTCAATCTCTTCTCTTCAATCAAATTTAGATGGTCAAACCTGGTCTGACACCATTCAGCCTCAGTCAACTTGGCTTCCATGAGCACACACAATGAAGGAATCTCAACCTCTATGGGGAGCACTGCTTCCATACCATATACAAGAGAGAAAGGGGTTTCCCCTGTTAAAGTGCGGATGGATGTTCAATACCCATGCAAAGCAAAGGGGAGCATCTCATGCCAATCCTTATATGTCACAACCATCTTCTGAATAATCTTCTTGATGTTCTTGTTCGCAACTTCAACAACCCCGTTCATCCTGGGTCTGTAGGGAGAAGAATTATGATGTGCAATCTTGAAGTCTTTACAAAGAGCTTCCACTATATTATTATTAAAGTTCGATCCATTATCATTAATGATCTTGCTTGGCACACCATAACGGCATATAATCTGATTCTTGATAAACCGCACAATAACTTACTTAGTTATGTTTGCATACGATGCCGCTTCAACCCATTTTGTGAAGTAGTCGATTGCCACCAAAATGAAACAATGTCCGTTTGAAGCTTTGGGCTCAATCATGCCAATAATAATAATTCCCCACATGGAGAAGGGCCATGGGGAGGAAATGACGTTCAACGGTGTCGGAGGAACATGAATCTTATCCGCATATATTTGACACTTGTGGCACTTCTTCACAAACTTGCAACAGCCAGATTCCATTGTCAGCCAATAGTAACCTGCTCGCAACATCTTCTTCGCCATAGCATGCCCATTGGAATGAGTACCAAAGGAACCTTCATGGACTTCAGTCATCAACAAGTCTGCTTCGTGTCTATCCACGCATCTGAGCAGAACCATATCGAAGTTTGTCTTGTACAATACATCACCATTCAGGTAGAAATTTCCGACTAAGCTACTCAAAGTCTTCTTATCTTGCAAAGATTCTCCAGACAGGTAAATATGACTTTGAAGGAAACAATTCATGTCATAATACCACGACTTCTCGTCTTTGATCTCTTCAACAACAAACACATGAGCTGGCCTATCAAGACGCATCACAAACAAATTGGGAACCTCATTCCAATACTTCACTACAATCATTGATGCCAACGTTGCAGGAGCGTCTGCCATCCGATTTTCATCTCGAGGGATATGATGAAACTCAATCTTTGTACAGAAAGTCGAAATCCTCCTCGCATAGTCTCTATATGGTATCAAACCGGGTTGATTCGTCTCCCATTCACCTTTGATCTGATTCACAACCAAAGTTGATTCTCCAAAGACATCTAAATGCTTAATTCTGAGATCAATGGCCTCTTCGAGCCCCATAATGCAAGCTTCATATTCTACCATATTGTTTGTACACTTGAAAGTCAATCTAGTTGTAAATGGAAAATGCATGCCTTGAGGAGTAATAATCACTGCCCCAATACCTTTACCATACTGATTAACAACTTCATCAAATACCATGCCCCAACGGGAACCAGGTTCTGGCCTTCTCCAAGCAATGGTTCATCACAATCTTTTATTTTCAAGTATAAGATCTCTTCATCAGGAAAGTCATCGTGTACTGACTAGTAATCTTCAATCGGTTGGTGAGCTAAATGGTCATCCACGACACTACCTTTGACTGCTTTCTGAGAACATGTAATATTTCATAATATCTCGGCACCAAGGACTCCTCAACAAAATGGAGTGGTGGAGAGAAAGAATAGGTCACTTGTGGAACTTGCAAGAATAATGCTTAGCGACTCAAATCTTCCAAAGTATTTTTGGGCGGATGCGGTAAGCACGACATGCTATGTAAGTAATATAATTATTATTAGACCTATCTTGAAAAAGACCCCTGATGAACTCTTCAAAGGAAGGAAACCAAACATTTCTTACTTTCACATTTTTGGATGCAAATGTTTTATCCTCAACAATGACAAAGACAATCTAGGTAAGTTCGACGTGAAGTCCGACGAAGGTATATTTATTGGATATTCTCTAAATAGTAAAGCCTATAGAATATATAATAAAAGAACTTTAAAAATTGAAGAATTTATGCATGTTACGTTTGATGAAACTAACCCCTCCAAGGAGGATATTATTTTGTGTGATGATGATGATATTGTAGAAGTTCCTCAAAAAGATACTTCAAGTGGAAACAATGGTAATCAACCAAAACATCAAGATGAGAAAGATCAGAAAAAGTAAAATAAAAATGATCTACCTAAGGAATGGAGAAATCATCGGGATCATCCAATTGATAAAGTCATTGGTGATATTAGTCAAGGCGTTGCAACAAGATTAAATCTCAAAGATGCATGCTTGAATATGGCTTTTGTTTCATAAATTGAACCTTCCAAAGTTGATGAAGCCTTAGGTGACGACCAATGGATACTTGCTATGCAAGAAGAGTTAAACCAATTCAAAAGGAATCAAGTTTGGGAACTTGTCCCTAGGCCAAGTGGTAAACACATCATAGGTACTAGATGGGTGTTTAAAAACAAACTTGACGAGAATGGTATAATTGTTCGAAACAAAGAAAGATTGGTGGCCCAAGGATACAATCAAGAGGAAGGCATTGATTTTGAAGAAACATTCGCTCCAGTTGCAAGGTTAGAAGCTGTCAGTTTATTACTTGCTTATGCATGTTCATTAAATTTTTAGTTATTCCAAATGGATGTCAAGAGCGCATTCTTGAATTGTTACATCAATGAAGAAGTCTATGTCAAAAAACCCCCGAGCTTTAAAGACTTCAAGAATCCTTCACATGTTTTCAATTGAGGAAAGCTCTTTATGGCCTAAAGCAATAACCTAGAGCATGGTATGATCGTCTCAGCAACTTTCTTTGTGAAAAGGGATTTGAAAAAGGTAAAATTGAGAAGACATTGTTTATTAAGAAAATAAAAGGTAACACTTTATTGGTTCAAGTCTACATTGACGGCATCATATTCGGCTCAACAAACAAAGAAATGTGTGAATAATTTTCATTAATGATGCAAGGAGAATTCAAAATGTCCATGATGGGTAAGATGAACTATTTTCTTGGACTCTAAATTAAGCAACTGAAGGATGTCATCTTCATCAACCAATCAAAGTACTTCAATGAGTTGCTGAAAAGATTCGACATGGATAATTGTAAGGAAATGTCTACTCCAATGGGATTCAGATCTTATGTTGATCAAGATGAATCAGGTGTTTCGATTGACATCACAAAATATCGAGGTATGATTGGTTCCTTACTCTATTTGACGATAAGTCGTCCTGATATAATGTTCAATGTGTTTCTTTGTGCGTGTTTTTAAGCCAATCCAAAGGAATCGCATCTCACCTCTATTAAAAGGATCATGAAGTATCTCAAAGGAACAACAAATGTCGGCCTATGGTATCCTAAAGGTAGTATTTGCAATTTAGTTGGTTCTGACGCTGATTATGCAGGAAGTAAAATTGGTCGAAAAAGCACTGGTGGTACATGTCACATTCTTGGAAATGCATTAGTATCATGGGCTTGCAAGAAACAAGCATGTGTTGCTCTTAGCACTACCGAAGCGAAATACATAGCAATAGGTAGCTGTTGTGCTCAAATACTTTGGCTTAAGCAACAACTTCGTGACTATTGACTCAATCTTGGATGCATTCCTCTTCATTATGATAACATAAGTGCGATAAACATTACAAAGAATCTGATCATGCACTCAAGAACCAAACATATTGACATTTGGCATCACTTTCTTCGTGATCACATGCTTCAAGGAGATTTCGAAGTCACATTTACGGATACTTATAATCAACTCGCCGACATCTTCATAAAACCATTGGCACGAGAACCGTTTTACAAAATTCGAAGGGAAGTTGGAATTCTAGATGATTGTGACATTTGATTCTTCAAAAACCCATCAATTCAAATACAAAGGTACACTCTCGTTTTACCCATATCTTATATTTGGAAATATGTATGTGTTTTCTTCATGAGTTTGGAGAAAAAGTCAATTTTGTGTGTCCTTACAATGTTTGTATTACATGTTTGCCTCACATAAAGTTTCCTAAGGATATGTTAGAGCATGTGTAATTATTGTTTTATTAAATTTCATTGCATGGTGATCTTGGTGAAGCTACTGTTTTTTTTCTGGAGGTAATCGATTACCACCTTTGGTGTAATCGATTACATCCCTGTTGTGTGACTTATTTCTGCTTTTGTTTGTAAGGTAATCGATTACCACTTTGGGTGTAATTGATTACACCCCTATTTCGTGACTTCTTTTTGTCTCTGTTTTATGGTGTAACCGATTACACCTCCATGGGTTATCGGTTACACCTGAGCATTCCATATTGTTTTTCTTTTAATTAAATGGGTGACTTTTGGATAAGTGTTTACTTTTTACTTTTTATACTCGGATTTTTTTTACTCTTTATCACTTTCCTTATCACTTTCCTATATCACTCTTCATCTACCCTAAATCTTCAAAGTTCTTCTCTCTCATTTATCACCATAACCTAAACTCCATTAAACCCCATTAAAACCCCACTTACAAAACTCTCCAGTTTTCCACTCTCTCTTCCCCAAACTCCTTCCAAATCCCCAAAAGCCTAACTTTTCAGCTCCCATGGCTCCATCAAGGAAAGATAAAGGCAAAACCAAAATTGATGAAGGTAGCTCAGAACATCAAGAATCTGCTCAACATGCTCCATCCCTCAAATCCAGGAGACTTACATTTGATTTCCAGAATCGGTCCTTTATGTCAGTAAAATACGGTAATCTTTCCTCTTTTCCTTCTCATAGTTTTGATTTTCCGGAACTCTTGAGACGTCAAGGAGTGTACTATATGGTCACCGATTGTGGAAATTATTACCCGGACTTGGTTAAAGATTTTTATGCAAATTTGGTTATTATTCCCGGTGTTAAGGATGTCCTAACTTCTAGGGTTAAGAATACTGATATTTTTTTTGGATCTAGAAGTTTTTGGGGATTGTTTGGGAATACCATATAAGGGTCAAGCTTTTCATCATGGGTTAGTCCCAGAATGAGAAGGTTACAGTAAAATGAATTATTTTTTCACACCTGTCGCGTCTCACAGCAAGCTATCATGGGTAAGAAGAATCATGCCTCTTCCTGGGTACTTTTGTTTTCAAAGAACTTGACGGTAAGTGATACGATGCTTCATTATCTGATTTCCTATGTTTTTATGCCTAAACACTCAAATCACTCTCAAGTTGGTGATACGGAGTTGCAACTTATGTATGCCATAAAAAACAAGATTCAGGTTAATTGGGCATATACCATCATGTACCACATGAAGCATCAACAATCCCTAACTGGAGGATTACCCTATGCTAGGCTAATCTCCAAAATCTTGGAAGGATGTGGTATTGATCTAAAAAGGGAACTAAAGAAGAAGATGACTGCAAGAGAATGTGAAATCAATGCTTCAACATCGGTTCGGAATACCGGTATCTTTTTAGACATGGATGGGATGTATAAGTACAAGGATGAATCCTCAACCTCTTCAAATTCTCCTCCACCTCCTCCACCGACTCCGGAAGGCGGATATTCAAATGAAGCTCTCTACAACAAAATTTGCTCAGTTGAGACTACTATGATGAAAAATTATCGTGAGCACAAATTTGAGATGACTTCTATCAAAAGAATTTTGGAGAACCTTATCAAATCCCATAACTCGGAGATAAGTGATGAAGAAGAAAGTGAAGAAGAAGACGATGAGGATATGGGAATGTCGGAAAGTGACTAAGGCGTTTGTTAACAAATAATTTTGTTTTGTTTCATGTTTTCCTTTGTTATGCTAAAATTTTCCTCTTTAGAATTATGTCTTTATGAACAAATTTGTGTTGTCTTAAACTATGTGTGTTATGGTTATTATGTTATCTATGTATGTGTTCATGTTATTTACCTTATCATCTTACAACATATATGTGTGTTTTATTATTTTCGTCTTTCCCATCCTTTTTGCTAATGACAAAGGGGGAGAAGATGTATTTTTGGTTGTTGTATTTTGTCTCTAACAATGCAGCTAGCAAATCACTTTAAAAATCTCAATCTTGGATCAAGGGAAAGCTTCGATCAAGGGGGAGTTTTTCATTTGTTAGAGAAATCAAAATTGGATCAAATTGTCAAATATAGAGTTGTCATCATCAAAAAGGGGGAGAATGTGAAGACAAGTTTCTCAAAGTATTTTGATGAAGACATGCTCAACATATATGCATTGCAAAAAGAATGACTTAAGACTCAAGCTCAAGCGTTTCTTCTCAAAGCATTTCAAAGTCTTGAAGATTGATTTTGATTCGATCAAAGTGTTAGGGTATTAAATTCTCATTCTCTCTATGATAATTCAAGTGCTCTAGTTTTTATCATTCATTCATGTGTTGGCTGCTTAGGTCTCTTAAACTTTTCTCTTGTGGCAGCCACCTTTATTTTGTAAATGCATTTTGCCAGCTGTGTGGTAATCGGTTACCAGCATTAAAGTAATCGATTATCAGTTATGCGTGCTGCTGTGCAAGGCAATTTTTAAAGCAAATAATCAATTACACCCTTTTGGTAATCGATTACACAATGCATTTTTTCAAATATTGTAACGTTGGCTCAGGTGTAACCAAATACACTATATTGGGTAATCGATTACCACTGAACCAGTGGCAGAAAATATTGCATTTTTTTCATGAAAATTTTCTATGGAGTGTGTTCTTGAACCATGACATCCTTTCATGTATCATAACCATTTAGAGAGGTATCTAAGGGTTATATATAACATATTTCTGCAGAATTTGAACACATCTCCTTTCTCACAAAATATTTTCAAACAATCTTCTTCATTCATCTTTTCAAATTTATTTCAAGTGTTCTTGATCAAATTTTCTGGTGAAACTATTTACAGAATTTTCATACACATTCATATAGTTTCATCCATACCACCATTAGAGCACTAGTTTGTCATAAAGAAGTTTGATTACTTTAAAGGAGAAGATCAATCAATAGATTGATAGATTATTTTCACTTGTCAAAAACTTGTAAAAAACTCATACTGTTGTTTTGTCCTTGTTGTCCAGGATTGTTGGAAACAAGAGGTTCATTAAAAGGGAGGATTGTTCTCTTTTTGAACTTAGTAAAAAATCCAAGAGGATTGTTCTTGGTGTGATTGTTAGTGTCTTCATAGAAAAACTAGGAAGAGTCTTGTAAAAGTCCTAACAATAGTAAAATCTCTTTGATGTTGAAAGGGGACTGGAGTACTCTCGATCTGTGTAGGGAACCAGGATATCTCTTCGTGTTCTTTATTTTTCCGCACTTTATCATTCATTGCTTAACCTAACCAGAAAAGAAAGAACAAATTTTTTCATAAAACCGGAAAAAATTTCAAAAAAACCTAATTCACCCCCTCTTAGATGCTACTCAACTAACACACATAATAATTTTACTTGTATTTGAATCCTTTTATCTCATTTTCACAACACACTTTTAAGACAACATCACATCGAGAGAAAGTACTGCTCATTAGTCACTCAGCTAGAGTGTTTATCGTAATTTGGTGGGGTTGTAAAGTAGATATGACACATCAACCTCAAATTACAATTGGCAGATCATTCTTTCCTTGCAATTTGCAGCCGTTTTACTCGTCAGGCTGGCATTGCCAGCAAGTTGATGAACAGATGATGATTTCAGCTAAGCTAATTCATTCAGATCAGATACACTCAACCGCACTTCAATTTAGTGATACACTACACTACACATTAATAAATAAAATAAAACAAAACGTTTCTAAAACAAGCTATAAATACCATATGCTAGCTACAATCTTTCACGCACAAACGCATATAGAATGGCCAACCAAACGAGAATTTTGTGTTGCGTTTTGTTAGTGTTGCTTCTAAGTGGTGGAAGTGAGACACGGCCTCTGAATCCAACAATGGTAAGTGATCATCACATGTTAGAAACTTCTAAATTGAGTTGGAATTCCATAGATTCAATTGCAGAAGAAAATGGTGGAAAACGAGATGAGCAAAGATTGAGTCCTGGTGGACCTGATGGCCATCATCATTAGTTACTTTCAAATTCATAAACCTCTGTATACTGTCAATGTCTTGTTGAAATTAATAATTGGTTTATGATGTCACTGTTGTGCACAATTTTCATGTAAATGATCGTGACTTGTTTTGCTATAGAATAATATACATATGATGCTAGAACGTTTTGTTGTACAAGTCCATGTCATGTAGCTTGTTTGAACTTGAATTACCTTTCTTTAGTCCAACAAAATTAACTCATTTCATTCTTGGTATTCATAACAAGGGTATGGATACAATTTGGAATAAAAGAAAAACGGTTGTCAACATGCATCTTCAACTCTTTTGGGTCACAGTTGACAACCGTATGCAAATGTACTTTAAAAGACAAAAAGAGGAGGTGACAATCCTATGAAAAACGGATAGGAGTAAAAAAAATTATGATTATATATTTAGAATTTAAGAAATCATTGAAGATATTTAAAGGGATTGAGAATCATTTTTAAATATTTTGGAGAGGTTGAGAAATATTTATGATAAGAAAATATGATTTATTTTTGGAAATTTGAGTTATTATTTTCTCATAACTCTTTTTTAATTGTTTGTAACTTTTGAAAGTATAGTGAATTAGAGAGTTGTCCTCTCCTTATAGTAGATCGTTTGATCGATAGAGGGTAAACAAGTTATTATGCTTCTTGTCTTTTATATTCTTTAAATTTGATGTGGATTTGCTTTCACTTTTTTTAGTTTATTGTGTTGCTTTACCGTTTCTTTTGGTTGTCATTGTTTTTTGTATTTCCAAATCAAATTCTTTGGTTTGGTTGAAACTAAAAGTAGTTCTTCTGAAATGCTTTGAATTGTTCTATCAATTTTTCACAACAAGTTGCACCCGCTGTGGGCACAAAGAGGTATTGCTTACAAGTGAGCATCATGGATAAATGGGAGATCGAGAAATTTTCCAAAGACAATGGTTTTGCAATGTGGAAAGTGATGATGCAAGCAATTTTAATTTAAGACAAGTGTATCAAAGCATTGAAGGGTGAGGCATGAATACTTGCATTCGTAATACAAGAAAAAACTACTGAGATCGTGGATAAGTCTAGGAGTGTCTTTATCTAGTGTATCAAGGGATAATTTCTAAGGGAAGTTGGAAGCGAGAAGATTGTGACTTCGATGTGGAAAAAACTTGAATTGTTGTATATGACCACGTCTTTGACTCGTAGGTGTGTGGAACAATGTTTTTCATGTTATTTAAAGAAGTGATCAAAGTTAAAGACTATCATGGTTTGATAATGACAACTTGTTTTCACTTGTGAAGATGAGACCTTTAATAAAACTTAATGCGTCAAGTCAAGCAAGTATGACAAGCGGTTCTACTAGACGAATTAGGGTTTTATGAACACTACAAACATCCTTTGATGATGACATTCAACTTGAAGTAACCTCAAGCCTCATCTCCAATAAGACACGATAAATTTCTTATATGATTAGTTCATTTAGCAGATCATGAAGTTTCAAAGTGTGAAACAGAGGAAATATGAAAGCTCACTCAGTCGTTGTTGAGTGAACCATGTTTTGTAAAAACACAAGGGAATTCTCGTAAATTAGTACGACTAAATCACACACGCACACACACAATAAAATATGTTTTAAATCCTTTATTTCTCAAATTAAACAACCCAAAAAAAAATTGTGGTCGCGCTAGTTGAATCAAGAACTGTCAAAATAGTTTGGACAATTTTTTTAAAATGTCCAATCGATTGGAACATTTATCTATTGATTTGATAAGTGAAAACATTGTCTATAAACCATTGTAATAACATCTTAATGAAGGGAAAATCTATCTATACATTCCTTCGATTTTAAGCATTTGTAATTGCTTATTTGAGGCTCATAATTGGTTGATGTAACACTCTCCTTTCCGACTCGAAAAATAATTAAATAAAACATATATAATACATAAATCCTTCAAGAAGGTACTACTCAAAAATCAACAAAACATACATGAACCACATAATTGAAAATTAAATCATTTGATACGAAGTGAATATTATAAAATACTTGGCATTAAAAAGCATCAACAACATTATTAGTTTGAAAATTGGTTCAACATTAAAATAAATGAAAAGATATAAAACATAGTCAAAATAAAAGAAAATCATGTTCCCCCGTGTTACATATTAGAGTGACTCCAACTATAAGATTTGATCGACAAGCAACTAAAGAGGCACAACACCATCCTTAACATCAAGCTCTTATTGAGGTACCCTATGTTTGTACTCCAGAGGAGAATAGACGCAACAACACAAAAAGGGGGTGAGAATACGTTCAAATAATAATTGGTGCACAAAAAAATAAGGGTAGATTCACACATTACAAATTATATGCATGTCAAACATGCACCACAATATCACATATTCATATTTCACCCATATCACAATCAATCATCAATCACAATGTTATTCATTACACTCAAAATCAAACAATCCATAAAAGAGTATTCAACAACACTCAAACATCTCATTTGGATAACAATTATGTAATGCAATGCAACATCAACTCAACTCATGCATGTGGTATCAACTTAACAAATGGTTCTTCATACGAATCGGGTCCCAACATCTGAACACGAAGCCCTAACAGCTGAGCTTTAAGCCCCAACATTTAGGCTTGGGACAAGTTAACGGTCCCAACATTTGAACATGTGACCTGCCTCTTTCACAACAAGAACAACATATGATGCATGGCAGATGACAACACAATGACAACAACACAACAACAAATATAACCACACATCTAACTGAAAATATTCATGTAACAACAAAAATATAATAATGAATACATCCCCAATACTGACTGTAAACAATCATGTATTCAATGAATCACCTGTATTTCTCACTCCAAACTACTTATCTCATCAATTCATTAGCAAGCATGTACAATAATTATTAAACTTGCATTTCACAACATATATTTACACATTGAACATACATCCACACATCACCCAAACATATCAATTTAGCTCATAAGTTTTTACTGTGATGTAGCTTTGTGCATTAGCTTTCCATTGCTTTAAATCGCACCTCATTTGGACTTACGAAACTAAAGTTATGGCAAAACAATCAATAAGAATATATGGTTCAGTTCAATAATTTTTCAAAAATTAACTGGCATCAATCGAGTGACACAAGATGTCAATCGATTGACATTAATCCCTTTTACATTATGCCTTTCCAAATTTTCACATTTTAGCTGCAAGCAATCGATTAATTCAGGGAATCAATCGATTGACATAGCTCAATTTTTCAGTTTATACACACATGCAATCGATTGACACAGGATGTCAATCGATTAACATCAACCCAAAATCCAAAAACCTTAGTATTTCACATATAACTTCATATTCCTCATCCTCTATCCTCATACATTATCCTAACCCTCATTATAACAATCAAATACATCGACTCCATATCCTACTATGATTAATAAATCAATTACTCACTGATTAAACATTGATCCATCACTTTTATCATGAATTGAATCATTTATGTTCATACCCTAAAGCACCCAATTGCAACATAAATTCATCATTTAATCAATTACTCATGAACATAAGGCAACATAGCATCAAACACAAATTTCACTTCAATTCATGGCATAAAAATAGAATCACGATCATCATTTATCATATTAAGATCAAACAATAGAGAAAGAAAATCCTATTGGAGGTTAAGAGAAATATATCTACTCTTTCATGATTAAGGCACCCTTAGATGAATAATTCCCCCTTATCTTATAAATTCAACAAAAGAAAACATGCGAACACTCATAAGGTTCCTTCTTCCTAAGCCCTAACTCTACAATGCTCTTGCTCTCCTCTTTTCTTTTCAGATACTAACATATGCTCTAAAACCCTTATTCCTTCCAATGCTCTAAATGTATATTAACCTAATTAGTTTCCTTATAATTATAATTTCCCAAACTAAACATAAGCCTCTCCCCACTAACTACCTAATTCTCTTAATTAACAAAACTTCTCGATCTTTTCATATTCTACCAATTTTCTATTAATTAATTAATTAATTAAATCCCACTGAAACTAATTAGTTAAGCACAATTCACCATAAATATTGACACCCTCCGAACACGTCATAAATCACATAAATCAATATTTGGAATAGAAGAAAAATGGTTGTTAACATGCATCTTCATCTTTTTTCATTCACTGTTGACAACCTTTTGCAAATGTAGTCTAAAAGACAGAGGGGGGAGGTGACGATCCTATAAAAAACTTAGAGAGGTAAGATTAAAAATTTCTATGATTATGTTTTTGGAATTTAAGAAAACATTCAAGTTATCTAAAGAGATTGAGAACCAATTTTAAATACTTTTAAGAGATTGAGAAATACTTAGGGTAGAAAATAGGATTTTCTTTTGGTAACTTGAGTTAATATTTTCTCATAACTCTTTTGTAATTGTTTTTAACTTTTGAAAGTATAGTGAATTATAGAGTTGTTCTCTCCTCTACAGTAGATCATTTGATCGATAGGGGTTAAACAAGTTATTATGTTTCTTGTCTTTTATATTCTTCAAATTTGATGTGGATTTGCTTTCACTTTTGTTGGGTTATTGTGTTGTTTTACCATTTCATTTGGATGTCATTGTTCTTTGTATCCACAAATCAAATTCTTTGGTTTGGTTAAAACTAAAATTAGTTCTTTTAAAAGGTTTTGAATTGTTCTATCAATTTTTGACAACAAGTTGCATCCACTGTGGGCACAAAGAGGTATTTCTTACAAGTGAGCATCATGGATAAATGGGAGATCAAGAAATTTTTCAAAGACAATGGTTTTGCATTGTGAAAAGTTATGATGCAAGCAATTTTAACTTAAGATAAGTGTATCAAAGCATTGAAGGGTGAGGCATCAATGCCTGCATGCTTACTACAAGAAAAAATATTGAGATTATGGATAAGTCTAGGAATGTATTTATCCAGTGTATCAAGGATAAATTTCTAAGGGAAGTCGTAAGCGAGAAGATTTCGACTTCGATGTGGAAAAAAATTGAATTATTGTATATGACCAAGTCTTTGACTCATAAGTGTGTGGAACCATGTTTTGCATGTTAATTAAAGAAGTGATCAATGCCAAAGACTATCATGGTTTGGTGATGACAACTTGAATGACAACTTGGAAATAACTTGGTTTAACTTGTGAAGATGAAACCTTTGATTAAACTTAACGCACCAAGTCAAGCAAGTATGAAAAGCGGTCAAAGATTCAAGCAGACGAGTTAGGGTTTGATGAACACTACAAACATCCTTGATGATGGCATTCAACTTGAAGTTACCTCAAGCCTCTTCTTCAAGAAGACTCAAGAAAGTTTTTATATGATTAGTTCATTTGGTAGGTCATGAAGTTTCAAAGTGTGAAAGAAAGGAAATATAAAAGCTCACCTAGTCGCTGCTGAGTGAACCATGTTTTGTAAAAACACAAGGGTATTCTCGTAAAGTAGTACAAATAAATCACACACACACAATGCAATATGTTTTAAAGCCTTTATTTATCAATGTAAACAACCCAAAAAAAAGTTTTGTAGTCGCGCTAGTTATATCAAGAATTATCAAAATAGTTTGGACAATTTTTTTGGAATGTCCAGACGATTGGAGCATTTATAAAAGATTGTGACAACATCTTAATGAAGGGCAGTATCTATGTATACATTCCTTCCATTTTAAGCATTTGCAATAAATTATTTAAGGCTCCTAATTGGTTTATGTAACACCCTACTTTCTGACTCGGTAAATTGTTAAATAAAACATATATAATACATAAATCCTTCAAGTAGGATGCTACTCAAAAATCAACAAAACATACATGAACCACGTAGTTGAAGATTAAATCATTTGATAAGAAGCGAATATTATAAAATACTTGGCATTAAAAAGCATCAACAACATTATTAGTTTAAAAAATGATTCAACATGAAAATAAATGAAAAGATATACAACATAGTCAGAATAAAAGAACATCATATTCCCCTCGTGTTACATATCAGAGTGACTCCAACTATAAGACTCAATTGAGAAGCAACTAAAGAGGCACAACACCATCTTCAACATCAAACTCTTACTAAGGCACCATATGTTTGTACTCCAGAGGATCATATATGCAATATCACAAATAGGGGATAAGAATATGTTCAAATAATAATCGGTGCACAAAATAATCAGGGTAGATTCATACATCGCGAATTATGTGCATGTCAGACATGCACCAAAATATCACGTATTCATATGTCACCCACATCAAAATCAATCATCAATCACAATGTTATTCATTACACTCAAAATAACACAATTCAAAAAAGATTATTCAACAACACTCAAGCATCTCATCTGCACAACAGTTATGTAATGCAATGCAACATCGACTCAACTCATGCATGTGGTACCAACCTAATAAATGGTTCTTCATACAAATCGGGACCCAACATCTAAATATTGAGCCCCAACAACTGAGATTTAAGCCCCAACATTTGGGCTTAGGACAAGTTAATGGTCCTAACATCTGAGCCTTTTACCTACCTTTTTCACAAAAACAACAACAACATATGATGCATGGCATATGACATTACAATGACAACAACACAATAACGAATACAACCCCACATATGAATGTAAATAATCATGTAACAACAACAACTTTAAAATGAATACAACTCCACTACTGACTGTAAGCAATCATGCATTCACTTTATCACCTGTAGTTCTCACTCAAAACTACTCTCATCAATTCATTAGCAAGCATGTACGATAATTCACATAATTAAAATTGCATTTCACAACATATAGTTACACATTGAACATACATCCACACATCACCTAAACATATAAATTCATCTCATAAGGCTTTACCATGAGATAGCTTTGTGCGTTAGCTTTCCAGTTCTTTAAATCTCACCTCATTTGGACTTACGAAACTAAAGTTATGACAATATAATCGGTAAGAACATATGGTTCAATTCAACAATTTTTCAAAACCTAACTGGCATCAATCGATTGACACAATATGTCAATTGATTGACATTAATCCCTTTTACATTATGCCTTTCCAAATTTTCACATTTTAGCTGCAAGCAATCGATTAATTCAGGGAATCAATCGATTGACATAGTTCAATTTTTCACTTCATACACACATGCAATCGATTGACACAGGATGTCAATCAATTGAGATCGGCCCTAAATCCAAAAATCCTATTATTTCACACGTAACTTCATATTCCTCATCCCATATCCCCTATACATCATCCCATCTCTCATTTTAACATTCAATACATCGACTTTATGTCCTACTATGATTAATACATCAATTACTCACTAATTAAACATTGATCCATCACTTTTATCATGAATTAACTCATTTATGTTCATACCCTAAAGCACCCAATTGCAACACAAAGTTATCATTTAATCAATTACTCATGAATATAAGGCAACATAGCATCGAACACAAGTTTCACATCAACGCATGGCATACAAATAGAATCACAATCATCATTTATCATATAAACATCAAATAATAGAGAAAGAAAGTTCTATTGGAGGTTAAGGGAAACATCTCTACTCTTTCATGATTAAGGCACCCTTAGATGAATAATCATCCCTTACCTTGTAAATTCAGCAAAAAAAAAAGAAGCAAACACTTATAAGGTTCCTTTCTCTTAAACCCTAGCTCTACAATGATCTTTCTCTCATGTTTTCTTTTCACATATTGGCATATGCTCTAAAACCCTTATTTCTTCTAATCCTCTAAATATGTATTAACCTAATTAATTTCCTTATAATAATTTTCGCCAACTAAATATAAGTCTCTTCCCACTAACTACCTATTCTCTTAACTTACAAAATTTGTCCAACTCTTCATATTCTACAAATTTTCTATTAATTAATTAAATCCCACCGAAACTAATTAATTAAGCACAATTTACCATAAACGTCGACACCCTCCGAACACGTCATAAATCACATAAATCAATATTTAAATAAATAAATTAAAATAAACGACTTATTAAATTGGGGTGTTACAATTCTCCCCCACTTAAAGAGTTCTTGTCCTAAAAACTTACCCGACGCAAAAAGCTCTTGATAAGATTCTCTCATTCTACTCTCAAGCTCTCACGCCACACTTCCATCAACAGGACCTCCCCAAATAAATTTCACTAAAGTGATCTCTTTGCTTCGCAAGTGCTTCACTTCATGATCCTCAATCCTCAATGACAAAGTCTTAACTGTCAAGTTCTCTCTAAGTTGCACATCGTCTAACTGGATAACATGATATGGATCATGAAACACATGAAACACATCATAAATATTAGAGAGATATGGTGGTAATGCAAATTGGTAGAACACCTCTCCCACCCTCTAAACAATCTGAAACAGACCAATGAAACACAACATAAGCTTATTAGACTTCAACCCACATCCGACACTAGTTATCAGAGTAACTATCAAGAATATATGATCTCCCTCCTAGAATCAAGTGTTTTCCTCCTCTTGTCATGATATCTCTTCTAACGACTCTATGAAGCTTACATATTCTTTTGGATCATCTTGATCTTCTAGGTAGTGTGTTGAACAATCTCAGGTCCCTGCATAACACTCTCACCATAATCATACCAACACAAAGGTATAATATACCTCATACCATATAAAGCTTCAAACGGTGTCATTCCAATACTATAATTGAAACGGTTATTGTAAGTAAAATCAACCATTTGTAAGTAATTGTCACGGTTACCTCCCTTCTCCTAAACACAAGCTCTTAGAAAATCCTTCAAAGACTGAATAGTCCTCTCCGTTTGTCCATTTGTCTGCGGATGATAAACAAAACTCAACTTCAGCTTAATACGCAACGCTTCCTATAAACTCTTCCAAAACCTCGACGTCAATCTCAGATCTCTATCAGAAACAACGATCGAAGTAATACCATGTATCATACCCTAAATTTTACCCTGAGTCATTTTCATTTGCATCAGGACGACATGATCATTCCAATCCATCATACATTACATCATTCATTTCATTACATTATTCAAAGATCTGGATGGGTGAAGAGTCATGAGTACTTAATTTCATATGTGTCTTTGAAAAGCATCATTATCTTTATGATTGAGTACTACATACAAATGGTCCATGATTGTTTGTATTTAATCCTTTATTCATAGTTCATTTGCACCATTGTCATCCATCATCATATTTTGGAATAAAGTTCATAAGTCAAAGTTTGACTCAACTGACATTTGTTGCTAGTTTATTTGCATTGTTTGAGGTTTGGCTTTCCTTTGCTTGAATAGTCAAATTAAAAAGTTAGTTGTTCCACTTTTGGGTCTTCATCATTTTTAAAGTCAATTTTTGTTTCATTATGCATCATTTCATTTATCCTGTTTTATTTATAATAAAAAAGGAGGTAAATGTTGATTTTTTATTGAAACGTCATTTTTCAAATTTAAATAAAATGATTCATTATTTTCAAACTCATTTTTATATTTTTTTATTGTCATTTGAGTTTTTAAGCCATATTCCAAAATCTTTTTTTAACCCATTGTTTCAATCCATTTTTGTGCATTTTCACATGAGACCACTTCACACCAAATTCATATTTTGCATGAACAGTAAAATATTACATCTAAGTTACATCCGAATTCATTTCATGACATTGAATTCAACATAGTGTGATCAATCAAGCCACAACAACTTCAACAAGAAAAGACATGTAGTTGAAGAAATGAACCCTAACATGTGTGTGTGTGTGTGCGTGTGTGCGTGTGTGTGTGTGTGTGTGTGTGTGTGTGTGTGTGTGTGTGAGAGAGAGAGAGAGAGAGAGAGAGAGAGAGAAAGGAATGTTAACTACTTTGATTTGATTTCAAGCCCCTTTACCATTTTCATTTTGGGGATCTCGATTCCTTAATCTTGAAGTTATTGATCCCTTTTCTAGGGTAAATTCAAAGAGCTCATAAGTTGTCATAAATTTCGTGTATCCTGGAAAGCAGGCTAATGTGTTGCTTCCTCCAAAAATCCTAATTCCTAGTATTTATCAAGAATATGTTGATTATATCTCAAATCCTATTGTTGTTTTAAGACCTATTAATAAGCCAAGAGATGGAAACACACACCACCAATGTACTGCATCTGAGAGCCATCATATTGAAGAGCAACCATCATGGTTTGATGGTCTCCTAAATGAGCTTGAAACCCTTTAACAAAAGGTTGTCATAGGCGTGCATCAAGTGATTATTTTTCATATATCGACACCCTTAATGTGATGAACATCAGTTATCCGGATCATGACAAGTATAAATATAAGAATTTATTATCTGTTTCGGCTTTGTCACCTCCAGATTTTGATCATAACAAAGATGTTAGCCATGTTCCCATGTAAGGTCATCTGCTTCTGAAACATTTACAAAACATTATAAACAAAAATTTATGCAACGATCGGCTTCGTAAGCTTTAGTACATATCTGAGCTAGAAAGAAATGTTCAATCTTTCTAGGCATAAGGGTCTGAAGTATCGGCTGAGCTTGTGTTTCTTAACTAGCATAATCTTATCCTGAGTATGGACAATAAAGCAACCAAACCCCAAAAGTCATCATAGAAAGCAAAATAAATATACTAATTATCAAAACCGTTAACTCTCCTAAACAGTTAGCTAATCTCTAACCACCATAATAACCTCTTCAATCTAACTAATAGAAAACTCATTGAAATTCATAACAAAAAACCAAATGAAATAAAATTTCAATAAAACCAAATGAAATACAATTTCAACAAAAAAATCAAATGAAATTTAATTTCAACAAAGACAAATTACAAACTAAATTCACTACAAATTCACTTCAAAGTTAATTTTAAAAAACACATTTCCACTTATTTTTGCCTCTAAAAAAATACAATCCCAAACAAATTGAAATCCAATCCCAACCTCTCTTAAACCTATATGGATCACAATCCAAAGACCATGAATCACTCAACCCTAAATGTTTTAACCACTCTAACTAACTTTCCCCCCTTTAATTCCCTCCGTTTAAATCATATTTAAACTTCACTTACCATCAGCATGAAGGACTAATCACAATTCACCAATTTTCATCTCTTAAGAAACTTCACACTTCACCATATTTTTCTATACATGGTATACCCCGCCAGGTAACCAAGAGGGCACTTCATGAATCACAATAGAATAAGAACATGCACACATATCATAAGCTAGATTTGATGAAAATCTAGTTTAATTCCCCATTAAAATCCTTTGTTGCCTATGAAGTAAGTTGGGATAACCATAGGTTTTCAAGATGGATCTTTTCCAATTAAATATGTTTCTTAACAAGTCTCCTTTAGATTCAGTTCCCTAGTAGGACATCTCCCCGATAAATAATCTCCCTAGTGAGTCTCATTGGAACTTTTTATCCCCCAGCAGATAATTTCCCTATGATTCACTTGTTCAAGAAACCTTTTCCCCAGTAAATTTCCCTTGTGAACAATTTCCCCGCAAGTATCTGTTTGTTTGCGCCTCAAGCATGTTACATTCAGTAAGCACTGACCCTAGTAATATTATTTTTGCCTCTCCCATGACAAGTTATTTTCTTCAAATTCCCAGCAAGCTTCTATGAAACACTACCCTCGGGTATATTCTCTAAAGGACTAATTCTTTTCAGATATCCAAGAAGTTTTCATGTTTCGTTCCCTAACCACAATTCCAAAGTCAGTGTAGGTATGAACCTCTTTTATCCTTTGTTGTGATACCAAAGTCATTGTTGGTATCGATTTCTTTAATCTTCTGTTACAATATCAATGTCAGTGTTGATATCGATTCTTTATCGTTTGTTATAATATCAAAGTCAGTGTTGATATTAGTTCTTTATCTTTTTTTACGATATAAAAGTTAGTGTTCATATCGGCTATTTACCTTCTGTCATGATATCAAAGTTAGTGTTGATATCGGCCCTTCATCTCTTGTCACGTTATTAAAGTCAATGTTGATATCGATTCTTTATCGTTTGTTACAATATCAAAGTCAATGTTGATATCAATTCTTTATCTTTTGTTATGATATCAAAGTCAGTGATGATATCAGCCATTTACCTTCTGTTACAATATAAAAGTCAATATTGATATCGGCCCTTTATCACTTTTTACGACATCAAAGCCAGTGTAGATATCGACTCTTTATCTTTTGTTACGATATCAAAGTCAGTGTTGATATCATCTATTTATCTTTTGTTACGATATTAAAGTTAATGTTGATATCGGTTATTTATCTCTTGTTAAGATATCATATTCATTGTTGATATCGGTTCTTTATCTTTTGTCACGATATCAAAGTCATTGTTGATACCGACTCTTTATTGCTTGTTACGATATCAAAGTCAGTGTTGATATTAGCTCTTTAAACTTTGTTGCGATATCAAAGTCTGTATTGATATCAATTATTTATCTTTTGTCACGATATCAAAGCCAGTGTTGATATTGACTCTTTATCTCTTATTATGATATCAAAGTTAATGTTGATATCGTCTATTTATCTTTTGTTACGATATTAAAGTCAATGTTGATATCGGCTCTTTATCTATTGGTACGTTATTAAGTTCAGTGTTGATATCGGCTCTTTATCGTTAGTTACGATATCAATCAATGTTGATATCAGTTCTTTATCTTTTGTTACAATATTAATGTCAGTGTTGATATTAGTTATTTATCTATTTTTACGGTATAAAATTCAGTGTTGATATGGTCTCTTTATCTTTTGTTACGATGTCAAAGTCATTGTTGATATTGGTTCTTTATCTTTTGTTACAATATCAAAATCAGTATTGATATCGGCTCTTTTTCTCATTTCAGTCTAAGTCTGAACACACAATTTGACGGTAATTCTCTCTCTATGGAAATAATTATTACACCAAAGTGGGATAGTAAGAACAAAAAACCTACGAATAGGCAACAAGTGTTCATATCTCCAGCAAAATAAAATCTCCAGGAATTCACAATATCTTACCTCATTTCATCATATTGAGTCTGCTTTCTATTTCACATCCGCAGCAAGATAAAATCTCAATAAGCACATACAAAAGCATAGCATTTCATTACACTCCACCTCTTTCAAATGACAAAATTTGGGTCTTCTACATATTTAAATACCTTCCACCATGATCATATGAAAAATATCATTCTTCATATCCTTTATTTCAAGATAATTAAATATGGGGCAACTGTCATACCATAAATTTTACCCAGATTCTTTTTCATCTGCATCAGCATGACATGATCATTCCATTTAATCATACATTCCAACATTCATTTCATTACATTATTTAGATATCTGGATGGGTGTAGAGTCAAGAGTACTTAATTTCATGTGTGCCTTTGAAAAGCATCATTATTTTTATGATTGAGTACTACATGCAAATGTTCCAAGAGTTAATTGTTTTTATTTAATCCTCTATTTATAGTTCATCTGCACCATTGTTATCCATCAACATATTTTTTAATAAAGGTCAAAAGTCAAAGTTTGACTATGCTGACATTTGTTGCTAGTTCATTTGCCTTGTTTGACGCTTAGATTCCCTTTCTTGGATAGTCAAATTAAAAAGTCAATTGTGCCACTTTGGGTCTTCATCAATTTTAAAGTCAATTTTCGTTTCATTATGCATCATTTCATTTATCCCATTTTATTTAAAAAGAGGTAAATGTATAACAAAATTATTTAAAAGTCATTTTTCAAAATTAAATAAAGTGATTCATTATTTTCAAACTCTTTTTTAGATTTTCATATTGTCATGTGAGTTTTAAATCATTTTCCAAAATAATTTTTAAGCCATTATTTCAAGCCATTTCTATGCATTTTCAAATGACACCACTTCATGGCAAATTCACATTTTTGCATTAACAGTAAAACATTGCATCTAAGTTACATCCAAATTCACATCATCACATTGAATTAAACATAGTGTGATCAATCAAGCTACAACAACTTCAACAAGAAGAAACAGGTAGTTGAAGAAATGAACCCTAACATGTGTTGTGTGTGTGTGTGTGTGTGTGTGAGAGAGAGAGAGAGAGAGAGAGAGTTAACGACGTTGCTTTGATTTCAAGCCCCTTTACCATTTTCATTTTGGGATCTCGAATCTTTAATCTCCAAAGTTATTGATCCCTATTTTAGGGCAAATTCAAAGAGCTCATCAGCTATCATAAATTTTGTGTATCCTGGAAAGGAGGCTTTTGCTTTGCTTCCTCCCAAAAGCCAAATTCCTAGTATTTCTCAAGCATATGTTGATACCGTCTCAAATCCTACCGTTGGTTCAAGACCTGTTAATAAGCCAAAACAAGGAAACACACACCACCAATGTACTTCATGTGAGAGCCATCTTATTGAAGAGCAACCATCATGGTTCAACGATCTCCTAAATGAGCCTGAAACACCTTTATGAAAAGGTGGTCATAGGCGTCCATCAAGTGATTATTTTTCATATGTCGACACTATTAATGTGTCGAACACCTGTTATGCGGATTGTGACGAGTATAAATTTAAGAATTTCTTATTTATTCCGGCTTGGTCACCTCCAGATTTTTATCGTAACAAAGATGCTCGCCATGTTCCCATGGATTCATAAATGAATGCAGCAAAATAGAAAAATAGATCATGGGACTCTCTTTCAAACATGAGTGGTGCTTCATCTGGAAAAGACATTGTAGCTTTTCAGAGATTAGGAACACCAACCCCATGAACACTGTATGAACCAGATTGGATCCTACCACCTGTAAATGATAATATTGACTCACAAGACATTAGATAATCTTTTGAAATAAAGGATGGTTTACACGAAAGTCTTTTGTGTCCGAAATGGATACAAATGTTCTAAACAACAATTTTCTCAATGATCATGGATTCGTAAACTTCAGTACATATCCGATATGGAAAGTAATGTCCAGTTTTTACATGCAGAAGGGTCTAAAGTACAGGTTGAGCTTAAGTTTCTTAACTAGCATAATCTTATCCTGAATATGGAGAATAAACCAACTAAACCCCAAAACTCTTCATAAAAAGCAAAATAAATATTTTAATTATCAAAACCATTAACTCTCTTAAACAATTAGCTAATCTCTAACCACCATAACAACCTCTTCAAGCTAACTAATACGAAACTCATTGAAATTCACAACAAAAAAGCAAGAGATATGCAATATCAATAAAACCAAATGAAATTCAAGTTCAATAAAAAACCAAATGAAATTTAATTTCAAATATCACAAATCACAAACTAAATTCACTACAAATTCACTTCAAAGTTAATTTTAACAAAACATATTTCCACTTATTTTTTCCTCTAAACTAACACAATCCCAAATGAATTGAAATTCAATCTCAACCTCTCTAAAATCTATCACATGGGTCATAATCCCAAGGCCATGAATCACTCAACCCTAAATGTTTTAACCACTCTAACTAATATTCCCTCCTTCACTTCCCTCCATTTAATCCTATTTAAACTTCACTCACCATCACCATGAAGGACTAATCACAATTCACCAATTTTCACCTCCTAACAAACTTCACACTTCACCACCTTTTTCATTATTCAATCTTCATCTCCTTCATTTTCATCTTCATCGCATCTTCTTATCCATAACCAAACCTTGAATCTTCATCACCTTTAATCTTCATGACTTTAAATCTTCATCACCTTCAAACCTCCACTACCATAAACACCTTCAAACCACCACCATAACCAACTTAAAACCACCATAATTGATTTAGTTCACCACTCTCAAAACCTATACCTTCACCACCAATTTCAACTTTCATCAACATTCAACAATAACTAACACAACAACACAACAACATCACAAACTGAAAAATAGAAGGGACGAAGAATAATCAATGAAAGGAATCAAGAATAGAACCGAAAAAACATAAATAAAAAAGAAAAAGATTGTTTGAGGAATTTCATCGAGCACCTTGTGAGTAAGATTGAAAGCTGCATTTTTCTTCTCCTCTTTGCTTGACAGGTAAAATTCTTCCGACTTTGTTGTGATTCATGTTGCCTGCTTTAGCTTTAATACAAGAATGTTACCTAGTTCTAAATAAGATTTTGTCAATACATACAGATTTACAAAGCATGTGGGCTCAACACTATGACGTACCATTTTTTGTGAAAATGGCCTTCTCAGGCGGAGCCTTGATCCTCACCATTATGGATGAGGAGGAGTTTCCACTTCCCGTGAACTCTGACACAGTCAAAAAATATTATGCTTAAAAACATATAACCTGCTAGGTCAACCTAGGAAAAAATGGGTATCCTGGTGGACTAAAAAAAGACACGTCCCGATAAAAATTAGGGATAAAACAAAAAAATGACATACCCGCTAAATCGAAAAACCCAAAAGGGCGATTTTTGTAAAAATGGGCATCCTAGTGGACATAAAATATATATACGATAAAATTCCATGCCAAAATTAGGGATTTCCTCTAGTTTCCCATCTTTCACGTCAAATAAAATATCCCTCTTTCAAGGTTTTCTCCATCATTTAAATTTTCCTTCTGTTTACAAAATGTTGATTATTTTTGGATAAATAATGCATTAAAACATTTAGTATAATGGTAAAAACGTCAAGAAAACTTTAAATCACTTTGATGTTTGGAAAGACTAAAGGAAGATCACCAACTTATAGTAACATATCTAATGTAAAAAATCATCTCAAAAAGTCATTACGATCTGGTTGGGTCATAATCTATCATAATATTACGAAAAGAATCAACACAAAATTCTGAACGAAAAATAACAATTCCAAGTCTTCCTAATCATCCTACAATTTTCCATTTTATGCGATTCTCGAATGTCGGGTACTCAAATTTTACTGCCCCGCTAAACACTAAAACAATCATGTTATAGCGGTAAATTCATGACCGTTAAGCTATGGATAAACTTAACGTCAATAAAACCAGAGTCACCACCATGTTTTTATTGTTTCCAAAGGAAAAGGGAAAAGTATGAACAAAACCCAAAGATAAGAAGTTTTCAAATCAAAACTAATAAAATGCCAGAGATTACAGGTAAGGGGGTTGGTTACACAAAGGGAAGGTGTTAGCACCCAAAGTGTCCTAGGTACTCCTAGGGAGCCCTTTCTTATGTGTGTATGTGTTTTTGGTATAAAAGATGTTTGCAATAAATAGAGTGTGGGGATGAGAAAAGAATTCATTTAATTATATTTTTGTGTTTGATAAGACCTTCGGACTTGTGCCTACATACCAACATAAAAATGAGGGATCAAAACGTCGTAGTTCGTGGTATCAATTTCAAAGTGAGTGGATTACTTTTAACAAATGGTTAAGTTTAAAAGAGGTACAAAGGGCCCAGAAGTTTGAATGAGTGTCAGTTCTTTTTGTCTTATGAAATTTTAAGTCAATATGATTAAGTTCATTTACAAGTTTGATTGAGAAAAGAGTTTAAAAATGCAATGGCATAAGGCCAAAGTTTCTAATTTGCAATAAGGTCTAAATTTAGAAATCACAAGTAAAGAAGTTTATTGAAAGGGGGGAGAGATTTGAAATTTAATAAATGGGAGAAGATGAAGAGACTAATCCTAAGAAGAAATTTAAAAGTTAAGAGTTGTAAAGATCTAACCAATGAGATGCAATCCAACAAACAAGAATGTGATATAGAAACCCACTTTCCCTTTGGACTTTGAATCAAGTAATATCAATAAACAAGTAGCAAAATGAAGAGTAAGGCATCAAATAAATATAGCCACATCCAAGCAAGCAACTTCATAGTCTTCTTCTTCTCATGTATTAGATGACATACTTCTTGATTGGCTCAGAATAAGGCATTAGACACAGGTTCAAAGTAACAGTTGTATCAAGACCATGTAACAGATGAATTCATGTGGATCCCAATACTTGCATTAGATGAAAGCTCAAATCACAATAACTTGGTTTCAGAAATGTTGACATTGGTCAAGTCCTTTTGCATATGGAGTATTTCCTAATTCTAAGTCCAAAAGCTCAGATCAAACCCAACAGTCCACATAAACATTTTTTAGGGTTTTTATTATTTATTAAGTATTTTCAGGTCCTAAGACCACACACACAAACAAGATACACAAACAAATATATACAATCACAATATATGGCTCAAGTGAGCAAAGTGAAAATGGCATAAACATAAACAAGTTAAATGATATGTAAATGACAAATGAAATGGTAAATGACTTGAATTTAAATTGCATAAAGTAAATGACTTGAAATGAAAAGCAAGAATAATAAAAGTTAGTCAAGTATTAGTTAATTTGATATTAGTGGAGCTTTGCTTTTCAATTGATTAAGTCATTCTTTGGAGAACACTCAACCCTCTATTCACAAGCATGGATCCTTGAACCAAGAAATCTTCCAAAGGAAGGAAAAAAGGCTAAGTTTCCACACAATACCATGAAAGGGGGGATTCTTACAATCTCACTTACTAGAATGTTATGCCTTTAGGGTCAAAATTTAGCGCTATGTTAAGCAATCGTAATTGGACTTATGTAGAAGTCACAACTATCTGAGGTCGGGCAATAGAAATTTTGGTGTTAATCCATGTTAGAGATATGGTATAATGAACTATACTCCTAAAACATACCACACACAAAAAGAAAAAGATCAAAGGATGGACCTATCTCATCCATACTTGTATTGGTTCATCTAACACAAAATTATTGATAAACCAATTAGCCTTAGGATATTGAGACTTAATTGGTCAATGAAAGGGATGGGATAGAATGGGATTGAAGATGAAGAGGGAAGAGAAATGAGACAAACACAATTTGGTCATGGGAGGACTTTTATCAAATTAAAATCATTCATTCATTTTGGGAGATGAAATGTACATTTCATCAATCCCATAAATCCAATGATTTTAATCCAACAAAAGTCAAATCAATCTTGACTAAGGCCCAAACACATAGCCAAACTTCACAAGTCAATAAAAATGGCTCAACATAATTTCTATACAATTAATCAATTAAAAATCAAATAAAAAATGCATTTAAATTGAATTATGTTTGATCAAAAACCTAAAACCTCTTCAAAACACCAAATAAATGGCCAAGAGATGTATCTTAGGTCAAACAAGGTCAAAGGATCTTAGACAAAAAATTTCATAATTTTTGAAAACTCAGGAGTATTTTTAAACAATTAAAAATATGCACAAAAACAATTAATTCATGAAAAATATCAAAATTTATCCAAAAAATAATTTTAATTCAGAATATGAAAGAGGAAAATATTTGAAAATTTTTGGTAAAAGTCCCATATTTTTTGGATTAAAAATGAAATTGATATGAATTAATTAAAATAAAAGGATTAAATGGAAAAATCAAAAAATCAAAAAACAAGGGCCATCTGATCTCCCTCATTAATTGAGGTGGCAGATCAGATGGTCAGGAGCACGCATTCCACAAAGTCCTTAGTCAAACGCGCTGCAGGCATGGTAATCACAATGGACGTGTGAGATTAAAACATTTCAAACAGATCAGATGGCCTAGATTGATCCAGCGCACCACCGGAGCCCTAGCTCCGGTCATCTTCTCTGGTGAGCACCATCGGTCTGGTCCAAACTCAACTCAATGGAAAATGAAAAGTGAATACACTAATTTGAAGGAAAAATGCTCAGGAGCACGAATCTGGCCTCAATTTTCATCAATTCCAAGTATATAAAAAGATACAGGGGTTTGAACTTTGAGGATCATGAACTGAGTTGCTTCAATTTGATAGGACTTCAGACAACCAAAAATCAACAAGAATGGTGTAGAATTAAGGGAGAATCTAAGAGATGAAAATTCTGAAAATTCACCTTCAATGGAGCTTCAGATTGGCACAATCTTACTTTCAATTATGCTTAGCCTTGCTTCAGATGCTTGTTGGAAGCGATTAGGATCAATGAAAGGTATGGACTCTTGGAGTTTCAATCTCAAAACAGATGGAGATTTGAAACTCGATTTTCAAAGAAAATCTTTAAGCTTATCCTTCAACGGTGAGGGTTTGGGATTGCAGGTTCAAAGCTTAGGCATGAGGTCCTTAATTCTGAGCAATAAGGGTCTTATTTATAGGCCATGAGATTGATTTCTAAACACTTCCAAATTTGGAAATTTTGTGAAATTCTCTTTGCATGCTTGCATGGGCGTGTGATAGTCCCATCAAATGATACAATTAGGTCCAAAATTGAGTGTAAACAATGCTGAAATCATGTTGTCAAGCCATGCAATCGTGTATGAAAAATGGAAGTCGAAATTATCCAAATGGTTCTTCAATTTACACCCATGTGCAAGTCATTTATTCTTTGGCCAAATGAGGTGATTTTGGAGTTTTTGGAAAGGTGAGATCAAGGGGAACAACTTTCATGTTGAATACTTTTTCATTTGAAGCCTGGATCATGATAAATTTTGAGGTGGAAGTTTGGGAAATCAAACATATTTGAAAATTTTCTAAGTCCCTAGTCAAATGTCACTTCTTCCACCTTGAATAACTTTTTCTATGGACTCAAAATGAGAAACTCTCCTTCATAAAAGTTGTATATATTTCAAACCTATTCAATTTGGTCACAAATTTGAGCTAATTTGGATTTGTCATTAAGGAGTTATGCATTTTAGAAGTTTGGGAAAATCACTTGTTCAATGGTATTGGCCAAAAATGACCTATAATGTTTCCTCTTGGCACATGCATTTGCAAGTTGAATTTGAACTTCCTCCAAACATGAAAGTTGAATTAGACATCTTGAATTTGATCATGGAATTTGAATGGATTTCATATCATAAAAATTAAGCAAGTTATGGTCTATGGAAGTTGACCTTTAAACTAGGGTTCAGACAAAATGACCTATAATCGTTTACCATAAAAAATGACTTTCCAAGCCAAACTAGATCTTGACTTCAACATGAAAGTTGTTTGGAATGTAATTTAGAGTAACTTTGGTCTTGTAATCATTTTCATATGACAAAATGTGTAGGATATAGGGTCTAGGGAACCCCAGTTTTGACCAGTTGACTTTCTCTAGTCAACCACCATGAACCATCTTGCTAGATTGACATTATCTTTACTTTTAGGACTCATGGAGGATCAAGTATGTGTAATATTATGTAATATGAAGTATCCCTTGAAATATTTGATCAATTGTTGAATAAACGTGTTGAAGAAGTCACGCAAGATACCCAGATGAATTAGGGTTTCCAAGGCAAACAAACTTCAAACTCTTGATGATTTCTTGATAAAAATAGAATGTGAAGATCGTGGGGATCCATATATGATGCTTAGATCCAATGTGAAACAATTCTTGGTTGTGCTCCTTGCATTGAGGGTCTCAAACCCTAGATATGAGCTTAATAGAGCATAGGTGAGCATACACACTACCTACAAAAGCAACAAACTATACATTGACATATTTTGGTATTTTGGTTAGTAAATAATAAAAAACAAAGTATGATACAATCATATGTGCTTGGTGATCTCTCCCAATACAAACCAAATGAATAAGGGGTAAGGAGGATGCCAAGGTGTGATCACAATGCCAATGCATATGATGAGATAGCATGAGGGATCTTAGGGTCAAAATTGGGGTCTTACACATGTCCTAGTATATCTTATAGCCTGATTCATTTACATCCACAAACGTCAACCTTACTTGGCGCATCTCAAAGTCCAATGTTGCTTGGCACTTTTAAACCCTACCTTTTTGGTACCCATCAGAATCATAAGCATTGACTATTCGTTACATGCATCATTTCATGCATACCTTGCCCAAACATGGTATACCTCATCAGGTAACCAATAAGTAATTTCATGTATTACAATAACATAAGAACATACACACATATCATAAACCAGATTCGATAAAAATCTAGTTCAATTCCCCATTGAAATCCTTTATTACTTCTCAAGTAAGTTGTGATACCCACATGTTTTCTGGTTGGATCTTTTCCAATAAAATATGTTCCTCAACAAGTCTCCTTTGGATTATGTTCCCTAGCAGGACATCTCCCCGGTAAATAATACCCCTAGTGACTCTCATTGGAACTGTTTCTCCCCTAACAAATATTTTCCCCATGAGTCACTTGTTCAGGAAACCTACTCCCTAGTAAATTTCCACTGTGAAAAATTTCCCCACAAGTCTTTGTTTGTTTGGACTTACATCATGCTACATTCAGTAAACACTGCCCCCGATAATATTATTTTTGCCTCTCCAACGGATAGTTGTTTTCTTTAAATTCCCAATTAGCTTCTGTGAAACACTATCCTCAAGTATCTTCTCTACAAGACTAATTCTTTTGAAATCTCCAACATGTTTCTATATTTCAGTGCCAAACCACAATGCCAAAGTCTGTGTTGGTATCATCCTCTTGTATCCTTTAATGTGATACCAAAGTCAGTATTATTATTGATTTCTTTAATCTTCTGTTATGATATCAATGTCAGTGTTAATATCAGTTCTTTATCATTTGTTATGGTATCAAAGTCAGTTTTGATATCAGTTCTTTATCTTTTGTTACGATATCAAAGTCAATGTTGATATCGGTTCTTTACCTTCTGTCACGATATCAAAGTAAGTGTTGATATCGATTCTTTATCGTTTTTATGATATCAAAGTAAATATTGATATCGGTTATTTATCTTTTATTACGATATCAAATTCAGTGTTGATGTCGGCTCTTTACCTTCTGTTACGATATTAAAGTCAGTGTTGATATCATCCATTTATCTCTTGCTATAGTATGAAATTTAGTGTAGATATCAACTTTTTATCTTTTGTTATGATATCAAAGTCAGTGTTGATATTGACTATTTATCTTTTGTTACGATATCAAAGTCAGTGTTGATATTGGTTCTGTCATACCCCAATTTTGCTCCTAATTTAATAAATTGATACATGCATTATGACATTAACATCATTTGCATAGAATATCATGCATTTCATCTCGCATAATGTTTAAAATGTCAGATAGAATAAATTTTCAAATCTACAGATCGACCAGTTAAATTCAGAATCGAGCTTACATACCTCAATTTTATTAATCTACGGTTCGTGTAGCTTAACTTGGCATGCTAATTTTATTTTTTCTACTACTTTTTCGGTCACATTTTGATCAGTCTGAGCCATTTAACCAGTCATTTTTTATTTCAAAATTTAATCAAAATCTGTATGTTTTCGAGAAGTTTATTCCGTGTTAATCATTTTTGTTTATTCAATTTAACTTTTCGAACATTTTTGCGCATGTCTTTTATTCATTTTGAGCCATTTTATTTTTATTTCTTTATCAAAATGTTCGATTTAATTAAATAGAATTTTTTACATTTTTAGTATGGATTTAATTGTGATTATTTAGCATAGTTTGATTTTATTAATTTAGTTATCTTAAATTTCATTTTACATTAAAAATACTCATTGAGGAAATTTGGGGCATTTGATAAAAATGAATAACCTTAATAATGTAGTATATATATCATGGTTGGGAAAATTGAGAGGCAAAAAAAAGAAACACAAGTGGCGCTCATATCCAATCAGAACCAATCTCTCCAAAAAATTTAAAATAAAATAAAAAAGGAAGTCGATCTCCTCTTTCATCACAAAAAATGTGACTTGTATATTACCATTTCTTTTTCCTCTTCTTCAACCATATTCATGTGACCATTTCATACTTTCCTTCTTCAAAAAAATACACTCACTTTATTTTACCGTTTTTCTTCCCAACCGTGTTACTCTAACTTCATATGTCACACATAACCATCACCTCTTTCAACTTATGACACCACCCATAAACAGAACATAATCACCTTCCTTTCATTATCCAAATAGTGAGCCTCCTTTCAAACCACAAGCAAACAACCAAAACTAGCATACTCAACACAACAACAAAACAACGATACTCCCTCTGCAAATCCACACGCCCATCACCTCCTTGCAACCACAACAACACATAAAGCTCCATGATTCACCATGACATCCATGTAAACCATCACATTCACCTTAGCACCATAAAAAAAACAAGCTAACATTCATTACCTCACCACCAGACATCACCATGTTTACTCCACCGTGAACTCTTATTCCGCCACTCATTCGACACAATAACCATACAAAATCCCCCCTGAAAAAAACTCGCGCAAGACAACAACAAAAATACCAATAATAACACAAGGCAGAATAAAAAAAGAGAAGAAAATGGATTGTTGTCATAACTACTCTCGTTGGAAATGGAAAGTAGATCCGTCATTGTCGTTCACCGTGATGCAGTTACATCAGTTTCCTTCGCCGCATCAAAGCGACGTCACCAACATTACAAACGTGAATTTCTCCATTAGAGTCACCCTCAGTTCCGACGAGATTCTTCTCCGGTGAGATTTCCGATTGTAACTTTCACCGCCGTATTTTTGATCCGTTGGGTATCCCTCTTTTCATTTTTATATATGATGGAAATCTTCAATGAGTTATCTTTATCGTAAAAAAAAATTATGTTTGGCTTTTTAATTGAAACATTTGTTTTTTATGGAGATCAAGGTGCCATTTTCTATTTTTTTTGGTGTGGCAACTCATCAATTTTTTTATTTTTTTCACAAAAGAGAGGATGCAGGTTTGAGAGAAGAAGCAACAAATGAGAGAGATATCATAGTTTTTTTTCCTTTTTTAAATCCTCTTACACGCGTCAAATGTTTATTGGAGGCATTTTTTGAATTTTGAAAAAAAAACATGTTGCATGTATCGCCCCTCTCTCTAACATTTCATTTTTTTGTAGTTTTTTTTTTGTTTTTTTTTGTTTATTTATTTACATTTTCCTTTTATGACTAATTAGGATGTTATAGAAATGGGCTTTGAGCTAATCCTCCACCCTTTAGGCTCATTTGAATTCTAACTCCCCATATCAATATGCACCCTTTTGCAATTAGCGTTTTTATTTTCTAGGTGATTATTTTAACTAATGGGTAATTAATTTTTATTATTTGAGTAGTTGATTATGGTTTAACTAATTAATTTATTTTTATCTAATTATTATTAAGTGAATTGTTTGATTAGTTGATTAATCGATCTCATGTATTTGAGCATTTTAATTGAGAAATCTATCTATGTTCATTTCATACATGCAAGTAATCATATTCAATTTCACTAACAATTTCAACTTCAAACTATTTTCAAAAAACCATTTCTTAAATCATTTATATGAATAAAACCTCAATCAACATCGAGTGACTTTTCTAAACCAAACGCAATGTTAAAACCTTTTTCTTAACAAACAAAAAAGAAGAGGATTGTTGGAATCTAGCATTCTAGAAGAATCATCAAATGATTGGTCCCAAGAAACACGTTTTGGGTCAGCCATTAATTATTTCTTTTGCTCTTAAAACACTTAATAAATATGGAGTAAAAAGGACCATTGGAATCTAGCATTCCGATGTAACCTTGAACAATTGATTCTAAGGCATGCACCTTGTTTTTATGAAGCGTTCATTGTCCATTAAACAAATTTTCTTAAAACTTAGAATGAAAAAAGAACCGTTGGAATCTCACATTTCGGTGGAGCCCCGAGTGATTGATCCCGAGGCTCATATCTTGTTCTCATCAAGCATTTGTCATTCACTTAAAACATTCAACCCATCAAACTCTTTTCACGCCTACATGTAATTAATCGTAAGAACCTATTTCAAAATGAAAGATGTTTTGTTTCCAGATGATGCAAAGCAATGCTTCATCCACAACCATTGAGTTGAGATAAGTGATGTTTTCCTGTGAATATTGATATGTAGAAATACATTCAATGTGATGCAAACGCCCGTGCCTCACCGTTTTGGGTAAAAAATGTTTTATGTCAATTGATACAAGATAGCTTTCGCTAAAATCGACCAACAAACAAAACATTTTTTACCCAGAACTACGTATGCCTTGAGTTCTCCATCGCACCCGGAGATACATAGGAGTGAAACCCACAATCTCGTCAGACACATTAATAAAAAAACTTTTTGTGACCCATTTCTTTTAACTTTTTCCCCTTTTAATAACTAGAAGAAAACAATTAACATAAGCTAACATCCAATCGCAAATTAACTAAAAGGTTCCCGTTGAGTACAACGGACGTGAGGGGTGTTAATACCTTCCCCTTGTGTAATCGGCTCCTGAACCAAAATATGGTTGCGAGGACCATGTTCTTTTCCAAAGGTTTTATTGTTATTTTCCTATTCCTTTATTGGAATAAATAAAGTATGGAGGAGACTTTGTTTGAACATATTTTTTTCGCGAGCATGTGATTGTGCTTCATGAAGGATCGTATTTTTTAAAGGAAGAAAGATGGCGACTCTACTAGGAAAACATGCTCCATGCAAGTGAGAGTCAAGCCTAGTTTAGTTAACTTTGTGATGAATTTCAACTTGTCTTATTTGTTTTCTTTATATTTTATTTTTTCATTGCACATGTTTGCTTACTATCGTACGTAAACCTCTGAACCCGAGATTTTGAAAATAATAGAGGACACATAGTTTAGAATTGGAAGTTGTGTAGTGTTAGTCTCTAAGGATCACATCCTTGTGCGCCTAGCATGAAGACTCACTCTAGAGTAGACCTATTCGTAAATCTCATTATAAGACAACTAGCATGTTGCATAACATTGATTCATGAAGGGCCCATGACTCTAGGCCCTATAGCGGTAAATTCATGATCATCAAGTTATGGATAAGCTTAATGTCAATAAAACTAGAATCGCCACCGCGTTTTTATTGTTTCTAAAGTAAAAGGGAAAAGTACGGACAAAACCCAAAGATAAGAAGTTTTCAAATCAAAAACTAATAAAATGCTAGAGATTACAGGTAAGGGGGTTGGTTACACAGAGGGAAGGTGTTAGCACCCAAAGTGTCATAGGTACTCCTAGGGAGCCCTTCTTTATGTGTGAATGTGTTTTTGGTATAAAAGATATGTGAGAAAAATAGAGTGTGGGGATGTGAAAATAATTCATTGATTATATTTTTGTGTTTGACAAGACCTTCGGACTTGTGCCTACGTACCAACATAAAAATGAGGGATCAAAACCTCGTAGTTCGTGGTAAAAATTTCAAAGTTGGTGAATTGCTTTTAACAAAAGTTTAATAAGAAAAAGGCACAAAGGGCCAAAAGTTTGAAGGAAGTATTTAGTATTTTTTGTCTTTTGAAATTTAAGTCAATATGGTTAAGTTTCTTTACAAACTTGATTTAAGAAAGAGTTTGAAAATGCAGTGGCATAAGGCCAAAGTTTCTAATCATTAAACAATGTATAAGTTTGAAATCACGAGCAAAGAAGGGTTTTTTAAAAGGGGGAGATTTTGAAATTTAAGAAGTTGGAGTAGATTAAGAGGCTATCCTAAGCACAAACTTAAAAGTTAAGAGTTGAAAAGATCTGACCAATGGGATGCAATCCAATAGACAAGAATGTCATATAGATACCCATTTTCCCTTGGACGTTAATCAAGCAATAATCAATGAGAAATGAATACTATCCAGACATCATGAAGATCAAGGCATCAAATAAATATAGCCACATCCAAGCAAACAATTCTCATAGCTAGCAGTCTCCTTTGTCTTCCAATGCATCAGATGAAATATTCCTTGATCAACTCAGAACAAAGCATCAGATACAAGATCAAAATGACAATTAAGTACAAAGATAGGGTAGCAGATGAATTCAAACAAAACCCAAGGCTTGTACCAGATGAAGGCTCAGTTCACAATAGCTTGGTCTCAAAACGTTGGCATTTGCCAAGTCCTTTTTGCACATGAAATGTTTCCTAATCCTAAGTCCAAAAGTTCAGATCAACTTCAACAGTCCCCCAAATGTTTTTTAGAGTTTTTTGTTGTTATTAGGTATTTTAAGGTCCTAAGACCACAAACAGAACCAAAACACACAAATAATATATATATATATATATATATATATATATATATATATATATATATATATATATATATATATATATATATATATATATATATATATATATATATAAAACAAGATATGGCTCAAATGACATAAACATAAACAATTTAAATGAAATGTAAATGACAATGAATGATAAATGACTGAAATTTAAATTGCATAAAATAAATAACTTGAAAGTAACGCAATATTAACAAGAATTAGTCAAATGTTAGTTAAAGTTAGTCAAGTGTTAGTGATGATTTTTAATTGATTAAGTCATTCTTTGGAGAACACTCAACCATTCATTCACAAGTATGAATCGTTAAACCAAGACATCTTCCATGAGAAGGGATCCAACTTGGATAACTCAACAAGTATGCCACTAGCTCCCATGAAAGGAAAAAAGGTCAAGTCTCCATACAATGCCAAGAAGAATGGGAGACTTGCAATTTCACTTACTAGAATGATATTCCTTGAGGGTCAAATTTAGCTTTATGTTAAGTAATCGTAATTGGACTTATGTAGAAGTCACAACTATCTGAGGTTGGGAAATAAAAATTTAGGTGTTAATGCATGCTAGAGATTTGGTATGAAGAACCAAACTCCTAAAACATACCACACACTAAAAGAAAATATCAAGAGGAAGTGACTTATCTCAGTCATACTTGTATTGATTCATCTGACACAAGGTCATTGATGAACCAATTAGCCTTTAGACATTGGATATTTCATTGGTTAAATGGAGGAATGGGAAAGAATAGGGATGAAGATGAAGAGGGAGGGGAAGATAGAAACACGAATTGACCAAGGGAGGATTTTCATCAAATCAAAATCATCCATTCATTTTTGGAGATGAAATGTACATTTCATCAATCCCCTAAATCCAATGGTTTTGATCCAACAAAAGTCAAATCAACCTTGACCAAAGCCTAAACAGAAAGTCAAAAATCACAAGACCATACAAATGGCTCAACAATACTTTTGAATATTTAATCAATTAAAAATCCAATTAAAAGTGAATTAAATACATTTTATTTTGGTTAAAACCCAAAATCCCTTGAAAACACCAAATAAATGGCCAAGGGATTTATCCTAGGTCAAACAAGGTCAAAGGACCTCAGACAAAAAAATGCATTATTTTTAAAAATTCAGAATTATTTTTAAATAATAAAAAATATTCACAAAAACATTTAATTCATGAAAAATATCAAAATTAATCCAAAAAAATAATTTTAATTCAGAATATGGAAGTGAAAAATATTTAAATATTTCTCGTGAAAGTCCCGTATTTTTTGGATTAAAAATGAAATTTCTATGAATTAAACAAAATAATGCAATTAAAAGAAAATTCAGAAAATAAAAAGAAATTGGAAAAAACGAGGGCCATCAGATCTCCCTCATTAATTGAGGTGGTAGATCTGATGGCTAAGTGTGTATCATCCACCATAGTCCACAGTCAACGCGCATGTACAAGTGGTATTCAAAGGCAATGGCTCAAATTAAAACGTCCAAACATGGTCAGATGGCCAAGAGGCGTGCCAACACAACACCGGAGTTAAGGCTCCGGTCATCTTCTCTGGTGGACCTCACCGGACTGGTCTACTACCAACTTAATGAAAAGTGAAAAATAAGGAGACTATTTCAAAGAGAAAATGCTCAGGAGCTCGAATCAGGCCTTAATTTTCTCCAATTCCATGTATATCAAAAGATACAGGGATTTGAATTTTGAGGATCATGAACTGAGTTGCTTCGATTTGACCTCAAAGCAACTCAATCTTGTTGCCTACATTGGTAGGACTTCAGCCAACCAAAAATTAAAGAGAATGGTGTAGAATTGTGAGAGAGTCGAAGAGATGAAGTTTATGAAAAATGACCTTCGAGGGAGCTTGAATCTTGCTTGATCTTGCTTCCAATTGGCCTTGGCTTGACTTCAGATGCTTGCAGGAAGTGAATTGGATTAAGGAAGGGCTTGGATTCTTGGAGTTTCAACTTCAAAATAGAAGTGAAATTGAAACTCGATTTTCAGTTGAAACCTTCAAGTTTATCCTCTAATAGTGAGGGGTATGATTGCAGGATCAAAGCTTGGGCAAGGTGTCCCCAATTCTGAGCAGAAGGGGTTGTATTTATAGGCAATGCAATTGGCTTCCACACCCTTCCACTAAAATTCCAAAAATAGCAATTTTCACTTGCATGGTTGCATGGGCGTGTGATAGGCCCATGAAATAATGTAATCAGGTCCAAATTTCATCATGAGCAATGTCGAAAGTGTCTCATGTAGCCATGCATTTGAAATTGAAATGTGATCATGAGATTCATCCAAATGGAACCTTGAAGAAAATCCATGCGCAAGTCATCCAATTCTTATCCAAATGAATTTATCTTAGACTTTTTGGAAAGGTGAGATCAAGGGGAACAACTTTGATGTTAACCACTTTTCCATTTGAAGCTTGGATAATGGTGAATTTTAAGGTGGAAGTTTGGGAAATCAAACATAATTGAAAATTTTCTAAGTCCCAAGTCAAATGTTCACTTCTTCTACCTTGAATAACTTTTGCTATGGGCATCAAATGGAAAACATTCCTTCATAAAAGTTGTATCTATTTCAAATATCTTCAATTTAGTCACAAATTTGACCTCATTTGGATTTGGCATGAAGTAGTTATGCATTTTAGAAGTTGAGGAAAATTGCTTGTTCAATGGTAATGGCCCAAAGTGACCTATAATGTTTCCTCTTTGCACATGCCCTTGGAAGTTGAATTTGAAGTTTCTAAAAGAATAAAAGTTGGAGAGGACATCTTTAAATGTATCATCAAACTTGGATGGCCTTCATCTCATTAAAATTGAGCAAGTTATGGTCCTTGGAAGTTGATCTCCTAACTAGGGCATAAACAAAATGACCTATAATCTTTCACCATAAAAAATGACTTTCCAAGAAAAACTAACTCTTGACCTCATCATAAAAGTTGTTTTTAATGTCATAAGGAGTAACGTTTCTCTTGGAGTAATTTTCATATGACAAACATTGTAGGAGATAGGGTCTAGGGAACCCCAGTTTTAACGAGTTGACTTTCTCTGGTCAACCACCATGAACCAACTTGCAAACTTGAAGTTCTCTTGATATTTGGGACTCATGGAGGATAATATATGTATAAGATGATGTATAATGAAGTATACCTTGAAATATTTGATCAATTACTGGAGAAACTTGCTGAGGAAGTCACATAAGATACCCAGATGAATTAGGGCTTCCAAGGCAAACAAGCTTCAAACTCTTGGTGATTTATTGATCAAAATAATAAATGAAGATCATGGAGACCCATATATGATGTCTAGAATAAATGTGAACCATCTCTTTATTGATCTCCTTGTATTGAGGGTCTCAAACCCTATATATGAGCTTGATGAGGCATTGGTGGATGCACACACTACCTACAAAAGGAACAAAGTTATACATAGACATATTTTTGGTATTTTGGTTAGTAAATAATGAAAAACAAAGTATGATACAATCAAAAGTGCTTGGTGATCTCTCCCAATGCAAATCCAGTGAATGAGGGGTGAGGAGGATGCCAAGGTATGATCCCAAAGCCAATGTATATGATGAGATAGCATGAGGGATCTTAGGGTCAAAATTGGGGTCTTACATACCCCTCTTAGAAAAAAAAATTGCTTTGGTGTTTACATAATGGTAGTCTCCGGGGGCCACTCCTTGTGCGCCTAACATGAAAACCCCGCTCAAAATAGACCTTTTTGTCACTCTTGTCATAAAGTGGCTAGCATGTTGCATGACGCAAATACGATTATTGTCCATGACTCTGGGAACCTTATCCAAAACCTAAAATCTATCATATGAGTGGTTTGTGGGTTGAAAGACTATAACTGTCCATTATAGGGAAGCCTAATTAAGTAGGTATGTTTTGAGTTAGTCATGTTATCCTAGTTCCTAACTATACCCGCATTGCATACATTCACATACCATTTCATTTTCATTCGCCATCATGCATTGCATATCATTCAAAAAAGAAAAAAAACTCATTCATCCTTTGTCCATAACCCGTAGTTGATTTCCTGACACCCATATCGGACTCGAAATAGCTTTCGAAAGATCATGGATCTGGGAGAGAAAAACCAAATTGTGTTAAGAGAAGATGTTGATTTGATAAAAAAACCATTTGAAACAAATCATGGAGGCTATGATAGATTTGGAAAATAAATAGGACAACATTCAACGAACTACCGTCACTGAAAAATATCATTTCACCTCAAGTGAACGATCAAGCTCAACCTCAACCTGTTCGGATTCCAATTGAGGCCCCCTCTATTCAAAAGAATCCCATTGTCTGAGATGGACATCCCTCACCTCATGATGCTATTAAGTATCATAGTTTCGCATTCTCAAAGCAAAATTCCCAAGGGGAGGAAGACCAAGACACCAGAGGTTATTGAGATTGTTGAAAAGCACTACATGCTAGAGGAAACACTTAAAGCTACAGAGGGGCATGATGTTTTTGATCTCGATGCTTTAAACATGTGTTTAGTTCCTGGCCTGGTTATACCCTATTTTAAGAAGTACAAAGGGGATAGATGCCCAAAGCACCATTTGGTGACGTTCTTCCGAAAAATGACCTCTTATGCTCTCAAAGATAAGCTAATGATTCATTGTTTTCAAGACAATTTGAGTGAGGCATCATTGAGTTGGTACATGGAATTATAAATAAGTCATATCCAATCATGGTCGTACCTAGCTAATGTTTTTTTGAAGTAGTACCAATACAATTGGGACATGGCTCCTAGTCTCTTTCAATTGAAAGATATATCTCAAAGGGTAATGAGTCGTTCAAGAAGTACACCCAAAGATGGAGCGACTTGGCTACTCGCATTCAACCGCCACTCTTAGAGGAAGAATTGATGGATATGTTTATGGTACCCTGTAGATCCCATACTTCGAAAGGATGGTAGACAGTGCATCCACAAGCTTCTTTGACTTGGTGAAAGTTGGAGAACGTGTCGAGAGCGACCTTAAAAGTAGAAGACTTCATGGTGTCTCAAGTATGCAGAATATTGAGAGTGAATCCCTTAATGAATCCAAAGAGGAAGAGGAGGATGAAACTGATTCAACCTTGGAAACTTACCCGACTCCATAAACTTTGTCTGCGATTCCCTATTATCAGTATCCATATGTAATAGTTGTTCAATTCCAGCAACCGTTACCTCCCAGTCCTCAATACCCGCAACAGTGGCAAGGTTCGCCGAATCAGCCAGCTCAGGTTCCGCGTCAGCATCAATGTCAGAATCATCGGGCTCGAAATCCAAACAATCAACATCAGTATCAGAATCAACGTAGATCTCCAAATCGATAGGAAATAGAGACTCTTTAGATTGACTTGATCCCAATGACGTATAGTCAACTGTGGTCCCAGTTGGTCCAAAGCTCATGGATAGCTCCTAGATAGACCAGATCTATGAAGTTTTCTTTACCTCCTTGGTACAACTCAGATGTCCAATCTGAGTTTCATGAAGGAGTGGTGGGCCACTCAATCGAAGAGTGTAAGGTCTTCCAAGAAGAAGTGCAAGATCAGATCAACAAAGGGAAGTTAAATTTGAATAACCCTAATATGGTGAATAATCCCTTACCCTGATGAGCGCAGAGACTTTATGAAGTATTTCCCAGAATGAGAAAATCAAGACAAACAAGCCCATCCTCTACACTGGCAATCATTTGGCTATTTCTATCATTTCATTTGTATTTTCTATGCATGTTGAATGATGTTTGCTTTTAAACAATGTTGTTTTCCTTTAATGGTAATATTAATGAAGTGATCATGCATTTTCTGAATCAATCATGTCGTATTCATTCATTTTCCATTTATATAAAAAAACAAAAAAAAATATCTCTCCCATCCATTTTCTTTTTCAAACTGTTATTTTAATAAAGATTGGAAGAAGAATAATGAAAACAAAAATATCCATAATTATTGTTGGTATGCTTTCAATTAAAACTTTGTCGATGATGTAAGGAATTATTTCAAATCCTAAAACACCGAAGATATAAGGAGTTAATCCATAGTCAACCACTTTGATACTAGAAGTTGGTGTTTCTTTCGGAATTAAAACCCTTAATCTTAACTAGGGGCGGGCTAGTTATGTTCAGATAGTTTGACTATGCATTCAATCTTCAAGAGAATGTGTTCATCTTAACACGCCATCCCACCTGATGATCAACCACACACATTGCACACACCACAAAGTGTCGAAGAAGTCGTGAAAACTAAAAAATTTATAGCGGTTGTTCCTCATCCACCAATAATATGGAAATCATAACCTTTCAAAAAAAAGAAGAGAAAACGGATAGCTTGTTAAGTCAAATACCCCAAAAGACGACTTAGGAAAAAAATTAGGGCATCATGGGGGACTGAAAGCTTCAAATAAGCGGTCCAGACAAAACAAGGGATAAAAAACAATCAAAAGAGGTCGTCAAATCCTTAAAAAGAAATATAAAAAATAAGGTGACTGCAATTTCAAGAAACACTCATCTTGAACCCCCATCTTTACCGTCACACCTTCAAAACCTCTTGGAATTTTAAATGTGTGTGTCAGCTAAATATAGTTACTAGAGATCATCAAGAAGAAAGGGTGGGTTGAAAGTAAACTTTGAGCCTTATATCCTTTGTTTCAAAAGTCGTGAACCATGCCACTTTACAATCCTTACAAGAAATAATTGAGGTAGGTTTTGTTTTGAAAGCATACTACAGCAAGGTTGTGTTAACTTGACTCCGAACGATCTTTGTTAATCATTTGTGTTGATCACATCAGCTTGCACACTGTGAATGACTAGATCATCATTGTGTTCTGATCATTGACCCATTCACGGTATATCACCATCATTTCAATAATGATTGATTTCAAAATTTATATTTGCATTACATTAAAATTACCATTTTTGAATGAACAATTTTATTTGCAAAATATGCATTTAGCATCAAGGAAATTCAAACTAAAGCAGTTAGTTGAGGAGCATTCCAGTCAAGGGCGAATCACTTCAAGAATCGGCCAATCCGAGTATATCACCCCAAGAGTCGTTTGGTCAAGAACAAATCCTTGCAAGACTCAGACTAAGGAAAGCCGTCACATGATCTCAATAAGTCCAACTCTTCAAAGCTTGATCATCCAGAAGATTTCCATTCTAAGAATTGGTTAATCAGGGGCAGGCCATTACAAGATTCAAACATTGGGGTAAGCCACCTCAAGCTTGTGGCAAGTTGCTTCCAAACTCCTTTCGAGGAAAATTTCTTCAAAGACCCAACAAACTAGGGAAAGAGAAATAATGAAGGGAAATTCCTCTCCAGACTTTCAAGATGTTCAAGCTAAAATCTTGCAATGCATCAACAACCATAGAGTTCGAAACGAGTGTCGGGAAATCATGCTGGAATTTACCTCCCATCAAAATTCCCTTCCCCCGACAAGAAACCATGTTGCAAAGAAATTCTTTCATCCACTACCCACTACAAGGACATTGTTGGAAACCTTAAAGTCATCGCATAAATCGTTGTCCTACAGTAATCATGTCGCTTCTCTCTAGCGTCATGTCAAGTATATCATCGCATTCATCTATCATATTCCCATAGCATGAAGCCTTGAAAATAAAACATTTGCAATAAAAGTCCAACCTTGCTTGGAAAACATACATGCATTGACCAGTCATTACATTTAATGCGTCATTACATGTGTGGTACACCCACAAGTGTGGGGTACTACACTGAGTAACCATAAAATTACATGCATCAAGCAAAATGCACATCAAAGCATATTCAATCATAAGAACACAAGGACCATGTTTTCTCCACATATGAAGATAATCATTGTTACTATAGTCAACTACTTTACGCTTGTCAGCAGAATCTTGATAGAATATTCCCTAGCTAATCTCGACAGTAGATTTCTTAGTAGACCTCGGCAGCTGGTATTTTTCTCCATGAATCTCGGCAAAAGATTCTCTAGATAATCTCAACAGTAGATTTCCCAGTAGACCTCAGCAGTAGGTATATCTCTCTCAAAGTGAATCTCGGCAGTATATTCTCTCACTACGCCAAATAAGGGAAAAGAGGGCGCTTATTTTGGCCTATAACAGCGCTTTTAAGCGCCCTCTAAAGTGGCGCTGGCATAGGTAAAGACAGCGCTTTGTTTTCCTGGAGAAAGCGCTGTCTAAAGTGGCCCTTTAAGGGCCACATTCTAGTGCGCTTTCATAAAAAAACGCTGTCTAAAGTGGCCCATAAAGGGCCACTTTAGAGGGCGCTTTCTGGATAAAGCGCCCTCTAAAGTTGTCATGTAAAGCCACCTTAGAGAGCCACCTTAGAGGGCGCTTTCTAGATAAAGCGCCCTCTAAAGTTGTCAATGTAAAGCCACCTTAGAGGGCGCTTTCTGGACAAAGCGCCCTCTAAAGTTGTCAATGTAAAGTGTTTAGAGGGCGCTTCCTGCAGAAAGCGCCCTCTAAAGTGTTAGTTATTTTAAAAAAATTTGTTTGAAAAGCAGTGGGTATTTAATTGGGAACCTGTTCGCATGCTGCAAAAGTGTAAAATTCATATTGATTTCATCCTTTAATCCAATGTTATACACCATTAATCCATTGATATATACAACATGAATCCATTTATATACAACATTAATCCTCCATATATACAACATTAATATATGATTCTTTGATCAACAATATACAACAACATATTCATAATTTAGTAAAACTAGTACAACAACAATATACAACATATATACAACAACAACATACAACAACAACATTCCATACATATATGTACAACAATATACAACCTAGCTATATGATTCTTTGATCAATAATGAATTGACACAATTCGTCCTTCATTTCATCCAAATGAGCTCTTGAGTAAGATTTGTATTCGTCAAAGTACTACAATTAAGAGAATAAAACATATTCAAGATTTAGTAACAAATTAGATGAAATATCCGATAATATTAAAATAAACCCTAAGTTATTATTCCATACCATTTTTGGGATGTCTATACGATTCAACGCAATGATATCTCTCATAAATCTCAATACAAAAAATCCGCAATCGACCGAATTATTTTGCTGAGGACACTACAAAGAAAAACAAACAATATATATATAGTTAATTTCTTACAAACACTATTATAAGCAAAAAATAAGCACTATTATAATTAAGCAAAAATAAGATACTTAATATATACCTCAACTCTGACCCAGATAATGTCCTTCCTATTACGATAATTCTTTTTCGATCTAAATTTTAGTATTGCCCTAACAAGAACAAAAACGTATATTGAGATCAATCTGACAGACATAATTAAATATACAAATACACACGAATATTTAGGGGAATTTCACTTACGCGTCAACCGTCTTCTTCATACTCGGATATTTACTCCAATCACCCGATAACGAATCCAGATAATACACTATGAGTCTCGAAAGATCCATAGCAACCAACACCCAGTGACCACTGTAAAATAATTAGATGAATGAAAATTTTCTACGTAAAAGATATACATAGATTAGAATGAAATTATTAGAAAGAAAATCTAACCCGTTGCCAGAATTAAACGGTAAAAAATACAAACTGGGTGTAGTATTATCGCCGGCCGCCATGAATCTATCGACTAGATCATTCTTTACGGATGTTGGATTTTTCGTTATTAACATTGCGTTGATACGGGAAGCAGTAATAAAATTGAAACGGTTACACAATTCAGTTCCCCGCATCATTGTTACATACATATACCTTAAATAGAAACATAATAAACATTAGACTACTCATTGAAATGTGTAAATAAATTGTTCAACTAAGTAAATTATAGATTGATCGGAGTACCATATGTATGTATGAATGACAGCGATGCCCAATTCGTCGTGTTCAAAAAGTTGTTGCATGTCCTCCTTTGCAATTATTTCGAAATGAGAAATTCCGAAAACACCTTCATCAAAATCTATACTACGAATGGCCCCGTGCATAATATCGGACTCTTCCACCATTTTCTCAAGACGCATCATAATTTGAGATTTTGTCCCGGACGTCGTTGGAATATCCTTACCAGCGCTTTTCAACTTTCGACCGGGAACCTAAAAATTCATATAAAATAAATCATGACTTTTTGTGATGCAACAGAATCGTTGCGTATATAATTAAATGGGTATATATATTTGTACCTCTTTTTGAGATGCAACCGACTCGATGCGTCTTGAAATCCCTTTACCAGCTTTATGTGTGGGTCTTGTAGGAGTCTAACATTACCATGTAATAAGGATTGATTAAATATCATAATTGTAGCTGAATTGAAATGTGAATACTAAATATTCATAATCATTTAGAACATATATACCTCGGCATCGGGGAAAATTAGATCTGACGGCCAACCAACAAAGGATCCGACTGCATCTCGCATCAACGTTGTCTCTGAAACAACGTCAGGTAATGGTAGAAGGGCGTCCGTATCTAATACAAGGTCAACCGAAACTTTCATATATCCCACCGGGAGGGGATTATGGTGAAGTAATTCACCCGAAGTATTGTGCACTTTTCCCTTGCCAACTATGCGATAAGTTGGTGACGATAGATACAGCTGACAAGGTGAAATGCCCTAAACCAATAATAAATGTTATTGTTAACATGTATATGTGTCAAGTAAAAAAGTGCTATTTTAATTTCATAATAACATATATAATTACCTCGGGAAATTTCGGTTGACAATTGATACTAGCTCGGTCATTAGTATCTTTTGCCTCGGAAGCGCACCTTTCCTCTCTATACCTTGCATTCTCGTTTTGCAGTTGGAGTACTTGTGCCCTTAACTCCGCCAAGGTCTCCATCACCTCTTTGTTGGTAGGACTTTTTGTTTTTGGTTTTTTATAAAATGACGACGGAGTCACACCAAAACCCTTACCCCTCACACGACCGGAATACTCAGGAACATTTAGTACTCGACTAAGTACGCTCCTGCAATCCTGGACCTCGGTTGAAGGTAAGGTTTGGGATAAAGTCTCCTGAAATATTATTAGAGGAGATTAAAAATGAATTATATGTCTAACAAAATTTTCGATATAATTAAAGAAATAATGTTACATATACTTACACATTCGTCATAAACATTTTGGACCGCTTCAACGACAGCCCCATCCTTCCCAACCCGAGCAGCCTTCCATAATACGTGCTCCGGAAGAGATGTTGCGTCACTTTTCTCCTCGGCTAGCTACACATTGAATTAGATTATAAGATCATCAATTATAACATATTGTGACAATGTATAAGCTCATAGCATTTGAATATACTCACAATTCTTTGTTGTAACCGTGCATATCCCGTACGCCCTTTTTTGTACGGATACGCGGGTTTTGATGCCCTTTTCCGATTTTTGTCGCTTACTTCCTGGATAAAAAAGTTTAAGGCATATTAGAACCAATTAACTTAACAATTGTATAATACCATAATTAATAGACATTACATGGAATTTTTCGTTTCTTCGTTTGGCGACAAAGTTATTTCATTCATCGGCTGAAATAATCTCGGAATACTTCATTGGCCGTTCTGCTTCAACAAATTTTCCTTCCTCATCCTTGAGAAATTTGTTGGACAAAAAGGATCGAAATCCTCGGAGTCTTTTTCCGGCCAATTGAATACAATATTTTTGCCGGCTTTCATCGATGTGAAAGGATCTCTAAAAAACATACACATGGAGTGTGTTATTATAAGTAATATTATAACAATATATGGTCAACAAATAGTCAACAAAAAAAACATATAACAATATATGGTAAGTACCTGTATCTCGGACCATATTTTTTCTTTGCCAACCTTCAATTCCGGACTTCTCCAATTATCACATGTAATCGGAATATGTTGTCGAACAAAGAAACCAATGTAACTTGCCAACATCGAACCGTTAGGCTCAATTAGTTGGTCTTCAGCACTCCAATGTACTTCAAATTTTACACCCTTGTCTCTTGCACGAATGATTGACTTCATAACAGTCAATCCTCGTTTGATTTCTTTTTCAACATTGTTACGTGATCCATTCGCGTCATGGGTATCGTCTTGGTTAACCATTTTATCTATAATATAGAAATGATTCAATAAGACCCAAGTAAGACAATGACCATATTCGTGAAGCTACACAAAAAACACATTCATATACCTTCCATTTCTCTCATGTTACAACAATCTAAACTCTTTTTTTTTTATCATTATTGAATACAAACTCACACACACCTACTGCATACAAAAGACCAATGCAAACTTATGGTGTTTGGAACATGAACAAACTTGCATCCATAATCATCAAACTTCCAAACACAAGCTCAAACACACTTCAAATGATATCAGTTTTCAATCAGAAATAAAAAACTCAGTTTGCCCTAAACAACATTAATCAACATAATGCACAAAATGTAAAACTAAGTTTAGAAAATGCCCTAATCAAACACATGAAGAAAGTGAACGGTAACGATGGAGAAGAGAAATACCTTCAAGGTGACGGTAACGATGGAGAAGAAAGTGAATAGTGACGGTGGACGCAGATAACTCAGTGAACGTGAACGCAGCAGCAGAAAAAGGCGACGGCGACGACGACGGTGAGGGAGGGAGAACGAACGGAGGACGAGAGTAATCGCAGTAGAGAGTAATCGCAGTAGAGAGAAAACCCAGTTACGTAAACGAAATAGCTTGTAGAGAGGGAAAATAAAGAGACATGCAGTATATGTTATAATTTTAATGTTTACTAAAGGGGACCTTAGAGGGCGCTTTTGAAAAAAAAGCGCCCTCTAAAGGGGGCCTAAGAGGGCGCTTTTGAAAGCGCTCTCTAAAGCTTTCCAAAAGCGCCTTCTAAACTGGAAATGTACATGGACTTAGAGAGCGCTTTTTTAAAAGCACCCTCTAAGGGTAACCTTAGAGGGCGCTTTCATTAAAGCGCCCTCTATTGGTGTCCATCCATTTCCTCATTATTTTTTATTTGGCTTCACTTTAGAGGGCGCTTTGTTACAAAAGCGCCCTCTAAAGGGGGCCTAAGAGGGCGCTTCTAAAAGCGCTCTCTAAGGCTTTCCATAAGCGCCTTCTAAACTGGAAATGTACATGGACATAGAGAGCGCTTTTTTAAAAGCGCCCTCTAAGGTTACCTTTAGAGGGCGCTTTCAATAAAGCGTCCTCTATTGGTGTCCCTCCATTTTCTCATTATTTTTTCGCTTCACTTTAGAGTGCGCTTTGTTACAAAAGCGCCCTCTAAAGTGCGCTGTCTATTCCAGTAGTATGCTCCTTATTTTTTCTCTTCACTTTAGAGTGCGCTTTTGTAATAAAGCGCCCTCTAAGGGGCGCTGTCTATTCCAGTTTTTGGCGTAGTGTCTGGCTAATCTCGAAAAAAGATTTCCCAGTAGACCTCGATAGTAGGTATATTTCTCTCAAAGTGAATCTCAATAGTGTATTCACTGGCTAATCTCGGTATAAGATTTTGTAGTTAACCCTTGATAGAAGGTACATTTCTTCCAACAAAATCTTGGCAGTAGATTCCCTGGTTGATCTCGGAAGAAGATTTTCCAGTAGACCTGAGTAGTAGGTATTTTCTCAAAAAAACATTGGTATTAGGTATCTCCTAGTTAGTCTCGGTAGTAGACTCCCTAGTGAGTTTTATTTTGAATATTCCCTAAGGAACCTCAAAAATACTTGTAGCACCTCAAATTTGCACCTCCCATTTTGTACATACATTCTCATTTTAGGTCATTAACATTTGCATTGTTCATTGCATAGTTCATCAGTCATCAGTCAAGACTGGTCAGGAGATTCAGTTGTACAAGCAAGCAAATGCATTCTCCATGGAATCAAAGCCCTAGGGTTGGTTCAATGAGTTCATGTGACCTAGGGATCATTTTGAAGTGGTTTGGCCAAAGGTTGGAGGCTCAAAGCTCATCAGTCATTGATCAATTCATCTAAAACCCTAGAAAGTCAACCAAAGTCAACTGTCAGTTTAATTGTGGATTTGGAGGTGGGAGATGGCTAGAGATGCCTCATTCATGTGGGAATAGGTCTCATTTGACATTTCAAACATCAACATTGAAGAATTTGAGGTCCGATCAAAACTTGCCGAAAATAGTAAGTGACCTGTAATTTGAAATTGCCAAAAATGGAAAGGTTTTCTCCTCAAGTTTACATCATCAAGCAAGCTTCAAATGAAATTTTGTCCAACATGAAAGTTGAAGATCTTGTTCTCCCCTTTCCAAAAAGTCCAAGAACATGAATTTCTAATGTGTGGTTGAAGAGATATGGATCAATCATTGCCAAGTGAATTTGAACTTCAAACTTGCATAACTTTTAAGCCATAAGGCCAAATGGAGTGGTTCTTTTTGCAACATTCATGTTTTGACCTCTACTATCCAAATTATGCACCACAAGCCATGCATTCTCATCACATAATTTTTTGATTTTTCACTTGATTTTTGGATGGAATTTTCAAATTTAAAAATAAAGCATTGTTTACACATTTCAACACTTCCATTGGCTTACAAACAAAATTTTGAGTGGATTCAGGCCCAAATTCGTGTACTGTTCCATTCATACCATGCATAGAGGTGGAAATATCAATTTGCATAAACACTTGTTTTCACTAATTCCACTTACCACATGGCTAATTGTGATTAAGAACTTGATTAACAGATGATATATAAGTGAAACCCTAACAGATTTCAGCAGGAACACCTCCTAATTTCCAGATCTGAAAAATTGCTTCAAACTTTCTCTCTCAATTTTCATCAAAATTTTGCAAACACATTGCTTCTTCCTTGGTTGATTCATCACATAGGAGCATAGTGGAGCATTTTGGAAGCAAGATTCATCAATTTTCGAGCTGATTTGGAGCTGTTGAAAGTTACATCCATTAATGGAAGTTAGAGATTCAAGCAAGATCGTGCGAGATTAACCTCCAAACCTTCATCCAAATCATCATACAAGAGCTGAGGAAGAACTGTTTGGACTTCTCAAGGCTTGAATCACTCTGTTTCACTTCTGCACTTCCATTAAGGTCAGAATTCGCGTTCATTGATTCATGAAATTGATGTATGCATGTTGTAGATCTTTCATCCCTGAGTATGCTGAACTTTGTTTCATTAAGATCCATGCAGAAATGAGATAGATATGGTGATTTGAAGTTTGACACATAAAACTTGATCCATTCGTTTTGCATGATATATGTTAAATTAGGTTAAATTGAGCTTTGATTGTTGATGTATGTTGAAAGACGAGTCCAATGATATGCTGGTTGTGAATTTCTGAGCACTTTTGTTCTTGAGCTCAAGAACACGTATGAACATTGTATGAATGTTAGGGTTTCATTTGCCAGGCCGTGTTTGATCTTCATCGCGCGTATTCTGCATGTGTTTTCATGTTTTTCTCCATGCATTGGTCCAGCGTGTCTTGGCGTGGCAAATTGATTGGACGAGAGCGCTTCCCACTGCCACCTCAGTTAAGTGAAACGGTGCGTTTCACTTAACTGGTGCGCTCAATTCAAAAATTCACCCGGTTCGATCCTTGGTGGAGGCAAATCCAAATTGCATTGCTTCATTTTATTCATTTCCTCCATCCATGTTCATACATGCCTTGTTCATGTGTTTTTTAATTTTTCATTCACTTTGAAAATTCATATCTCAATGAATAATGATCCAATTGACCTGGGAATTTTTGCATGTTGTTCCTTATGATTTCTAGTTTTTTATGACTATTTTTCCAGAAATTGTGCACGGTTGGAATTTAATTTTGCTTAGGGAATGTTCACATGTGTGCTATTTTGTACCTTGCTTGCCATTTGATTTGTGAAATGATGAGATTTTATCCAATGCCCTTGAAACTTTGCATGCTTAAACTAGACATCTTTAGGGACCTTTTGGTGTTGAGTTTGCATTTTTAGCATTTCTGTTTGTTGAGTTATGATCACACCTTTGCTTGCTCAACTTGTTGGTTTTCTTTGCCATGCCAAACAAATGCCAACTGATGTGATTTTTTGCATGATACTGCTTCTGGATGTTAGGATTGATTATGAATTTTTGTGGAATTTTTGGATTGATTTCTGATTTGTTTGACATTTTTCTTGTTGGTTGACCATTTGTGGACTTCTTGATAGTCATGAACTTCAATGATTTGTGAAATGATGGTTGTGTATCATATGAACTTGAAATTTTGCACATTGTTTCTAGACACTTTGAAGTTTATTGTGGCTTTGGTTTGAGGCATTTATCATTTGTCAATTCTGTTCTAGGCTTGTGTGAAGTTGATGTAGCCATTGTGCCCTATTTGAGCTTGTTTGTGCCTACCTTGACTTGATGAATTTGATTACCATGCTTAAACTTGTCCAACTGCTTTGATTTTTGGTGTGTTGATCATGTTATGTGTGCTGTTTAGCCATGATTTTTCTTGGGATTTATTGAATCATTTTTGAATTGATGTGCACTTGTTCATGCTGTTGTCTCAATGTGCTTTCAACTTGCATGCTTTGCCTTATTTGATTGGTGAAATGAATTTGGTTGATGCTATTGACATGAGACCTTTTGGATTGTGTTCTCATTTGATTGAAGTTGATTCATGTCAACTTTCATGTTCTGTTTTGAATTTTTTCTCCATCTTTGACCCTAGGCCTTGTCCTAGTGGTTTGTGCTTATGTTTGAGCTTTGTTTTCAGGATAAGAAGCATATGGCCATGAGGGATTTGATTCACATTGCTTGAGTTGGATTATTTGATTGATGTTAACTAATCTTGATTTGTTTTGTAGGTTGCTTTTAGCTCATTTGAGTTGAGCTTGTGCCTTGCACATTGGTGCATTGTTTGTGAATTGTTGACTACTAACTGTCTGTTTGACTTTTTTGAGTTGTATACTGATTGAGTTGGATTGTTTTCAGGTACTTTAGTTGCTTAAGTTCATTGTGAACTTGCTTTTGCTTTGCTTGATTGCTTAAGCATTGAGGTATAACTTCTCTGACTTCATGTAGTCTGGAAGACCTGTCCTGTTACTTGGGCAGGCACCTGTCTGAAGTCCTCCTTAAGAGGCAATGCTTGTGTTTGTTTATCATTGTGCCCTGTACGTATCAAAGACCTCTATGAGGCAATTGGCAGATAAAAGAGATGTGCAATCCATCTCCTGCTATTCAGTTGAGTCATCCCTTTGCTCACACACCTTGTGTTGATGCATTATGGATATTAACCCAAGATCTTTGTTGTGTCAGTCATGTGGATAGAAGAGTTCCAACTTTCTGAACTCCCACACTTTCCTTTGTCTGAAGCTCTCCCAGGCCAGGGATAAGAGCTGTGAGGCACACCCCTTACTTCCTATTTCATCTGCTTCACCCTAACTCTCAATGTTAGGGTTAAGAGCTAACTACACCCATTACAGTTGGTTTGTTTGTCGAGGTTGATATGACCCCTTGACTAAAACCTAACCTTGATTGATACCCTTGATTGCATATAGTGTGTGCTATTTGTGCTTGTGTGTTTGTGTGTTTAGCTTGCTTCCTGTGCAAGTTAGGATTAGTTTGGCTTGCTTCCTGTGCAAGTCATGTTTAGGTTAGCTTGCTTCCTGTGCAAGTCAGATAGAAACCTTAACATAGGGCTATGATGCATGACAACTTCTAGGCTCGAGTCGTAGTCTCCCTAGTAGTTTGTGTCTCCCTTTGTTTCTGGTTAGGCTAGTCCTTCGTCCCTGCGTAGGGGAACTACGTCGCCCTGATCCTCATACTAGATGAGGTACGTAGGCAGGAGATGAGCAGATCTCTTCGGGCGCCCTTTTTCTTTTGTAACCCCTTTGTGTTGTGTTGGAGACTGACATAAGTCCAGCGATTGGCAGTTGGTTTCCTGTGTCTTGTTTGCTTGTCGGAGTCTGACGTAAGTCCAGCGATTGGCAGTTGGTTTCCCGTGTGTGTTTGTTGGTTCGGAGTCTGATGTAAGTCCAGCGATTGGCATTCGGTCTCCAGGTTTGCCTGTTTGTGTGGAGTCTGACATAAGTCCAGCGATTGGCAGTCGGTTTCTTGTGTTGGTTTTGTTTGGCGTGCGTTAGCCGAGCTACGAGTGCTCTGATTCTTCTTTAGTCCGAGAAGATACGTATGCATAGGATGCGACATCCTAGCGAGCACGTTTTCCCCTGTCCGAACTACGTCGACTCTGATGTCTGTGCCTGACAGACTACGTAGGCCCAGGATGCGATGTCCTGCCGAGTTAGTTTCTTTTGTTTTCTGTGTCTCTTTCAGCCAGTGTTTGATGTTTGAGCAGCGTTTAGCAACCTATTCCTTCCTTTTGTGCATGGATCCCGTCGAGTACGACGGATGCGTAGGGGTGCTAATACCTTCCCTTCGCATAACCGACTCCCGATCCCATCTCTCTCTGGTCGCGAGACCATGTCTTTCCCAGGTTTACTTCGAGCGTTTCCTTTCCCTCTTTTGGGATAAATAACGCACGGTGGCGGCTCTGTTGTTTTCGTTTCCCGCCGGTTTTTCGCGTAATGCGACAATACTATTCTCAAAGAACATGCAAGCAGTCAAAGTAGTTGATCACTTCTCTCCCCAATGATTTCACATTGCATTTCCATTCACCAATAAAGGTATCTTGCCAAGCCTCATTTCACGTCATTTCATGAATGTAAGCATATGCATATCATGATCATTCATATATCATGCATAAAAGAAAATTCAAATAATTGCATAACCGAAGAGTACTTCATGCTCATTTTGCATTGATCCAGGTCTAGTTGTTGATCATGTATCCCTCGACCTAAAAAGTCCAATTTTGTTTTGGCGCCCTTAAATCATAATTCATTTTTTGTAGTCACAAGTCTAGTCCCGTCTGGAAAACTTCGTTTGAAGTCGATATATATTTTATTGATGCCTTCGATCAAGTCCAACTTTGCCTAGCAAACTCTGTTTGAAGCTGATATATATTTTATTGATGCATGCGGTCAAGTCCAACCTCACCTAGAATTTCATTTTAAAGTCCAACTCCGTATGGCATTCTGTGATTCTTTTCTCTAGTAAATTATCATCCTCGGTGAGTCTTCACCCTCATTATCCTTTTCATTTCCTGTGGATCATCACTTCCATATGTCTCCATCATTCCCCACAAGTCCACATGTCATTCTTCATCCATCAAAAAACATCATGTTAGGGTTCATCTCATATCACATAATATCCCTAGCAAACCAAAACAAATAAAAGGAATTCTTTATGCATAACATATCATATCATCTGCATTCAGGGACAAAAATTAGGGTCTTTTGATATTTAAATATCTCCCACTGTGATCATATGAAGAGTATCTTTCTTTATATTCTCTAGTTGAAGATACTTAAATAGGGGTAACTGTCATACCCCAATTTCCCCCTCATTAAATAAATCGATACATGCATCATGACATTAACATCATTTACATAGCATAGCATGCATTTTATCTCGCATAATGTTTAAAATATAAGCCAGAATAAATTTTGGAATCTTCAGACAGACCGGTCAAACTAATTCTCAAATGTATGTGAAATAAGGGGACAAAAAATTTCAAAATCGAGCGTGCAGACGTAAATCTTATTAATCTACAATCTGTGTAGTTTAACCTGGCGTGCTCAGTTTGCTTTTTTTTACTACTTTTTCGATCACATTTTGATCATCCTGAGTCTTTTAACCGGTTATTTTTCATTTCAAAATTTGATCAAAACCTATATGTTTTCGATAATTTTATTCCGTGTTGATCAAAACCTATATTTTTCATTTTAAAATCTCAAAATTTGCGCCTAACTTTTATTAATTTTGAGCCCTTTTTTTTTATTTCTTTGTCAAGATATTTGACTTATTTAAATAGAATTTTTTACATTTTTAGTTTGGACTTTTAATTATGATTATTTAGTATAGTTTAATTTTATTTAATTTAGTTATCTTAAATTTCATTTTACATTAAAAATACTCATTCAGGGTATTGTGGGAATTTGATAAAAATGAACAACCCTAATATTGTAGTATATATATCCTGGTTGTGGAAATTGAGAGGGGGGGAAAGAAACACAAGTGACGCTCATATCCAATCAAATCCAATCTCCAAAATTTTGAAAATAAAAATAAAAAGGAAGTAGATATGCTCTTTCCTCACAAAAAATGATTTATGCATATCACCGTTGCTTTTTCCTCTTCTTCAAACATGTTCATGTGACCACTTCATACTTTCCTTCTTCAAAAATAGACACTCACTTCACTTTTTCTTCCAAATAGTGTTCCTCTAACTCCATACGTCACACAGAACCATCACCTCTTTTAACTCGTGACACCACTCATAAACACAACATAGTCACCTTCCTCTCATTATCTAAACAGTGAGCCCCCTTTCAAACCAAAAGAAAATAACCAAAACCAACATACTTAAAACAACAACAAAACAATGGTACTCCTTCCACAAAACCACACGACTATCACCTCATTGCAAACATAACAAAACACCAAGCTTCATCATTCACCATGACACCCATGTAAACCATCACATTCACCTTACTACCATCGAAGAAAATAATCCAACCTTTATTGCCTCGCCACCGGACATCACCATGTTTGCTCCACCATGAACTTTCCTACTGACACCCATTTGACACAACAATCACATGAATTTTCCCCTTAAAAACACTCCCTCGGGACAAAAATAACAAACATCCCAATAACAACACGGGGTAGAACGAAAAAAGAGAAGAAAATGGAATGTGGTCATCACTACTCTTGCTAGAAATGGAAGCGGATCTGCCATTGTCGTTCACCATGATGTAATACTGCGGTTTCCTGCACCATATCAAAGAGAAGTCTCCATCATTACAAACATAAATCACTCCATTGGAGTCACCCTCATTTCTGACGAGATTCTTCTCCGGTCAGATCTTTGATCGCAACTTCCACCACCGCATTTTTGTTCCATTGGGTATCCCTCTTTTCATTTTTATATTTGATAAAAATCTTCACTGAGTTTTATTTATCGTAAAACAATAAATTATGTTTTTTTTAATTCAAACATTTGTTTTTGATGGAGACGATGGTGCCCTTTTTTGTTTTTCTTTGTGTGCCAGCTCATGAGTTTTTCTATTTTTTCGCGAAAGAGAGGATGCATGTGTGAGAAAGAAGCAACGAATGAGAGAGATATCAGAGTTTATTTTTTCTTTTTTAAACCCTCTGACATGTGTCGAATGTTGATTGTAGGCCTTTTTTGAATTTTGAAAAAAAAGCATGTTGCATGTACCGCCCCCTCTCTGACATTTTCATTTTTTTTTCATTTGTTTGTTTTGTTTTATTTTTATTTACAATTTTTTCTTATGACTAATTAGGATCTTATAGAAATAGGCTTTGAACTAATCCTCCACCCTTTAGGCCCATTTGAATTCTAACTCCCCGTATCAATATGCATCCTCTTGTAATTAGTGTTTATATTTTCTTGTTGATTATTTTAATTAATGGATAATTAATTTTTATTATTTGAGTAGTTGATTGTGGTTTAAATAATTAATTATTTTTTTCCTAATTATTATTAAGTGAATTGGTTGATTAATTGGTCAATCGATCTCTTGTGTTTCATCATTTTAATTGAGAAATTTATCCATGTTCATTTCATAAATGCAACTAATCATATTCGATTTCACTAGCAATTTCAACTTCAAATTATTTTCAAAATATCATTTCTCAAATCAGTTGCATGAATCAAACCTCGATCAACATCGAGTGACTTTTCTAAATCAAACGTAATGTTAAAATCTTTTTCTTAACAAACACGAAAGAAGAAGATTGTTAGAATCTATCATTCTAGCAGAACCCTCGAATGATTGGTCCTGAGACACATGTTTTGGTTCAACCATTCATTCTCTCTTTCGCTCTTAAATCACTTGATAAACTTGGACTAAAAAGGACTGTTGGAATCTATCATTCTGATGTAACCCTTGAACAATTGATTTCACGACATACGTCTTGTTCTTATCAAGGGTTCATTGTCTATTAAACAAATTTTCTTAGAACTTAGAATGAAAAAAGGACCGTTGGAATCTAGCATTCTGGTGGAACTCCGAGTGATTGATCCCAAGGCTTGTGTCTCGTTCTCATCGAGCGTCCGTCATTCACTTAAAACATGCAACCCATCAAACTCTTTTTTTCCGTTGTGCGATTAATCATAAAAAATTTTTTCAAAACGAAAGATATTTCATCTCGAGATGATGCAAAGCAATGCTTCATCCACAAACCATTGAGTTAAGATAAGTGACGTTTTCCCGTGAATGTTGATATGTAGAAATCCATTCAATGTGATGCAAACGCCTGCTCCTCACTTGTTTTGGGTAAAACAATGTTTTCCATGGATTGATACAAGATATATTTCACTAAAATCGACCAACAAACGAAACATTTTCTATCTAGAACTATGTATACCTTAAGCTCTCCATCGCACCTGGAGATACATAGGAGCGAGACCTGCAGTCTCATCAGGCACATTAATAAAAAACTTTTTTGCGACCCCTTTCTTTTATTTCTTTTCCATTTTAATAACCAGAATAAGACAATAAGATAAGCTAACATCTAATCACAAATTAACTCAAAGGTTTCCATTGAGTACAACGAACAAGAGGGGTGTTAATACCTTCCCCTTACGTAATCGACTCCCGAACCAAAATATGGTTGCGACGACCATGTTATTTTCCAAAGATTTTATCAATATTTTCCTATTCCTTCATTTGAATAAATAAATTTCAGTGGAGACTTTGTTCGAACACGTTTTTTTACGCGAGCGTGGGATTGCGCTTCACGGAGAATCGTATTTTTCGAGGTACGACTGGTTCTTTATCTCTTGTTATGATATCAAAGTAAAGGTTGATGTTGGTTCTTTATCCCATGTTACAATATCAAATTGGTGTTGATATCGGCTCTTAATCTTATGTTAAGATATAAAAGTCATTGTTGATATCGATTCTTTATCTTTTATCACATAATCAAAGTCAGTATTGATATTGGCTCTCTATCTTTTGTTACGATAAAAAAGTTAGTGTTGATATCGGTTCTTTATCTCTTTTTACGATATCAAAGCCGGTGTTGATATTGGCTCTTTATCATTTGTTACGATATCAAAGTCATTGTCGATATCTGTTCTTTATCTCTTAGTACGATATCAAAGTCAGTGTTGATATCGGCTCTTTATTATTTGTTATGATATCAAAGTACGTGTTGATATAGGCTCTTTAACTTTTATTATGATATCAAAGTCTGATATCAGCTATTTATCTTTTGTTACGATATCAAAGTCAGTGTTGATATTGACTCTTTATCTTTTGTCACGATATCAAATTCAGTGTTGATATTGTCTCTTTATCTTTTGTTATAATATTAAAGTCAATGTTGATATCGATTCTTTATATATTGTTATGGTATAAAATTCAGTGTTGATATCGGCTTTTTATGGTTTATTACTATATCAAATTCAGTGTTGATATCGGCTCTTTATCTTTTGTTACAATATGAAAGTCGGTGTTGATATAGGTTCTTTATCTATTGTTACGGTATAAAAGTCAGTGTTAATATGGTCTCTTTATCTTTTTTTACGATATCAAAGTCAGTGTTGATATCAGCTCTTTATCTTTTGTTACAATATCAACGTCAGTGTTGATATCGGCTCTTTTTCTTATTTCAGTCTAAGTCTCAACACTCGGGTTGACAATAATCCTCTATAGAAATAATTATTACACCAAAGAGGGATATTAAGAACAAAAAACATATGAATGGGCAACAACTATTCATATTTCCAACAAAAGAAAATCTCTAGGAATTCACAATATCTTACCTCATTTCATCATACTGAGTCTGCTTTCCATTTTACATCCCCAGCAAGATAAAATCTCAATAAGCACATACAGAATCATTACATTGCATTACACTCCACCTCTTTTTAGTGACAAAATTTAGGTCTTTTACATATTTAACTACCTTCTACCATGATCATATGAAAAATATCATTCTTCATATCCTCTAGTTCAAGATGATTAAATAGGGGGAGCTGTCATACCCTAAATTTTACCTTGAGTCTTTTTCATCTGCATCAGCATGGCATGATCATTTCATTCGATCATACATTTTAACATTCATTTCATTATATTATTCAGAGATCGGGATGACTGAAGAGTCAAGAGTACTTAATTTCATCTATGTCTTTGAAAAGCATCGTTATCTTTATGATTGAGTACTGCATGCAAATGGTCAAAGAGTTGATTGTTTTTATTTAATCCTCTATTCATAGTTCATCTGGACCATTGTCATCCATCAACACGTTTTTGAATAAAGGTCAAAAATCAAAGTTTGACTATGTTGACATTTGTTGCTATCTCACTTGCATTGTGTGACGCTTAGCTTCCCTTTGCTTGGATATTCAAATTAAAAAGTCAATTGTGCCACTTTTGGGTCTTCATCATTTTTAAAGTCAAATTTCGTTTCATTCAGCATCATTTCACTTATCCCATTTTATTTTTAAAAAAAGAGGTAAATGTATAATTTTTTAATTTAAAAGTCATTTTTCATAATTAAGTAAAGTGATTCATTATTTTCAAACTCTTTTTTAGATTTTTATATTGTCATGTGAGTTTTAAAATCATATTCCGAAATCTTTTTTTAACCATTGTTTCAAGCCATTTTTGTGCATTTTCACATGAGACCACTTCACACCAAACTCACATTTTTGAAATAACAATAAAACATTGCATCTAAATTATATCCAAATTCACTTCATCATATTGAATTCAACATAGTGTGATCAATCAAGCCACAACAACTTCAACAAGAAGAGAGAGGTAGTTGAATAAATGAATCCTAACATAAGAGAGAGAGAGAGAGAGAGAGAGAGAGAGTTAACAACTTTTCTTTGATTTCAATCCCCATTTACCATTTTCATTTTGGGATCTCGAATCTTTAGTCTACAAAGTTATTGATCCCTCTTCTATGGCTAACTCAATGAGCTCATCAGCTGTTAGAAATTTGGTGTATCCTAGAAAGAAGGCGCATGCTTTGCTTCCTCCCAAAATCCCAATTCCTAGTATTTCCCAAGCATATTTTGATTATGTCTCAAATCCTACCGTTGGTTCAAGGTCTATTAATAAGCCAATAGAAGGAAACTCACACCACCAATGTACTTCATCTGAGAACCATCTTATTGAGGAGCAACCATCATGGTTCATTGATCTCTTAAATGAGCCTGATACACCTATCAAAAGGGTGGTCATAGGTGTTGATTAAGTGATTATTTTTCACATATCGATAATCTTAATGTGCCAAACATCATTTATTTTTCACATATCGACAATCAAGTGAAATTTAACTTCAACATACACAAATTACAAACTTAATTCACTACAAATTCACTTCAAAGTTAATTTAAACAAACACAGTTCCACTAATTGTTTCCTCTAAACTAACATAATCCCAAATGAATTGAAATCCAATCTCAACCTCTCTTAAACCTATCACATGGATCACAATCCAAAGGCCATGAATCACCTAACCCTAACTGTTTTAACCATTCTAACTAATTTTCCCTCTTTCACTTCCCTCCATTTCAATCCTATTTAAACATCACTCACCCATTCCATGAAGAACTAATCACAATTCACCAACTTTCACCTCCTAACAAACTTCACACTTCACTATCTTTGTTATTCTTCAATCTTCATCTCCTTCATTTTCATCTTCATCACATCTTCTTATCCATAACCAAACCTTCAAGCTTCATCACCTTTAATCTTCATCACTTTCAATCTTCATCACCTTAAAACCTCCACTACCATAACCAACTTCAAACCACCACCATAACCAACTTAAAACCACCATAACTGAATCACTTCACCACTCTCAAAACCTATACCTTCACCACCAATAAAAAAGATACTAAACCGGTGATTAAGTGACCCTACCCTTAGAGAGTGAAAAAGAAAGATCCAAGCGAGTCAGACTTTGAGAAACTCGTGACAATGTTCAAAAAGATAGAGGGTCAGATGTCTTTGTTTGAAGCACTCGAGAGAATGCCCATGTACAAAAAATTCATGGAAGAGGTAATGGCCGAAAAGAAACCAACAGTAGAAGAACATGTACCCTTGAAAGAAAAGTGTAGTGCAAGTTCACTGGAGCAGAAAATTCCAAACAAACAAAAGGATCCTAGAACGGTAACAGTAGTATGCACAATTAAAGAAAGAACTTTCAAAAAGTTACTAATATATTAAGGAGCTAGTGTGAGTTTGATGCCATTATCAATCTATCACAAGTTGGGTATTAAAAGTGTCAGTGATACAAAGAGAAATCTGAAGTTTGCGGATCACTCGAGAAATGATGCATATGGTGTAGCAGAAGATGTATTGGTAACGATAAAGAACTTGAGTTTTCCGGTTGATTTTGTGATCCTAGACATACATGAAGATGAAGAGACACCCATCATTCTTGTTCGACCTTTCATGCAGACAAGTCGATGCAATCTTGACATGGACCAAGGCACGATAACCTTGAAAGTTTATGATAAAGAAATAACATTGAATGTTATTGAAAACCATGAGTTAGAGGTAGAAAAAGAACATCACTATCAAGTAGGCTTGATCAGGACAGAGGTGAGAAGGTAAAGTAATACACAGACACCAGAAAAAGATACAAGAAGGCCTTCTCAAGTATCACCACCTCCAGTAGCGACCCCAACTCCTAGTTCCAGTCCAAGTACACAAGGAAATAAGCATAAGCCTTATCCTCAAGGATGAGGAACTGGTCGGGTAAAGAATGTATATCCACGGATAATGAGGTGAATCGCCGAGCCATGCGACGTTAAACGAAGCGCTTTGTGGGAGGAAACCCAAGAATTTTTAATTCTAATTATTATTTGTGTTTGTTTGTTATTTTAGGTTTACACAATGCTTTGCATAAAAAGGAGAAGGTACTCAAATAAATACAGAAGTCGTATTAGAAGGAATGACCATATATGAGGAAAAGAGAATGAAAAATCTGAAAATCAAGCAGAACAACAACCTGACACGGCCACCCATTTTAGCTGACACGGGCCGTGTCAGGGCCTTGAAAAAGTCTGAAAAGTGAGCATAAAAAACAGCCTGACACAGGCGCATGTGTCAACTGACACGGCCTGTGTCACGAGCACTGAAGAAAGGAGAAAAATGCACCTTGGCAGAAGCCTGACACGGCCCGTGTCAGAAGCATTGAAGACCATGCCCATGGAAACCAAGAGACAGTGGCCTGACATGGCCCGTGTCAGGCATGCGGATTTGAATTTTTTTGGGGAAAATTTGAATTTCGTTTGGGCCCACCCATCATTACTACTCACTAACCACTCATTACAACCACTTTATCCTTCCCCAAAATTTGATTTCACTAATCTCCACTCATTACCTCTCATTATTCCATCTTCTCCAATCTCCATCTCTCTAAAAACCATCATCCTCCATTAAAACTTCACTCTAAAACTCCTACCTTTACCACAACCACAAACCCAAATCACAAACACCTTTCACGAATCTTTCTCCACTTTTCGCTCTCATCCTAACCACAGTTTCAGTTTTCTCTAACTCCTATTTCAAAAAAATTGAATTTTTTTCAGGTATGAAAATTCCCCCACGAAGGATTTTGATAGGAAAGCAGCAAATGGCCGATACCTCGAGGCCACGGAAAAGAACCATCCAAAACCTAAATCCGCACAACATTGTCTTCGACAATCCGGAGCAGGAGCAACGGTACCAAGTTCATAGAAAGCGGAAGCTCACACCCACCAGGTATATGTGCAAACAAACCCTTAATGCTTTATGTCTAAAAGTTGAAGTTGACAGGATGTTCCATGTACTGGGGATGTTGGAATTCATGAGCCTCAAGGCGCCGACCTATAAGCGCATCACGCTCGAATTCTTGAGCACACTCGAATTCCAACTAGAAAAGCGGTGGATTAACACGACAAGGTACTACTTTGGTACTCTTCGTTTCCGCCTTTTTAATAATTATCATGAGCTTTCTGTTGAGGAGTTGGTCGGTATTCTCCGACTCCCACTGTACGGGTCGGGTGCAGTCCCTAATGGGTTTTCTCCAAAAGATTTATGGATTGCCATTAATGGGAGGACTGGTTACACCTCAAAAGATGCAAAGTCCTCCGGCATCCATAACCCGTGTTTTCGCTATGCCCAGAAAGGTCTGGCATACACTCTGTTTGGACGGGGTGATAACACGGGTGTGGCAACTCAGCGGGAGTTGTTCTTCATGTACTCGATGGTGCAAAATTAGGCCATCAATGTTGATAAGCTGATTACTTGGGGAGAGTTGGTAGGGCAAAGTCCTAGGGTATTTCCGTTGGAGGCATGATTACCCAGATTGTTGAACATTTTGGGTATCATGTGGTTTTGCTTAAAGACACCTCGGTCACAGGTAAGACATAAATAGATATGGCAACTCTCATCCAGCAAGGTATGATTTTTGTTGCACATGACTACTACTTTGTTTTAATTCATAAATGATTTATCATTGCACTGCCTAATCCTGACAGAGTAAGTATTGCGGATTATGCAATTTGGTTATATGTGAGTGCTGGCCCTGATACAAAGGAAGGCTACGAAGCGGAGAATCTTATTGCAGGTGAACAGGTTGCAAGTGAACAGATTGTAGGTGAAGAGATAAAAGAGGAGGAGGAGCCTCAAGAGCAGTTTGTACCCCCTCCTCATGATCCATTCTATCAGGTCGTCAGGTCATCATCCATGAAACACGACCAGTAGGCATGAGTATAAACCGAGCTCGGGGACCTAAAAACCGAGCAATCAAGACAAGGCATCGAGCAGGCTCGGCAAGGGATGGAATGATCACTCCACTTACTGTTGCTTGTTGTGAAGGATCTTCCCAGAAAGTCGATATTGCTGAAGAAAAGATCAGACGCAACTTCTAGAGCTCAACTAATGTATGTTCCTTGTGCGTTCCGAGTTGAGTAAGAAGTTGCACCATACTCGAAGTACTGTGGATACTATCAAGTTTTACCTAACATGGTGAGTGCATAAAAATCCAAACACATTTGTCATCATGAGCGATATTCAGGTATGTCCTTATCACTCTGACTTTGCGTAGGTTCTCTGGAAATATCACTGCATATATACACACACTGAGGCACGTTGTTTTAATAATGTCCCTGAGCCTTTCTAGTCATCCCTTTAATATTATCCATTGTAACCCCGTTAAGCTTGTACCCTTTTGTTTATGAATATAACCACATAAATGTAAACCACGGCCCAAACACTTCCTTACCCTATTCAGAGTCAATGTGATGTCATTAAGTTGTGTTATATTCTAAGTTTGGGGTAAACCCCATAAGTGTCTGAAACCAAGGTGAGTGCGGAAAAAAAAGTAAGAAAAATGACCATTGAAAAAAAAGAGAAGAAAACAGAAGAAAATGTAGTTGATGGTTCGAAAGAAGCATTCACCGAAGGAAAAACACTCAGTTGAAAAAAAAAGAATATCAAAGAAAAAACTGATCAATTCAAATTGAAAAAGAAAATAAGTTAAAATGAACGAATACAGTGAAAATAATAATAACATTAGCCCTGAACCTAAACCACTTATTTTCCCTTTTGTTTGTATTTACCACGCCGTAACCCAAGCCCCACTACAACCCAAAAGACCTCAAAAAGTGTGTGTTATGTGTAGTTGATATGAAAGGAGAAACTATTCAAACTTGTGAATTGATATTGCATATTCTGAACTGTGAGTGTAAACACTTTAACCCAAAGAGACTTGATGAGAGTGTGATATAAGCTAACAGATGAAGCGGTACGTCAATGTGGAATTGCATCGGAAAACTCATTAGGAAAAACAAGAAGTATGAAAGGGAGAGTGAAAGCATTGGCAAAAGATCTCAGCAGTATTGCGGTAAGAATGCAATTTTGGGAAGTGACACACTTTGTTGTGTAGGACATTACTTGAGGACAAGCAATGAGCTAAGTTTGGGATTGTGATCGGTCACCATTTTCACTATGTTTTTGTTGCTTATCCGACAAGAAACCAAGGATTTTGGAACGCTTTGTGCGTATTATGGTACCTCTGAAGTTAATTTTCATTTCCATAAATTATTTAAGCGTTTTATCAAATTCTAGTTTATTTTGTGTTTTCGTGATTTTATGCTTTGGTTGTTTGTGTTTATGCCCTTTAGGTCCACGTAGAAGATCCAACGGACTCAATGCAAGAAAGTGGAAAGTTTTGGTGTTCGAGAAAAGAAGATTTTCCAGTTCAGGAGGAAGAAAAAAAGAACAAGCAATGCCCAAGATAGTGGCCTGACACGGTCTCCCATGTCAGCTGACACGGCCCGTGTTAGGTCACCTGGGGCGTGTCAGCAAGGAAATAGCAAGGCAGAGAGCTGACACAGGCTGTGTCAACCCAGGCACAAATTCTTCCAATTTTTGGGCTTTTTACCTGGGCTTGAGCTGTGAGGACGTTTTGACGATTTCCAACATTTGCCAAGAGATTTTTCACTATTAAAGAAGAGTTTCTACAAGAGAAAAAGGAGATCTGAGGATGAGGAGAACATAGAGAACTGTCAGACGATTGAAAATTACAAAGATCAAGGAATTCGGAGAGCGAAAGATTTTCATGAGCGGAAGCGATTGAAGATCCAAGTCATCCAGTTACTTGTAATGTGTATTTTTTATCTTGAATCGGTTTTGAACAATATGAGTATCTAAACCCCCCAATGCTAGGGGGTGTCCTTGATTTAGATCTGTAATGACTTTGAGTTTCCGATTGCATTTAGATTGTTGTTTTTACGGTAATCTTTTGATGTGTTTAATGCTTTCTCTTTCGGACCAATCGAGATTGTTCTATGGTTATCAATAAGGTTGGACCGCTATTGGTAAGGTTTTCATAAGATTATTCTGCACTAGATATCACCTAGGACTAGGGATACCATGTATGAATCAGAGCATTCTTGATATAGTAAGGCTTAACTTCACCATAATCTCCTATGGACATAGAAATTATGGTAGAATGATTAAAGGTTTTCTCACCAAGGACTTGGGAGAAAATACATTTGAGAACTGATAGTAATTGATATTTGTTGATACAATAGTGACTCAGAGTTGTTACAGGGATAAATTATACACCTTCTCTGTCATTGTTCCTCTTCCCTTGCAAACCCTTATTTTACATTATTATTTTTCCTTGCCTTTATTTTTATAATTTTGAATTAAAAAACCCCAATACTAGTTTTTGTTTAATTGAACGATGATTTGAACTCGATATTAACTTGTAATCCTTGAGATCGACATTCGGAGAATTTCCCCTCTATTACTACAAAAGGCAAAATAGTACACTTGCTATTTTTCCGATCAACTAACAAAGCATATTTCGGAGATGCATCTCCGAAAAACTAACTGAATATTGAATTAAGGGTTGTTACAGAGATGCATCTCTGGGCTCACCCTAATGTTGATACGGAGATGCATCTCCAAACTAAATTTTTGTAAAATAAGGGTGTTTCACTAATTTGCATTGACGTGTGCGTGAAAAGGGTGCGTCAGGATATGCATCTCTGGATTCTAAGGGAAGTTGTGACATTTCACTGTGGTGTTAGAAAACTCTATGAGACGAGATGAGTATTTCCCTTTTTCTATTACAAATTTTCAACTTTGATAAAGCTTCTTACCCAATAAAATATCTTCAAAATCAATTTATAAAACATTACAAAGCCATGGACAAAAATATATGAAAACATATATTAAAAGAAAATACTAAAATAATTAAAAAAAACAAATAAACATGAGAAAGAAAAAAAATCATAAGTAAGTAAATATAAAAATAAAAACGATACAAAAAATATAATTAAAAAAGATATAATTCACTTTAAAAAATAGCAGGTTAACAAGTATTAGGATATTAACTTAGGTTTCAAGTATCACACATCATATCATTAGCATGTGCATGGACGTATGTGATCAAGAGAGAGTTACCATGCATGGATGAATGTAACTATCTAGCTAAAAAAACCATGCATTTATTTCTATAATAGAAGTGGTTATCGTAGTTTGTAAAGGTGAAGAAAATTGAATGAATAATATGAAAATCACTTTTTATCATGGTATCAATCGCTGAGTTGTTCCCTTCTGTTCTCCCTAACTTCTCTAACAGAATTCAGTTACGTAACTGATTTCTCATCTTCATCTTCTTCCTTGAGACGCCTAGATGAAGCTTCAACAGCTGCACCAACGGCATCAGTTGGTGGCATGCATCGACCTACATAGAACTTTACATTTCCCGAGCTTGATTCGTCTTCCTCTCCCCATTTCGGTCCAAAACTCTCAATAAAACTGCACGAGAAAAATTACCTACTCTGGAGTCAACAAGTGGAGGGTGTCATTCTCGCTCAAAGAGTGCATAAAGTTGTAGTAAACCCTCACACTCTTCTGAAGTTCAAGACAACTCAAGATCAAGTTGAAGGCAAAGTTTCTGATGAATATGAATAATAGATTGTTCAAGATCAATATATCTTCATATGGATTTTCTTACTATCTTTGAATCGGTGCTTCCTCGTGTTCTCTCGTGCAAGCATGCCTTTGAAGTTTGGGATATAATTCACAGGTATTTCAATGCATAAATGAAAGCTTGTGTTCGTCAGCTTTGAGTTGAACTGAAATCCATCAAGAAAGGTAATAATTCCATCACTATATTTGTTTTATGTGCTAAAGCTATTGTGAATTTGTTTCTTGTAGTTGGAGACATGGTTTATGAACAAGATCATATTGACTCCATTCTTGATGGTCTCCCTGAGGAGTATAATTCGTTCGTGATGCAAATGTATAGTGCACCTGATCCTCAATATCTCTATGATGTGGAGTCTTTTCTCTATGTTCAAGAAGCTCATCATGATAAATTTTATCAGGTATTCCAGTGCATGCAATTCATCAAACTGTTGGTGTGTGTGATAATTCATCTAATAGTCAAGGTTGTGCACATACAAAGCATGGTATAAGTCATGGTAGTGGTCGTTTCTCGCCTGGAAATCAACCTACTTGTCAGCTTTGTGGAAAATATGGTCATGTTAGGATTGATTGTTGGCATCATTTTGATGATCATTTCACTCCTACTCAAGCACATACCAAGCCTCGACATTTTAGTAACATGTCTTCTGATAAACTCGAAGCCTCTACATATGATCCTCAAGCCTTATCCTTGATATCCACTGCTAATGAGTACTCCTTGCCTTGGGTACACTTCGACATATTTATTTTGTGGATTCTCACTCAAAGTACCGTTAAATATATTTCTTAAAACACAAGTCTAGGGCTTTTCATTCCTTCAAATTATTTCTTAAGTTTGTTCAAACTCAGTTCAATACTACCATTAAAGCCTTGCAATAAGACTATGGGGAAGATTTTAGGCCCTTCACCAAGTACTCAATTGAGATGGGTATTCTTCATAGGCTCACTTGTCCATAATATCTCATCAAAATGGTATAGTTGAACGAAAGCATAGGCACCTTATGGAAATGGGTCTCACCTAGTTGTCTCGTGCATCTCTTCCACTTCAATATTGGGAGCATAACGTTTCCTCTTCAGTCCATGTGATCAATAGGTCACCTACTGCAGGTCTTGCTCATTTTCAGTCACCATTTCAAGTCTTGTATCACAAGTTTCCTAGATATGACATGCTAAAAGTGGTTGGTTTCTCTTGTTTTCCATTCACTCGTCCCTATAACAAACACAAGTTGGAATTTTGGAGTCAATAATGTATGTGTACTTAGGCATTTACCCTCGGCATAGGGGTTACAAAGGATTGAGAAAAATAGGCAAGCTCTACATTTTCAAAGAAGTTATCTTTCATGAACATCTATTCCCTTATAAGTCCTTGTTTCCCTCTGATGCATCTAAACTGCGTGATCAAGCATGTATATTGACCACTCTTCCGCCTCATAGAAAACCAATGGGTTGTAAGTGGGTATTCAAGGTAAAAGAGAATCCCAATGGGATTGTGAACAAGTACAAAGCTCGTATGGTTGCAAAGGGATATCATAAATAATTTGGTTTTGACTTCAATGAGATTTTCTCTCCACTTGTCAAACCAGTTAACATTCGTGTCATTCTCACTTTAGTTATCACTTACAAATGGGAGGTTCAACAAATTAATATAAATAATGACTTTTTGAATGGTGCCTTGCATGAGGATATCTACATGACTCAACCTCCTGGCTTTGATAAGGATGATCCTTTCATTGTGTGCAAGCTTAAAGAAATGTTATATGGGATCAAACAAGCCCCTCGAGCATGGTATGAGAAGCTGACTCATGAACTAGTTTATTTTGGTTTTTCTCATTGCAAGTGTGACCATTCTCTCTTCATATACTCGCATCAAGGCGTCATCCTCTATGCTTTGGTATATGTTGATGATAATTTCATTAGAGACTTTTAATTCTTACTCATTCACAAACTTATAGACTTTATTCATGATAAGTTTGCGCTAAAAAAGTTGGGCACTCCTGAATATTTTATTGAAATTGAGATTAAGGGTCTGTTTGAAATACTTTTCAATTTTAGTTCTTAAATTTTGTTTTTCAAATCTATTTTAAAAAACTATTTTTCAGAAAAAAATTAACAAAAAATTTGTTTGATAAACTAATTTTTAAAAACTGTTTTGAAAATATAAAAATGAAAAAACTTGTTTGATAATCTAATTTTTTAATAGTATTTTAAGAAGAGAATAAAAATGCATATTTTGTCATCTACTTTTAAAATCTATTTTATTGTATAAAATATTACAAACTTAAGAAAATTAATTGATATTTGTTTGAATACAAATAATTGGGTTAAATCAATTTTTAATTTTATAAATCACATAACATTTGTTTGATGAATATTTTTCTTTATTTTTTTAATTACTATTATTAATAAAGTTTCTCTTAAAAAATAGGAATTAATTATTTTTAATAACTTTGATAATTTTTAATAGTTTAAAAATTTTAAAAATATATAAAGCTGTAATGACCATGCAAAATGTGATATAAAGTTTGGAGGAGAAAACATTGTGTTAAAAAATTAAATAATAAAACCAAAAAAAGAATTAAATTTAAATTTAAATAAATTATAAGAACATTAAAAAAAGAAAAAAATAGTACTAATAAGATTTAGCTGTATAACATTTCAAAGCCGAAGAGATAAATTCAATGTTTTAGAAACCGTATTGGACCTGTCGATTGAACCGATCGAATAAAAAATCAAAGGGGTCATTGGTATGGTTTGATTGGTGGATCGGATAAGCTATTAAATCAGTGAGAATTGACCACACCGGACAAAATCGGTAAAAATTGAAGAACCGACGATTTTTAAAAATCGACAGATTAATTGCTTGCTTTTTTTCACAAAATACGATGCCGTTTTGATAAAAAAAAATTTTAAAAATTAAACTATAATTAGATTTTGCTTAAAACTTAATTGGAACACCTTTCACTCCTTAAATCTAATTTATTAGACAATGCACTATTTTGTTATTCGAGTTTATTAATTAGATTTGTATTATGTACTATTTTGTTTTGTGCGATGAATATGTTGAAAATTTGAGTTTTAAGAACAAATTTGTTAAATTATGATAGTTTAAACTTTTTTAATTTTATAGGTGTCATAATTTTTTTAGAGACTGAATTTTTAAAATAGTGAATTTTTATTATTTTGAGGATTTAAAATAAAATTAAAATATATAATAATAATAATAATAATAATAATAATAATAATAAAAAAAAAAATAAGTAAAAAATGGGATTGCACATTTAATAGAAAAAAAAAGTTATATAATAAAAATAATTAAGAAACACAAAAAAAATTAACTAAAATAAATAAACATATTTGAAAAGGTTACTTATACATAAAAAGAGCATACATGAATAAAAGAAATATCATACTTTTTCAAATACGTTTTTCTATTTTATTTTTAAAATATAAAAATTATTAAAATTACATTAATGCCATTAATGAAAATTATGAATTTTCTATATTTTTTCTTCAAATTTTATAATACTAAAAACTGAAAAGTAAGAAATAAAACACAACTAAACTGTTTCACTTTTTTTCTTTTAAAAACTAAAAAAATAAAAAAGGATTTTTAAAAACACTTTTGCAAAATATTATATTCAAACAAGTTTTTAAAATTTAAATTTTCAAAAACTAAAAAAGAGTTTTTAAGATGCATTTCAAACAGACCCTAAGTCTTTGGCATATAGGAACCTTTTCCTCACTCAATGTAAATACATTCGTGATCTCCTTGCTAAAGCAAACATGAGCAATCCAAATGGTGTCACAATGCTTAACACCTGCAAGTTAAGCAGGCATGGCTCTTCCACTCTTCTAGATCCATACATGTATTACTCCATGGTTGGTACACTTCAGTATGTGACATTTACTCGCCAAAATATCTCCTTTTGTGTTATCAAAGCTTGTCCATACATGGTCTCTCCTCTGGATTCGTATCGGGCAGCTTTCAAATGTATCATGTGGTATCTATGTGGTACTATCAATTATAGTTATCGACTATCTCCTGCTACATCATCATGCAAAGTATTTTTTCGTTCCTATAATGATTGTGATTGGACGAGTGATCTCGATGATAGGTTCTCCACCACTGGGTTATGCATCTTTCTTGGACCAAATCTTGTTTCGTGGAGTTCTAAGATGCAAAACTTGGTGGCCTGCTCAAGCACAGGGGCAGAATATCATGTCTTGACTCACACGACTTCCGATTTTCTATGCCTAAAGTGTCTTCTTCAAGAGCTTCATATTCCTTTTCTTTCCCCTACACTCTTGTGGGAAATTTTCAGTGTTGTCCTCTTATTTCATAATCTTTTCCTTCATGCACGTACCAAACACATCAGGTTGGACATTCACTATGTACGTGAACGTGTCATTTTCAAACTCATGAAGATTCAACATGTTCCAAGCTCCATGTAGGTTATAGATACTCTGACTAAACCACTGGGAACTGCAGCATCTTAGGAGCTTCACACAAGCTCAAAATCGTGGCCATCTCCTCTCTATGAGCTTGTGAGGGGGTATTAGGACAATAGCTTAGGTTGCAAGTATCATACATCATATCATTAGCATGTGCATGGATGTATGTGATCAAGAGAGAATCATCATTCCTAGATGAATGTAACTAACTAACAAAACAACCATGCATTCATTTCTATAAATAGAGGTGGTCATAGTAGTTTGTAAATGTGAAAAAGATTGAATGAATAATATGAAAATCACTTTCTATCAACAATTAAGAAGAAAGAACTCAACATATTCTAAGTTTAAATTTTCAAAATGGTAATTTTAACATTTTAAAATAGATATGAAAATATGTATTTTAATGTAATTAAAATGTTAATAAAGTATCTTTTTTCCTCCCCCTTCTCTCCTTCTCCCTGAACCAAAAAAAATCACTTAACCAAGATTAGAAGAATGACTATTTTTTAGGGTTGTGATAGAGTTTTTTTCTCGTTACTTTGTTTTATGTTTATTTTAGGTAGGTTTTGGTTTTACATCCTATTCTTTTGTACTTTTTCTCATCTTTTTTCTTACTAATATTATTATGGTGGTGAGTTGTTCTTAATTGTTTGGAGGTTGCGTTTTCGATGGATTTTACAATCCCTTCAACTAAGTTGCAACTTGCGAGGCATGCTTATCTATCAATAAATAAATAAACCATTTTCTAGATCTGTGCAACTTGGACCTTAAGTTTGGTATTAATAGTACACGTGATTTTTTTTAGTGTAAATGAGGCACACATGTTGATTTAGATAATAAAAAATTTAATAATACAAATGCAAATATAATATTAATTATTTAATAATAACACATACAACTTATTTAATCTCAATTTATATTTGATAATAAGGATGGAGATGATTTCTTTGAAGCTTTGAAGTTGGAGATTTTCTCTCCCATAGAAATGAGAATGGAGAAAAAAGTTGCTTGATATCATTTTGGACGGAACTTAGAAAAATAATCTCCGTCGTATAGATTCTCCGATCTTGATTATAATATTTACTTTTTTATATATAATATATTTTATAATATATAATTATATATTTTTGCATGTTTATTTTATTAAAATTAATTAATATATTTAGAAATGAATACTCATAAGTGGATCATATTTTTTCTCTAGTTTCATTGTATAAATGCATTTAATACATATATTATACACACTCTTTTCTCTTTTTTTTTCTCAATTCTCTTTGATTCCTCCCTTGTCTATCTTTTCATCAAAACAACCACTCTCATTTGTTCATTATATTTATAGTAATTATTCTTCAACTTCAATAAATTTCAATTATCAATCAGATTTTTATTCAATTAATAAATTAGTGGTTATATTTTTATAACGGTACGTGCTTTTGCATTTGTTTGTTATTAATGCAAGATGTGTTTTTATTTTTTTTATAAGAAAAATATAACATATATGTTTTTATTAAAAGAAAAAAAACTAAATACTAATTTCTTAGTTTTTATCAAAAAATTTATAAATTCTTTTATGATTCGATCTCTGTGGATTTTCAATTTTTGTAAAAATCTTTGAAGATGGGGATGGAGAAGATATTTCTCTGTAACAAAAATCGAAAATGGAAAAAATATTGAAGGACGAAGCGAAAAGCGGAGAAATATCCTAAGTATATTCTCTACCCCGTTGACATTTATATCATGCATGCTTATCTATAAGTAAATGAATAAACTATTTTCTAGATCGTTGCCAATTTGGACCTTAAATTTGGTATTAATATTACACATGATTTTTTTAGTGTAAATGAGGCACACATGTTGATTTAGATAATTAAAAAGATTAATAATACAAATGCAAATATGGTATTAATTATTTAATGACGGCACATACTGCTTAATTTTAGTTGAAACGCTAGTTGGTTGTCGGTTGCTGACTATAAGTATAATTTTTCAATTGTCTTACAGGAAAAAATATGCTTATAATTCTTTCTAAAACATCGTTTATATATAGTAGAAGTGTTTATATACATTTATCAATTTGTAGGAGTACCTTACAAGTTTGTGTGATGTCGTAACTAACGACAGCTTTTCCAATTTTCTAGTATCACGTTTCTGCTTTAGTCAAAATTTCCAATATGAAGTACATAGGGGTCCGTTAGAGTCGGACTCTATAATCAAGACGACATTTATCGTCTTCTCTTTGACTGTTGGGTATAGATACGGTGTTTCTCCCTAGAGCAGATGAGAGTGAGCAGTGACGATGTGGCCAGAGTTTTCTTCAATGACTCAAACGCCTATTCGCAATCAGAAGTACATTCAATCTCGCCTCCTTCCTTAAGAACGTGTAAAAAGACAGTGCATGTTGGGCGGATTTTGAGAAGAACCTGATGAAAGCAGTCAACATATCGTTAAGCTTTTGCACCTCTTTCTTTGAGGTTGAAACGCTCATTTGGACCCCTGATTCGCACCTGTAGGGGTTTGCTTCAATTCTCCCCTCAGTTAGGTAGAATCCCAAGAACTTGTCGGCTCTTACCCTGAAGGTGCACTTTTCTATATTGAGTCTCATGTTATATTGTCGGACCCTTTTGAATACTCGTTGGATGTGTTGATTATGGAGTTCCTCTTGACCAGACTTTACAATAATGACATCCATGTACACTTAGAGAGTGTCTCCCTTATCTCCTCTTGAAAGATCTTGTTCATCATCCTCTAATATGTCGCACCAACATTCTTCAACCCAACAATCATGACATTGTACTAGTAATTGGTTTGCTTGCTCATGAATGTTGTCTTTATCCGGTCGGGCCCAAACATAGGCATTTGATTATACCAGGAGTAATTGTTTGTGAATGATAATAACTTGTACCTTGCTGAATTATCTACAAGCTTGTCAATGTTCGAGAGTGAGTAAGAGTCCTTCGGGCACGCTGTATTAAGATCTATGTAGTCAATGCACATCCTCCACTTTCTTGACGCTTTCTTAAATAGAACGACATTGGACAACCATTACGCATACTTCCCATCGGACATGAATCTTGCGTATAATAGGCATTTCATCGTGCTCGTCGTAGCTGTACCTTTCTCTGGGGACTGCATTCTTCAACGTTATGAAACATAACATGCGTCGGGGTTGATGTTCAGCTGATGGCAGGACACTGTGGGTCGATGTCGGGCATCACGTGCGGTGAGATAGAGGAAAGATTTGTGTTGTTTTGAAGGCATCCGATTAATTTTAATCTTACTTCCAAGCGAAGCCGGATCCTATCTTCACCAATTATACGGGATTGTCATCGAGCTAGATGGCCTTGAAATCACTGTCTGGGATGAGCCTAACTTCACCCTCGCAGTTGTCCAGATTGAACATATTGATATTCCTGGGACTTTCCTTTACTTCCGTCGACGATGAGAATATGTCATTTAGGATAATTTCTTTGATCTACCTTGCTTCCTCAAGGTCGTCGTTGGCCACGGTCGAATTTCCTTCCATATCATGATAGGCTATCTTAAGGTAGACTAGGGAAGCCATCACATTTAGCTTTTCCAAGAAAGATCTCATCAAATACCTATGAATTCACTTCTACATGGAATTACAAGGAAGTTAATGCTTACCTTTCTCACATGCACTTTTTAGTATCGGCTCTATCGTTCTGCATGGACGAGTTACATAATCATTGAAGGTCAACAGATATCAACCGCAATACGGATTCACATTTGGTTGTTGGAGGCTTCAATCATCTACGAGAACGTCTTAGTGAAACCTTCAAGTGGTCAACTTCTTCCTTCAATTCAAAAATTATGGTTATAAGATGTACTTTGTCTTGAGTAAAACATTAATTTTTTTCTTTTAGTTTTTTACTAGCTATGTAATCTTATTTCCAGTTGAGATTTAGCAAATTGTAAGCCTTAACAAGATCATCATCAAAGAGATCTTCATCACTAGACTCTCCATCATAATGCATAATGGATTTGGATCTTACACGGGATGTGAAGGAAACCACATTGTTCGCTTTTTCACTTTCAGTTTCTTCATCTAATTTATCATCTGAAAATATAGTAGTGTATCCCTGTTTTGTTTCCTAAGGATGTTGGTACATCCTGAAGGTGGCAAGAAACATAAGAAAGAGGGGTTTGAACTGGGTTTCTAAAAATAAAATCTTTTTCAAAACGAACTCAATAAAGCAACAATACGAACAAGAAAAATAACAAGGTTATTTTTATATTGGTTTCTTATTAATGAAGCTACCTCTAGTCCACCCTACCAAGGTGATTTTGCCTTCTCAGAAGGACTTAATCCACTATAATCAAAACCTGATTACAGACACCACAATGACAAACCGTCTTTGTCGTCTTAAGTCTATCTAACTAAAACCTAGTCACTCAAGAAAACCACTCAAACATATTTGAGATTTATAAGTTGTGTTTACAAATAATGCTTCTAAAAAGTAGATTAACACAACTTAACATAATGAATATATCTCACACAGTAACGAGCAAAAACTCTTGTGTGTTTATAAAGAATATACACATAAAATAGTATATACTAATAGCTTGTGTATGTTCAATAGCGTGAGTGTTTTTCAGTAGCTTAAATTGGAAACCTCTTCAAATCTTCAAGTCTTCTTTATATAGGCAGAGAAAAGATCTGTTGAAGGGTACAATTGGAATACTGAAAATGCAACTATCTTTTTCATAACAGTTTGCATACAAGCGAAAAATTGGTACAATAGTGTAGTCTTAGCCCATAAAATCAGTGTAGTGGAGGAAAGGGTGATCTTGTACAGTGTACTATTTTCCTGACGCAAAACCTTTTGATCTTATCTTCTAATCTTTAGAGGCTTATGATGAAATGATATTGAAGCATGCTTAGAAGGATCAAGAGACAAGTTTACAAAATCTTCAGAACCTTGGTCTTCAGAGTCTTGACACAGTTCCTTCGAACCTGGTCTTTTAGAGTTTTCATATCTTGTTCTTCAGAGTCTTCAGAACTTGAGCATAAAATCTTGAAGGTATACAAACCTTTAGAGGCTCTAACAATCAGAGTCAGTGTCAGAAGCTTTAGCACGAACGTTCATTAGAACCGTTGTCTAAGAGCTTTCTAGAACTTGACAGCATCTTGTAAAGCACTTGTATCTCCTTAGAGTCAGAGTGTGTTGATTCCAGAATCTGATGACGTCACATGTCATTGCTTCATAGTTAGAACCTGTTAAAAAAAGCTACATACTAGACGAGAAAACCATTAGTGCACAAAATTGTTCTCTAAGAAACAATGCACTGTTATCATCAAAACTAAAGGCCAGACGTAGAACCAAATCTTGTTCTAACAATCTCCCCCTTTTCGACGATGACAAACCATGTATTTTGATGAACAATTTTTACTTGGTTTAATCACATAAAAATATCAGAGCGAGGTTTGTAAGCTCCCCCTGAATTTTATTGTTAAAAATTCATTTTTCATTTTAGAATTTCAGAGTTAGGTTTGCAAGCTTCCCTTGAATTTAAGACTTAAAAGAAATCTTAACACATATAAACATTTTAATCAGCATGAAAGAAATAACTTCTCATAAGTCAAAGCAGGGTTATTACTTTCTTTTAGAAAGGCATAAGCTTAGTTACTATATGATTGTTATCTTCCCATAAGACAGAAGCCTTGTGAACATGGATGAATTAGCTTCCCATAATGCATAAGCTTAGGTTCAGAATTAACTTATACAAAGTCCTTGTTTGAGTGTCAAAAAGTATGGTTTTCAACCTCGTCACAGAGCATGATTTTTCAGAGCTTTCATATGCCTGGTTACCTAAGTTTTTAGGTTCTTGATAAAATAACTTATGTCTGAGCCAGAACTGGTTTCATAGCCTGATTTCAGAGCGAAAGTTCACTACAACATAGATCAGAACCTGAACAAGCCTTGTTCCTGAAACACTTGGTTAGAAAAATGAACTTTTACAAAGTTCTCAGAAAAATTACAAAGTTAGAAGCATGTTTGGGTTTCAGAATGGAATTAGATATATCAAAACCAATCATTCTTTTTCTCCCCTTTTGTCATCATTCAAAAAGAAATAAAAGACAAAGTAAAAACAGACATCATGCACTCAGAAAATTTTCATTTCATTAAAAAAGTATGAGAATACACATAACATAAATGAAATAAACACAAATTTTTTAAAACTAGGGTTTATGAGGGGGTGGTAGTCTTGATAAGATTGTCCAAGCATATCTGTCAACTTATCTCTCTTCTCACATTGAAGCTTGAGTTGCCCTTTCACTTCAGAATTTGTCGCCGTCAAATGCTCAAAATTCTCCAGAATGAACTTGTCAGTTACCACAGTCTTCTTAGCACCGAAGACACTAGAAACTTCTAGAGAAGGCTCAAAAGCAACCAAGGGAGCTTGAACCAGAGAAGGAGGTGGAGTCACGACAAGAGAAGGAAGCAGAAGAGTTGAAGGGACTTTCTGCAAAAGAGGTTCAACGATACCATAGATTCTGGCATGGAAGTTCCTCTTTTCTTCCTTAAAAAAAAACAACCTCGGGCTCCTCAAAACTAACTCAAATCCAGCTTCTGAAGTTGTTAATCAGAGCACACACCTCAGAAAGGTTTGTGTTAGAAGTACAAGCCTCAGAGAGAGTATTGAGTTTACCAACACCCTCATATTCAAACTGAATCAATAGATAATCCAAGGGAGTGGGACGAATGTTGGTTTGAAAGGGTGTTTTGTCATAATAGGGGTGAGGGGTTCTATATGGAAATGCTATACATTCAAGATCTGACTCAGCATCAGAATTAACAGTTGATTCGTCAACATGGATATTAGAGTGAATGAGGTTTGATGGTTGAGAGGTTTCAGAAGGAATTTGGGAGGTAGAGATTCCAAGATCATATAGATGACATAGTTGTTGGGTTAAGAGAAAAAATGGAAAGGTGAGATGTTCAGAAACAGATGGGGGAGGTAGTGGAATTGTGACATTTGGATTTATGAATTAGGGAGCAGAAACAGGTAAGGTTTCCAAAACACGTGGAACAGAGTGTGAATGTGTGGTTGAAATGGATGTAGTAATAGTGGGGTGAAATGGATTAACTGTTAACAAAAGTAAGTGGATGAGTATCAGAAGGAACTACAGTTCTAGTAGAAGTAGCTTTAGAAGCTCTGGGTTTTTCAGCAGAAGTCTCCCGATGCTCTCTAGAAGCCTTGAACTTCTCCTAACATTGAAATTTTACATCAGATAAAAGATCAAAGTCGTGATATTAATGCTTTAAAAATCAACCATAAGCTCACTGAGAAATTCCAAGTCCTTATTAGGAGTGGAAAGTGTAATCTCAGGATTATCGTAGGCATCTTCAGTGTACACAAACTTGCCATGATGCAAAGTAGATTGTGTCCTGTAAGTTTGGAGAAGATGAGGAATATATTCTGGTGGTTACAATGATGAAGATCTTCGGGAAACCCTTTGAATAACCCTGTTGCATTGTTGATTCTCAGATAGTTGTTAAGCAGTTCATTAAGCTTATTGATGTTGAACTTTTTGAGCATATTATTGAGTTGAATCCATTGTTGAAGAACAAAAAAGGTTTAGGTTTCACTACAACTTTTGGCTCAAAAAAGTAAAAGTGTGAGTTGTGAGAGTAGCGAAGGTGTGTGAAGTGAGTTTAAATAGATATTTTTGCAATCATGACAATAAAACTCAAACGAAAAAAATATGACAAGGGGGTAAAGCGTGAAAGATTTTACCTAATCCCAAGATGTATTCACCCAACATGTCACATCATCTGATCAGAGAGGTTCAGTTTTCTAAGACGATTGTCTTAAAATTGTTCCACTAATTGAAACTGATTGACAACTATTTATTGAATAAACTATTAAATATCCATAAATCAGATTTGCAAAATAAACTCTGACATGATACATCGGAACTTATGAATCCTTCTTAGAAGTCTCACACGTTTAGAACAACCGATAAATCTCAAAGTCATATTTTACCATTCTGAGAGATAAACATTTTGAGAGAAACATCTGTTTCATTCTGGACATAAGTCCATTTTTAAATTTTTTAGAATGAAAACAAATTTATCTTCAGCAATGGGTTTTGTAAAGATACCACCCCATTGATGGTTTGTATCAATAAATTTTAGATTTAAAATACCCTTATGAACATAGTCACGAATGGAGTGATGTTTTATCTCTATATGTTTTGCTCTAGAATGAAAAATAGGATTCTTAGATAAATAAATAGAATAAGTTTTATCACATAGTATAAGAATGTTACTCTCATATATCTGGAAATCTTCTAACTGGATTTTCATCCAGAGCATCTGAGTGTTGCATCTAGAGGTTTCTATATATTCAGCTTCAGCAACTGAAAGTTCTATTGTTGATTGCATTTTACTGGACCGTGAGATTAGATTATCTCCCATAAACTGACAGCTTCCATAAGTTCTTTTCTTCTCAGGTCTATCTCCAGCATAGTCAGCATAATAATAACCAACTAGCTTGTAGCCTTTGGATTTTCTATAGCATAACTCATGGTTAATCATACCTTTCAGATACCTCAAGATCCTCTTAACAACTGTTAAGTGGGACTCTCTAGGATCTGATTGGAAACAAGCACACAAACAAACACTAAGCAAAATGTCAGGCCTAGAAGCAGTCAAGTATAAGAGAGAGTCAATCATACCTCTGTATACCTTTTGTTCTACCTTAGCACTTACCTCATCATTCTCAAGGATGCATGAGGGTCTTTGACGCCTTACATTAAGACATGTAAAACTTCTTCATAAGTTCCTTGGTGTATTTGCTCTGATAGATGTACATCCCTTTTGGACACTGATTGATCTAAATCACAAGAAAGAACTTGAGTTCTCCTATCAAACTCATCTTAAACTCTGCCTGCATAGACTTAGCAAATTCTTTGCACAAAGTAGCGTCAGCAGAACCAAATATAATGTTATCAATATAAATATGAACAACAAGAATTTCATTTTTGAATGACTTACAAAATAATGTTAGATCAACTTTTCCTTTGGTAAAATCATTTTCTAACATAAAATTGCTTAGTCTTTTATACCATGCTCTGGGAACTTGTTTCAGACCATACAATAATTTCTTCAGTTTGAAAACAAAATCTGGATTTTTAGAACTTTCAAAACCAGGGGATTGGTGTACATACACTTCTTTAGTAATATACCTATTCAGAAATGCACTCTTAACATCCATCTGATCTAAGATGATATTGTGATTAACTGCAAATGAAATTAAGAGATGAATAAACTCTAACTCGTGAACTGGTGCAAAGGTTTATGTATAATCAATCCCTTCTTGCTGACTATAACCTTGTGTAATCGGTCAAGCCTTGTTTCTAACTACCTCTCCTTGTTCGTTTAGTTTATTCCTAAAGACCCACTTGGTTCCAATAACGTGAGTTCCTTTGGGTCTTAGCACCAAATCCCAAACATCATTTCTGAATAATTGATTGAGTTCCTTTTGCATATCCAGAATCCATTTTGTGTCCTGAAGAGCTTCATCAATTGATGTAGGCTCTATTAGAGACACCAAACCTAGAAGGCTTTCTTCTGAGGGCTTGAAAGAGGATCTGGTTCTAAAGGGTTCATACTTATATCCCAAAATCAATTCTTCATAATGTGAAGATCTATGTTTGTGACTTTGTATAGGAGTTTGAGCTTCAACAACTTCTGGTTAAGGAGCTTCAGAGTCTTTGGCTTCATCTTCTCCGACTTCTGAAGTCTTTCCTTTAAAACCTGGGTAAGTGATCTCTAGATCTGCAAATTTCTCAACTAGATTTGACTTTTCAGAGTTAAGTTTATCATCAAATCTGACATGGATTGATTCTTCAACAATTTGTGTCTCAGTGTTATACACTCTGTAGCCTTTCGAGCATTCAAAATATCCTAACATGATGCACTTTTGTGCCTTAGAATCAAACTTGTTCAGATTATCTTTAGTGTTCAACATAAAATAAGAACATCCAAAAGAATGAAAATAAAAAATGTTGGGCTTTAAATTCTTCGACAATTCATAGGCAGTCTTACCCAGAATAGGTCTTATAGAGATCATGTTATGAATATAACATGTTGTGTTGACTGCTTATAGCCAAAAGTGCTTGGCCATATTAGTCTTCTCTTCTTAAGAATCATCTTCTGAAGACTCTGAATCATCCCATGTAGCCATTAGACCCTTCTTCTTGCCTCTGAAGTTCTTTATGGGCCTTTCTTTGTTTAATTTGGGACATTCATTCTTGAAGTGGTCGGGCTCCTTGCACTTAAAGCACGTGAGTTCTTTTCCAGCTTTAGCCTTCTTGGATCTAGAAGTGGACTCAGAACAACCACATGTCGTTCTTTGTCCTCTTAATTTTCCTTTCCCTTTCTTACAAAGTTGATTAACTCGTCTGGACATAAGAGATAATTCATCTTCTTCTTCTTCTGATTCCTCTTCAGATTCTTCATCAGTTTCAGCTTGAAGATCTTTAGTCTTCTCATATCTTCCTAAAGACTTCAGAGCAACATACTTGCTCTTTCTCTTGGGCTCATCTTCCTTTAGCTCATTCTCATGACTTCTTAAAGAACTGGCTAGTTCTTAAAGAGAAGTGTTGTTGAGATCCTCTGATAACTTCAGAGTTGTTACCATAGGTATCCAATGCTTACATAAACTTTTGATAATCTTTTTAACATGATCAGTAGTAAAATTCCCTTTGTCTAGGACCTTAAGTCCAGCAACAAGAGTCTGAAACCTTGAGAACATGTTCTCAACAATTTCTTCATCCTCCATCTTGAATGCTTCATATTTTTGAATCAAGGCAAAAGCATTGGTTTCTTTTGGTTGAGCATTCCCTTAATGCGTCATCCTCGGAGAATCAAATATAGATTTAGCAGTATATTTGTTAATGATTTTTTCATACTCAGTGTATGAAATAACATTTAGTAAGATGGTTCTTGCTTTGTGATGATTCTTATAGTTTTTCTTGTGTTGATCAGTCATTACTCTTCTTCCCACATTATTGCTACTTGCATCTACTGGGTGTCCATAGCCATCAACTATTATATCCCATAGATCAACATCTTCACCTAGAAAGAAGCTCTATATTCTATCCTTCCAATATTCAAATCTATCTCCATCAAAAAATGGAGGTTTGGCATTGTAATAATCTCTATCATTTGTTTGAGCAACTGGTGGTGGAATGGAAGCCATTGTATTTAACGCTGGATATTTATCTGACACTGTTAGGTGTTTGGTATCTTATCAAGATCAAAACTGGAGCACTTATTCCAATTGAATGTGGCAAGAAACATAAGAAATGGGGGTTTGAATCGGGTTTCTAAAAACAAAAGCTTTTTCAAAACAAACTCAATAAAGCAACAATACAAACAGGAAAAATAACAAGGTTATGTTTATAATGGTTTGCTGTTAATGAAGCTACCTCCAGTCCACCCTAACAAGGTGATTTTGCCTTCTCAAGAAGGAGTAAATCCACTATAACTAAAACCTGATTACAGCCACCACAAAGACAAATTGTCCTTGTCTTCTTGAGTCTATCTGACTAAAACCTAGTCACTCAAGGAAACTACTCAAACATATTTGAGATTTACAAGTTGTGTTTACAAATAATGCTTCTAAAAAGCAGATTAGCACAAGTTAATATAATGAATATATCTCACACAATAATGAGCAAACACTCTAGTGTGTTTACAAAGAATATACACAGAAAATAATATATACTAAGAGCTTGTGTATGTTCAATAGTGTAAACATTTTTCAGTAGCTTGAATTGGAAGCCTCTTCTAATATTCAAGTCTCCTTTATATAGGCAAAGAAAAGATCCATTGAAGGTTATAATTGGAATACTGAAAACACAATTATCTCTTTCATAACGGTTTGCATACAAGCGGAAAAATGGTACAGTAGTGCAATCCTTAGCCCATAAAATCAGGGTAGTGGAGGAAAAAGTGATCTTGTATTGTGTACTATTTTCCTGATGCAAAACCTTTTGATCTTATCTTCTAATCTTCAGAGGCTTCTGATAAAATGATGTTGAAGCATGCTTAAAAGGATCAAGAGACAAGTTTACAGAATCTTTAGAACCTTGGTCTTCAGAGTCTTGACACAGTTCCTTAGAACCTGGTCTTCAAAGTCTTCAGATATTGTTCTTCAGAGTCTTCAAAACTTGAGCGCAAAATTTTGAAGGCAGACAAATCTTCAGAGGCTCTAACAATCAGAGTCTTAGTCAGAAGCTTTAGCATGAACGTTGATTATAACTGTCATCTAAGAGCTTTCTAGAACTTGAAAATATCTTGTAAAGCACTTGTATCTCCTCATAGTCAGAGTGTGTTGACTCTATAATCTGATGACGTCACATGTCATTGCTTCAGAGTTAGAACTTGTTAGCAAAAGCTACACACTAGATAACAAAATGATTAGTGTACAAAATTGTTCTCTAAGAAATAATGCATTGTTATCATCAAAACTAAAGGCCAGATGCAGAACCAGGTCTTTTTCTAACACATCCGTCTAAATATGCCCAAACCCTTCGCATTCATGACATTGAATTTCCTTGTCTTTGTTTTTTTATCCACTTCTTTATCTTTATGTTGAGGGTTGAGGCCTTTGGAATTGGGAGGAAAATTCTCTTTTACATTTGTTGTGACATTATTCCTTGATCTTCTGTCAAGTATTCTTATAACTTTTCCAAATATTTTTGCAAAAAGAGTAGTAGATTCAGTTAGAATATCATCAGTATCATATTCTATCTGTTCCTCATCATCTTTAGCGTCAGCTTTGAATGCACAATTTTGTGCCTTTTCTTAGATTTGTCATTAATTGTTATCTTAAATGTGAGTAGAGAGTCAATTAGCTCATCAACTTTTATAGTACATACATATTATGCTTCTTTAACTATGACTTTTATATCAAACCTCTTAGGAAGAGATCTGGAAATTTTTCTAGTTAGCTTCTCTCTGGTAAGTTTTATCAAGGGAAAATGAGCTATTAGAAATGTTATTGAGATAAACATTAAATTCAGTAACGATTTCATTTTCTTTCATCCTCGGATTTTCAAATATGTAGTGAGATGTTGAAGTCTTGACATGCGAACCTTTGAGGTGCCTTCATGTGCAGTTTGGAGAGTTTCTCAAATTTCCTTGGCGTCGAAACAAGTTTTGATAGGCCAGGAGACATTATTGTCAACTCCATTTTAAATGACATTGAGGGCACAAGAGTTACCATGTGATTCCTTATCTTCTACTTTTGATTAGTCCTTGTCAGACTTCAAAGATTCAATGCCATCTTCAACTGTAACTTTTGAAGGCGTTCATCCATTTATGTCTGCTTTCTAAGTCTTACTATCCATAAATTTGAGAAAAACAACGATACGAGTTTCTTAATAATCATAATTCATGCCATCAAGAATAGATGGTAGATTTACATATCCTTCTTCTTTAACATTGTCCATTTTGAATATAATGCATTGAATTTTTGGAGCTCATCCAACCAAAAAAAAGTGTCCGCTCAAAATTTCAAACACAATGAACAAAGTTGGGCTTAAGTATGATTTAAGTTTTTCTATTTTTATGAGTTTACAATTTTAGTTCTTTTGTTTCTAAATATGAAAATATAGTCCAAATTTTCAAACATCACTTTTTTAACACCACAAAATTTGTTTTTTATTTTTGCGGATATGTTAGATTTAATAATAATTAAATCACTTGATTAAGTGACAACGCTTACATAAATTAAATATAACTATTTTATGGTTCTATGATTAAAGTATTTTTAAAATTTAAAATCCTAACGAACAATATTTTCTCTCAAAAGTATTGTTTATTGAAACCTTAAAATTTTAAGAAAATTCAATAATGCCATCTTTGAATAGTCCACGAGATTGTGCTAGATGCATATTCGAATATCTTTTCATGTCTGCATCTATAAGGATGTGTTTGGTGTATAAGAGAAGTTGTGAAGAGAAACATAAATAAAAGAGTATAAGAAGAGAAAAAAATATGAAAGATAAACTGGAGTTGAAGTATTGATAGTCTTAAAGAGAAAAAAAATTTAAAGAGAAAAAAGAAGAAGTGTCGTATATTTCTGAAATTACTATAATATTCTTATAATTTTTCAAAAATAAATAATAAACAATTTAACATTTGAATTATTTTAAATTCTTTAAATTCTTTACTTTTTGATATTATTTTAAATTGGCTAAAATATATTTTTATATGGTATAAGGGTGTAATGACTATTTTTAAATGACCTTATATATATTTTTATAAATCAACCAACATATGGTATAAGGGTGTAATGTTTAAGAACTAATATGTGAACATATTTAATTTTTATATATTTTTTAATTGAATTTATATTCTTTATAAATCGATCATTGATATAAGTGTATATGTTTAAACATTTTGAGCACACAACTTTATCAGCAACAAATAAATGAATATAAAAATGGTTCAACGTGAGGGTTAAATGTGGAAATAGCACACATCTTTATCATTTCTAAGCACTTTCTCTTCTAAAGTGGTGAGAGTCCCATTTTATTCTCCCTTATCTATTTCTTTGATGTGCGAAATAGAAGAAATACCTTATCTCTCTTGAATTTCTCTCTCTTCTTAATCTCTCTTCTCAACTTCTATTATTCTAAACACGCCCGAAGTAAAATAATGAGTGTTGAAATAGAGATAAGATGAAAGAAAGGAAGGAGATAATTAAGAGAGAGAAAATATTTATGAGAAAAGTATATTATTTTTGTAGAGGAGGTGTTAAGAACGTTTGTTGGAGAGCTTATAACGTTTAAAATGTTACATAAATATCAAATTTTAAAGAAATATAAATGTATTTGGATGAATTATAAATAATATAAATTATTTAACTAAAATTTATTTATTTTTTCAAAAAATTATTTAGATAAAATATTAAAATGATTCATTGTTACTTTTTTATGATCATTTTCATAATTTTTAAAAATTTTAGACCAAATTTAAAATATGAAAATAGGGACTAATTTTCAAATTTTGAAATTTAAAGAGACTAATTTGTAAAATTATTAGGGATTTATTTACAATTTTTTGAAAATTTTATAGATGGATTTAAAGTTTTCATAAAATGTGAGGACCATTTTACAATTTTTCAAAAATAAATAATAAACAATTTAACATTTGAATTATATAGTGTGACAAAGCAATTTCAAATTCTTTACTTTTTGATATTATTTTAAATTGGCTAAAATAGTCTATTGATCTCTGTAAGTTAACGAGTTTTTGATTTTGGTCCCTGTAATTTATTTATTTTTGTCTGAGTCCTCATATCTCACGTTTTGTATTGGTTTTAATCCCTAAAGTCAAAATCCATAGGTTTCTTGCAGATTTTGCTTTGAGGGTATGTTTGGATTGATGGTATGAGATGAAATGAAATTGAGTGGAGTGATAATTAATGAGATTCAAGTGGTCTCCTTTCATATCATTATTTCATTCATTATTTGTTCCTCATGATTTTGTTCCTATGATATGGTACCCCTTTTTATGAGCATCAAGTGGTCTCCTTTCCTGTTGTTGTTACACCTTGTTGTATTTTGCGCATTCAAGGCGAAGTTCTGCTGTCAACATATTTAGATACATATGCGCATTCCGCGACGGTGGTAATCAAGGAATTCAAGGATTATTGTGCTTGGATTAAAGTATGTGGTCAAAAATTTTTTTGTCATGAAAAGCTTTGATGAACATTATTTGGTTAAGGGAGATTCATGTGGTTTACCATGTCTTAAAGGAGAGTCATTATCATGTGAGTTTTTCAAGAGGGACCAAGCATGGTTGTTGTTCGGAATCAAGCTAGTGGCCGAGTGCCATCCTGTATTTGCTTGGATTTTAGTAGATAGTTCAAGGGAAACACAAAAGGAGTCTCAATTATGTTCAAAAATTGATTTTGATATCGAGATTTAAATATAAAGGGGGAGTTTGGTCGAAACGACTGATACTCACGTGCAAACTCTATGCTTGGACCCTAAGGAAACAAATGTGCATTGTGTTGTTGTTAACCAAGTGCCATTCAAAGTAGGCTAAGACAATGCAAGAGCAAGAAACAAATTTTCGTCAAATCTTAATTGAAGTGGCATACAGAGGCGAAACTCGTATGTTAATTGAGAAGAATTACAAGCATTGCAAATGATATAATAAAATTAGTTGTTGGCCATTAACACTAGACCAAGCAACCTCAAGAAAATCTAATCCGTTGTTCACTTCAGGACATGTTCTGGTTTCGTTTCTTTAACGTCAATTGGTTTTCATGATCCATCACCGGGGAATTTTCTCTTCTTCATGTCGAAACTATAACGCCATTCGGTCGAGCTCCCAAACCTGCCAGTGAACATGGAGTTCAAAATCAACAAGCTTACATGTCTGGTTCAGCAAAGAAGATAGTGACATTTTAGTAGGAAACTTAAGGAACAACAAGTCAATATCAGAAACATTCCCAAAAAAAACCTACATGTTGTTCCTCCAGGATGCTTATCTGACAGACTAGGTACAATCCAAGGATTTATCAAGCAGGCAAAAGTTGCTCTTGTTTCTGTTGGAATTTTAAAGGATGCCATTCTTGGAGATGATATTGACCCTCGATGGTTATCTTGTCACATTAATGATAAATATATACATGATATTGGATGATTTCTCAACCGACTTTTGGGAATAGCTCTCAAGACTCAGAATGGGCTATTTGATCTATTTGTGAATATCTTGGATCTTCTTGTTCAAAAAACTCGCATTGATGGTAACCTTGACACATGCATTATTGACTTGAAAGCTAAAATAATTGAACTGTAAGGGACTCCAAAGACAACCTATGTTGATCAAATGAGTGGGGCTTCAACTGTTTTGTTCACATTCATCTTGAATCGCGGTGTTTCATGGGAGTTGGCAAATATCATGTTGAATGAGAGGCAGAAGGCTGGATTTGGTTCATCCGGTGACGGCTTCTACAAGTCAAAAAGGAGTGGTTGAAAAAAACTGTCATAACAAAATAGAAGCTTTCGTCTTCACACTCTGATTTTGTTGAATGCATAACCAATTCAGTCGGCAAGACATTGCATTCTCCTGCAAAAGGATAGTTCATCCCAAATATGTAGCATAATACACGAATTAGTATAATTTCATAAAACATGTATTCATAACGGTAAATCGCGGATTACCAACAGTAAAGGTTAGGATAAGAATTGAAGAGGGACCACCAAGTTTGGGCAGACAAATTTCAGAGCGTTCACGCTCCACTACACCCACAGTTGCCATAGCTCATGGTCATTACCAACGGTACGGAAGAGCAGACGAGAGGGGGACCACAGAGAGGAAATAGTTTTTATCTTTAACGGATTCATGAAACAGTTACATTAGGAGATCGAAAAACAAAAGAAAGGGGAGGCTAGCAAGTTCGACAGAAACATAAATTTCTGAAAAGATAAACCTAGAGTCTGCGATTTCCTTGGAAGAACGGTAGCAAAGCTTCATCTTGACGCCCGGTTTTTGGATAAAGCCTTTACCAAAAGTGGAGCACAGGAACGAGCAACCGCAGAAGACAAATCGATGTGGGAGCTTTTGGAAGAAAGATCCAGGTGTTGCCTTTCCAATCACCGTTTAATTTTGTTTGTGACCGATAAGCCCCTCCTCGTCTCACGCTTTGAGTCTTCGATTTAATCTCAACCGGTAACAGTCCATTGCTTGACCATAGAATAGATGAGAATGTAGGTGTTCATTTTGGTTTAGAATTTTCCTTTTGGTTTGAGCTTCAGTTCCGTCATCTTTGTTGGTTTTCTGTTTATTTTTGTTTCTTACTGATTTTTATCACTGTTTCTAAAGATGGGAAGATTTGGTTTTTAGAATGGTTTGGATTTGCTTGAGGAAGGAAGACGATGGCTTTTGTTGGATTCACTGTTGGTTTTTTTTCCAATTTCCTCATGTTTGATTTTTAATGCAATTAAAAGCCCTATGTTGGAAAATGTTACCGTGTCATCAAAGTTTCTTTTGGCTTTTCATTGTTGTAGCTTTTCATTAAACACTGATAGCTAATAATTAATTATGGCCACCTTTCTTGGTTCGTTGCCCGACATCCATGCGGCTAGGGCTGCCTCTTGGATTCCTTGGTGGTTCCACGTTTGGGCCAGCTTGGGAAACGGGTGTTCAGCGACCTGAGCCCATACGGTTCAGGATTATTGTTGGGCTTTATTCTAATCCTAATCCAGCGGCCCATGTTTGGCTTTTTGCTGGTTTTTTTGGCTAGTTGGTTTCCATTCCGTTTATAAATGTTTGTTGGTCCTAGTTTGACAGCAAGTAACTTGTGGCCAGGTGGAGATGGAGTTAGTTTAACTCCCCCTTAGTAGTGGGTCTGATACCTGTGTGTGGCATGCATGGTTTTTGATACATTTAATTTTCTATTTTATTCTTTTTAATCCTTTTTATGTTTATGTTTTATTCTCATTTCTCCGGCACTCATTGTTTTTTAAATGTTTACCCCTTTAGTTTATTTTTGTTGAACGTCGATTTTAATCTATGGATTCGATCGCTCTTATGTTGTTTATCCATGATTATTTTATCGATATAGCGATAGAATTTCACCATGTTTCGATTTGTCGCACATGATCACCCAATGCTTGTCATGATGCGTAAACCGATTTTGAGCATATTACTTAATTGTCGCTCCCCCGTTCCCATACCTTTGTAAGACGATTGCTTTAAGCATCACCACCAACCTCAGATAGCTTACTCTTGGGCTTTCTTACAATGAGACCATTTTATTGCACCTACACTCATGCATGCTTATTCATTTGTTTGGTCCCAAATTTAATTATTTCATTATCTTGAATCCCCATTCGACAAAATGTACCCCCACTCCCATGGCAGTAATAATTTTATCGCTTTTTATTTCTTCATTTAGCTTGATTGTTTAGTTAGTTACTAACACAAGAATAAAATCAACTTCTTTTCCAAAATATCTAAAATAAAGACTCGATCCAATGTCGAGTATTTTCTCAATAAACAAATTCATCCATCTCTATCCATCCATTCCCATCCATTCCATTTCTTTCAAACGTTTCATTCAAATCTTTCTCAATCGCTCATCAAACTCTTGATCCAACGTCAAGCCATTTTCACAACAAAAAATCAAAATATATTTAATTTCTACTTAAGACTTTTTTCAATAAAATGGAAATGGAACATGGTGGATGCCACACACTTCTGAGACCAGGATTCGAGATGGATGTCTCGCCTATCTTAGCTCTCGCCATCATATAAATCTAACCTATTCCTTTTCTTTCAAACCTTCATTCAAATTTTTTATTAAACGTCCATCAAATATTTGATCCAACATCAAGTCATTTTCATAATAAAACTAAAAAAAATACTTAATTCCTATTTAAACACTTTTCAAAAAAGATGGAAATAGAACGTGGTGGATGCCACACACTCTTGAGACTATGATCCGAGATGGATATCTCGCCTATCTTAGCTCTCGCCATTATTTAAAATTTTCAACACGGTTCCGTTAAACCCTTTCTCAATCAAATTCGAAAACACTTAATTCTTATTAAATACTTGTTGCCAATAAGATGGAAATGGAACGTGGTGGATACCAGCAATCTTGAGACTAGGATTCGAGATGGATATCTCGTCCATCCAAGCTCTCGCCATTACTCAAAACACATTCAAACCAATCAAACTCTTTTCTCGCCGTCGTGCAACTGACCCTTAAACCCTTTCTCAAACGAAAGGTACTTTGTTTCAAGATGACGCAAAACATTGTTTCTCCACTTGTTTTGGGTAGTCCAATAATGTTTTCGTCGATTGACACAAAGTAGCTTTCTCTAAAATCGACCAACAAACAAACATTTTTCTACCTAGAACCACGTGAGCCTTGAGTTCTCTATTGAGATACGTAGGAGCATGATTTGTAAATCTTGTCAGGCCCATTAATAAAAAAACTTAGGTTTAGTCTCCTTTGTTGAAAATCCAAAAAAACTTTGTCCTTTTTTCTATTCTTTCTTTCCCACCTAATAACTTGGAAAGCCTAACATTTCAAACTAACACTAACACGCACAACTAACCTAACGGTTCCCGTTGAGTACAACGGACGTGAGGGGTGCTAATACCTTCCCCTTGCGTAATCGACTCCCGAACCATGATATTGGTTGCGGCGACCATAATCATTGTCGTTCTTTCTTGGGTTTTATTGATATTTCCCCTTTCCTTTTTAGGAATAAATAAAGTTCAATGGCGACTCTGTTCAGTCTATCATTGCGAGCGTGCAATTGCGTTTCGCTAGGTCGTGTCTCTCATATTTTTTCTGAGGTACGACAGATGGCGACTCTGCTGGGGAAACCGTTCCCTAAGTGAGTCAAGCCTAGTTAGGACGTTTGTGTGCCGTTGTTTGTTTAATTGTGTGGCTTTTCTTTATTGCTTATATTATATTTATTGTTATATTGATATATCTGTTGTATATTGGTTCCATTATGATTGTTGGTATTTGGGTATTCTGATTGCAAACCATGTGGGAAAGACTCTACACCCGAGTCTAGAGTGAAAAAACATAAGATAGGATGATGGTTGAGTAGTACAGACTCCCGAGGTGAATACTTCTTAAGAGTCGGTATGAGAACCTCACTTAGATTAGATCCTTTTGCAAATATTGTCGCTCGAGGTGAATACTTCGTAAGCTTCAACATTTCAAAGGGGTCCATGACTCTAAGAATATTTTAGAAAATTGAACCTTTGGCTAACTAGGAATGATGGTTGCGTAGTATGGATTCCCGAAGTAAATACTTCGTAAGAATCAGTACGAGAACCTCGCTCAGAATAAATTCTCTAGATGGAGTTGACGATCAGAAAGTATTTTCCGTAAGCGTCAAACATTATTTTGAATCTGTGACTCTAAGTACCCTATCTAGAACCAAAGTCTATGGTTGCATAGTACGGACTCCCGAGGTGAATACTTCGTAAGAGTCGGTACGAGAACCTTACCCAAAATAGATTCCCTTGATGGAGTTGATGATCGGAAAGCATTTTCCGTAAGCGTCAAACATTCTTGTGAATCAGTGACCCTAGGGGTCCTTTGTAACAAAACCCTATATCATACCCGGTGAGAACCCCATTTTGGAAACAGATTTATCCATACCTCGGACCTTTGAACTTGTACCAAAAAACATTGCATCCATCCATTCATTGCATACGCATAAAAAGCAAAACTCTTAGTTTGTTTTGCATTGTTTTAGGAATCCAAGACTTGTTAGCAAAATGAATCCTAAGAGAAGAAGCACTTTTCAGTTCAAATACAAGAACGTGGATCTTGCCAGCCTGCAGAAGTTAAGTGCCAAAGTAACACCAATCAAACTCAACAACTTTGTGCAAGACTATGGAAGAATTCTGAACATCTTAAATGAGAAGATGGACATGATGACTGTGGTGACTATTTCTCAGTTCTATGATCCACCTCTACGTTGTTTCACATTGTCTGATTTCCAGTTGACTCCCACCTTGGAAGAGTTTGAGAGGATTTTAGGCCGGAATTTGAAGGATCATAATCCGTTTCCTAAGTTTGATGAAGGTATTCCTCCCAAAAGGATAGCTTTAGTTTTGGGTCTGAAGGTTTCTGAAGTCATGGACAATTGGGATGTGAAGGGAGCTTTCAATGGTTTTTCTAGGAAGTTCTTGGAAGATCAAGTTAAGAAGATGGAAAAAGAGAGGAATTGAAAATCTTTCTATGTTGTGTTAGTTGTGTTGGTATATGGTATAGTTCTCTTCCCAAATATTGACCATTTTGTGGACCATCTGGCAGTAAGGATCTTTCTCTCTAGTAACCCTGTACCGTTCCTCCTAGCAGACCTTCATTATGCTCTCCATGAGCATCATGAGAAGAAAGGAGGAACCATTTTATGTTGTGCGCAGCTGTTGCATGCCTGGTTTAGATCTCATATGCCCGAAGAAGGCCCTTTTGTCTCAAAGGAACTCAATCCCTCTTAGAAGTTAGCTTCTCTCACCTCCAATCATGTTAAATGGTATATCATGGATTGGGAAATCGAGGATGTTATTGTCACCATTGGAGACTTCCCCAATGTACCTTTGATAGGAACCAAGGGTTGCATCAATTACAACCCAGTGTTATCCTTGAGACATCATGGTTACCCCATGAATGACCCTCCAAAAGTTGAAGTTTTAGAGCCCTTCATCTTGCACAACGCTGAAGTAGATCACCCCATGGTGAATTAGATCAATAGGTCATGTTAAGCAATCATCATAAAGGGTGTAAGACCCAAATTTTGACCCTAAGATCCCTCATGGCATCATATCATTGCATTTGCATTTGCCTCAAGGATCATAGCATCTTGGCTCCTTAACCCTAGGGTGGGAACACTTGTGAGTTGGTTTGAGACCATCAAGCATGCTTGAATTGTATATTATTGCTTTTCTTACTTTTTTTACTAACCAAAAGCATAAAAATATGTCACTAACATCTTTTGTTTTGTAGCTTGAGCAATCATAAGATCCAAGGCTCCTAGGAGGCCCCTATGCTCAAAGATATGGCCAGATGAAGGTGAAAGCAAGCATGACAATGGTTCACAAAGCTATAAATCATCATATATGTCTCCCAAGTATCTCAATTTGTCAATTTGATCAAAGCAAACCAAAGGGCTTGAGGCTTGTTTCCCAAGGAAACCCTAATTCAGTTGTGCATTGACTGTGCCTTGCTCATGAAGCAACCTCAACCTATGATCAAATACAATCAAGGGAAGTTATTTCACTCATAATTTCATGTATATTTGATATTATTTGAGTGTCCTCAATCATCAATTCATCAAGATTTGAAGTTTGGACTTGAGAAGTTGATCAGTCAATTCATCTGACTATTTGGAAGTGCATTGAGACCTAACTTTTGATGTGTTTGTCAAATGAAGATGACCCCAAGATAACAAATACTATTAAGAACCATATGAACAACTTTAATGTTCATCAAAAATTGATTTGAAGCTTGGAAGGTCATCATCCATTTCAAAACATTATAGGTCATTTTGACTGAAACCCTAATTTTGGGTCAACTTCCCAAGAACCTAACTCATTCATTTTTCATGATTTTGAGGTGGGATAAAATGAATTGGAAATTTTAATATGTCTAATTAATTTTTTATGTTGAAAAAATTTTCATAATCCTAAAATAAATACATGTGATAATGCAAAATATTATAGGTCACTTTGGACCAAAGGCATTGAAATGTGAAAAAGTCCAACTTCAAGTGCCCATGACATTCTCATCAAAAATCCAAATGATGCAAACTATAATCCAAATTGATTGCATTGAAAATATCTACAACTTTTATGTTGAAGGTTTTGTCATTCGGAGCTTGAATCATTGAAACAGAAGGGATGGAAGTTGGTCCATTTTGGAAAATTTCACATGCACATGTTTTGCACCTTGAACTTTATGACCAATTTTCATTAATTTCCCAATGCTAAATGGAGTTTTGTTCAACATAAAAATTGTTCCTCGTGCCAAGACCTTTCCAACCATTACCAATAAGGCCATGCTTCATTTTGGTAAGAGGTAGTTTCGAAGAGGAGAATGTTTTGGTGCATTTTTAGAAACCATTTGAAAACTTCATGCACACTCATTTGCAATAATATGTGCACGTCCAAACCAGCTCAGTTGCATTTCATCTTGCCAAATCAATAGGATTTGGGCCCTCCATGCGCCTGTACAGGCCAATGCATGGAGGCCCTCATCACTCATGCACATGAAATTCCCATGCTTCCAGCCTTTTGCTATAAATAGAGTTGCATAACATCATCAGAAACCAACCTTAAGGCGCCTCATATGCTGCAGAAATCAATCCAAACCTCACTTTAAAGGAATTGTGCAATTTCACTTTCATTTTTCAGATCCAATTTTCAACTTCATTGGTTGATTATTAGACTTAAGTTCCTTGACCTTGCTTCCTCTCCATCTCAAGAGCAAACTCCAACAGAGAATTGTGAAGGATCATGCTCCATAGATCTGCATTTCCAAGGTTGATGCTCAAACTTTTTTCAATTGAAACTCACTGATTATAGCTCATTTCTTGTGTTTATTGGCTTGGCTGAAGTCCTCTCATAAGAGGCATTTGAATTGTGTTCTTAATTTTGCAAATCCATGAAGTTCAAATTGAAACCATGATTTTCTCTCTCTTATTTCTCTTTCTATGAGAGTCTAGAAGAGAAACCAATGGCACAGGGGTGATGTACATCACCCCAACTTTCCAATGATATGAGGATCGCTTCATTTGGTTAAGTTTTATTGACCTGCAACTCTGGCCGAAATCCTTGAGCTCGTCGGAGAAGACGGTGGTGTACACCACCGTCCCTTTGCCAGTTTGATTTCAGACCACCGGAGATCTTATGACTTTATTTAATGCGCTGTGTTACTCAGTTGACCAAGGCCTATGGTGAGCGCGCGCATGAGAACCTTTGGATCTGCCAGGTCATTTAATGAAACAGATCCAACGCGCCTGGATTTTTGTTATTTCTGATTTTCCACTTTTATTTTGTTTATTTCCTTTTATTTCAAAAAATTATAACTCTTTCATTTTAATTCCAAAAAGTATGGGACCAATTGCATTATTTTCCTTTTAATTTCTAGTTTCTAAAAATGATTTTTAATATTTTTTATTTTGTCATTTGCTATTTTTTGTGAATTTTCTCTTTTCTGATTATTTTTAATTAATTTTAAATAGCTTCCAACATTCAAAAAATACAAAAATATTTTCCTAACCTCTTTGAATGATGATGGATCTATGAAAAATATTTTCATCAATTTATTAATTGATTTGAGACTTATTTGAGATTTTAGTTCAATTAGGTTATTTTTTATTCATTTTTAATTGTTTAAAAATAGTTTCTGGTTTTTAAAAATGCTGAAATTTTTTGTCAAACTTTGTTTGACCTTGTTGAACTTAAGATGATCCATTTGGACTTTTCAAAGTTGATTTGAAATGGATTTTAAGTTTGACCTTTAATTGTTTATTTTAATTCAAGTATTATTTTAATTTTCAAAAATGCCAAAAATATTTTATTTGTTTCTTGACTTCTAAATTTTATTTTGCTTATGTTTACTATTGTTTGACCTTGATCCCATTTATCTTTGGTCAATGTACTTTGCTTATTTCATTTGAAGTTCAATTCATGCACATTCTTATTCATCTTCTTCTTCATCTTTTTCTTTTTGATCATTGAGTTAAAGGTTGGTGGTTAACCTTGATATATGGGAGGTTTAACCTTCCTTGATTCAAATCTAATTCATATTGATCAAAGATCAAGTGAATGGCTTTGCATTAAGGATAGGTTGCTTCTTGATCAAGCAAAAAACCTAAATCAATACAAGATCATTCTTCTTTTCTTTTGGCATGACAAGTTGTAGGAGCTTGGTTTACTAGTCAAGGTATCTAACTTGTGTTTGTTGCCTATATTTTTATTGACCGGCCTCAGATAGGTGTGACTACTACATTAGTCCATTTACGATTGCTTAACACAACACTAAATTGCCTTATGGCACCCTAAGAAAGATGGAAAAGTCCGAATGTGTGTGGACTATAGAGACTTGAATAAAGCTAGTCCGAAAGATGATTTTTCTTTACCACATATTGATATGTTGGTAGATAATACAACTAAATTCAATGTCTTCTCATCTATGGATGAATTTTCCAGATATAATCAGATCAAAATGGCACCCGAGGATATGGAGAAGACAACATTCATCACACCTTGGGGAACATTCTGTTATCGAGTGATACCCTTCGGTTTGAAGAACGCCGGACCCACGTATCAACGCGCTATGACTAACTTGTTTCATGATATGATGCACAAGGAGATCGAAGTATATGTTGACGATATGATTGCGAAGTCGAGAACGGAAGTTGAACATGTAGAGCACTTGTTGAAGCTTTTTCAACGTTTGAGGATGTATAAACTCCGTCTAAATCCTAACAAGTGTACATTTGGAGTCCGTTCCAGCAAGTTATTGGGCTTCATTGTCAGCGAGAGAGGTATTGAAGTTGATCCTGCCAAGGTTAAAGAAATACAAGAGATGCTTGCGCCCAAAACTGAGAAGCAAGTCCGAGGTTTTCTTGGCCGCTTGAATTATATTTCCAGATTTATATCTCACATGACTGCCACATGTGCGCCAATATTCAAGCTCCTCCGGAAAGATCATCGTCATGATTGGACCGAGGATTGCCAGAAGGCCTTTGATAGTATTAAAGAGTATCTGTCCGAGCCTCCGATTCTGTCTCCGCCTGTGGAAGGGAGACCCTTGATTATGTATCTGACAGTTCTTGAAGACTCTATGGGTTGTGTCCTAGGTCAGCAAGACGAATCTGGGAAGAAGGAATATGCCATCTACTATCTGAGTAAGAAGTTCACTGATTGTGAGTCTAGATACTTAATGCTTGAGAAGACATGTTGTGCTTTGGCTTGGGCTGCTAAGCGCTTACGCCAGTATATGTTGAATCATACGACTTGGTTGATATCCAAAATGGATCCAATCAAGTATATCTTTGAGAAGCATGCTTTAACTAGGAGGATTTCCCGTTGGCAGATGTTGTTGTCTGAGTATGATATTGAGTATCGAGCTCAGAAAGCTATTAAAGGTAGCATCTTAGCTGACAACTTGGCACATCAACCAATTGAGGATTATCAGTTAGTTCAGTACGACTTCCCTGATAAGGAGATTCTGTATTTGAAAATGAAAGGTTGTGATGAGCCTACACTCGATGAAGGGCCAGAGCCTGGTTCCCGATGGAGCATGGTGTTTGATGGTGATGTAAATCAATATGGAAATGGTATTGGGGCAGTGATTATTACTCCTTAGGGCACACATTTTCCTTTTACAGCAAGGCTAACTTTCAAATGCACGAATAATATGGCGGAATATGAGGCCTGTATTATGGGATTGGAAGAGTGTATTGATCTTAGGATCAAGCATCTTGATGTTTATGGTGATTCGGCCCTTGTTGTTAATCAGATCAAGGGTGAATGGGAGACGAATCAGCCTGGCCTCATCCCATATAGAGATTATGCGAGGAGGATTTCAACGTTCTTTACTGAAGTTGACTTCCATCATATTCCTCGAGATGATAATCGAATGGCAGATATTCTTGCTACACTTGCTTCGGTGATTGTGGTGAAGTTCTGGAATGAAGTCCCCAATATCACTGTGATGCGCTTGGATAGACCAGCTCATGTGTTCGCAGTGGAAGAAGTGAAAGATGATAAGCCATGGTATTATGACATCAAATGCTTTCTTCAGAGTCAGATTTACCCGCCTGGGGCATCTGTTAAGGATAAAAAGACTTTGAGGTGATTATCTGGCAGTTTCTACCTCAATGGCGATGTGCTTTATAAGAGGAATTTTGACATGGTTCTGCTCAGATGCGTGGATAGACACGAAGCAGACCCGTTGATGACTGAAGTCCATGAGGGTTCATTTGGTACTCATTCCAATGGACATGCCATGGCTAAGAAGATATTGAGAGCATGCTACTATTGGCTAACAATGGAGTCTGATTGCTTCAAATATGTGAAGAAATGCCATAAGTGTCAGATTTACGCGGATAAGATTCATATTCCCCCGACACTTCTGAATGTTATTTCATCACCATGGCCTTTCTCTATGTGGGGGGTTGACATGATTGGCATGATAAAGCCAAAAGCGTCCAACGGTCACAGATTTATTCTTGTAGCAATTGATTACTTCACCAAATGGGTTGAAGAGGCGTCATATTCAAACGTGACCAGGCAGGTGGTTGTGAAGTTCATGAAGAATCAACTCATATGCCGTTATGGTGTGCCAGACAAGATCATTACTAACAATGGATCTAACTTGAACAACAAGATGATGAAAGAGCTTTGTAGCGAGTTCAAGATAACACATCATAATTCTTCTCCTTATAGACCCAAGATGAACGAGGCTGTTGAAGCTGCTAATAAGAACATCAAGAAGATTATCCAGAAGATGGTTGTTACGTACAAAGATTGGCATGAGATGCTGCCATTTGCTTTACATGGATATCGTACATCTGTCCGCACTTCAACAGGGGTAACCCCTTTCTCCCTTGTTTATGGCATGGAGGCCGTACTACCAGTAGAGATGGAGATCCCATCAATGAGATTCTTGATGGAAGCCAAGTTGACTGAGGCTGAATGGGTTCAGAGTCGTTATGACCAACTGAAATTGATTGAAGAGAAGAGATTGGCTGCCATGTGCCATGGTCAGTTATATCAGCAAAGGATGAAGAAAGCCTTTGATAAGAAGGTCAAGCCTCGTGTGTTCCGAGAAGGTGACCTTGTGCTCAAGAAAGTCTTGTCTTTCGCGCCCGATTCCAGGGGCAAGTGGACTCCAAACTATGAAGGTCCATATGTTGTTAAGAGAGCCTTTTCAGGCGGTGCTTTGATACTTACAACTATGGATGGGGAGGATTTCACTCATCCTGTGAATTCAGATGCAGTCAAAAAATACTTCGCCTAAAATAAAAACAGAATAGCTCGCTAAGTTGAAAACTCGAAAGGGCGGCTTAGGCAAAAATGAGCGTCTCGGTGGATTGAAAACCCGAAAGGGCGATCCAGGCAAAAGTTAGAGATATAAAAAAAATGAATATATATCCTGCTAGATTGGGTACCTCACCCTGGGGCAATCTTGGCAAAAATTAGGGATTTGGCAAGTAACTGCATCCTGACAAGACTTTGTTTTTCAAGCTGTCTTCTGTCAGAGAATTTCGCTCAGTCACCATCAACTGAAGCTTCAAATATATCGGATTCAGAGTTAGTGGAGAAATGGTCATTATGTTCAATGTAGCCCTTTTCCAATATATATCACCAATTTCAAATTTGTAAAGATCCATGGAGTCTTGCCATTTGCAGACTACCATTCCATCAAATAAATTTGAGCCTTTATCCAATTCTTTGCACTCTTATTTGTTTCTGTTCAACAAATATTTGCATGTTTTAATTGATAAATATCATTGTTTTAAATAAATAAAATTTTCATGAATCATTTTTAACCAAAGTGAACATTCACAAAGATTGAAAGGATAATTGGGACATCTTCAGTGCTCTCCCAAGGATAGTATGATCTCCAAAAGGGTAAGACATTTGTACATGTTCCTAGCATACTTGTATCCTCTTCATTATCGTTCAGGTTGCCTCCTCCGCGAGCGCAAAGAAGCTTGAGCGTCACCAAATCCCCAGAGAGTTTGGAGTTTAGTCTTAATCTTCTAACTCCCTAGTAAGGCTGGATCTAGCATTTGTATTATCAGTTATATGGCTGTCATCCCCAGTGGGGATTGACCTAAAATCCCTTATAGATTGATAAATTGACATGCTATCTTTTCGAGGAAGTTGGTCTTCCCTCATTCAGATTGGAATTCTCCCGAAGAGCGAGCAGGATATCCCCAGCATGAGTGGAATTCTCAATAAATTGGTTCGTAGCTTACCCCCGGTGGATTCGTCTACATGGATCTCCAACAAGATTTGCCTTTTGATCATCCTCATCAGGGTTGATTCCATCTAAACTCCTCGGTTCAGTCATCAACAGTGTTTCCCCAGTTGGATTTGTCTGATTAGAGCCTGTTTGTTGATTCCTCCTGAGCGGCGCGGGTGATGAAAATGTTTATCTTCTCCTCGGCAGAGATGATTTCTCCAGCAATACAAGGAAACATGGGGGTTTTGGAACCCTGTTTGGTGGTTGTCCCCCCACAGAGCTTCCTCTCTCTCCCTAATAATTTCCCCAGTAGAGTTACTTCTATAGTGGATCCTACTTGTGTCAAGCTCCCTAGTGGTGTTTGAGTAGATTCCCCAACTGAGACTTTGCCTGATTTCAGTTTGGCGTTGGAACTTCTGAGGAAGATGTGTTGATTCTTTCCCTAGCGGAGTGACTAGTTCTCCTTCTCCTTAACAGAGATATTTCCTTTCGTGATTAGAAGTGAATATTGTTGTATGTGCTTCTGCTTGGTGTTTGTTCCCCATAGAATTCCACATCATTTCCTGATAAAATCCCCAGTAGTTGCTTCTATGACTGGTCTTATCCTGGTCTCTGCATTCTGTTGGAAGATCCCCAACTTTGGTGATTGTGATCCCTTGCTTATTCCCAACAGCAGTCTCTGATTCCCGGTGATCCTGTTTTGTTCCTCTAGCAGTGATTATTGTTCCTGGCAGCAACTTCGCCCGATCCTTAGCATTGGCCTTGATCCCCTGCAGAGATTGGTGTTTCCTGGTATCGATTGCCCCCATCAGATTGGGAGTTTCCCTAGTGGGCCCGACTTTCTCTTTTGAGATGTAGTACCGGATGTTCGTCCATTTGATTCCTGGACCTGGTTGTGTTAGATATGTCTGTTTGTCAGCATCAATCATACATAAACCTCGCATATACATGCATAATTTTAACATTCAGATATTCATGTTGCATTCTTTGCCATATATCTTTGTTTGTTATCTCCTGCTATTTGGTGATGTACTTTTCCCCAAGCAGATGTTGGTGTTTGATCTCTCCATATAGAGTCAGCCTCATAGGCAGAAAGTGTCTACCCTTTCTTCCATATTCCCCGCCGAGTTTAGTCCTCGTGGATGATTATTATTTCTGTTTCCTCCCAAAATATGTATTAGGATGAAATTACTTCCCTGAGTTATATCCTCATTGGGTTGAGTCTTGTTTCATTATGTCTTTCTAGTTCGTTCCTAGATTGACTCCTTTTGTTATTTCCCTTTGCACTTCCCCGTAGTTGAGATGAATGATTGCTCAGTAACCAGTAATTGTCCATCTTTTCCTCGGCGAAGTTCTGTGGCCTTTTACCCAGTAACCGGTAGTTGTAAGTCCTATTTCTGTGGTTTTCTACCCTCATACCGGTAGTTGTAAACCCCATTTTATCCCCTTGCGGAGTTAACCCTTGATTTTGTTCATCCTAACTGATGACAGTTACTCTCTTCTGTGGTTTTCTACCCAGTATCCGATAGATGTAATCCCCTCCTTTTTGGTTATCTTTATCCAATATTCGGTATTGATATTCCTTCACTTTTTGAGTATATCTCCCAGTAACCAGTGATATATCTCCCAGATCATTAACTTTGTCAATGTATCCCCAACGAGTCATCTTTCATTTACCCTTATTTGGTAATGATTGTTTCTCCCCTTTTGATTGGTCATCATTGTATACCCAGTAGTCGGTATCCAGATGTCCTTTCCTTTCGGTCGATTTATCCTTTATTAACCCAGTAATCGGTTGTGGATAATCTTCCATGCGAGTATGTTATCTACGTTCTGACGGTAATAGATAATATATCTCATGCGCTCTTCAGTCGAAGTCTTTTTCTTCCCCAGTCGAGTAAGATTCGTATTTCCTTATGGAATCGAATGCCCATCCTGTAATTGAGTTTGCTTTTTCAGCCCTCCGTTCGGGTGATGACTGTTTTGGAAATATCCCCCAATTCACGCTTTGGTTGGTCACCTATTATATGCCCAGTAACCGGTATCCCTGGTGTTTCCTTCCTTTCTGCTCCCTATTATGACTTTTTGTCCCCTGTGGATTCAGATTATTCTGAGTTGAAATATACCTTTTTAGGTCTTCCTCAGATGTTTTGGATGATTGATATCTCTCACCCTTATACCGGTCTTAGATATTCATTCTCCCTGAGCGTGTTGTTCTCTCACCCTTATACTGGTGTTTTGATCACATGTCTCCTTGAGCTTATTACCTAGTAATCGGTAATACCTCATTTTCCCTTTCCTCAGCTGAGTCCTCTTTGGACATTCCCCATCAGAGTCCTTTGTGGATGTTCCCAGCCTGAGTCCCTCAGTGGGTTTTCCCCATCTGAGTCCGGATTTTTATCCGAAGTATCCTTTGTTGATTTATTTTCATGGAATCCCTTCGTGTCTTTCAGCATATTTCAAGTCGTGACCTGCTCACGCCTTTTATTCCCTAGAGTCTCTGTCCCATTTATAAGTATATTACTCATAATGGATCTCCAGGTTCTCCTGATTTCTTTTTTCTTTGCGGACATATATCCCCACAGAGTATTACCTTTTGCATACATACATTTGCATCATGAGGTCTCTTAGGGACCACAATTTGTCTTTGTTATTATTTAAGCCTATTCTACCTCGTCGAGACGAAGATTTTAACCTTCATATCTCCGACTAGAATGACCTTAAATAGGGGAATCTGTAAGACCCTAATTTTGACCCTAAGATCCCTCGTGGCATCATATCATTGCATTTGCATTTGCCTCAAGGATCATAGCATCTTGGCTCCTTAACCCTAGGGTGGGAACACTTGTGAGTTGGTTTGAGACCATCAAGCATGCTTGAATTGTATATTATTGCTTTTCTTACATTGTTTACTAACCAAAAGCACAAAAATATGTCAGTAACATCTTTTGTTTTGTAGCTTGAGCAATCATAAGATCCAAGGCTCCTAGGAGGCCCCTATGCTCAAAGATATGTGTCGCACCCCAAAATTTGACTTTGGCTTTGTTGACCACATCTTGATTAATCTCGTTGTCTCGTATTCATCTCAATTTCTTAAACTTCGCGTGACAACTGGTTTGATTAGGTTTTCTGTGTTTTCGTTGCTTACCGTGTTGTATTTCGTTGTTTTAGCAAAACCTGGCCGATATCGTTGCCTCGTATTTATCTCGCTTATCTCTTTTGTGCGTGGCATCGCTTCGATTAGGTTTTGTGCGTTTTTATCTATTTAATTGTTTGTTTGTCGGTATTTTGACTGTATTTCGAATATATTAGAGTTTTCGTATTGTCCGATTATTTGTGATTGTGTTTGTCAGTGTTTTCGTGATGTCGTGTTGATTTTATTATTGCCTAGGGTTGTTTATTTAATTACGTGTTTTGCCGTGTGATTTAATCGAGTCTGTTTGAGTCGTGTTGTTGATTTTACTGGTTTACCGGTTTATTGGTTTTATCAATCTGTCTGTTTTGCTGTGCAAATGGTCATCGTTTTTATCGCGTTCGTGTCGCTCGATTTTATCGTATTTTAATCGTGTGCCGTTTAATATTATTTGTGCTTAATATTAATTGTGTTTAGTTGTTAATTAGTTTATTTAATTAAGATTAATATTATTTTAGTTTATTATTATTATTATTATATAATATATAAATTATATTATTAATTTATGTTAGATATTTTTTTAGGTTTCTTATTGTTTAAGTAATCTAAATATATATTATTAATTTATGTTAGATATTTTTTTAGGTTTCTTATTGTTTAAGTAATCTAAATATATATTATTAATTTATGTTAGATATTTTTTAGGTTTCTTATTGTTTAAGTAATCTAAATATATATTATTAATTTATGTTAGATATTTTTTAGGTTTCCTATTGTTTAAGTAATCTAAATATATATATATATATATAGATGTTGTTAGTAAGAAAAGAGGAGAGAGGTGGATCAGTAAGGAAAAAACGTGTGGTGAGAGAAACAGAGAATTGAAAAGAAATATTTTTCCAAAAACATTACCGTATTTCACTTGTTCTTCATTTTCGGTAACCCAAAATCGTCCCGATTATTCACCGAAACACAAAACCGATTTCATATCTTTGAAGTTCGTTGAGTCCAGGTCACAAATATCCAAGGTTCATTTCATTCCGGCGTCGTTTCACCGATCAAAAGCGACGTTGAAGTCAGGTACTCACGAAGGCAGCCAACACTGCGTCGGTGACGGTTTCCAGCTTTCGGTCGATCATTTGGACGATCAGAAGTTCATCCTCTTCACACAAGGTAATATTCTTCACTTATCTCTGAAATCGGCAAAGTTCCGGCTTGCCGACATGTGTTTTAATATATTATATATATATATATATATATATATATATATATATATATATATATATATATATATATATATATATATATATATATATATATATATATTATTTTTGTCTATTATATATCTAAATATATATATATATATATATATTATCTTTGTCTATTATATATTATTTGTCTATATATATATATATATATATATATATATATATATATATATATATATATATATATATATATATATATATATTATATTTTTGTCTATTATATATTATTTGTCTAAATGTACATATATATTATTTTTGTCTACTATATATTTATTGTCTAAAAATAAATATATATATATATATATATATATATATATATATATATATATATATATATATATATATATATATATATATATATATATATATATATATATATATATTACTTTTATTTACTAAATATTGTTTATCTTTTATTATTATTTTGCATATATGTTTTATTTAAATGTTAGTTAAATTAATTATTTGTTTAAATGTTTATTTTAATTAAATGTTTATTTATATCAAATGTTTATTTTGTCTAAAGTAAATGTTTATATTGTTTTTTTATATTTGTTTATGTTGTTACTAACCGTTTCGTTTTAGTTTCAGCTCGATTAACTCCACTAACTATTCGTAATACTAACTATTCATAGCTAACTGTGTTGTAATAATTTACTTTCTCGCATTTTTTATTTTCTGTATTGTGTGTTTAATCGTATTGTTCACGTTTTATGTTAAAAAATCGAAAAATCCAAAAAAGAGAAACCCGATGCAATTCCAACGGTCGCCGTTTAAGAAACCCTTTTCACACACTCACAAGCTTACTCTTGGGCTTCCTTATAATGAGCCCATTTATTTATTGTTTCAGGGTTTAGGCTCATTCAAATCTTTTGCCAGCTTTGGCTTTTCAGTTTAAAAACATTTTCAAAAGGACGTGTCAGTCTCGAAGCCTCCCGCCTAGGTCGAGCAAGAGATGGCAAGACACGCCAATCTAAAATCAACAAAACAGACTTTCCCCTAGTTCTTTTGGGAGAACTACGTGGATTCTGATTTCTCCATTGCGCCTTGGAGATACGTAGGCATGAAGTCTACGACTTTATCGAGTCCAAAAACAATAAAATCAAGTTCTTTTCTCATCTCCCCAATCAAACGATCAAAGCGAAAAAAGCAAAGCATTCACATAAACATAAGCAAAAAGGTTCCTGTGGAGTACCACAGATGTAGAGGGTGCTAATACCTTCCCTTTGCATAACCAACCCCCGAACCCGTAACTCTAAAGGGATTTATCGTTATTTTTCCCTTCCTCTTTTTGGATAAAATAAAAGACGGTGGCGACTCTTGCATTTAAAATATTTTTCAAACGGGTTAAGTTCAATCAATACTTAATCTCGTGAAAAATCCCGCCGCGACAGAATGGCGACTCTGCTGGGGATACAAGGATTAAACTTATTTGAGGGTTTAGCCTATCTTTGCTTGTTTATATGTTTGCTTTGTGGATAGTTGCTAAATTGTATTGTTTGTAATGTTTGTTATTTTGGGTTTTGGGGGATACTTGTGATAAATCCTATACCCGGATTTGGGGCACATTTGAGATAGGATGGATGATAATTCAGGTTGACTTGATAGGAGACAATCCTTACCAAGTTGACTTGAGCCTTTGTCCGCTTGGTGGAGGCCTCTTTGAGGGTGATAGTGCTAAACAAGTCATTTGTGAGGCATTGTTGCTTTCGACGGGCCCGTGAAGCCAAGGACCTTAGTTTACCTTTACCCCATCTTGGCCTTACTTAGGATGTGATGCGGTGACCACTTCGGACCAAAAGTCTGGTTTGGTTGATACGCGATATCACACTCAAGCGAGATTCTTTTGAGAATAATATTGGAAAGCGAGCAGTTGCTTAACCCGGTATTATCCGAAGAAGGATCCATAACCTTGGGAACTTTTAGAACCCGTTTGGCAGGTGAACCTTAGAACTTATCTTGGGGCGTTGTCCTAAACTCCATGCTGGTGATGAACTTTGAGCCTTGTATTGTTTAACCATGTTTGTGTTTGTTGCATTCATGCAAGACATGCATTCATTCCCATCATTTCAAGCTTTTTCCAAGGAACTTAAAGTGAGGATTGCAAATATTGCAGGAAACATGGATTTTGGACGGAGAAGTGTGAAAAAGTACAATCTCATCAATCCAAAGATAGATGAACTAAAGAAACTGGTTTCTTCGATCGCAGATCCTATTGGTTTCAGAGACAGATATGGGGCACTTATATCTTTATTGACACTTAGGATGGAAGAAGGGTTATTGCAGACATTAGTACAGTTCTATGATCCAGTCTATCACTGTTTCACATTCCCAGACTATCAACTCATGCCTACATTGGAAGAGTATGCCCAGTTGCTTCACATCCCAGTTGCTGATACAGTACCTTTCTCTGGTTCAGAAAAGTTACCCGAGCACAGTTCTCTTGCAAAAGTGTTGTACATGAAGAAGTCAGAATTCAAGAATAACTTCACCACCAAAGGAGGACTTCCAGGTTTCACTGCCAAGTTCTTAATGGGGAAGGTTTCTTATTTTGCCAGTCAAGGTTGTGATATTATTGTGGAGCATCTGTTCGCCTTGTTGATCTACGGTTTGTTACTATTTCCTAATATTGAAGGTTTTGTGGATTCATATGCTATACGCATCTTCCTAAGTGGTAATCCTGTTCCAACTTTGCTCGGAGACACCTATCATTCCATCCATTACCGTACTTTGAAAGAAGGAGGAACCATAGTCTGCTGTATACCGTTACTCTACAAATGGTTTGTCTCTCATCTTCCTAAGTCAGCTACTTTTTGGGATCGCAAGTCAGGACTTCAGTGGTCACAGAGGATTATGTCTCTTACCCAGTCAGATATTGCATGGTATAGTAGAGTTTTAGACGATGTGAAGATCATTGATAGTTGCGGGGAGTTCCCCAATGTGCCCCTCATGGGCACAAAGGGAATCATTTCTTATAATCCAGTACTTGCTAGGAGACAACTCGGTTACCCTATGAAGGACAAGCCTCCTAACATTCTTTTAGAAGGTATTTTCTTGAGGGATAACGAGGAGGACCCTACCAAGAAAGAGAGAGTAGTAAGAGCTTGGCATCGTGTTTGTCGCAAAGGGAGACTTGAATTGGGTAAGAAAGATTGTACCTCCTATGAGCCGTACCTCCAGTGGATTAGAGCCAGAGCTATACAGTTGAAAATGCCATACCCACATCATGATCCTATCAAACCCGCTCCGTTGAAGACCCCCTACCTTCCGCTAGATGACAAAGAAGAACTCCAAGCCACCTTGGAGAGGGTCGAGAAAGAGAGAGACGCTTGGAAGGATAAGGCCCAGGTGCTCGAAATGGAAAATGAAGAACTTTAGAGACAGTTAAAGGAGCAGAGTGGAGAAGATCGTGCAGGTAAACGTCCAAGGGTGCAAGAGGATTTATTTTCCTCAGGCACAACAGATTACTCCCAGATTCCACAGTCCTCAGGTGCATGGAAAGGTCTTGTAGACAGTTTGGTGAAGGAGAAAGCTTTTATGCAGAAGGCCTATGAAGAAAGAATTGAGAGACTTGAAGGACAAATCCTACTTGTTTATGCTTGTCCTGATGACACATGTCCTTAAATGGTTTTCTTGGTTGTATATTGGGTTGATAACTTTGTATATTTTGATAAAAATGCTTAAAATGAAAATTTTTGTTTTGTTATCAAAAATGTTTGTAATTCTATCTTTTCCTTCACTTAGAGTTCCTTGGAAAATCATTCATTTTGCATATCCATGCATCACGTGCATACAGGTTGTCTGTCTTGGTCCAGTCTTCTAACAGTTGCTTCCCGCCAGCAGATCTATTTCAAGCTGACGCATAATTACAACACAAGAGCCAACTACAAAAGAAGGCCCCAGATTTGTGACACCAGGAGTAGTTATGAAGAACTGGACCGCAGTTGACATCCCACATTGTGTCCACATATCAAAGTAATTAAGCTTTTCAGTTTTCAAAAATCTTCCGCTTTAGCCCAAAGCGCGAAGCATTAATTTTGTAAAATGGGCACTTTTGTCAAAAACGTACTATCCATGAAAAAGATGTTTTGTGTTCCTATACACTTGTGTCCTTTTATCTTTTCAGCTTTTTCGGAAAATGGTAACACAAAAAAAAAACCTTAAAAAGAACACATTTTTTGCATGTCATGGTCAGTCCTCTAAAAACAATTGTTTGTACAGGTTACTTAAACCCGTTGAACACAATGACATCATGCCCTCTCCCAACTTTGAACATTCTGTATTCGAAGCTGAAGAGGAAGAGTGGGATGAGATTCCAGAAGAGGTCGCCCGCCAGCTTGAAAATGAAGAAGACACTATTCAGCCATACAAGGAGCCTTTGGAAACAGTCAACTTGGGTTCGAAAGAAAATGTGAAAGAAGTCAAAATTGGAGCATTGCTATCCCCACAGGTCAAGGAGCAATTGATCAGCCTGTTGAAAGAGTATGTAGATGTGTTTGCTTGGTCTTATCAAGATATGCCTGGTCTCGACACTGACATCGTAGAGCACAAGCTACCTTTGAAGCCAGAATGTCCACCGATCAAACAGAAATTAAGAAGAACACATTCAGATATGGCCGTCAAAATTAAAGAAGAAGTTCTGAAGCAAGTAGATGCTGGTTTTCTTGCCACTTTAGTGTATCCAGAGTGGATAGCAAATATTGTGCCAGTTCCTAAGAAGGACGGGAAGGTACGAATGTGTGTCGACTATCGTGACTTAAATAGAGCAAGCCCAAAGGATGATTTCCCCCTGCCTCACATTGACATGTTGGTAGACAATACAGCAAAGTTTGACATATTCTCCTTCATGGACGGATTCTCCGGGTATAACCAGATCAAAATGGCTCTTGAAGACATGGAAAAAACTACCTTCATAACACCATGGGGAACATTCTGTTATCAAGTAATGCCGTTTGGGTTAAAGAACGCAGGTGCTACTTACCAGCGAGCCATGACAACGCTCTTTCACGACATGATGCACAAAGAGATTGAGGTTTATATGGATGATATGATCGCGAAGTCTCGTTCAGAAGAAGGTCACTTAGTAGATCTATTGAAGCCGTTTCAACGATTGAGGAAGTTCCGTCTTCGCCTCAATCTGAACAAATGCACATTTGGCGTCAGGTCAGGTAAACTCTTGGGCTTCATTGTCAGCCAAAAAGGCATTGAAGTTGATCCAGATAAAGTAAAAGCTATCCAAGAGATGCCCGCACCAAAAACAGAAAGGCAAGTGAGAGGTTTTCTAGGACGATTGAATTACATATCCCGGTTTATTTCTCACATGACTGCCACTTGTGAACCTATCTTCAAATTGCTGAGAAAGAGTCAGAATTGTATTTGGACAGAGGATTGTCAGAAAGCATTTGACAGTATGAAAGAGTACCTCATGGAGCCTCCTATCTTGTTACCACCTGTTGCTGGAAGACCGTTGGTTATGTATTTGACAGTGCTTGAGAATTCTATGGGCTGTATTCTGGGTCAACAAGACGAAACTGGAAAGAAAGAGCATGCCATTTACTACTTAAGCAAGAAATTTACTGACTATGAATCACGATACTCCTTACTCGAGAAGACATGTTGTGCATTGGCTTGGGCTGCTAAGAGATTGAGGCAGTATATGTTAAGTCACACCACTTGGTTGATATCCAAAATGGATCCAATCAAGTACATTTTTGAGAAGCCTGCACTCACTGGTAAGATTGCAAGATGGCAGATGCTGTTATCAGAATACGACATTGAGTATCATACCCAGAAAGCTATCAAGAGCAGTGTGTTGGCTGAGTACCTTACTCACCAACCCGTTGAAGATCACGATGATAATGAGGATGAGTTTCCTGATGAAGATGTCATGTTCCTAAAATCCAGAGATTGTAAAGAGCCACTTCCTGAAGAAGGGCCTGAACCAGATTCTCAATGGGGTTTAGTATTTGATGGAGCTTCCAACGTTTATGGACATGGAGTAGGTGCAGTCATTATCACTCCAGAAGGTTCTCATATTCCTTTCACGGCAAGAATTTGCTTTGAATGTACAAACAACATTGCTGAATATGAAGCCTGTATCATGGGTCTTGAAGAAGCCATTGACCTCCGCATCAAAAATCTTACTGTTTATGGTGACTCAACGTTAGTTATCAATCAGATCAAAGGAGAATGGGAAACACGCCACCCTGGCTTGATCCCATACAAAGACTATGCAAGAAGATTGTTGACTTTCTTCACCAAGGTTGAATTGCATCACATTCCTCGGGATGAGAATCATATGGCGGATGCTCTAGCTACGTTGTCTTCAATGTATCAAGTGGGTTTTCCAAACGAAGTACCCAGAATTATGATCAAGCGACTTGATAGACCAGCACATGTGTTTACAGCTGAGGCCAGTTTTGATGATAAACCATGGTACCACGATATCAAGCATTTCCTTCAGACTCAGGAGTATCCTCTTGGAGCAACAGAAAAAGATAAAAAGACTTTGAGAAGATTGTCAGGCAGTTTCTTCCTTAATCAGAATGTGCTCTATAAGAGGAATTATGACATGGTCTTACTCAGATGTGTTGACAAAAAGGAAGCAGAAATGTTGATGAAAGAAGTTCACGAAGGGTCCTTTGGTACTCATGCAAACGGCCACTCTATGTCAAGAAAGATGTTGAGAGCTGGTTACTACTGGTTGACCATGGAATCAGATTGCTGCAAATTTGTAAAGAAGTGTCACAAATGTCAGATCTACGCTGATAAGGTTCATGTACCACCAACCTTTTTGAATGTGATTTCTGCTCCTTGGCCATTCTCAATGTGGGGAATTGACATGATCGGTATGATTGAACCCAAAGCTTCCAACGGACACCGTTTCATTCTCGTGGCAATTGATTACTTCACCAAATGGGTGGAAGCAGCTTCGTATGCAAAGGTGACAAAGCAAGTGGTGGTCAGATTCATCAAAAATAATCTCATTTGCCGATATGGCATTCCAAACAAGATCATCACTGACAATGGCTCCAATCTGAACAACAAAATGATGGATGAATTATGTGAAAGTTTCAGGATCGAGCATCACAACTCTTCTCCTTACCGTCCCAAGATGAATGGGGCAGTTGAAGCTGCAAATAAGAATATCAAGAAGATCATTCAAAAGATGGTTGTTACCTACAAAGATTGGCATGAAATGCTGCCTTTTGCACTACACGGATATAGAACATCAGTCCGTACTTCAACTGGGGCAACCCCATTTTCACTTGTATACGGTATGGAAGCTGTGTTACCGATAGAGGTTGAAATTCCATCAATGAGGATACTAATGGAAACTCAGTTGTCAGAGGCTGAATGGTGTCAAAGCAGATACGATCAGTTGAATTTGATTGAAGAAAAAAGAATGACTGCCTTGTGCCATGGACAGTTATATCAAAAGAGAATGAAGCAGGCATTTGATAGGAAGGTTAAGCCGAGAGAATTCAAAGAGGGTGACCTTGTGCTCAAGAAGATGATACTATTTCACAATGATTCTAGGGGCAAGTGGACTCCTAACTATGAAGGACCCTATGTTGTCAAGAAAGCCTTCTCAGGCGGTGCTTTAATTCTTACAAACATGGATGGTGAAGAGCTTCCACGTCCCGTGAATACAGATGCAGTCAAGAAATACTTCGCCTAAAAAATGAAAAGAACAGCTCGCTAAGTTGAAAACCCGAAAGGGCGGCTTAGGCAAAAATGAGCGTCTCGGTGGACTGAAAACCTGAAAGGGCGGTCCAAGCAGAAATTAGAGACATAAAAAAACAAAGAGAATATTATCCCAGTAGATTGAAAACCCGAAAGGGCAATCTAGGCAAAAGTTAGGGATTTCAGGAAAGTAACTGCATAACAGAGATAAGATCATTGAAGTATCAGAATATTTTCAACAGTTCTCCAACTTTCTCAAGGCTGCAATACAGGTCAAAAGTGGAAGAGAGAATGATGTCATTGTAGTTCAACGTACCCTTTTTCCACGAAACTACCATTTTCCAATTTGTAAAGATCTATGGAATCACGCTGTTGGCTGATTACCATCCTATCAAATCAATTTGAGCCTTTCTATATTTCTTGGCACTCTTAATTTTCATTTCAATTTACGAAAGTTCTTTTACTTTGACAGATATGTTTTGAAACAAAAGTTTTGAATTAAAAACAGTTTTTGAAAAATATAAAGATTATTTATTTTGATTTGTGGACATCAATAAAAGGATTGAGACATGTGGTCCCAGTAATTCTGAAATCATGTGATTCCAACTAGACATGTTCATATTACTATCCTTATATGTATATGATGAAAAAATCTCCACAGGTGTCTTGGCAGTAATATTTCTCTAGCAGAGGTTGTGATTCGGGATATCCCCATCTATGCTTCCTAGTTTTCCTCAAGAGATCATGCAAGAAATATTTCAAGAAGTTTATTCCCTTCACTTGGGGCATGAAGACTCCCCAGTTAATTGATCATGAAGACTCTCCAGTTTAATTGATCATGAAGACTCCCCGGTTAATTGATCATGAAGACTTTGATCCAGGTTTTAAGTTACAGATTTGGCCTATGGGATTACTACAGGTATTTCCCCAGTAATTTATTAAGGAGGGATCAGCAATGTCCCCAGCAGAGGATGAGAAGGAAGCTTTGATTTCCCCGAGCAGGAGTAATACAGAGGTCTCCATCCCTCAGCGAGTGAAGAAAGTTGATATTCAGAAACTACAGAGAATCTCCTGTTGTGCTCTGTCCATTCAATAGAAGGATATGTCTCCTCCTCAGTAATGTTTTGTAGTAAAAGAAGAGTGTGTTATGCATTTTAAGCAAATTCAAGAATTGCAGGATTTCTCCTGAATTCTCATTTATATTCAAAGGTCAGACATCACTGTTCCCCGGCAGAGTCTCCTAGAGGAAAGATCTCGTAACCAGATATCAGACACCATAATCCCCTGTAGAGTCTTCAGATACAGAAAGTCTCCATGATAATTAAAGCAAAAAAATCAAGGATAGATTTCCCCTATATTCTTATTCCCTGGAAAGATACCACCTATCCCCAGCGGACTTTATCCCCAGCGGAGTCTTCCAGAAGAATAATCCCTTCTGCATTATCAGCAAATTCAAGAATTGCAGGACTTCTCTTACAATATCATCTTATTTCCAGAGGATAACACCTTGTATCCCCAGCAGAGTCCTCAGAAAGGTCCAATCCTCATATACATCACAAATTCAAGAACCACAGGGAATCTCCTGCATTTTTGAAGTAGAAGGCATCTCCATTCTTCTACGAAATCCTCAGCAGAGACAGACTTTTAAAGAAACCTGGATATGGTGCTCTTGTACCAATTCTCCAGCAAGTCTTTGTACTACTCCCCAGCGAGTCTCAGTGCAAATCTCCAGCAAGTCCTTATGCAGCTGTTAAACATTTTTAGTTATTCCTAGTTTTGTCTGTCCATCATGCATTCATTACTAAATATTCATGCATATCTATGACATATCATGCTTGCATTCATATGCACCTTGTTTCCTTGTTTATATTGTGGGTTGAGTCAATCTCTCCATATAGAGTATCCTCATAAGCAGCAAAATACCTTTTATTGGTCATGTTCCCCACAGAGATCTATGCCTCGTGGAAGATGGTTGTTTCAGTTGTAAATCCTGATGAGTTCATTCCTCTTCAGTTGAAGTCTTGTTTGACCATTTCATTCTAGTTCTATCCTAGTTTGAACCTCGTGTCTCCAGATAAAGCTCAGAAATTGCCAGTAAAAGAAGGCAACAATATAGTCTTTGTGACTCTCATTCAGTAAAATAGACATGACATATATTGTGTCCAAGTCCTTTATACCTTCATCTTTGAGTTGGTACCCGTTACAAACTTGAGTTACCTACATCCATGAGTGGTAACCTTTGTTATCCCTCGGATAAATTAATTACTATCTCCATCTATGAGTTGATAACATCCTCACAGAAAGTTCCATGGTTTTACCTGCAACTTTGAGCTGGTAGCGTGCTTTCGTCTTTGAGTTTAGCACAGATTCCTTTTGATTCCACCTTCGTCTTTGAGTTGGTGAAGTACCTGCAACTTTGAGCTGGTAATATGCATTCATCTTTGAGTTAGCAAGATTTCTTTTGATTCCACCTTCGTCTTTGAGTTGGTGAAGTACCGTCATCTATGAGCTGGTAGTGTGCATTCATCTTTGAGCTTGCACAGGTTTCTTTTGATTCCGTCTTCGTCTTTGAGTTGATGGAATGCCTTCATCTATGAGTTAGGTACACTTTATCCTGTTACCTTCATCTTTGAGCTGGTAACGTGCTTTCGTCTTTGAGTCAGCACAATTTTCTTATGTTTCCATCTCCGTCTTTGAGTTGATGGAGTACCTTCATCTATGATTTAGGTACATAGTGAGCCCTCATCTATGAGCTGGTAGTATGCATTCATCTTTGAGTTCGCACATTTTCCTGTGATTCCATCTTCGTCTTTGAGTTGATGGAGTACCTTCATCTATGAGTAGGGTATGTTTGATTCTTGTTGAACTGATAGTGTGCTTTCATCTTTGAGTCTGCACAGATAACTTCTGATTCCATCTTCGTCTTTGAGTTGATGGAGTACCTTCATCTATGAGTTAGGTACATTTTGTCCTTCCACCGTCATCTTTGAGTCGGTAATGATAAACATCTCCAGGAGAATATGTTCTAAATTCTTTTAAACACCTTTGTCAATGAATCGGTGGTTGCCTTCAACTTTGAGTCGGCATTTCTCTGTCTACCTCATCAATGAGTTGGTAATGTGCATTCAACTGTAAGTCTGCACAATGATCCTTAGATCTGATTCCTCATCTACACCATCATCAATGAGTTGGAATTTGATTTCCCTAGCAGTGTTATTATCAATCTTTTGAAGCTTGCCTTCAACTTTGAGTTGGCATGTCCTGTTTACCTCACCAATGAGTGGGTAGTGAGCTGTCAACCATGAGTTAACGCAGTTCGATTCTTATTATGCCCTTGTTATACCTTCATCCTCGAGTTGGTATTCATCTTTTCTGTTACCTCCATCTTTGAGTTGGTAATGTACTGTCACATCAGTACTCTTGTTATATTGATCTTTTCCCACTTTCATCTATGAGATAGTGATGTATCGTCAACATTGAGTCGATATCTCTTTTCCTCCTATTTTCCATCTATGAATAGGTAGTGAATCTTCCCCAGCTGAGTATTCTCAGTGTTTACCTTCATGCATTGAGTCGGTGTATGTCCTTCCCCAGTAGAGTTTGCACTCCTGTGTCTCTGTGTCTGTCTGTCTTTTGCATCATGCATACATGCATTTGCGGTCAAATTTTGTGGCGTTTGTCATATTTAATTACCTTACGCCATTCGATAGCCTCCGGCTATCTGGCCTAAGTTAATTAAATAGGGGCATCTGTCGCACCCCAAAATTTGACTTTGGCTTTGTTGACCACATCTTGATTAATCTCGTTGTCTCGTATTCATCTCAATTTCTTAAACTTTGCGTGACAACTGGTTTGATTAGGTTTTGTGTGTTTTTGTTGCTTACCGTGTTGTATTTCGTTGTTTTAGCAAAACCTGGCCAATATCGTTGCCTCGTATTTATCTCGCTTATCTCTTTTGTGCGTGGCATCGCTTCGATTAGGTTTTGTGCGTTTTTATCTATTTAATTGTTTGTTTGTCGGTATTTTGATTGTATTTCGAATATATTAGAGTTTTCGTATTGTCCGATTATTTGTGATTGTGTTTGTCAGCGTTTTCGTGATGTCGTGTTGATTTTATTATTGCCTAGGGTTGTTTATTTAATTACGTGTTGTGCCGTGTGATTTAATCGAGTCTGTTTGAGTCGTGTTGTTGATTTTACTGGTTTACCGGTTTACTGGTTTATTGGTTTTATCAATCTGTCTGTTTTGCTGTGCAAATGGTCATCGTTTTTATCGCGTTCATGTCGCTCGATTTTATCGTATTTTAATCGTGTGCCGTTTAATATTATTTGTGCTTAATATTAATTGTGTTTAGTTGTTAATTAGTTTATTTAATTAAGATTAATATTATTTTAGTTGTTTATTATTATTATTATATAATATATAAATTATATTATTAATTTATGTTAGATATTTTTTTAGGTTTCTTATTGTTTAAGTAATCTAAATATATATTATTAATTTATGTTAGATATTTTTTTAGGTTTCTTATTGTTTAAGTAATCTAAATATATATTATTAATTTATGTTAGATATTTTTTAGGTTTCTTATTGTTTAAGTAATCTAAATATATATTATTAATTTATGTTAGATATTTTTTAGGTTTCCTATTGTTTAAGTAATCTAAATATATATATATATAGATGTTGTTAGTAAGAAAAGAGGAGAGAGGTGGATCAGTAAGGAAAAAAAGTGTGGTGAGAGAAACAGAGAATTGAAAAGAAATATTTTTTCAAAAGCATTACCGTATTTCACTTGTTCTTCATTTTCGGTAACCCAAAATCGTCCCGATTATTCACCGAAACACAAAACCGATTTCATATCTTTGAAGTTCGTTGAGTCCAGGTCACAAATATCCAAGGTTCATTTCATTCCGGCGTCGTTTCACCGATCAAAAGCGACGTTGAAGTCAGGTACTCACGAAGGCAGCCAACACTGCGTCGGTGACGGTTTCCAGCTTTCGGTCGATCATTTGGACAATCAGAAGTTCATCCTCTTCACACAAGGTAATATTCTTCACTTATCTCTGAAATCGGCAAAGTTCCGGCTTGCCGACATGTGTTTTAATATATTATTTATCTAAATATATATATATATATATATATATATATATATTATCTCTCTCTCTCTCTCTCTCTCTCTATATATATATATATATATATATATATATTATTTTTGTCTATTATATATTATTTGTCTAAATGTACATATATATTATTTTTGTCTACTATATATTATTGTCTAAAAATAAATATATATATATATATATATATATATATATATATATATATATATATATATATATATATATATATATATATATATATATATATATATATATGTATATTACTTTTGTTTACTAAATATTGTTTATCTTTTATTATTATTTTGCATATATGTTTTATTTAAATGTTAGTTAAATTAATTATTTGTTTAAATGTTTATTTTAATTAAATGTTTATTTATATCAAATGTTTATTTTGTCTAAAGTAAATGTTTATATTGTTTTTTTATATTTGTTTATGTTGTTACTAACCGTTTCGTTTTAGTTTCAGCTCGATTAACTCCACTAACTATTCGTAATACTAACTATTCATAGCTAACTGTGTTGTAATAATTTACTTTCTCGCATTTTTTATTTTCTGTATTGTGTGTTTAATCGTATTGTTCACGTTTTATGTTAAAAAATCCAAAAATCCAAAAAAGAGAAACCCGATGCGATTCCAACGGTCGCCGTTTAAGAAACCCTTTTCACACACTCACAAGCTTACTCTTGGGCTTCCTTATAATGAGCCCATTTATTTATTGTTTCAGGGTTTAGGCTCATTTAAATCTTTTGCCAGCTTTGGCTTTTCAGTTTAAAAACATTTTCAAAAGGACGTGTCAGTCTCGAAGCCTCCCGCCTGGTCGAGCAAGAGACGGCAAGACACGCCAATCTAAAATCAACAAAATAGACTTTCCCCTAGTTCTTTTGGGAGAACTACGTGGATTCTGATTTCTCCATTGCGCCTTGGAGATACGTAGGCATGAAGTCTACGACTTTATCGAGTCCAAAAACAATAAAATCAAGTTCTTTTCTCATCTCCCCAATCAAACGATCAAAGCGAAAAAAGCAAAGCATTCACATAAACATAAGCAAAAAGGTTCCTGTGGAGTACCACAGATGTAGAGGGTGCTAATACCTTCCCTTTGCATAACCAACCCTCGAACCCGTAACTCTAAAGGGATTTATCGTTATTTTTCCCTTCCTCTTTTTGGATAAAATAAAAGACGGTGGCGACTCTTGCATTTAAAATATTTTTCAAACGGGTTAAGTTCAATCAATACTTAATCTCGTGAAAAATCCCGCCGCGACAATATGGCCAGATGAAGGTGAAAGCGATCATGACAATGGTTCACAAAGCTCTAAATCATCATATATGTCTCCCAAGTATCTCAATTTTTCAATTTTATCAAAGCAAACCAAAGGGCTTGAGGCTTGTTTCCCAAGGAAACCCTAATTCAGCTGTGCATTGACTGTGCCTTGCTCATGAAGCAACCTCAACCTATGATCAAATACAATAAAGGGAATTTATTTAACTCATCATTTCATGCACATTTGAGCTTATTTGATTGTCCTCAATCATCAATTCATCAAGATTTGAAGTTTGGACTTGAGAAGTTGATTAGTCAATTCATCTGACTATTTGGAACTACACTGAGACCTAAACTTTGATGTGTTTGTCAAATGAATATGACCCCAAGATAAAAAATGTTATTAAGAACCATATGAACAACTTTCATGTTCATCAAAAATTTATTTGAAGCTTGGAAGGTCATCATCCATTTCAAAACATTATAGGTCATTTTGACTGAAACCCTAATTTTTGGTCAACTTCTCAAGAACCTAACTCATTCATTATTCATGATTTTGAGGTGGGATCAAATGAATTGGAAATTTTAAGATGTCTAATTCATTGGTTATGTTGAACAAAGTTTCATAATCCTAAAATAAATACATGTGATAATGCAAAACATTATAGGTCACTTTAGACCAAAGGCATTGAAATGTGAAAAAGTTCAACTTCAAGTGGCCATAACGTTCTCATAAAAAATCCAAATGATGCAAAATTTAAGTCCAAATTGAACGAGTTGAAAATATATACAACTTTTATGTTTAAGGTTTTGTCATTTGGAGCTTGAATCATTGGAACATAAGGGCTGGAAGTTGGTTAATTTTGGAAAATTTCACATGCACATGTTTTGCACCTTGAACTTTATGACCAATTTTCATTAATTTCCCAATGCTAAATGGAGTTCTGTTAAACATAACAATTGTTCCTCATGCCAAGACCTTTCCAACCATTACCCACAAGGCCATGTTTCATTTTGGTAAGAGGTAGTTTCAAAGAGGATAAAGTTTTGGTGCATTTTTAGAAACCATTTGAAAACTTCATGCACACTCATTTGCAATCATATGTGCACGTCCAAACCAGCTCAGTTGCATTTCAGCTTGCCAAATCAATAGGATTTGGGCCCTCCATGTGCCTGTACAGGCCCATGCATGGAGTCCCTCATCACTCATGCACATGAAATTCCCATGCTTCCATTGCCTTTTGCTATAAATAGAGTTGCATACCTTCATCAGAAATCAACCTTAAGGCGCCTCATATGCTGTAGAAATCAATCCAAGCCTCACTCTAAAGGAATTGTGCAATTTCACTTTCATTTTTCAGATCCAATTTTCAACTTCATTGGTTGATTATTGGACTTAAATTCCTTGGCCTTGCTTCCTCTCCATCTCAAGAGCAAACTGCAACAGAGAATTGTGAAGGATCGTGCTCCATAGATCTGCATTTCCAAGGTTGATGCTCAAACTTTTTTCAATCGAAACTCACTGATTATAGCTCATTTCTTGTGTTTATTGGCTTGGCCGAAGTCCTCTCATAAGAGGCATTTGAATTGTGTTCTTAATTTTGCAAATCCATGAAGTTCAGATTGAAACCATGATTTTCTCTCTCTGATTTCTCTTTCTATGAGAGTCTAGAAGAGAAACCAATGGCACAGGGGTGATGTACATCACCCCAACTTTCCAATGATATGAGGATCGCTTCATTTGGTTAAGTTTTGTTGACCTGCAACTCTGGCCGAAATCCTTGAGCTCGCCGGAGAAGTGCCAGTTTGATTTCACACCGTTGGATTGTGTTTCCAATTTAAATCCTAGCCATCGGATCTTATGACTTTATTTAATGTGCTGTGTTACTCAGTTGACAAGGCCTATGGTGAGCGCGCGCATGAGAACCTTTGGATCTGCCAGGTCATTTAATGAAACAGATCCAACGCGCCTGGATTTTTGTTATTTCTGATTTTCCACTTTTATTTTATTTATTTCCTTTTATTTCAAAAAATCATAACTCTTTCATTTTAATTCCAAAAAATATGGGACCAATTGCATTATTTTCCTTTTAATTTCTAGTTTCTAAAAATGATTTTTAAAATTTTTTATTTTGTCATTTGCTATTTTTTGTGAATTTTCTCTTTTCTGGTTATTTTTATTAATTTTAAATAGCTTCCAATATTCAAAAAATACAAAAATATTTTCCTAACCTCTTTGAATGATGATGGATCTATGAAAAATATTCTCATAAATTTATTAATTGATTTGAGACTTATTTGAGATTTTAGTTCAATTAGGTTATTTTTTATTCATTTTTAATTGTTTAAAAATAGTTTCTGGTTTTTAAAAATGCTGAAATTTTTTGTCAAACTTTGTTTGACCTTGTTAAACTTAGGATGATCCATTTGGACTTTTCAAAGTTGATTTGAAATGGATTTTAAGTTTGACCTTTAATTGTTTATTTTAATTCAAGTATTATTTTAATTTTCAAAAATGCCAAAAATATTTTATTTGTTTCTTGACTTCTAAGTTTTATTTTGCTTCTATTTACTATTGTTTGACCTTGATCCCATTCATCTTTGGTCAATGTACTTTGCTTATTTCATTTGAAGTTCAATTCATGCACATTCTTATTCACCTTCTTCTTCATCTTTTTCTTTTTGATCATTGAGTTAAAGGTTGGTGGTTAGCCTTGATATATGATAGGTTGCTTCTTGATCAAGCAAAAAACCTAAATCAATACAAGATCATTCTTCTTTTCTTTTGGCATGGCAAGTTGTAGGAGCTTGGCTTACTAGTCAAGGTATCTAACTTGTGTTTGTTGCCTATATTTTTATTGACCGACCTCAGATAGGTGTGACTACTACATTAGTCCAATTACGATTGCTTAACATAGTACTAAATTGCCTTATGGCACCCTAACACTAACTATTGACCATTAACTTTTAATTCAAGTCATTTAATTATTGCAATTTACTTTAATGCAATTTGATATTCTTGCACATTAATTCATTTGCTTTTGCCCTTTGCTCATTTGAGCTCATGTTTATGTTAATGCAATTTGCCTTTTGCTCACTTGAGCACATTATTGTGTATATACTATTGTGCTTGTGTTTTGTTTTAATTGTTGTGAACCAAATGCAAATGGACAAAATGACTTAGACTTTAGGACATTCCCTATGAAAAAATGGAGTCAAAGAGCAACTAGGCCTCATGCCTTTAGAATGCTATAAAAGAAGAAAAATGTCAAAGAGCAACTAAGCCTCATGCCTTTAGAATGCTTAATCTTGAAGAGGACTTTAAAAGGACCTAATCTCTAAACTCACTCTTGTCCATTCTTTGTTTGTATTATAGAACTTTTTGATGTGTGTGTTCTTGTGCTAGGGATCTCAAACTTGCCAAGTAGAAGAACCATTGTCATGAGCATCCAAAGTGAGAGATACAAAAGCCATTGGAAGATTCTTAGGAGCTTGCTTGGTTGTGCGCTTGATTGCTTGAGTTATTTGATTATTTCTTGCTATTCCAAAGGATGGGAGCTAGTTGGATAATCACTATGATCTCAAGAAGGGAGCTCCATTATGGTTTTATTTCTCTTCCTTCATCTTTGCATGTTTAGGACTTAGCCATTCTTCTTCTTCCCTCCACTCTAACCCAAGCCAAAACTTTTGTGCAAACATTAACATTTGTTTTCAAAATTAGAAACCTAAGCACTGTGCTTTTGATTTTCCAAACTTCTTTTCATAACACTTATTTTGAATTGAATGCTAAGTCAACTTTGACCTTTTTGTAAATACTTTTCATGTGGTAAATACAACTCACTCAATTGTTTTTTTATGGTTTCAATGGCCACTTTTGCCAAAGCTTTTCATAAACATTAGCCATTAGGTTTGAGTTATCTTAGTAGATGATATAATACTCACTTGTATCCTTAGTGATGGACAATAAGTCTTCCATGCTTATTATAGGGTTAACCCCTCACTAGCATGTTGAAGCTCTCCTCACATGGTGGATTTGTGGTTTTAGGTTGAGTTTTCTCCCTTTGATAACAAAAGACCTTAAGGCTTTTGGACCAATCAATTCACCAACTTGTTTTGAAATTTTTACCCTGAACTACGAAGTTTTGATCCTAATCTTTTTTAAGATGGTACGTAGGCAGTGGGTTCATCCATTCAAACACAAAAATTGTAAATAATTTTTACATTCTTCTCTCATCTCCCCAATCATGTTTGCACAAATAATTTTTCACAAAATACCAACCTACCTTGCAACAATTGTGAAAAGGGCTCCCTAGGAGTACCTAGGATGTTTTGGGTGCTTAAAACCTTCCCATTGCATAACCAACCCCCTTACCCAGATCTCTGACATTTTTATTAGGTTTTGATTTGATAAAACTTCTCGGTTTTTGTTCGCTTTCTAACCTTTCCTTTGGATAAATAGAAGTGCGGTGGCGACTCGAATTGTATGATTTACTTTTGATTTAGTCAATAAATCTAAAGGTAACGAATACCCCGCTACAAAGGGTAAGTGAAACTCTGGTATCAGATATGAGATGTCGAAGGTAATGTTACGAAACTAATATTTGAACAATACAAATAGGATAAAAGATAAAAAACAGTAACGCAAAAGACACAAGCAATTGTTAACCCAGTTCGGTGCAAACTCACCTACGTATGGGGGCTACCAAGCCAGGAAGGAAATCCACTAAACAGAATTAGTTCAAAGACTCTCAGTAAACAACTCCAAGTTACAATCTTTTCACCTAATCTCTACCCGTGTGACTTCTACCTAAGAACTCTTAGATATGAGATATAATCTCTACCCGTGTGACTTCTACCTAAGAACTCTTAGATATGAAATTCTGGTATCAGATATGAGATGTCGAAGGTAATGTTACGATACTAATATCTGAACAATACAAATAGGATAAAAGATAAAGAACAGTAATGCAAGGACTTCCTTTTCATAACCTATCCTTTGTTCATTCTTCTTATTGTGTTATGAACTTTTTGATGTTTGCTCTTTTGTTATAGGGATTCCATCTTGAGATGATAAGGAGGACCATTGTCAGGAGTAGCCAAGTTAAGAGAGACAAGCCAAATGGAGATCCTAGGAGCTTGAATCTAAATTGTTTGATTGCTTGATTGTGTGCTAAGTCTAAAGGAAAGGCGCATCTTGAATCATCTTTATGATTTCAAGAAAAGGAACTCCAAGGGTTTTATCTTCTCTCTTATCTTTGTATGCTTTAGGACTAGCCCTTCTCTTCTTCTCCTCACTCTAACCCAAGCCAAAAATCTTTTATTTTAAACTTTGACATTGTTTTAAATTAGAAACCTAGGCCTTATGCCTTTGATTTTTTCAAACTCTTTTCATCAATACTCATTGTGAATAAACCTTAATCCAACTTTGACTTCATTTTGTAAATAAGTCTAAATTGTAAATATAACTCACTTTAAGTTGTTGTTGTGGTTCCAATGGCCACCTTTGTTAAAACTTTTTCATAAACATTAGTCATAGGTTTGAGTTATCATAGTGGTTGATGTAAATCTCACCTCATCCTTAGTGATTGGATTATAAGTCTTCCATACTTATTATAGGGTTAACCCCTTACTAGTATGTTGAAGCCTTCCTCACATGGTGGATTGTTGGTTTAGGTTGAGTTTTCTCCCTTGATAACAAAAGACCTTAATGCTTTTGATCAAATCAATTCACCAATCTTTGAGATTTTTACCCCGAACTACGAGGTTTTGATCCTCCTTTGTGATGGTACGTAGGCAATGGGTTCATCCATTCAAACAAAAAAATTTGTAAATATAATATATTTTTCTCTCATCCCCCTAATCTTTTGCACATATTTTCAAAAATACCAACCTACAACACGTGTTTGCAAAAAGAGGTTCCCTTAGAGTACTAAGGATGTTTTGGGTGCGTAAAACCTTCCCATTTCATAACCAACCCCCTTACCTAGATCTCTGACATTTTTATTAGTTTTTGATTTGATAAAACTTCTTACTTGGCTTTTTTTCGCTTTTTAGCCTTTCCTTTGGACAAATAAAAGTGCGGTGGCGACTCGAATTGTATGTTGACTTTTGGTTTAGTCCATAAACCTAAAGGTAACAAAAACCCCGCTACAAAAGAGACACACAATTTTGTTTCTTACTAAACCATGATATTAAGTTGTTCCCCAAGAAGAAACATCCTCCTGATGTGCTCTTCCTATCATCAGCACTTCCAGCCCAGTCAGCATCACAGTATCCAATCAGCATAGATCCAGATCCATGAGTGTACAACATCCCATTGTCACTAGTGCCATTGACATATTTCAGTATCCTTTTCACTTGGTTTATGTGACTGACTTTTGGTTCAGCTTGATATCTAGCACAAACACCTACATCAAAAGCAATGTCAGGTCTGCTTGCTGTGAGATATAGCAGACTCCCTATCATGCTTCTGTAGAGACTTTGATATACACTAACATTATTTTCATCTTTGGAGACTTTCATATGAGTAGGAGCAGGTGTCCTTTTATGACTTGCATTCTCCATGCCAAACTTCTTAACAATGTTTTTGGCATATTTGCTTTGAGATAGAAAGATGGAATCTTCCATCTTCTTGACTTGTATCCCAAGAAAATAGGTCAACTCTCCAACAAGGCTCATTTCAAATTCAGTCTGCATTTGTTTAACAAAATGTTCGACCATCTGATCTGACATCCCACCAAACACAATATCATCCACATATATTTGAGCCACCAAGAGTTTTCCTCCTTCATTCTTCACAAATAGGGTCTTTTCAATGCCTCCCTTCCTGTATCCATTATTAATGAGAAACACTGCGAGTCTATCATACCAAGCCCTAGGAGCTTGTTTCAAACCATAGAGGGATTTACTCAACTTATACACATGCTTTGGAAAGATTTGGATCTGTAAATCCTTTAGGTTGTTCAACATACACTTCCTCATTTAAGTAACCATTCAAGAATGCACTTTTTACATCCATTTTGAACAGTTTAAACTTCAGAATACATGCCACTCCAAGCAATAGTCTAACGGACTCAAGGGGAGCTACAGGGGCAAATGTTTCATCAAAGTCAACTCCTTCAACTTGAGTATATCCTTGTGCTACTAATCTTGCTTTATTTTTAGTAACCACCCCTTGTTCATCATATTTATTCTTGTAAACCCACTTTGTTCCAATGACATTTATTCCTTCAGGTCTTGGAACCAGTTCCCATACTTCATTTCTCTTGAATTGGCCTAACTCTTCCTGCATGGCATTGATCTAAAATTCATCAGTCAAGGCTTCCTTGACATTCCTAGGCTCAATCTTGGACACAAAACAGCCATGTGAGATCACTTCCCTTGATCTAGTTGTGACCCCTTTATTTGGGTCTCCTATAATGAGATCTTTAGGATGATCCTTCTGAATTCTGATAGAGGGTCCCTTATTAATTTTGTCAGCTTCAGGTTCAGCTTGAGTGAGTTCACTCTCATTACTTTTGTCTGGGAAATCAGCTGGGGGATCATTTAGGGATGTCTCAACATTGTCTGTGACATCAGTCTGTTGATCATCAACCACAACATTGATAGATTTCATCATTACTTTTGTTTTGGAATTAAAGACTCTAAATGCTCGGCTGTTTGTTGAGTTGCCCAGAAATATTCCTTCATCACTCTTGGGATCCATCTTCCTTCTTTGTTTACGATCAGTCAAGATATAACATTTACTACCAAACACATGGAAGTATTTGACTGTAGGTCTTCTCCCTTTCCAGACTTCATATAAAGTAGTAGGAGTCCCTTTTTTCAAGGTTACTCTGTTGTGAACATAACAGGATGTGTTCATAGCTTCAGCCCAGAAGTGGTATGGAAATTTCTTAGCATGAATCATAGCTCTGGATGATTCTTGGAGAGTTCTATTTTTCCTTTCTACCACACCATTTTGCTGAGGAGTAATGGGAGATGAGAATTCATGACTAATTCCTTCTGATGCACAGAATCCAGCAAATTTGTTGTTCTCAAATTCTTTCCCATGATCACTTCTGATTCTGATAACTTGACTTTATTTTTCTCTTTGAAGTCATAGACAAAGATCTTTGAAGACTTCAAATACATCAGATTTTTCTCTTATAAAATTGACTCAGGTGTATTTGGAGAAGTCATCCACCACCACATAAGCATACTTTTTCCCACCAAGACTTTCCACCTGCATGGGTCCCATCAAGTTCATGTGGAGAAGTTCCAGCACTCTGGAAGTGGTGTCATGTCTGAGCTTCTGATGTGACATTTTTTTTCTGTTTTTCAATCTGACATTCTCCATAAACTCTTCCTTCATCAACCTTTAAGTTTGGAATTCCTCTGACAGCTTCAACAAATATAATCCTCTTCATTCCTTTAAGATGCAGATGGCCCAATTTTTGATGCCATATCTTCACTTCTTCTTCTTTGGCTAGAGTACACATTGATGAATAGCCAGTTTCTTGAGAACTCCACATATAGCAGTTGTCCTTAGACCTGACTCCTTTCATGATCACTTCGTTTTCTTTATTAGTAATAAGACATTTAGTTTTTGTGAAGTTTACAATTAGACCTTGGTCACATAATTGACTGATGCTTATTAGGTTTGCAGTCAGTCCTTTAACAAGTAGGACATTGTCAAGGTTAGGGACTCCATGGCAGTTTAGCTTTCCAATCCCCTTGATTTCACCCTTTGCTCAATCACCAAAGGTTACATAGCTGGTGGTATGAGGATGAAGGTTAGTTAGAAGGTTTTTGTTTCCAGTCATGTGTCTGGAGCATCCACTGTCAAAATACCAGTCTTCTTTGGCTGAAACTCTGAAGGAGGTGTGAGCTATTAGGCTAGTAACACCAGTCCTAGGAACCCATTCTTTTCTGTTGACAGTGATGTGATGTTTGGGTCTAGGTTGATGATGAGAAGGACTAGGATAGCCATATAATTTAAAGCAGAATGGTTTTATGTGACCAAATTTTCCACAGTAATGACATCTCTATCTTTGGTGTTTTCCTTTCTGCTGTCTTCCCTTATGATGTTGTGACATATGATGTGACATCTTTGGTTTGCTACCAGTGTGACTACACTCAGGTTTGGATTCATTGAACCCAAGTCCAAACTTATCTCCTGCCATTTGTCCAGTCTGGAGAATTTTGTCTAAGGTGTCAGATCCATTGTTTAGCATTCTGACATACTTTGTCATCTCATCCAGTTTAGAATTCAAGAACACTGCTTCAGTCTTCAACTTAGAGATGGTTTCCAAGTGTTCTGCCTTCTCATTCTCCAGTTGTGTTATCAGTTTCTTCTGACTCTCAACTTGTTGACACACTTCTTCACTTATGTGACACAAATTTCTGTAGGTAGTGGCTAACTCATCAAAGGTTACTTCATCATCACTTGAGTCTTCATCAGAACCCTATCTTCCAGTCAAGGCAGTCACAAGGTTTGCAGACTCTTTTGTTTCACTTTCATCAGACCAAGTAGCAGCGAGACTCTTCTTCTGTTTCTTGAGGTAGGTCTCACATTCAACTTTAATGTGTCCATACCCATCACATTCATGGCACTGAACTCATTTTCCTTCTTTGGACTTTTCATCCGATCTTGTTCTTCTTCCAGCATTATTGGACCTACTGATGTCAGATGAGATGTTCTTGACATTAGACTTAGACCTTACATCCATCTTTTTCAGAAGTTTATTGAACTGTCTTCCCAGTAATGCTACATCATTTGCCAGATCTTCATCAATATCTTGACCACTTTCTTCCTCTTTCTCTTCAGTGTTTTACATGAAGGCTATGCTTTTGACTTTCTTTTCAGATCCATCACACATTCCCAACTCAAATGTTTGGAAGGATCCAATTAGCTCATCCACTCTCATATTGGAAATGTCTTGAGACTCTTCTATGGCTGTCACTTTCATGGCAAATCTCTTAGGAAGTGACCTGAGTATTTTCCTCACTAGTTTTTCATCTGACATCTTCTCACCCAGGGCTCCTGAGGCATTAGAAATTTTAAGGATATTCATATGAAATTCATGAATATTTTCATCTTCTTTCATCCTCAAATTTTCAAACTTGGTAGTGAGCAGCTGCAGTCTAGACATCTTTACTCTAGAGGTGCCTTCATGAGTGGTTTTGAGAATATTCCAAGCATCTTTAGCCACCTCACAGTTGTTTACCAATCTGAATATGTTTTTATCAACCCCATTGAATATAGCATTCAATGCTTTAGAGTTCCCAAGGGCTAGATCATCCTCCTCCTTGGTCCATTGTTCCTCAGCCTTCTTATCAGTTGTAGCTTCTCCTTCCTTAGTAACAACTAGATGTTCCCAGCCTGTTAAAATAGCCTTCTAAGCCTTATTATCCAAATATTTTATGAAGGCTACCATTCGAGGTTTCCAGTAGTCATAGTTGGATCCATCCAGAATAGGTGGTCTGTGAACAGATCCTCCGTCTCTATCCATAGTACCAGAAAGTAACGTCCCTAGATCTCACCCAAAACCAGAGCAAGATGCCTGCTCTGATACCAATTGAAATTCTGGTATCAGACATGAGATGTCGAAGGTAATGTTACGATACTAATATCTGAACAATACAAATAGGATAAAAGATAAAGAACAGTAATGCAAGAGACACAAGCAATTGTTAATCCAGTTCGGTGCAAACTCACCTACGTCTGGGGGCTACCAAGCCAGGAAGGAAATCCATTAAACAGAATTAGTTCAAAGACTCTTAGTAAACAACTTCAAGTTACAGTCTTTTCACCTAATCTCTACCCGTGTGACTTCTACCTAAAAACTCTTAGATATGAGATCCTACTCACTCCCCCTCAATCACAGCAGTGATATAAAACAAGAATTACAATGAAAAGACGACACTCTTCATGAACACATACTTGATCTTGCTTAAAAGCTTCAATCAAGTAAACACACACTCATGCTTCAAAGCTTAGAGTGGACAAACTACAACTCAAAAATCAGTCCAATTCAAACATCTATGGATGAATGAATGGCTTACAATACACACAACCACACAAGACTAAAACTCTTATTCTCTCTAAATATTTCGTTCGTTATTTCTTGTGTATAAAACAAGGTTTTCCATGCCCTTTTTATAGAAGTGTTTGGCTGGGCTTGGACATCACAAAACCCTTAAACTATTTTCCATTCATATCTTCTCATGACAGCTGATTATATCTTGTTGGAAAATAAGTCAATCTGGTTTTAATTACTGATTGAGGGCACGTTCAATCATTACATCAATCACACATAGATTAGCATAAAAAACGCAATAACATAATACACAACATTCAGACTGAATATTCCGTATACAGATGTCATGACATCGGGCCTGACATCTCAGTAAAATCCTTCACATTCTCATTTTAAACACCCTGCAGGTACATGTTATCTTATGTCAAGACAACACTTGTGACAACTTGTGAACACTTTAGGTTTTACCAAAATTGCTGCCAACACATAGAACCAACAGTAAGGAGTTGGGTAAGAGAAATTTCATTGCTCGAGAGCCTTATAAATGTTGGGTGAGAGAGAGGGTTCAAATGGTTAAACTCCCTTTTCCATTTGATCCTTCTATCTATCCGTTGGTCCCTGAGCCATAACCCATATTACTTGAAGATGTGGAGAAGCTTAATGCCTGTATTAAGGAGCTAAAGTTGGAGAATGTTGACTTGAGGATTAAGCTCGGCCGAGTCTCGGTAGAGAATGGGAATTTGAAAGATGGTCAGCAGAAGAAGGATGAAGAACTTAAAATTTCCAACAAAAGGGCCAGGGAGTCTGAGGCAAGGAGAGAAAAGTTCGGACAAGCGCTCTACAATACTAAATTTATGTTCAAAACGAAGGAGGAAGAGTTGGATAAAGCTATACTCTGGATCCAAAAACTCAACAAAACTCTGTAATTGACTTTTGAAATGAAGAGGGAAGCACGACTGATTTCTGAGATTTGTACTCGTGAATTTGAGAACACCATTAAGAAATACAAGGATGCTTAGGAACATGAGAAGTTGAAGATTGAAGAGTCGGAAAGAGTTTGTACACGTTTGAACTATCAGTTGGAACAAGCCAATGCTAGGATCCAGGCACTTGAAGATGTGGATCAGGATGCTGCCTATCTGATGTTGTTGAGTGAGTGCAGATATTGGAGAAACCTCTATAGGGATATAGAGGTGACCAAGGCTGAAGACTTGCGCATCATTCAAGACCTCCAAGGACTTTACACTGAGTGGAAGGGCAAATTTCTGAGGCTGTCCAGATTCGCCAATTTCATCATACAAGAGCTACCTGAGAAATTGCAAGAAGCTAATTGGTGCATGTGTCCAGAGAACACCCCGCATCAAGTCTTTAATTTCATTAAATTTTGTAAGGCGATGTTGGAGGGGATGACTACCGACCTTGCTACGGTTCGGAAAGCCCATGAGCCATAGGCTTTTTGTTTGTATTTGAACTTTGTTCTGACTTAATGTAAAGTCGCTTTTGGGATTCATTTTATTGTGTTTTATTGCTTTATTGCTTTAAATACTTGCGAACAATTTTGTGGCATTTCTGAAATGAATAACTGAAACTAACCAAGAGTTTTGCAAACAAGATGCATCCATACATGCATTCATACATTTTTGAAATAGAGTCTCACCCCGTCCTTTCTTCATCCAGTTTCACGCTGAATCTTCAACACCCGTATAATACTCGCGCCTGAGCAAGACAAAGGATGGTTGAACAAGAGCAAGAGAGCGCTCGAGTTAGAGCTGAATTAGATGAAATCAAGGGGGGCATGTCCCAGATGAGAGAGATGTTGCAAGCTTTAACCTTCAGAGATTTGACGCTCCTCAAGTGACCTTGATTTTAGAGATCACGGGCCAAGCAGTAGTAGTCCAACTTCAGAGGTCTTTAACTTCAACCCTTCCTCCATATGGGCTACCTTACGACTTCATTCCTCGAGCGTAAGTGGTAAATAACATGGGGCAATCTGTCCAACAAGCTGTGCCATTGCCGGTTTACACCGATGCACACCCAGTCGTCCACACCGTTGCTCCACCAGCTACCTATGCTAGGCATGTTCCGCAGTTTGAAGATCAACATCATCTGTATCAGACGGCCGAATCGACTGTTAGTGGTGACAAAGTGAGATTTGAAGATTTCAGAGAAGTGAAGGAGTACATGCAACTTCATGAGAAGAAGTTCAGAGCATTGGAAGGAGACCATGTCTTTGGTTCTGCTGCCAAAGAAATGTGCCTTGTATCTGGGTTGGTGATTCTGGCAAAATTCAAAACTCCATATTTAGACAAGTACAAGGGGAATACTTGCCTAAAAAGCTATCTCATCATGTATTACCGTAAAATGGCTGCTCACGAGGAAGACAACAAGTTGATGATCCACTGTTCCAAGAAGCTTGAGTGGGGCTCCTTCCAAGTGGTATTTAAGTCTGGATCAAAGTAGGATCAGATGATTCCAAGACCTATCAGACGTGTTCATCAAACATTACAAATACAACATGGACATGGCGCCTGATAGAAGACAACTACAAAGCATGTTCCAGCATGACAAAGAATCCTTTAAGGAATATGCTCAGAGATGGAGGGAACTAGCTTCTCAAGTTGAACCACCTCTTGCCAAAAAGGAACTGGCTGAACTGTTCATCGACACTGTCCAACCCCAATTCTATGAGAAGTTGGTACGAAGTTCTTCCTTGGGATTCTCCGAGCTTGTTGCTATAGGAGCTCGCGTTGAATATGGCTTAAGAAATGGAAAACTTGTGGCTATGGCTGGAACTTCGAGTGCTAATCCAAAGAAGTTCTCTGGAGGGTTTCCCAGAAAGAAGGAAGGTGAAACTAATGTTGTGTCTATTGGCCAAGGAAGAGCCCCTCCAAGAAGGAGACATCAACAATATTCACAACAGTAGTATGTTCAATAACCCTTTCCATATCATCAGCCTATGCATCCCGTTCATTACGCCCCTCAACCGTACGTCGCCGCTGTGACGCCCACCTTCAATCAACATGCTTAGGCTTATCAAGCGCCTCTAGTTTATCGACCAGCTCCAGTTGAACAACATGCTCTTGTTCCTTCGGTCTATCAACAAGCGCCAGCAGTTCCTGTCTATCAACAGCCGAGAGCTTAAGCTCTAAGACAAAATGCTCCGAATTAGAACAGGAGGCAGGGGGATAGGGCGACCTTCAATCCAATTCCAATGTCATATACTGAGATGTATCCCTCTCTGTTGCAAAAAGGCTTGGTGGTTCCTAGACCTATGGGACCTCCACCCGATCGTCTGCCTCCATGGTACAACCCTAATGCACATTGTCCTTTTCATGAGGGTACCCCCGGGCATGACCTAGAGGGTTGCTATGCTTTGAAGCATAGGGTGTCGCAACCTACCTGCGAAAAAAAACAACCGGCGAAGAAGGAAAAGACAGGAGAGTCGCCACCGTGCGTTATTTATCCCAAAGGAGGGAAAGGAAACGCTCGAAGTAAACCTGGAAAAAGGAAAGGAAAAGACAAGGTCTCGCAACCCAATCTTGGGTTCGGGAGTCGGTTATGCGAAGGGAAGGTATTAGCACCCCTACGCATCCGTAGTACTCTACGGGATCCACTCTTGTTGTTCTTGTCTAAAGGGTGTGGGTTTATCTAATATGTTATTTACTAAAAGAGGGGTCAAAAGAAAATGACTCGCACGGATGTCGCATCCACTGCATACGTATCTCATATGAATATGAGAATCAGAGTCTTCGTAGCTCGGCTACCTATGGGTTAAGGGGAAGTGTGCTCGCTAAGACATCGCGTCTTATGCCTACGTATCTCATCTGGAATGAGAATCAGAGCAAAACGTAGTTCGGCTAACTACGGGTTAGGGGTTGGACGAACGACGTTACTACGCAATCTACCGGATGCTCGACCTTTGGAGACTTACTCGCCTGTAGTAGAAGGAGTAACGTGTTCTTAGGAGAAGAAAAATCAATGAGTTTGTGGTGTTTGGGGATGCTTATGCAAAAAGGCAGTCCTAGACGAAGGAATCGCGCTACCTTAACTGACATGCAAAAAGTAAACTTGCCGACAGGGGGCTCAGACATACATGGGTAGGGCTTTAGTCAAGAGGGGTCATATCAACCTCGACAAACAAGCCATGGAAGGGTAATCAAACGGGCTCTTAACCGCTGACATTGAACGTCAGGGTGAGCAGATCAAAAGGGTAATGAGGATAAGACCTCATAGCTCTCAACCCCGGACAGGGTGAGCTCATGACAAGGTGTGGGGATTCAGAAAGGTGGAACCCTCTCCACTGACTGACCGAACAAAAGATCTTGGGCTTTTGTCTTGAAGTATCGACACGTAGTGTGATCTTAAAGAACGACGCACTGAATAACGGGGAATTGACTACTAATCCCTTTTATCCGTCAATTGCCTCTTCGTGGAGGTCTTTGGGCACAAAAGTAAATAAACAAAAGAAAACATTGCCTCCTATCGAAGTCTTCCTGCTAAGAAAGCGGTAAAATGCGGGAAAGATGTAAAAGTACCACACGGATAAAGATCCGAAGTAACAGCAACTAAGGGAACGAGAAACCCAGAGATCTCTCAAGCTGGCACCATCAAAGAAAGCAAGTCAGTACAGGTAATCGGAATAAATCTCCCAGTGGTATCCCACAAATAAAGTGGAATACCAAACAGGCTATCTCTTCAGGAGTCATGTGAGCCCTCACAAAAAAACTCAACAAACAGGTTAGAGAAACAAGATGGGGTGCAATCAAGAGTTGCACCAAATAATAGAGTCACATGAATCATGCCATTAAAGTTCACAAAAAGCAACCAAGTGTAGGAGGCCTAAACCTCTTGTCAAACAAATGCATTAAAAGGGTATCAAAAATTTCAGGTTGAAAGTATAAAGTAGTGGAAATAGGGCAAACCTGATTGGAGAGATCGAATGAAATTGAATTGCCCGGTTGGGTTTGTAAAGCAATCTGAGGGTTTATATGAGATGGAATTGGCTCTTTGCAGATGAGTTCCTTTCAGTCTCTGGAGGTTGCTCTGAACTCTGTTAGCTCTTCTCTCACTATCTTTTTCCCAGGTTAGGTCAGGGTTTTTTGGGAGATGGAAGTCTATAATATATAGCCTAATTTCGTGGCTTTGTGGGCTTAAATGAGAGAGATCCAAGTCCAAGGTTTTTCTGTTATATTTTATTTATTTATTTATTTATTTATTATTATTATTATTTATTTTTTTTTTCGTTTTTTTTTTTGTTTTTTTGTTTTTTTGTTTTTTCGTCTTTCGTTTTTTTTGTTTTCTCAAAACGCGTGGGCTTCGCCTAGCGAGCATGACAGTTCAAGAAATTCCTCTGAGCGTAGGTGATTCTGGTGGCTTTTCTTGGGACTCGCTAGGCGACCCATTCTGCTCGCCTGACGAGCATGACAGCTAATGAACAAACTTTTGCTCCTTCAAGATTAACGTTTTGACTGATGAATAGACCCCATTTGAACATGTTGGAAGTATCTCAAGCCATTCCCTTGTGTTGACTGATCACCCAAATAGGACCCACAAAGTGTCTTGGATGATATTCAAGCTTCTTGGATCTAATTCCGATGGACATGATGAAATGCAATATGAAATGTTAAATGACCTAAAAATGAATGCATGAATGAGGAGGGTAAATTTTGGGGTGTTACATAGGGTTCGTGAGCTGATTGATAGCAAGATTCTATCTTTTAAGGATATGGGACCGAACATGAAGAGCAATCCTCTCCCCCCCCCATGGAGACCCTACGGTGAATTCCATTGAAGATGCCTCTGTCGGTGTTATGGTCGAGAAGGTTGATGATGTTAAGACTCCTTTGGCAGCATTCCACGCCCGATTGGTGGAAGCTGGCCTAATTGATGTTTGTCATGACAATTGTGAAGAGTGTGCCACACACCCAAAGGGGTGTCAGATGGTACGAGATAACATCTAAGACTTAATGAATAAAGGAGTGCTTCAAATCTCCAGTGTTGCAAAGAATGAAGATGTGTTGGTAATTGAACCTTGTTTCGATTTACCTGAACTAGTTGAAATCCCGTACTATAGTAGTAGAGTGGTTCCCGCAAACAGTCATCAACCACCTGTTGAGATATATATGCCTACGCCATTTCCATATGAGAGCACCAAAGCTGTGCCTTAGAAATGAGATTACCACTATGGACAAGGTCGTTGAAGGAAGTGAAGACGGTGAAGTGACAGAAGCTGCAAATGAGGACGTCACCAATATTGCATGATTGAGCAGAATGACCCGTAGTGGTCGAATTTATACGCCTGAATTCAATGTGACTACTCAAGTTCCAGCCAAGGAACCTACAATTGTAGCTCCCACTAAAGAACCCGAAGTGGTCCAATCTGAGGATGCTATTGAATTCTTGAAGTTGATCAAGAAAAGTGATTACAAGGTTGTGGATCAGCTGCATCAGACACCATCTAAAATTTCTATTTTGTCTCTGCTATTGAACTCCCAAGCCCATAGGGAGGCTTTGTTGAAGGTGCCTGCCTAAGCTCATGTAACACAAAGCATAACAGTAGACCAGTTTGATGGGGTGGTTGCGAACATCACATCTTGCAATACTTTAAGCTTTAGTGGAGAAGAATTACCTGAAGATGGACAAAATCACAATCGTGCTCTCCATATCTCGATAAAATGCAAAGATGATGCTTTGGAAAGGGTTTTGGTTAATACCAGATCCTCTTTGAATGTGATACCAAAGAGAACACTCGCCAAGTTATCTTATCAAGGACTAGCTATGAAGCCTAGTGCCTTGATAGTGAAAGCTTTTGATGGTTCTAAGAGAACCGTGATTGGAGAGGTTGAACTGCCCATATTGATTGGCCCTCATGTATTCCCGATTAATTTCCAAGTCATGGATATCAATCCAGCGATAGTTGTTTATTGGGGAATCCCTGGATTCATGCTGCAGGGGCAGTCACCTCGACTTTACATCAGAAAATGAAGTTCGTGGTGGACAATCAATTGATCATTATTTCTGGGGAGGAGGACTTTGTAGTTAGTCACCTTTCATCCTTCAGATATATCGAGGCTGATGAGGACGCTTTGGAAACTTCTTTCCAAGCTCTTGAAATAGCCAATGCCACTTTTGTGGAGATGAAGGACCCTATGGGGAAATCTTATTCAGCTTTCACTTCTCTGAAAAGCGCCAAGTCTAGTATTGGAGGAGGGAACCCTGAAGGTTAGGGTCAGCTTATTGATGTTCGTGAGAAGCATGATCGCTTTGGTCTGGAATATGTGCCTTCCGCTACGAATGGAGCCCGAGTCCTTACAAAGGACAACACCCGAAGCATCCAGGAAGTTTTCCTCAGCATGAGATTCATCCATGGAGATTAGGTCAATGCAATTGGAGATATCACCGAAGATGAAGATGAGCCATGTTTGGTTTACCGGTGTGAGACAACTTTGAACAACTGGAAGGCGGTTGAGATCCCCGAATTTTTTCCTTTGTCAAAGTAATAATTGTTGTTTCTTCCTTTCAAATCCTTAGCTCTGCCCAAGGCTAATGGACCATGTTATAGGGTCTCTTTTCATTTTCAAATAATCATTATCAGTGAATAAAAGGCATTTTGTTAAATTCTTATTATTCATTTATTTTTTTCTCTTAAGGAAATGACAATCTTTTCAAACAAAAAAACTTTTCATTTGTGCATCTTTAATTTTTTACTTTTCTAAAAAAATCAATCATTCAAACATGCAGAATAAATGATAACTCCGTTGAATCCAATGACTCTACTCCCTCTCATAACTTTGACTCCCCTATCTACCAAGTGGAAGGAGAGAGTGAAGAAGATTATTACATCCCAGACGAATTGGCAAGGCTGCTCGAGCATGAGTCCAAAGCCCTTCATCCACATGAAGAATCAGTGGAAACAATCAACCTTGGCACAAAGGAAGAAAAGAAAGAAGTCAAAGTCGGCACCACACTTGAAGCAAGCGTCAAAGAGAGATTGGTCAAGTTAATGCAAGAATATGTGGATGTATTTGCATGGTCATACCAGGATATGCCAGGCCTGGACACCGATATCGTTGAACACAAGCTACCGCTTCAGCCAGACTTCCCTCCAGTAAAACAGAAACTCCGAAGAACAAGACCGGATATGGCTCTGAATATTCGTGAAGAAGTCAAACGACAGTTTGACGCTAGTTTCCTCGCGATGGTGAAGTACCCACAATGGGTAGCTAATATTGTACCTGTTCTTAAAAAGGATGGCAAGGTGAGGATGTATGTTGACTATAGGGATCTAAACAAAGCTAGTTCGAAGGATGATTTCCCTCTACCACACATTGATACTTTGGTAGACAACACTGCAAGTTTTACTGTATTCTCCTTTATGGATGGATTTTCTGGATACAATAAAATCAAGATGGCTCCAGATGACATGGAGAAGACCACTTTTATTACCCCTTGGGACACGTTTTGCTACAAGGTGATGCCTTTCAGTCTCAAAAATGCTGGGGCAACTTACCAAATAGCTATGGTCACTCTTTTCCATGATATGATGCACAAAGAGATAGAGGTCTATGTTGACGACATGATCACTAAATCTCAGAATGAAGAAGAACATATAAACCATCTGAAGAAGTTGTTTGAAACGCCTCAGGAAGTTTAGACTATGATTAAACCCTGCAAAAGGAACGTCTGGTGTCAGTTCAGGGAATTTGCTTGGTTTCATCGTTGGTCAACGAGGAATTGAGGTGGACCCTGACAAGGTCCGAGCTATACAAGAAATGCCTGCTCCACGCACCGAGTGAGAAGTTAGAGGTTTCCTTGGACGTTTGAATTACATCTCAAGGTTTATTTGACATATGACGGCCACGTGTGAGCCTATCTTCAAATTACTTTGAAAAGATCAAGCTATCGAATGGAATTCTGATTGTCAAAGTGCTATTGAGAAGATCCGTCAATACTTGTAAGAGCCTCCTATTTTGATTCCACCTGTCTCAGGAAAGCCATTAATCATGTATCTAACTGTGCTTGAAGGGTCAATGGGATGCATGTTGGGGCAACATGACGAAATTGGTCGGAAAGAACATGCTATTTACTATCTGAGCAAAAATTTTACCGATTGTGAAAGTCGATATTCGCTTTTGGAGAAAACTTGTTGCGGGCTTGCATGGGCCGCTCGTCGTTTGAGGCAGTATATGATTTGTCATACTACTTTGTTGATCTCGAAGATGGATCCAATAAAGTATATTTTTGAGAAACCTACCTTGACTGGAAGACTAGCCCATTGGCAGATGCTTTTGTCTCAGTACGACATCTAATATGTGAACTAGAAGGCAATAAAAGGAAGTGTTTTAGAGGAGTATCTCGCTCATCAACCAGTTGAAGACTATCAGCCATTGAAGTTTGATTTCCTCGATGAGGATATAATGGTGATAAAGGATTGTGAGATCCCAGGCCCAGATGAAGGACCAGAACCAAGATCTCGATGGAAGCTCGTGTTCGATGGTTCCTCCAATTACAGTGGTCATGGTGTGGGAGCTATTTTGATGAAACCAAATGGTGGCTTTACCCCTTTCACAACAAGGTTACGCTTTGATTGTACGAATAATGTCGCAAAGTATGAAGCTTGTATCCTTGGTATTGAAGCCGCGATTGATCTCCGAATCAAGATCCTTGAGGTGTACGGAGACTCATCCTTGGTGATCTATCAGGTCAAAGGTGAATGGGAGACCCATGATGTGAAGCTTATCCCGTATCGTGCTCATGTTGTAAAGATGATATAATACTTTGACGATATCACTTTCCATCACATCCCAAGAGTAGAAAATCAAGTGGTTGGCGCTTTGGAAACATTAGTATCAATGTACCAAGTCAAATTCCGTAATGAAGCTCCATTTATTCGAATCGAGCGAAGAGATGAGCCTGCTTACTGTCAACTGATTGAAGAAGAAACTGATGGTAAACCATGGTTTCATGACATCAAGTGATATCTTCTAAGTCAAGAGTATCCAGAAGATGCTACATTGTTGGATAAGAAAACATTGAGGAGATTATCATCCAAATTCTTTTTGAGTAATGATGTGCTTTATAAGAGAAATCATGACATGGTTCTGCTCAGATGCATGGATAGACACGAAGCAGACATGTTAATCAAGGAGATTCAGGAAGGATCCTTTGGAACCCATGCTAATGGGTATGCCATGGCCAAGATGATTTTGAGAGCCAACTATTATTAGTTGACCATGGAGTTCGATTGTTTCATCTATGCTAGAAAATGTCATAAATGCCAAATTTATGCTGATAAAGTGCATGTACTGCCAACATTTCTAAATGTTTTGACATCGCCTTGGCCCTTCTCAATGTGGGGCATCGACATGATTGGTGATATAAAGCCTAAGGCTTCCAATGGTTACCGCTTCATCCTGGTTTCCATTGATTACTTTATTAAGTGGCTGGAGGTTGCTTCCTACACCAATGTGACGAGACATGTGGTTGCTCGCTTTATCAAAAAGGAGATTATATGCCGCTATGGAATCCCAAGCAAGATCATCACCGACAACGGTTCAAACTTGAACAATAAGACAATGACAAAATTATGTGAGAGTTTCAAGATTAACCACCATAATTCTTCTCCATATCGTCCAAAAATGAACGGTGCTGTTGAAGCTGCCAACAAAGACATCAAGAAGATCCTGCAAAAGATGGTGAAAACATATAAGGATTGGCACGAGATGCTACCATTTGCTTTGCATGGATACCTGACCTCAGTCCGCACTTCAACAAGGGCAACCCCATTCTCCTTGGTCTATGGGATGGAAGCAGTTCTCCCAGTCGAAGTAGAGATACCTTCAATGAGAATATTGATGGAGTCCAAGCTAGATGAAGTTGAATGGATCCAGAACTGTTATGATCAACTTAATCTCATTGATGAGAAGCGTATGACCGCTCTCTTCCATGTACAATTGTACCAACAACAAATCAAGAAAGCATTCGACAAGAAGGTCCTCCCTCGAGAGTTCAAGGAAGGGGATCTCGTGCTCAAGAAGATCTTGCCAATACACAAAGATTCACGTGGGAAGTGGACTCCCAACTATGAAGGCTCATACGTTGTAAAGAGAGCATACTCTGGATGTGCTCTATTTCTCATAACTATGGATGGCGAAGAGCTCATTCACCCTGTGAACTCTGATGCAGTCAAAAGATACTATGCCTAACAAAAACCCGGTGGATTGAAACCCCGAAAGGACAGTCCAGGAAAAAGTTAGGGATAATTAAAAAATGGTAGCTCGCTAAGTTGAAAACCTGAAAGGGCGACTTAGGCAAAAAAGAGCATCCCGGTGGATTGAAAAAAGAGCATCCAGGCAAAAATAAGGGACAAAAGGCATAGACTGCATCAGCTGTCACTGATTAACACAGAAGAGCTAAAGGTGGAAGATCGGTCCAGTTGCTCCCTTCAGAAGCGAGGTTTTGTGGAGTCATTGTTACTAGGGATAATAGTAGTCATTGTGATTCAATGTAAACCTTTTCCCCGTTGCCATTTTCTTAATTTGTAACGTTCCATGGAGCTATGCCATTGGTGTGCTACCATTCTTGAATAAATACAAGTTTGCCTATCAACTTCCATCATTTGTTGTTTTTTCTCTGATTTTCTTTGTTATGCAAAATTCCATTTATTTGTTAATAATGAAATTTTGAACTTAAAAAATTTTTTTCAACATATTGAGAAACACAACTTTTTCTTTGACATGTGGAAATATTAAAAGGAAATCTTTCGTCTTTCCCCACAAGTCTCAAGTTGCAAGACTTTTCCCGGAATAATCAACATATTTCTCCAGAGAGAACAATTCACCATTCTCCGAAAGGATTGTTGGGCCAATTGTAACTGTTCAGTTTGATAGACCCCCTTTTGATGCATCCATCATCACTCCTGTGGTTGAGTTGTTGGTGTTGAGGATTCAGTACCTCCATAAAGCCTTCTCTAAATTTCCAGTCTGCATATTGTCAGCATTTTCATGTCATGATCATTTATATCATGCACATAAGCAAAATCCAAATCATGCATAGTCCGAAGTGCTTCATGCTCATTGGCATAATCGCATGTCTCGTTGTTGATTTTTATCCCTTGACCTCTAAGACCAGTTGTTACTGGCGTCATTTGTTAAGTCTGGTTGTCACCAGCGTCTTTGATCAAATTCAGTTGTAACTGGTACCTCTTTAAAGTCTGGTTGTAACCAGCATTATTTGTAAGTCCAATTGTTATTGGCATTACCTCTAAAGTATTCTTGTATTGTATGTTATTACTTTTCTTATTTTTATTACTAACCAAAAGCATAAAAATATGTCACTAACTCTTTTTGTTTTGAAGCTCAAGTGATCATGTGCTCCAATGCCTCTAGGAGGATCCTAATCCCAATGAAATGGCTACATGAAGATGAGAAAAATCATGAAAATGGTCCACAAATATCATAATAATCATATATGTATCCCAAGTATCTCAATTTGCCAATTTGATCAAGACAACCCAAAGGGCTTAAGGATTGTTTCCCAAGGAAACCCTAATTCCATTGTGCTTTGATTGTGCCTTGCCCATGAAGAAATCTCAACCTCTGATCAAATTTAATCAAGGGAAGTTCTTTCATTCATCATTTTATGCATATATGAGTCTATTTGAAGATCCTCAATCATTTATTCATCAAGATTGGAAGTTTGGCCTTGAAAGGTTGACCAGTCAAGTCATTTGACTAAGCTGAGCACCATTGAGATATAACTTTTGATGTGTTTGTCAAATTAAAATCACCCCAAAATAAAAAGTGTTCTTAAGGACCATATGAACAGCTTTCATGTTCATCAAAAATACATTTGAAACATGTAAGGTCATAATTCATTTCAAAACATTATAGGTCATTTTGACTGAAACCCTAATTTTGGGTCAACTTACCAAGGACCTAACTTACTTAATTTTTATGATTTTGAGGTGAGAACAAATGAATTGGAAATATTGAGATGTATACTTCAAATTTTATGTTGGACAAAATTTCATAATCCTAAAATAAATACATGTTATAATACAAAACATTATAGGTCATCTTGGACCTAATTCATTGAATTTGAAAAAGTACCCAACTTCAAATGCCCATACCTTTGTCATAGAAAATCCAAATGATGCAAAATTTGAGTCTAAATTAATCACCTTGAAAATATATACAACTTGGATGTTGGAGGTGTTTCCATTTGAAGCTTTCATCATGAAAACAGAGGGGTTTGATTAGACTTACTTTTGGTGAAAATTTTCAAAGGTGACTTAAACATGTTTTGTACTTGGATTTTCACAGCCAATTTTCATTAATTTCCAAATTCCAAATGAATTTTTTCCCAACATGACTTTTGCTCCTTATTTCAAGGGCTCTCCAACCATTACTCACATTACTCTTTTGGACTTACCATTTGGGAGTTACGAAGAACTCTTCATTTATGTGCATTTTGGCATTTCATGTTATAACTTGGTATGAAAGCTAACTCCACTTCATGTACACGTCCAAACCCATTCCAAATGAACTCAGCATGGTTTTGCACCCATCATTGGACCTTCCATACGCCTGTACAGGCCCATGCATATCCAATTTCAAATGCCATGCACACGAGGGAAGCATGATGCACAACCAATCTCAGCTATAAATAAACACTCCTTCTCATTCATTCATCAACCTTTTGGAGATATGAAATGCTCCAGCATTGAAACCATAGCCATACTAAAGGAATTTTTTAGAATTTTTTCTCACTTTCGAGCTTGAAATTCAACATCATTAGTTGATCTTCAAAGCTCAATTCCTTAACCTTTCATCTCCACTGCATCCCTAGAGCAAAGAGAAGTCAAGATCCTGAAGAAATCGTGGCCTGAAGTGCTCCAATTCAGAGGTATACCTTCAAACTTTTTGGATCTAGAATTTGTAATTCAATGTAGCTTTCTCTTGTTTGTGTGGTTTTCTGAAGTCCTCACACTTGAGGCAAGCCAATGGTGGTTTCAATTTTCCATTTCGTGCACTTACAGTTGGTACACCATGATCTTCCACTTCACATTTCTCTCAATATAGTAAGAGTGAGGAAGATCCATGGATATAGTGTTGATCTCCATCACACGAGCTTCAATTTCATGCTCTTACTTTCCATTTTTGTTAAGTTTTTTTCTCTGCAACTGGTGGTCGGAGGTTGTTGTTCCACCGAAGAAGACGGTGGTTTCCACCACCATCACCACGTGTACACCTTCATGGCCTTTGGATTATGTTTCCACGTTCTAATTTGGATCCTCCATTGCGTTTACTTATTTTAATTCAAAATGTCACGCGTTTGACTTGGATGCACGCTGCGCTCTCATATCTGAGTCGTTGATCCATGCCACGTCAATTAATAAATTGTATCATGCGGCTGTGGTTTTTTCTATTATTTCTATTTTCTTTTATTTTCAATTAATTCCTTTTATTTTCAAAAAATCATAAAAAAATTATTTGAAGTCATAAAAATATGAGACCAATTCCAAAAATTTTGTAGAAAAATCTAATTTCATATTTTGATTTTTAATCATTTTTGTGACTTCATTTAATATTTTTTGTGAATTATTTGATTTTTAATAGTTTTAATTCATTTTTAAATACTTTCTGACTTTTGAAAAATCCAAAAATATTTTCCTAACATTTATGGATCATGATAAATCAATGAAAAATAGTCTCATCAATTTCTTATTTGATTTGAGATTTATTTGAGATTTTAATCCATTTTGTGCTATTTTTAATTTTTTTTAATTGTTTTTAAATACTTTCTGATTTCCAAAACGGTTGAGAAAATTAGTCAAAGCTTGTTTGACCATGTTGAACCTATGAGAATTTAGTTGGACTTGTTGAAGTTGATTTGAATTGAATTTGAGGTTTGACTTTATTTGCTTATTTTTTATTTGCATTTTATTTTAATTCAAAAAATACCAAAAAAGTATTGTTCACTTGTTGACTTGTAATCTTCATTTCCTTTCTGTTTGGTGTTGATTAATGTTGGTTTGATCCATATTTGATCAATTGGAATTTTATTAATGCATTCTTTTTCCCTCCCTTTCATCTTCACCCCATTCTTTTCATCAATGTCCAATGAGTTAAGTTCTTATGGTTGGTCTTGACAAATGAGAGGTTTAACCTTCTTTGATCCAAACCAAACTCAACTTGATCCATGATCAAGTGAGTTGTTTTGTGTCCAAGATAGGTTGCTTCTTGGTCAAGCAAATAACCTAAAGACAATACAAGGCCCTTCCCCTTTTGTTTTGGCATGACAAGTTTATGGAGCTTGGCTTACTAGTCATGATCTCTAACTTGTGTTCCTTTGCCTATATTTTTATTGATCGGCCTCAGATAGGTGTGACTACTACATTAGTCCACTTATGATTACTTAACATAGCGCTACATTGTCTTACGACAAGCTAACATAACTTCACTAATTACTAACTTTAATTTGAGCATTTAATTTTCTTGTTATTTACTTTTAATGTCATTTATTTCTGCCTCATTATTCATATTGATTTTCCCTTTGCTCACTTGAGCAAATATTTTATGTTTATGTCATTTTTCTTTTGCTCATTTGATCCCATTATTGTATATAAATATATTGCTATCTTGTGTTTGCTTTGTGTTTGTTTTGTGTGAACCAAATGCAAAAGGAGAAAGGACTTAGAATTAGGACTTACCTATGCTTAAAATGAGTTCAAGATCAACTAGGACTCATGCCTTTAGAATGCTAATTTTTTGAAGAGAAACTAGGCCTCATGCCTTTAGAATGCTAAAATCCAAAGTTGATCTCAAAGGACTTCTCATCCAAACTTTTTCTTTGTCCATTCCCCTTATTGTGTTGTGAAATTTTTGATGTTGGATTTTGTGTGATAGGGATCCCACCTTAAGATTGTGAAAAGAGGACCATTGTCATGAGTAGTAAAGTTAAGAGACAAGCCAAATGGAGATCATAGGAGCTTAAGTTCAAAATTATGTGATTACTTGTTTGTGTGCTAAGTCCAAAGGAAAGGAGAATCTTGAGTCATCTCTATGACTTCAATAAAAGGAAATCCAAGGGTTTATCTTTCCTCTCTTATCCTTGTATGCTTTAGGACTAGCTCTTCTCTTCTTCTCCCGACTCTAACTAAGCCAAAAAAGCTTTTTCTTCAAACTTTGACTTTGTTTCAAATTAGAAACCTAGGCCTTAAGCCTTTGACTTTTCAAAACCATTTTCATAAATACTCATTGTAAATAAATCTTAATCCAACTTTGACTTCATTTTGTAAATAAATCTAACTTGTAAATATAACCCATTTCAAGTTGTTTTGTGGTTCCAATGGCTACTTGTTAAAACCTTTTCAAAAAAAATTAGCCATAGGTTTGAGTTATCATAGTGGTTGATGTAAATCTCACATCATCCTTAGTGATTGGGTTATAAGTCTTCCATGTTTATTATAGGGTTAACCCCTCACTAGCATGTTGAAGCCTTCCTCACATGGTGGATTGTTGGTTTAGGATGAGTTTTCTCCCTTTGATAACAAGAGACCTTAAGGCTTTTGGTCAAATCAATTCACCAATCTTTAAGATTTTTACCCCGAACTACGAGATTTTGATCCTCCTTTGTGATGGTACGTAGGCAATGGGTTCATCCATTCAAACAACAAAATTTGTAAATATAATTTATTCTCTTCTCATCCCTCCAATCTTTTTACACAAATCTTTTCACAACTACCAACCTACAACACATATTTGCAAAAAGGGTTCCCTTAGAGTACTAAGGATATTTTGGGTGCGTAAAACCTTCCCATTTCATAACCAACCCCCTTACCTAGATCTCTGACATTTTTATTAGTTTTTTATTTTAAAAACTTCTTACCTTGGCTTTTTTTCGCTTTTTAGCCTTTCCTTTGGACAAATAAAAGTGCGGTGGCGACTGTAACACCCATTTTTCTACCCAAAAATACTTAACATATAATCAGAGTAGATAAGCACGCATATAAACAAAAGGGCGTCACATCGACGTTTTCAAAAAATAAAAGCTTTCAAAAACCAACATCATTCATCATCAATACACAATACACCTGGTCATTTGAAATAACACATTTCCACTATCATGAATATTCAAGAATATGCGTTCGCAGCGGAAAATAACGAATATCCATGCATTTCATAAAATGATCCATGTCCCATACCATGATCATCTCTCAATAATCTCTTCAATTAAACATGTTCACAAGTAATACCATAAAACGTATCCAAATAAGACACGAGTTCAATACTACCAATCTACCCAGTGTTACATGACCAGAGCATTGACTCACTACTTAGTCTCTAAAACAAAGTACCGAAGCTCTCCAGCTAACCTCGAGTGCTACCGTTCACTTACTTCAGCAATACTACTCCTGAGTATCTGCACGATACCCATGTAAAGGTAACATTCAAACAGAAAGGGTGAGAATTCAAATCATTATGAAGGAGTAAAATCAAGCACAATGATTAAATCAACAATTAAAGGAATTCATCACACTTCACATAACCATGTAAACAATATTCACCAACATCTATTTCACATGTTTCAAACATCCATCAAACTCAAGGAGTACAATATTAAAATCCAATATTATATTCTCAAATATACACATAACTACAATTATCACATAATCACATATGTTGTCAAGTTATGTATCCAAACATCATCACATTCAATTACCATATCTCATACACACATCACAATCACAATAATGCATACTCTCAATTATCACATAACTCTAATGTGACTCAATGCAAGACATGTGACTCTATGCATGCGGCACCTCAATGTGAACCCAACGTTTCACCGTTTTCCGATTCAATATCTAGAATCCAAGCCACCACATCTATTTCCAATTAAGGATCAACGTCTGCTACGCCTATTTCCAATTAAGGATCAACGTCTATATGGACCCAACGTTCCACCGCTTTTCGATTCAACATCTAGAATCCAAGCCACCATGTCTATTTCTAGTTAAGGATCAACGTCTGCTACACCTATTTCCAATTAAGGAGCAACGTCTATATGGACCCAATGTTCCACCGCTTTCCGATTCAACATCTAGAATCCAAGCCACCACGTCTATTTCCAATTAAGGATCAACGTCTGCTACGCCTATTTCCAATTAAGGATCAACGTCTATCTACCACGCCTATTTCCAATTAAGGATCAACGTGTGCTACCATGTGAACCCACAGTTTCACCGCTTCCACTATGAAGCCGACCATGCATGCCATGAATGAATGTACAAATACCAATACATATGCAATTAAGATCATCTCTACCATCTTAACATTCCACATATCACCATAATTCAACTCTATGAATTTACCACCAATGGTACATATACACATTCATAACAATATATCATTCACAATCCACCAATGGTACATATACACATTCATAACAATATATCATTCACAATCCACCAATGGTACATAAACACATTCATAACAATATATCATTCACAATCCACCAATGGTACATATACATATTCATAACAATATATCATTCATAATCCACCAATGGTACATATACATATTCATAACAATGTATCATTCACAATCCACCAATGGTACATACACACATTCATGACAATATATCATTCACAATCCACCAATGGTACATATACACATTCATAATAATATATCATTCACAATCCACCAATGGTACATATACACATTCATAACAAATACACCATTCACATAATATCTATTAGAGTCACCTTTTTAATGCTTTAAACCCCAACCCAAAATGATTCACGAGTTGAAAGTTATGAATAAAACCGTGCACGAAGGCGTTACTAAAAAGTTGTTGTTTTCTAAATTTTCCAACATAATTTTCATCTTCTTCACCCCCAAAAACGTCCATGAAATAATCTCCAAAATTATTTTATTCCTGAGACAAAGTTATAGCCTTCTGTTTGAACTATCCAACACTTCAAACGGAATTCAATTTGGACTTACGGATCAAAAGTTATGACCAAAACGATTTTGACAATAAAACATAAAAAAGGGCCGCGATTGTGACGGACAGCATGCAAAATTTTCTACGGTTTTCATCGTTGGAGGACTTCCGGACCTCCGATTTCGATTCTGTAAAAAGCCACATGTTCAGAAAATTATAACTCACACAATACTCTAAATATATAACGTTAATTTGCAGTTTTAACACAATCAATCACCACAATCGAGCATACTCATCAACACCTAACAATTCCAAACAACCATACAAAATTAGGGATTTTAACCTAAACATACATCTACCCATTGACCCAATCATACTATCCCATAATAATAAGGATTCCCCCCTTATCTCTTCAATTTTCTGGAAACCCTAGCTCTTCTCTTTACTTTTCCTCTCCTCTTTCTCTATTGCCTTCAATGATCAAATGAATCATAATTCTCACTCTCCTCACCTCTTACTATTTATATTAGTATTCTATTTGGGCTTAAGTCATTGTCCTTCTAATTTAATTATAGGCCCAATAAGACCTAATATTTAAATATCTCTATTTAATTCAAATAAATTAAACTAACACCATATATCCACCAAGTTAATTAATTCAATTATTCATGATATCTCCTATCAACTAAATAATTAATTAACACTCCACATAAGTAATAATAGTATAATAAATAAATACTAAAAATTGGGTTGTTACAACTCTCCCCCATTTAAAAGATTTTCGTCCTCGAAAATTCACCTCAAACGAACAACTCCGGATACGATTCCCTCATCTTATCCTCGAGTTCCCAAGTAATATTGCCATTGGTGACTCCGCCCCATATCACTTTCACCAAAGCAATTTCCTTACCACGAAGCTTCTTCACTTCTCGATCTTCTCTAATCTCGTCAAGAATGCCACACGTAAGCTTCAACATACCAAACTTAACACACGAAGACGTCGCTTCAGAAACCAATATTCCTTAGCACCAACCTCAGGAAAAATAACCGTCATCTCGAAACAATTGATATACACCCGATTAAATTCTAACCAATTCATACCCAAAATCACATTAAGTTACTCTAAAGGAAGACAAACTAAATCAATTCCAAAATCCCTACCAAAGATACTCAACGGACAATTCAGACACACATAGGAAGTAGAAACAGAACCCATAACAGGTGTATCAATAACCGTACTTCTACGCATATCAAATAATATAAGATTCAATCTCTAAGCACAATCCAAAGAAATGAAAGAATGTGTTGCACCAATATCAATAATGGCAGTCAAAGGTGTACCATTAATAAAGCACGTACCTTGGATTAGCCTATCATCGGTAGTGGTCTCCGCGCCAGACAATGCAAACACCTTTCCCCTCGCTTGCTCCTTCTTTGGCTTATCACATTTGGTACTAATGTGACCTTTCTCCCCACAATTGTAACAAGTCACGCTCGAACCAACTCCACAATGGTTTGCTTTGTGACCACCCTTGCCACACTTGAAACACGTCGCAGGATCCTTACTACAATCAACAGCACGATGACCTTCAACGCCATAATTGAAACACGTAAGTGGAGTAGAAGATCCTCCCCCACTTGGCTTCTTGCCAAAACCAGATTGTTTCCTCTTGTCATCATACGGTTTCCCATGATCCTGGTCTTTCCCTTTCAAACTCTTGTAGAAAGAAGCACTTTCCCATGATCCTGGTGTTTCCCTTCTAATTGATCAAGTTTTCTTCAAGAGTTTGGAGGTGATTTGCCTTGGAAACCCTAGTTTGACTGGGTATCTTGAGTAACTTCTCCAACAAGCTATCTCACCAATTAATCAAATTTCTTAAGGGACACTTCAAAATTCATCATATTATGCATATATGATCTACCATGAGCCTATAAAGTCAAGAGAATTGAAGGTTAGCAAGTTGGTTGGTGGTGGTTGGCCAGATGAATTCATCTGATCAAAACTGGGTCTCCCTGGACCCTATCTCCTACAATTTTCACCATATGAAAATGATTCCAATATCAAACTTACTCTAAATGACATTACAAACAACTTTAATGTTTATACCTAGACCTAGTTTTGCTTGGAAAATCATTTTCTATGTTAAAACGTTATAGGTCATTTTGTCTAAACCCTAATTTGAAAGTCCACTTCCCAAGGCCATAACTTGCTCAATTTTTATGAGATGAAATATTTCCAAGTTTAAAAATCAAATTAAAGATGTCTACTTTAACTTTCATGTTTGGAGTGAGAGCTAATTCAACTTTTATGAGCATGTGATATGAGGTCACATTATAGGTCACTTTTGACCTATACCATTGATCAAGTGATTTTTCCAAACTTCAAAAATGCATAACTCTATCATTTCAAATACAAATGACATGAAATTGGTCACCATTTTGAAGGTATTTGAGATATATACAACTTTTATGAAGACACTTTTCTCATTTGAAGTTCACATAAAAAGTTAAGCAAGGTGGAATATTGAGACATATGGCTTGACACTTAGAAAAAATTTCAATATGTTAAAATTTCCAAACTTCCACCTCAAAATTATTCAAGTTCCAAGCTCCAAATGGAAAAGTGTTGAACATGAAATTTTTTCCTCTTGATCTAACCTTTCCAAAAAGCCTAAATTCATCCATTTTGGACAAGAAATGAATAGGTTGCGCATGGATTGAACATAGTATCATCATTTGGCAAGATTGAACTTCAAACATCCATGCATAATTGCCTAGCATTCCAACATGACTTCAGCCTTGCTTACACTCAATTATGGATCAGATAGAGTGATTTCATGGGCCTGCACACGCCCATGCACTTATGCATCACACATTGCTAATTTTGGAAGTTCATTTCAAGTGTGAAAATATCAACTGAATTGGCTATAAATAGAGCTCCATATGCTCAGAATTTCACACACATTCGCGCCAGCTTTGATCCCAAACCTCTAACCCTCTTATTCCAAAGGATAATCCTGAGAATTTCACTTGAAATTGAGTTTGAATTCTCACTGTTTTGAGATTCAAAACTCCAGGGACCCAAGACCTTTTGAGCATTCAATTCTTCTTCTGCAAGCATTTGGAGTGAGATCAAGCACGAGCCAAGGCAAGAACTGCTGAATCCAGGCCTACATTGAAGGTATTTTCCAGAAATTTTAATCTCTTCGATTCTGTCTAAATGTTGCTCAATTCTCTTGATTCCTTGGTTGTCTGAAGTCCTAGCAATGTAGGCAAGAAGATTGAGTTGCTTTGAGGCTAAATTGAAGCAACTTAGTTCATGTACCTCAAATTTCAACTCCATGTATCTCTCAATATACTTGGAGTTAGGATAAATTGAGGTTACATTCGTGCTCAGTTCCATTTTTACTTTGAAATCATGTCCTTCTTTGTAAATTTGGTGATGGTTATGACTGAACCAGTCCGACGAGGCTCGCCTGAGAAGGAGACCAAAGTTGTAGCTCCTGCGGTGAGTTGGCGTGTTCAGAGCCACATGATCCTTTTGAAATGAAATAATCTTGTGCGTTGGTTTGAATTACCTTTCCTATGGCGCGCTGACTCAGGCGTATCGTGGATTGCGCGCTTGTGACCACTTGATTTGCCACCTCAATTAATGAGGGAGGTCAAGTGGTCCACGTTTTTCTGATCATTTAATTTTCATTTTAATCCTTTTATTTTCGTTAATTCATATTAATTTTAATATTGATCCATAAAATATGAGAGTTTCACCAAAAAATTTCAAATAATTTCCTCTTTCATATTCTGAATTAAAATTATTTTTTGGATCATTATTAATATTTTTCATGATTTAATTGATTTTTCATTTTGTTTTTAATTGTTTAAAAATACTTTTGAATGTCCAAAAATTATGAATTTTTTTCTCCAAGGTCCTTTGACCTTGTTTGACCTATGATAAATCTCATGGCCATTTCTTTGGTGTTTTGATGAGATTTTAGGAATAGGACAAACCATATTTAATTTAAATGCCTTATTTTAGTATTTTTAATTTGATTAAATGCAAAATAATTTTGTTGACCAATTATGATGACTAGTTGGTGTTTGACTATTGTTGTTGGGCCTTGGTCAAGGTGGATTTGACTTTGTCAAATTAATATCATTGGATATAGGGGATTGATGGAATGTACATTCCATCCCCCAAAATGAATGGATGATATTAATTTGGTAAAAGTCATCCTTTGACCAATTTGTGTTTTGATCCATTCCCCTCCCACTTCATCTTATTCCCCTTCTTCATTCATTCATTCCATTTGGCCTATGATATCTCAAAATCCTAAGACTAGTTGATTGAAAAGTTAACATGAGTATGGATGAGATTATGCCACACATTTTGCATATCTTTTTTTTGTCTGTGGTATGTTTCATGAGCATAGTGTATTATACTATATCTCTAACATGCATTAACACCAAAATTCTTTTGCCCGACCTCAAATAGTTGTGACTTCTACATAAGTCCAATTACGATTGCTTAACATAGCGCTAAATTTGTGACATAAAAGGCATAAGCATTCTAGTTAGTGAGATTGTAAGTCTCCCCTCTTTCATGGTATTGTGTGGAAACTTGAACTTTTTTCCTTCCTTTGGAAGATGTCTTGGTTCAAGGATCCATGCTTGTGATAAGTGGGTTGAGTGTTCTCCAAAGAATATCTTAAAATGAAAAGCAAAAACAAAACAATACTAACTTCTAACCTATTAACTACTAACATTTAAATTCAAGCCATTTACCTTAATGTAATTTACTTTTAGTATTTTATTTCATTTGCCATTGTTCATATCATTCTAATTGTTTATGTTAATGCAATTTTCACTTTGTCCATTTGGACCATATTGTGTGATATATTTTGTTTGTGTATACATTGCTTGTTTGTGTGGTCTGTAACCATTAATGTACATAATAACAACAAAAAACCCTAAAAAACTTTTGTGTGGACTGTTGGCTTGATCTTGGACAAATGGACTTAGAATTTAGGCAACATTCCTATGCTAAAGGACTTGGCCAATGCCAACTTATTGAGAAACCAAGTGCTTGAAATTTGAAACTTCATCTGATACATCATTCAAGATCTCTCTAAGTTCATCTGCAACATAATCATTATGAAGCTGTTATTTTAAACCTGTGACTTATGGAATTCATTTGTTACATGGGCTACCTTGAAGAAGATCATGGAATGGATAGGCTTGGATATGGCCATCTTTATTTGATGCCTCCTCTTCAAGATAATATAATTGTTCATTTGTATGTTGCTTGATTCTAAAAGTCCAAGGGAATTCTGGGTTTCTATTGACATTCTTGTCTATTGGACTGCTACCCACTTGGTTAGATCTTTTCAACTCTAAACTTTTAATTTTGTACATAGGATAGTCTCTTCATCTTCTCCCCATTTCTTTAACTTCAATATCTCTCCCTCCCTTTTCAAAAATCTTCTTTGATTGAACTTATTTTGTTCTAAACTTTGACCATTTTTGCAGAAAAGAATAGAAACTTTGGCCTTATGCCATTGCATTTTTAAACTCCTTTTCTTAAATCAAACTTGTAAATAAGCTTAACTATACTTGACTTATACTTTCAAAAAGCCAAAAAGAACTAACTCATTCAAACCATTTTAGGCCTTTGTGCCTTTCAAACTTAAGTTTTGTTAAAAGCAATGCATCCTCTTTGAAATTTGTATCACGAACTACGAGGTTTTGATCCCTCATTTTTATGTTGGTACGTAGGCACAAGGCCGAAGGTCTTGTCAAACACAAAAATATAATTAAAGAATTCTTTTCTCATCCCCCTATTCTATTTGTTTGTAAACATCACTTTATACCAAGTACATATGCACACAAAAAGGGCTCCCTAGGAGTACCTAGAACACTTTGGGTGCTAACACCTTCACTCTGTGTAACCAACCCCCTTACCTGTAATCTCTGACTTTTTATTAGTTTTGATTTGAAAACTTCTTACTTTTGGCTTTTGTTCGTACTTTTTCCCTTTTCCCTTGGAAACAATAAAAGCGCGGTGGCGACTCTTGTTATTTGATCTCTAGCTTATCCATAGCTTGATGATCATGAATTTACCGCTACACATTCAAAAAGCTTCTATTTAAAGGCCATGTAAAACTTGGTTTACACACACAAGATACGAACAATAAAGAGAGAGAGTTTTAGGGTTTTAGCCTTGTGTGAGCTTGTGTATTGTGAGCCATTCATTCATCTTGGTGATGTATGAATTGAACTGAGTTTTGTATTGTAATTTGTCCACTCTAAGCTTTGAAGTACAAGTGTTTGTTTACTTGGTTGAAGCTTTTAAGCAAGATAAAGTATGTGTTCTTGAAGAGTGTCTTCTTTCTTTGTAATATTTGTTCGAGTATCACTGTTGTGATTAAGGGGGAGTGAGTAGGGTCTCATATCTAAGAGTTCTTAGATAGAAGTCACACGGGTAGAGATTAGGTGAAAAGACTGTAACTTGAAGTTGTTTACTGAGAGTCTTTGAACTAATTTTGTTTAGTGGATTTCCTTCCTGGCTTGGTAGCCCCCAGACGTAGGTGAGTTTGCACCAGACTGGGTTAACAATTGCTTGTGTCGCTCATTTAATTGTTTCTTTGTTTTTATCCTGTTTATATTTTATTTGTTGTTTAGATATTAGTGTCGTGACATTACCTTCGACATCTCATATCTGATACCAGAATTTCAGTTCCGTGCTTTGAATCGAAAGCAGGTGGGTTTACAGCTTGAGTTGAAAGACAAGGATGCACGTATCGAGATTCTTGAAGAGAGTGCAGTTAAGAGACAGAGAGATCCAGATGATTTATTTTCCTCTAGTATTCCTAAACCTTCTGATGCTTAGAAGAAGATCGTCGATCAGCTCGTCATCGAGAAAGCACGGATGAAGACCGCTTATGAGTCAGAGATCAGACGCATCCGAAGGAAGTACACGGCCTTGGCCAGTTCAGCTGATTCAATTGCTAGGGATCCTTAGGATAATACTTTCCTTTTCTCTTGTATTTGTATTTTTGGTTTCTGAAATTGTACTCAGTGTAATCCTTCCAAATTTTTATGTATAAAAAGATATTGTTATGGTCAATTCAAATGTTATTATCGATTATTATTATTAAAATATTTACAAGTAAGGATTTATATGTTCCTTGAAAAATTAAAATAAAAAATATTGCATTTCATGCATCATTTGCATAGCAGGTTTCTTCGGCCAAATGTCTTATTATTATTCTTCTTTGTATCAAACAAGTTGACTCCTCAATATGATAACTTATGCCAATCATCAATGATGAATGGATCATTTGGAATAACCACTTTGATGGAATCATTCATTGCTGCTTAGAATCAACCTGCTTCAACTCCTCAACAAAGCATTGTCATCTCTGAGATCATCTCGACGTCAGTGTCTATGATTCCTGCAAGCCAACCCACATAAGCTATGCCTACCGGATTCCCATGGGGAATGCCTCTAAATTTTTTTCCTAAAGGCTATGATCTTACTGTTGCTCCTATGCCAGCATCTCGCTCGGTCATGTCAACTCCTTCTCCTATTGTGCATACTTTGCCTCGTGTTGAGGAAACCATTTATCATTCCGAGTCGTCTGAGGGCCCTGATATGTTTGAAAAAATGGATGAAATGAAGGACCAATTTCTAGAGATGAAAAAGGAATTGAAGACCCTGAGGGGTAGAGATCTATTTGGGAAGAGTGGTGCTGAATTGTGCTTGGTGCCCAACATAAAAATCCCTATCAAATTCAAGGTCCCCGACTTTGAGAAGTATAAGGTAAACACTTGTCCTTTGAGCCGTCTTGTGATGTACACCTGCAAGATGTCTACCCAGATAGATAATGATCAATTGCTCATCCATTATTTTCAAGACAGTCTGACCGGTGTCGTGCTCCGTTGGTATATGGGTTTAGACAGTGCTAGTATCCGTACTTTCAACGACTTGGGCGAGACCTTCGTCAAGCAATACAAGTACAACGTATATATGGCTGCCGACCGTGATTAGTTGCGGTCCATGTATCAGAAGGAGAAAGATACGTTCAAAGAGTATGCGCATAGGTGGGGAGAGCTTGCAACTCAGATTAATCCTCCCTTGGAAGAGAAGGAAATGACCAAGATCTTCCTTAAAAATATGAGTTCATTATATTATGAACGTATGATTTCCAGTGCTCCCAATGACTTCACTGAAATGGTGAACACAGGGATGCATTTAAAAGAGGGTGTTTGATAGGGCCGTTTGTCTAAAGAAGAAGCATCTACGAGCAAGAAGTATGGAGGTAGTTTCTCTAAGAAGAAGGAGGGGGAAACCAATTCAATATCTGTGGGGAGGAAAATGAGGCCTCATGTGAGGAAGAATTCCATATCCCAACAGCATCATCAAGTATCATCTATCATTCCAGTATTCACCAATAATTCTGCTATTCAATCAGCACCAGTTCAACAACAATATCAATAACAACATACCCACAACAATCACAATTACAACAAAAATCAGCATCCGAATTTTGAAAGGAAGAAGATCACTTCTGATCCTATTTTGATGACTTATGCATAACTGTATCCTTCTCTTGTAGCCAAGAATTTGATTTAGCCGAGGAATCCTCCGCATACACCTGAACCTCTACCATGGTGGTACAAGCTCGGTCAACACTATGCTTTTCATCAAGGGGCATCTATCCATCACATCGATAATTGTTATCTATTGAAGTATGAAGTCCAGAGATTGGTCAAAAGTTAAATGGTGTCCTTTGAGGACCGCGCACCAAATGTCAAAGCTAATCCATTACCCTCTCATGGAAATTCTTTTGTGAATATAGTAGATGGTTGTCCTGTTAAATTCAGGGTGTTTGATGTCCATCTTATTCAAAGATCTTTGGTGGAGATGCATAGAACTTTTTGTTTAATTAGTGAATGTGAACATGACCATGATGGTTGTGTTATCTGCAATGTTAATCCACGAGGATGTATAATTATCAAGAGGGGCATTCAGAAGTTGATGGATGAAGGTGTGATTCAAATCAATCAAGACAGAGATATGGGTAATGATGTGAACACAATTGTGCTAGTATTCAAGACTCTTGAGTGAGTGGTAATCCAGTTTGACAATAATAAAAGAAGTGATGATAGATCGGTATCATCGTTAGTAATAGGGTTAGCGGGCCCAGTTCCTTATGTATCCGATAAAGTTGTACCTTACAAATATAATGCTACTATGATTGAGAATGGGCAAGAGGTTCCTCTTCCCATAGATAATTTAGTAGTGAGCATTGCAGATGTTGTTAAAGTGACCCGAAACGGCCACGTATTTAGCCCAGTGTCTCTGACGGTTGTGGAGGATGTTGTGGTTGGTAAGAAGGCGTATGTTCCTTTGGTTAATCTTGTTAACACTCCAACTTGTCAATATGGTGAATCCAGTGGGTTGAAGGTTAAGGATGATGATGATGAGGTTCTCCGGTTGATTAAGAAGAGTGAGTTCAATGTTATGGAATAGTTGCTCCAAACACCATCCAAGATCTTTGTCTTATCTTTATTGATGAATTCCACAGCGCATCGAGAGGCATTGCAGAAGGTGCTTGAACAAGCATATGGGGAGCATAATGTTATGGTGGATCAGTTTGATCATATCATTGTCAATATCACTTTGTGCAATAAATTGAGTTTCTGCAATGAAGAGCTTCCCGAGGAAGGTAGGAACCATAACTTGGCCCTCCATATATCCATGAATTATAAAGAAGATGCTTTATCAAATGTCTTGGTAGACACCGGTTCGTCTCTGAATGTGCTACCCAAATCTACTTTGGCAAGGTTATCTTATTAGGTTGCACGAATGAGGTACAACGGTGTAGTTGTGAAAGCGTTCGATGGTTTTCAAAAAACTGTCATTGGAGAAGTGGACCTCCCAGCTAAGATAAGTCCGAGTGATTACCAAATTACTTTCCAAGTAATGGATATTCACTCGGCCTACATTTGTTTATTGGGAAGGCCGTGGATTCACGAGGTTGGTGTTGTCACGTCAATGCTACACCAAAAAATCAAATTTGTTAAGAATGGAAAACTCGATATTATGGGAGGTGAGAAAGCGTTGTTGGTAAGCCATTTGTCGTCTTTCACATATGTTGAAGTTGAAGAAGCTGTTAGAACTCCGTTCCAAGCTTTATTTGTAGTTGATGAGGTTTAGAAGATTGGGGAATCCATGTCTTCTTTGAAAGATGCACACGAATTTGTTCAGGCTGGTGGCACAAATAAGTGGGGTCGTGTCATGGAAGTCATCGAGAACAAGAACATGGCTGGTCTGGGATTTCAAAAAGGGTTGTTCAAAGGCGATGTCAAGACTATGCAACAAGTTTTCCATAGTGGAGGGTTCATTCATAAAGAAGAACTACACTCAACTACAATCATTGGAGCCGAAGATGAAGGAGATAGTGCCAACTTTGTAACGCATTGATAGATTTGCAACAATTGGGTTACTGTTGACGTTCCTATTGTAGTCCATCGTTCAAAGTAATATGTCTTATTGTTTATGAAAAATCCTTCTCCTATACCTAAGGGATAAGTGAAACATTGTCATGCATTTTTAAATTATCATCAATAAAATGCAATTATATTCATCCACGTTTATATTGTTTTTACTTTTTGCTTTTTCTGAAAATGGTAATCACAAAAAACATAAATAAACAATAAATTTTCCCATATCTTCATAATGTTTGATTGCACTTCATATTTCTAAGATTAAAATATCAAATCATTATGCATGTTGTTTTTCAAACCCATTGAACATAATGATACTACTGAAGGAGAAGAGCGATCCAAAATGCAGCGGAATTTAAAATTTCTCCTTTAGTGATCCTTACGAATGGGCATGATCAGTGATAGAATCGTTACCTCTTGTGGCGATTGTAACCTTTGATGCAGATCTACGGAGCGATCACGAATGTTGAACAATGACAACGCCTCTACTCAGTCCACACGAACGGATTCCTTCAATCTCAGTGTTAGCTGCTACAAATGAAGGCTTTGAGTGAGAGACAGAGAGAAATAAAATTGCAACTGCACAAATGCTTCTACACAAGGGTTCTATTTATAGAACCACTTGTGTGGGCTGCAAGCTAAAAAGCCCACTCAAGCGTATGTGGCACATATCTTATAATATTCCAAAATCACTTAAGCGCGTGGCACCTTACCATATTTCGTATTCTACTTAAGTACACCATACCTTACGATGTTCTACAATTCCCTTAAGTGCACCGTACATTACGGTATTCCTTAGTTACTCTATCTCTCATCAATCCGTCCTTTTGTGTGTGACCTTGTAGGTTTTCGTGACATTGGAAATTATATTAAATCATGTATTTAACATAATAAACAGTGAGCGGTATCTAGCAACACATCACTGCTACCCAAGACACGAAAATGTCATGTGATCTGACAAATCCTTTTGAGATAATACTTATGTGTACAATTACCCTTTTTCCCTTATGTCTACATTGAACACAAGGCATAAATCGTGTCATCCTTGTCCAGTTCAATATTGGGCCCATAGACATTTATCCTGTTACGCATGATGGGCAAATTCCATCTAGGTCACTCATGTCCCTCAGCATGCTTCATGGAGTACCCATCAACTGTCTTTATGGTTATCCAGTTAGGGACAATGTTTGATTAGCAATAAGGCAATCGACTCTACATCTAGGGTCCATAGTGGTTTCAGGTCGAAGGGTGGTATACACCATTATCACCATGAGAATAACTTATGACACTTTGCATAACATTCTATATAGTATTCTCATAGCGGGTCAATCCAATATAAATATTACTCTTAATATTCATACCTATGTTTAAGACTTGATAACTCCTTATCCATGATCCATGAGATGTGAACATCAGTCTATATACATAATAGTCTTAATGCTTTAATGTTATCTCACTTCATAATAAAGCTCGACTATGAATACTTTAAGAATATTGTCCTTATGTTTAATGTGATCTCATGATTAAGTCACACTTGATACATTAAATGGACTATCTATTCTAGGGACTTTATTAGACAAACACAATAAAGAAAAAGCCTTTTATTATTAATAAATAATTCGATACAAGTACCAAAAGTATTTACCTCTAGGGCTTACACCAACAATCTCCCACTAGCACTAGAGCCAATCAGGCATACCCCTAATGCCCATAGATCTAGTATGGCCATCATGCTTCTGCTGCGCAAGAGGCTTTGTCAGTGGGTCAGCAATATTGTCAAGTGTAGGTACTCTGCATATTTTCACATCTCCTCTATCTATTATCTCTCGAATGAAGTGATAACGCCTAAGTATGTGTTTGGATCGTTGGTGAGATCTAGGTTCCTTAGCTTGTGCGATAGCACCATTGTTATCACAATAGAGACCAATGGGATCCACAATTCTAGGAACTATGCCAAGTTCACTAATGAACTTTTTGATCCAAACAACTTCCTTTGCTACACTTAAGGCAGCAATATACTCGACCTCGGTTGTAGAATCAACAACGGTATATTGCTTTGAACTTTTCCAACTCACAGCGCCACCGCTTAAGCAAAATACATAACCAGATTGCGATCTAAAGTCATCCTTATCTATCTGGAAGCTAGCATCGGTGTATCCAATTACAGTCCGCTCTTCCTTACCTCCATATATCAAGAATGAGTCCTTAGTCCTTCTCAAATACTTAAGGATATTCTTGACAGCTACCCAATGAGCATCACCAGGATCAGATTGGTACCTACTCGTTGCACTTAAAGCATACGAGACATCTGGTCGAGTACATAACATGGCATACATGATAGATCCTATTGCAGATGCATATGGAATCTTATTCATGTGATCCCTTTCTTCCTTAGTTGAAGGGGATTGTGTTTTTGATAGACACATGCCATGTTGCATAGGTATGAATCCTTTCTTGGAATCATGCATATTAAAGTGTCTCAGCACTTTGTCTATGTACGTACTCTGACTTATGCCAAGCAGTTTTTGTGATCTATCTCTATAGATTCTGATTCCTAATATATAGGCTGCTTCACCTAGGTCCTTCATAGAAAAGCATTTCCCCAACCAAGACTTTACTTGTTGCAGGGTAGGGACATCGTTTCCAATGAGTAATATGTCATCTACATATAATACTAGGAAAACGATCATGCTCCCACTAACCTTCTTGTAGACACAAGGCTCATCTTCGTTCTTGATGGATCCATATTGTTTTACTATTTCATCAAAATGAAGATTCCAGCTTTTGGAAGCTTGCTTCAATTCATAGATTGATCTTTGTAACTTACATATCTTTTGGGCTTCTTCTGGTATGTCAAATCCTTCAGGTTGTGTCATGTACACATCCTCAAGAAGATTCCCATTAAGGAAAGCAATTTTGACATCCATCTTCCATATTTCATAATCATGATATGCAGCGATAGTAAGTAAAATCCGAACAGATTTAAGCATTGCAATTGGTGAAAAGGTTTCATCATAGTCAACCCCATGAATTTGTTTATATCCTTTTGCAACCAGTCTTGCCTTATAGGTATGTACCTTACCATCCATGTCAGTCTTCTTTTTGAAGACCCATTTGCATCCTATAGGGTTAACTTCTACAGGAGGCTCTACCAAGGTCCAAACTTGGTTTGCGTACATGGAATCCATTTCAGATTTCATGGCTTCTAGCCACTTCTCAGACTCAGGACTAGTTATGGCCTCTTGGTAGGTCACAGGCTCATCTTGATCCATGAGTAATACATCACCTTGATCAGTTATGAGATATCCATATCTCTCAGGTAGGTGACGTATCCTGCTTGACCTACGTTGGTCTTGTTCTACTTGAGCAGGTTGCTCTTCCGCAACTACTTGTGTTTCCTGTTCTAATTCCTCCATAGGTGTATCAATGCTTTGTGATTCTTGAATTTCTTCAAGCTCTACTTTCCTCCCACTGATTCCTTTGGAAATAAAATCCTTTTCTAGGAAAACTCTAGTTCGAGCGACAAACACTTTTCCCTCAGAAGGATTGTAGAAGTAATACCCTCTTGTTTCTTTAGGATACCCCATAAATAAGCATTTGTCAGATTTGGGCTCAAGCTTAGTTGAAATTTGTCGTTTCACATAAACTTCGCAACCCCAAATCTTCATGTAAGACATATGTGGTTTCTTACCACTCCATATCTCATATTGTGTCTTCTCAACCTTTTTTGGATGGAACACGGTTAATTGTGTAAGCTGCTGCCAATAGTGCATGTCCCCAAAAGGAGTTTGGAAGATCAGCGTGACTTATCATGGATCGGACCATGTCTAACAGGGTTCGATTTCTTCTCTCAGATACACCATTCCATTGGGGTGTTCCAGGAGGTGTAAGTTGGGATAGGATCCCACACTCTTTCAGATGGTCATCAAATTCTAGGCTTAAATACTCACCACCTCGATCTGATCGAAGAGTTTTAATATTCTTACCTAGTTGGTTTTATACTTCATTCTTGAATTCCTTGAACTTTTCAAAGGACTCTGATTTGTGTTTCATTAAATACACATAACCATATCTACTGAAATCACCAGTAAATATGATGAAGTACTGAAAACCTCCTCTGGCTGGTATGTTCAGTGGTCCACATACATCAGTATGTATGAGGGCCAAAAGATCATTAGCTCTTTCACCTTTTCCTATGAATGGAGACTTTGTCATCTTTCCAATTAAACAAGATTTGCACGTATCATATGATTCATAATCAAAAGAGTCCAAGAGTCCATCTTTATGGAGTTTTGAATTGCGTTTCTCATTTATGTGGCCTAATCGACAATGCCAAAGGTAAGTTGGATTTAACTCATTAGGTTTCATCCTTTTAGTATTAATTTTATAAATAGGCATTTCAAGATCAAGGACATATAGTTCATTGTTCATTTGCACAGTAGCATAGAATATATCATTCAAATAAATTGAGCAACAATTGTTCTTTATTATAAATGAAAAACCAAACTTGTCCAAACAAGAAACGGAAATAATATTCCTGCTAATTGCAGGTACATAATAACAGTTCTCTAACTGAATTATTAAACCACTAGGTAAAGTCAATACATAAGTTCCTACAGCTAAAGCAGCAACCTTTTCTACATTGTCAACTCGTAGGTCAACTTCACCTTTTGCCAAATCTCTACTCCTTTTTAGCCCCTGCACATTGGTACAAATGTGAGAACCGCATCTAGTATCTAATACCCATGATGCATAAGTAGATACATTAATTTCAATAACAAAAATACCTGAAGTTGAAGTCTCTACTCCATTCTTCTTATCTTCCAGGTACTTTGGGCAGTTTCTCTTCCAGTGTCCGGTCTTACCGCAATGGAAGCAGGTGCCTTCCTTTGATATGCCTCCACTAGGCTTCAAAGCAGCAACAGTGGATTTGGGTTTGGAAACTTCCTTGCCTTTCCCTTTATCACCATGTTTGGTGGGTCTTTTGTTCTGTCTCTTTCCATTTCCGATCATCAGAATGGACTTCCCTTTTGACTTCAGATTCTGCTCAGCAGTTCTTAACATGGCTAGCAGTTCAGGAAGAGATTTGCCCATATCATTCATATTGAAATTTAGGACAAATTGACTGAATCTATCTGGAAACGATTGCAAGATTAAATCAGTCTCAAGTTCCTTTCCGAGGGGAAAACCCAACCTCTCAAGGTTTTCCACATGCCCAATCATCTTGAGCACATGGGGACCTACAGGGGCTCCCTCAGCTAACTTGCCTTGAAAAATGGGCTTTTGAAACTTCAAACCTTTCATGCCTCGCTTGCTCTTGATAGAGCATCTTCAGGTGTTCGATCATATCGAACGCTGCCATGTTCTCATGTTGCTTTTGCAACTCTGAGTTCATGGTAGCTAGCATGAGACAAGCAGTTTCATTGGCATCATCGACATGCTTCTTATAAGCATCTCTTTCTGCCTTAGGTGCAGAACTAGGAGGTTCCTCTTCAGGAACAGGTTTCTCCAAGACATACAGCTTTCTATCATGTTTGAGGATAATCCTCAAATTTCGGTGCCAATCTAGAAAATTTGTCCCAGACATTTTTTCTTTGTCAAGGATTGATCGCAAAATATTGTTAGAGGTGTTTGTTGTCATGGTAATCTACATGAAAATAATGAAAATATAAGTATCAATAACATACTTAATTATGCCTTTAATTAAATATGCCCCCACTATTTTACTCAAAACAAATGACCCTCAACATTTGATTCGGAAAATCCCGTTGGAAGATTTTCTAGTGGGTCGAGGTCCACATTTCACTTTGTTTTAAGTTCGCGTAGGCGGATTACACAAAACTAGGTTATTTAGGTAGGAACTCCTTCCAATTGTATCTAATACAACTCTCGAATATTTTAGTTGGGTGAATAACTCCTTATTCCAATCCATCACATGGATCATTACCAACTCTTGCTTCTAAACATATATAATCTTATTATAATTTGTTTAGTTAAGTTTTACCCATTGTTTTAGCAATTGGATATTACAATTATCCCATCGCACCTTACTAATAAAGAACATGCACCTCGCGTAGGCGAAACCTACATTATCCGATACTAGTCTTGATGAGTGCTAAAACTTGGAAAGCATAAACTTAATATTTAATTTGAGGGAATTTGCAATTATTCTAATCTCACCGGCTTATTTATCATATAAATCGTCTCTCATATGCATCAACATACATAATGAAACAGTTATGGCCACTAGCGCAATTGTTCTCCCAAGCCAATGAGAGAACCTAAGCTAACCTAACGATCTAAGCTTCTCCAAGCAAGATCTTCAAGGTTGTCCTCCTTTAATATTGAATTCTTCTCTTTCTTCATAACATTACATTACATAAAAGAAACTCGTTTTACATACGAGGGAGTGAGATGAGAAAAAAAGTTACATTAAGAGATTAAAAGAGAGGCACGACACGCAAGTCGTATTTTAAAAACCCAAAACAAAATAAAGGAAAACTAAGGCCATAACCGATCACCACAAGACAATAATAATAAACACATTATTATTATTATTAATTTTAATTATTTTAATTAATTAAAACCAAATTAAATTTCGGCGAACAATTCATTTAAAATCGACGTCGTTTTTTGCATCAACACTTGATACTTTAAAGCACAACTCTTGCGCAGTCACAACCCTAATCGCATAACTCTTTGATAACACAACCCTTGTGTCGTCATTAACCCTAATGCACAAATTTAAGACCGTCAAACACACCTCAATCGTTGATTCAGTATGATTGATCAACACGTCATTGCTTCACCATACTAATGTCGGATCAAGAAGCAAACGACCATTGATCGCTCAAAGGAAAACAACCATTAAGTGTTTGAATGAACGAAACAGAAACAGTATATCATATATACCGTATTTTGCATCCGGATTACTCATATCATATATATAACTTGATCGATCTCAATTGCATAACCTATGGACGATCGATGTATCGCTGCTTCACCATACTAATGTCGAATTCCGAAGCATAGTCAACATCAATCATCCAAATCGTACACACATGATGCCAAATTTAATTACTCGTTTATTCTCTGATTCATTCTATCTTTTAATCGTATTAATATAGAAAATACAGAAAATAAACAGCTATCAGATGCATGGTTTCGTAAGTGGCTCTGATACCACTAAAGGAGAAGAGCGATCCAAAACGCAATGGAATTTAAAATTTCTCCTTTAGTGATCCTTACGAATGGACATGATCAATGATAGAATCGTTACCTCTTGTTTCAATTGTAACCTTTGATGAAGATCTACGGAGCGATCACGAACGTTGAACAATGACAACGCCTCTACTCAGTCCACACGAACGAATTCCTTCAATCTCAGTGCTAGCTGTTACGAATGAAGGCTTTGAGTGAGTGAGTGAGAGAGAGAGAGAGAGAGAGAAACAAAATTGCAACTGCACAAATGCTTCTACACAAAGGTTCTATTTATAGAACCACTTGTGTGGGCTGCAAGCTAAAAAGTCCACCCAAGTGTATGTGGCCCATATCTTATAATATGCCAAAATCACTGAAGCGCGTGGTACCTTACCATATTTCGTATTCTACTTAAGTACACCGTACCTTACGATGTTCTACAATTCACTTTAGTGCACCGTACATTACGGTATTCCTTAGTTACTCTATCTCTCATCACCTACTCCCTCTCCGAACTTTGATTTCCCTGTGTTTGAAGCTGAGGAAGAGAATGATGATGAAGACGTTCCTGATGAGTTATCTCGATTTCTTGAGCACGAGGAAAGAACCATTCAACCGTTTGAAGAGCATATTGAGTTAGTCAACTTAGGTTTCGAAGATGGCATCAAGGAAGTCAATATTGGATCACAACTTTGTCCAGAGGTTAAGAAGGGATTTGTCGAATTTCTCCGAGAATACTCTGATGTGTTTGCTTGGTCTTATCAAGACATCCCAGGTCTTGATACCGATATTGTAGAGCATAAATTACCGTTGAAGCCAGAATATCCTCCAGTCAAGAAGAAGTTGAGAAGAACTCATCCTGATATGGTAGTGAAGATCAAGGAAGAAGTTCAAAAGTAGATTGATGCCGATTTCCTTGTTACCTCCGAATATCCGTAATGGGTGGCCAATATTATGCATGTTCTGAAGAAAGATGGAAAGGCTGCATGTACGTTGACTATAGAGATTTGATAAAGCTAGTCCGAAAGATGATTTTCCTCTGCCACACATTGATATGTTGGTAGACAATAAAGCTAAGTTTAAAGTCTTCTCTTTCATGGACAGGTTTTTCGATTATAATCAAATTAATATGGCGTCGGAAGAAAGGGAGAAGACCACATTCATTACACCTTGGGGAACGTTATTGAGTGATGCCTTTCAGTTTGAAGAATGTTTGTGCAACATACCAAAGAGTTATGACCACTCTTTTCCTTGATATGATGCATAAAGAGATTAAGGTCTATGTTGATGATATGATTTCTAAATCAAGAACTGAAGACGAGCATGTTGAGCATTTATTAAAGTTGTTCTAGCGTTTGAGGAAGTATAAACTCCGCTTAAATCCCAATAAGTGTACATTTGGTGTTCGCTATGGTAATTTATTGGGCTTTATTGTCAGCGAGAAGGGTATTGAAGTTGATCTTGCCAAGGTCAAAGAAATACAAGAGATGCATGCACCCAAAATTGAGAAGCAAGTTAGAGGTTTTCTCGGCCGCTTGAACTATATCTAAATATTTATATCGCATATGATTGCCACATGTGCGCCTATATTCAAGTTCCTGCAGAAAGATCAGTCTTGTGATTGGATCGAGGATTGCCAAAAAAATTTTGACAGTATCAAGGAATATCTGCTTGAGCCTCTGATTCTGTCTCCGCCTGTTGAAGGAAGACCTTTGATCATGTATTTGATTGTGCTTGAAGAAATTATGGGATGATTTCTTGGTCAGCAAGATCAATTTGGTAAAAAAGAATATGCAATTTACTACCTCAGTAAGAAATTCACTGATTGTGAGTCTCGGTATTCTATGCTTGAGAAGACATATTGTGCTTTGGCTTGGGATGCTAAGCGTATACACCAGTATATGTTAAATTCTACTACTTGGTTGATATCTAAGATGGATCCGATTAAGTACATATTTGAGGATCTTGCTTTAACTGGGAGGATTACTCATTGGCAAATGTTGTTATCTGAGTATGATATGGAATACCGAGCTCAGAAAGTGATTAAAGATAACATCTTGGATGACCATTTGGCTCACCAACCTATTGATGATTATCAGTCAGTATAATATGATTTCCCTGATAAAGATATTTTGCATTTGAAGATGAAATATTGTGATGACCTATTGTTTGAAGAAGGGCCAGAACCTGGTTCCTGTTGGGGCACGGTAATTGATGGAGATGTTAATTCATATGGTAATGGCATTGGGGCCGTGATTATTACTCTTCAAGGAACTTATTTTCCTTTTACAGATAGATTGACCTTCAAATGTACAAACAATATGGCTTAGTATGAAGCTTGCATTATGGGTCTCGAAGAAGCCATTGATCTTAGAATCAAATATCTTGACGTCTATGAAGATTCAACTTTGGTGGTTAACCAGATCAAAGGTAAATGGGAGACGAATCAACCCGGTTTAATACCATATAGAGATTATGCGAGGAGGATTTCAACTTTCTTTACAAAGGTTGAGTTTCATCATATCCCTCGAGAGGAAAACCGGATGGCAAATGCTCTTGCAACATTGGCTTTCATGATCATGGTGAATTATTGGAATGAAGTTCCTAATATGGCTATGATGCGTATTGATAGGCCAACTCATGTATTTGTTGTGGAAGAACTCAAAGATGATAAGCCATGGTACTATGATATCAAATGTTTCCTCGAAATTCAGATTTACCCGCCTGGGGAATCTTTGAAAGATAAGAAGACTTTGAGAAGACTAGCTGGCAACTTCTACCTGAATGGTGATGTGTTTTAAAAGAAAAAAATCGATATGGTTTTGTTCAGATGCATGGATACACATGAAACAAACATATTGATGACAGAAGTCCATGAAGGTTCCTTTGGTACTCATTCCAATAGACATGTTATGGCAAAGAAGATGTTTAGAGAAGGTTACTATTAGATGACAATGGAATATGGCTGTTGAAAGTTTGTGAAGAAATGCCACAAGTGTCAAATTTATGCGGATAAGATTCATGTTCCTACGACACTTTTGAATGTGATTTCCTCTCCATGGACCTTCTCCATGTAGGGAACTTATATGATTGGCATGATTGAGCCCAAAGCATCGAATAGACATCGTTTCATTTTAGTGGCTATTGACTACTTCACCAAGTGGGTTGAAGCGACATCATATGCAAATGTGACCAAGCAAGTTATTGTAAGGTTTATCAACAATCAGATCATATATCGTTATGGTGTGCCAATTAAGATCATTACTGATAATGGATCAAACTTTAATAACAATATGGTGGAAGATCTCTGCAAAGATTTCAAGATAGTACATCATAATTCTTTTCCCTACAGGCCCAAGATGAAAAGGGATGTTGAAGCTGTGAACAAGAATATCAAGAAGATTATCCAGAAGATGGTGGGGACGTACAAAGATTGGCATGAGATTCTCCCATTTGCTTTGCATATATACCATACATTCGTCCGCACTTCAACAGGGGCAACCCCTTTCTCTCTTGTTTATGGCATGGAAGTTGTGCTCCCTGTAAAGGTTGAGATCCCATCATTGTGTGTGTTGATGGAAGCCAAGTTAACCGGATTTGAATGGTGTCAAAGAAAATATGATCAGTTGAATTTTATTGAAGAGAGAAGATTGATTGCCATGTGTCATGGTTAGTTATATCAACAGAAAATGAAGAAAGCTTTTGATAAGAAGGTCAAGCCTCGTGTATTCCGAGAAGGTGACCTCGTGCTCAAGAAGATATTATCTTTAAAACTTGATTCTAGGGGAAAATGGACTCCTAATTATGAAGGCCCATATGTTGTTAAGAGATCCTTCTCAGGCGGTGCATTGATTCTTACAACTATGGATGGTGAAGAGTTCACTTGTCCTGTGAACGCCGATGTAGTCAAGAAATACTTCGCTTAAAAAAGGAAAAGAATAGCTCGCTAATTTGAAAACTTGAAAGGGCGACTTAGGCAAAAATGAGCATCTAAGTGGATTAAAAACCGAAAGGGTCGCTTAGACAAAAATGAGCGTCTCGGTGGATTGAGAACATGAAAGGAAGATCCATGCAAAATTTAGAGACATAAACAAACAAATCATCCTCGTAGATTGAGTACCCCACCTTGGGGAAATCTCAGAAAAAACATGGATTATGGCAAGTAACTGCATCTGGTTAGATCTGATCGTTGAAGCAGCATTGTCAGTCATTTGGTTGTGATTCATCATTCACAACCAAATACAAAAGCACCATGGATTTCAAAGTTGGTAGGGAGAGTAGTGGTCATTGTATTCAATGTAGCCATTTTCCATGTAAATTACCATTTTTCAAACTTTGTAAAGATCCATGGAGTCCCTCCATTTGCGGACTACCATTCTATTAAATGAAATTTGAGCCTTTATCCAATTACTATCATTCTTATTATTTATTTTTGTTTAATAAAATCGTATTTTTATGATGATAATTTTGAAATAAGTAAATCAATGAATAAACATTTTTCTGAAATAATAAGGCATTTACTTTAAGAACATTCAATTCAAAAAGGAATGTCAATAGCAATCTGAAAACGGTAAGCCTTGACGTGCGAAGCATTATTGTCTTCCCCAAGCCTTTGTTTATTGATGTTTGCTCCCCAAACAGTGCTATGTTTATCCCTAGCGTGGATGACATGTTGTTCTCCTTGTAGTTCATCATTTTCCCCAGTCGAGGACTTTGTGAATTTCATTCTCAATTTCCATTTGTATTATGATTGAACTCTAGATCTCCAGTGAAACTTTTATTTGGTTTCAGATTCCCAACACCTTTATTTGGTTGTTGCATAGCCATGGTATGGTTTCTCCCATTGTGAGTTCCTGCAGGTCTGGCTGATTATTTTTGGTACATTGGAGTTGGTTTATTTCTCAATCTCCAAGAAGAGTCTTATGACTGTTGTGTTTCCTCTTAAGGAATATTTTGTTGATTGCATCCTCATGTAGCGTACGTTTTATCCTGAAGAATTTTTATTCCCCAACAAAGACCCCAGAGAGTTGATATTTGGAATCATCAGTAAGTTTTCTGGTTCCCCATTCAGAGTTTTACCTCTTGTTGTGACATTGATTCCCCGTGGAGTTTCCTCTTCTGATGAAAGATCTTCCCATTCAGACAATGCTTGATTCTGAGCAATTTTGATGAAGTTGTCTCCTGTAGGGTTGTCTCCCATTTGATATGGTTTTGACCTAAAATTCCCCACAGTGTTGACATGTGGTTTTGAAGTAATATATATATATATATATATATATATATATATAGAGAGAGAGAGAGAGAGAGATCCCTCAGCTAGAAGATGTGGATCCTCATCAGATCTCTCTTGTCCTCAACATGTTGGTTGATATTCTCAGCAATGCTTTCTTCCCTGCGAAGTTACCGAGATGTATTTTCTCCTCTCATGGAGAGTTTAAGCTTTAAGCAAGATCTATTTCAATCATTGCTTATTCCCTAACAGTTATTTCCTCCTCTCCTAAGAGTCGAGTTGAGATCGGATGGGATTGGTTTTAATCCTTGTGATTGCTATATATATATATATATATATATATATATATATATATATATATATATATATATATATATATATATATATATATATATATATATATATATATATATATATATATATATATATATATATATATATATATATATATATATATTCTTCATTTCCTCTGAGCGTTGAGTCTTCAACAGTTCTTGGTTGGATGCATGTTCTCCATGCCTTTCCCCAACCAGAGTTGAGCATTTGATTTGGATTGTTATATCCTCATTCTTCCTTGAGTTCTTGGTTGTGTGTTGTCCCCATGGAATTGAATATATCTGAGATATGATTTATATCCTCGATGATTTATTTTCATCCCTAGCAGGTTCTCCAGTTGGTTTTCCCATCTTATTGGGATTAGCCAAGTATCTAATTGTGATGGTTAAATCTTCAGTGTTTGTATCCTTTGTGCTCGTCTGTCAGCATAATCATATACATACTCATGCATATACATGTATAAACATAGCATCAGATATTTCATTGTGCATTTTTACAAATTGACCTGATTTTTTTTATCCTCTGCTACAGTGATATCATTTCCCCATGCAGATTTGGTGTGTATGTCCTCCTTCAATGTAGAGTGTCAACCCCTTAAGTAGAAAGAGTCTATCCTTTCTTATTCCCCACTGAGTTATTTCCTCGTGAATGATTATTATTTATGTTTCTTCCCCAGTTCATTATCTGGATGGAACCATTCCTCTTGATTTATAACCTCATTGGGTTGAGTCTTCTTTGATCGTTTCTTTCTAGTTCTTACATAGATAGATATTTTGGTCCCCCGAGAGTTTATTACCCTATAATTGGTAATATCCTTCTTGACATTGAGTATTTTACCTGTGTTAATTTACCCAGTAACCAGTAAAAGGTAATTTACTTCTTTGATTTCTCCAACGGATTTCATTTTCCCAACAAGTCTATCCTTGATATGTTTACCTTAACTGGTAACAAATATTCTTTCTTTGGTCTTCTGCTCAGTAACCAGTAGTTATAAATTCTATTATTTTTTGGTAGTTTATCCTTGATATGCTCATCTTAACCAGTGATGGATATTCTTCCTTTTGAGTTTATCCTTGATATATTTACCTTAATTGGTAATAGATATTCTCTCTTTGGTCTTTTGCCTAGTAACCGATAGATGTAAACCCTATTTTATTTGCGAGTTTATCCTTGATATGTTTACCTTAATGGGTAACGGATATTCTTTGTGGAAAGTCTATCTTGGATATGTTTACCTTAACTAGTAACAAATATTCTTTCCTTTGGTCTTCTGCCCAGCAACCGGTAGATATAAATCCTATGTTTTTTGCGGTCGATCACCTTTGTTAAGCTGCCCTAACCGGTAGTTGGTGATTCTCCCCTACAGTTTATCCTTGATATGTTTACCCTAACCAATAACGTATATTCTTCCTTCGGTCTTCTGCTCAGTGACAGGTAGTTGTAAATCCTATTTCTTCATTTTCCCCAGTAGGCTATTCTTACCCAATAACTAGTAATGGATATCTCTATTTTCCTCAATGAGTCATCCTTGATATGTTTACCTTAATCGGTAACGGATGTCCTTGTGACCGAGTGTATTATCTTCTTACCCAGTAGCAGGTGGCAGATAATATATCTCTTTTACTCCTATGTTGAAGTTTTTTTCTTCCCCAGTTAAGTTTGGATTCATATTTCTTTGTGAAATTGAATTTCCTTTTGGTGTTTGGGTATTTCAGCTTCGTTCTAATTTATGCCTTTCCCCATTATTTTGTTTCTTACTGTGTTGGTGTTATCCCGATACATGTAGTTTCTTTTTCCCCAATATGAGTCTTTCCATTAATTTATTTTCATGGAAATCCCCTCGTGTCTCCAGCAGTTTTTAAGTTGTAGCCTGGCCTACGCATAGATTTTACCCCCAGAGTCTCTATCTCCTCAGTGAGTTTTCCTTGTGGAATGCATTATGCTCTTATGGACTTTCATTCTCCCCCAGATTCTTTTTCTTTGTGGCAATATATCCCCACAAATATTTTATTTTGCATTCATATCATATGCATCATAAGGTCTCTTAGGGATCAAAATTTGTTTCTTGTTGTTTTTATTTAAGTCCATTCTACCGCGTCAATACTAAGATTTTAACCTTCACATCCCCTGATAGAATTACCTTAAATATGGGCAGCTGTAAGACCCTAATTTTGACCCCTAAGATCCCTCAGGCCATCTCATACATTTTCATCGGCATTGGGATCACACCTTGGCATCCTTCTCACCCATCATTCATTGGGTTTGCATTGGGAGATATCACCAAGCATATTTGATTGGATAATAATTTATTTTCTTTGTTTTACTAACCAAAATACAAAAATATGTATAATGTGGCTTTGTTTCTTTTATAGGTAGTGTGTATGTCCACTTGTGCCTCATCAAACTCACAACTTAGGTTTGAGACCCTCAATGCAAGGGATCAAGTTAGCAAAGGTTAAGATTTATTCTAGGCATCATATATTGATTCCCATGTTCTTTATTTGACATTTTTATCAAGAATTCATCAAGAGATTGAAGCTTATTTGTCAAGGAAGCCCTAATTCATCCGGGTATCTTGTGTGCCTTCCTCGGCAAGTTTCTACAACATTTGGTCAAATACATAAAGGTATAGTACATTATACTTCATCTTGAGCATATATAATTCTCCATGAGCCCCAAATATCAAAAGAACTTCAAGTTTGCAAGTTGGTTCAAGGAGGTTGACCAGAGAAGTCAACTGGTCAAATCTAGGGTTCCCTAGACCCTATCTCCTACAATTTTTGTCATATTGAAATGATTCCAAGAATAAAATAACTATTTATGACACTCCAAACAAGATTCATGTTTTCATCAAGAGCTAATTTTTCTTGGAAAGTCATTTTTTATGGTGAAAGATTATAGGTCATTTTGTTTGTGCCCTATATAGAAGGTCAACTTCCAAGAACCATAACTTACTCAATTGTTTATGATATGAAGATGATCCAAGTTTAATGATCAAATTTAAGATATATTATTCAACATTTCTTCTTTGAGAAAGGTAAAATTTAACTTACAAGGTCATGTGCCATGACGAAACATTATAGGTTCATTTGGGTCCTCATCATTGAACAAGCAATTTTCCTCAACTTCTAAAATCCATAACTCTATCATGCAAGCTCCAAGTGGTGTCAACTTTGTGATCAAATTGAATATAATTTAAATAAATACAACTTTTAAGAAGGAACCAAGGTCATTTCAAGCTCATAGCAAACGTTATTCAAGGTGGAAAAAGAGGTCATTTGACTTTTAACTTAGAAACTTTTCAAGTATGTTTGATTCCTCCAACTTCAAGGCTAAAATTCATCATATTCCAAGCTTCAAATGGAAAATGTCCCAACATAAAAGTTGTTCCCCATGATGGTAGCTTTCTAAAAAGTCCAAGATCACTGCATTTGGACAAATAGTATGGGATTTGCGCATGGTTTCTTTGCATGGCTCAATTTGGAAACTTTTGAATTTAAATGTTAAACTTCTTTGCATGGCTTCATGTTATGATCTCAGCATCATTTGTTTATGAATTTAGACATATTTCAATGATCATTTAGGCCTAAACACATGCCCATGCACCCATGGACAATTAATTACTATTTTGGCCAAATTTTGAAAGGGTGCAAAGATGAATTGTATTGCCTATAAATTGAGATGCATTGCCTTAGAATAGAGGATAACCCTTGCCCAACATGTGCCAAGCAATCCCAGAACCTCGCATTAGATAATACCTTGAAGATTTCAATGAAATCGAGCTTCTAGTTCAACTTCTATTTTTGAACTAGAACTCCAAAGATTCACATCCACTCTGATCCGAATCATCTCCTGCAAGCAAGAGGAAGCAAGACCAAGTGGAATTGCACCAAGATCGAGCTTCAAAACTGCAACCTGAAGGTGAATTTTCCAGAATTTCAACTCTTCAATTCTCTCTCATTTCTTAACATTTTAGCTTGATTTTTGGTTGAATGAAGTCCTACCAATGTAGGCATTAATATTGAGTTGCTTTGAGGCTGAATCGAAACAATTCAGTTTGAACACCTCAATTTTCCAGTCCATGTTTCTCATTGTAGAGTGGGATTTGGAAAATTTGGAGGTCATATTTGGAATCCTCGTGAATTTCTCTTCAAAATAGTGTATGATCCATTTATTTTTGTGAACATTTGATCTATACTAGTCCAATGAAGTGGCCGGGAGATGACCGGAGCTAGGGCTCCGGTGGTACGTTGGTGCAACCCAGACCATTTGATCCATTTGCCACGTTCTAATCCCATCCCTTGATTATGATTACCAAGCCTACGCGTGCATTGACTAAAGTCTTTGGTGGATGTGATGCGTTTGGCCATCAAATATGCCACCTCAATTAATGAGGGAGATTAGATGGGCCTTGTTTTTTCTATTTTTCAATTAATATTTTAAATACCATTTTTTTTTGTAAATTTCATTATAATTTCAATTTTAATCCAAAAAATATGGGACAACCACCAAAATTTCACAAATAATTTCCTCTTCCCATTTCTGAATTAAAATTATTTTTTGGATTGAGTTTGATATTTTTAGTGAATTTTGTGATTTTTGACTTATTTTTAATTGATTTTAAATACTTCTGACTTTGAAAAATTCCCAAATAAATTAGTTAATGGTTCTTTGACCTTGTTTGACCTATGATAAATCCCTTGGCCGTTTCTTTCGGGATTTGAAGGGATTTGAGGTTTTTGCCCTTTTAAAATATATTTTTCTTCATTTAAAAATTGATTTTAATTGATTTAATTGCTTAATATTTTATTGAGATATTTATTTGACTTTGTGTTGACTCAACTTCTGTTTGGCCTTGGTCTTGGTTGAATTGGACCTTGACTTGGTAAATACCATTGGATTTTAGGGGGTTGATGAAGTTTGAACTTCATCCCTCAAGATAAATGAATGGTATTGATCAATTGAGGCTCATCCCTTGATCAATTTGGGATATTTTCACTTCATCTCTTAATCTTCATCTCATTTATTCCCCAATCCTTCCATGGACAAGGATTTCTCATAGATTAAAATGCTAGTTGATTCATCAATGACCTTGTGTCAGATGAATCAACATGAGCTTGATTGAGATATGTTTATCCCCTCTTATTTTTGTGTGTGATATGCTTTATGAGCTTGGTCTTTATACCTTGTCTCTAACATGCATTAACATCAATATTATTATTGCGCAGCCTCAGATGGTTGCGACTTCTATATAAGTCTAATTACGATTACTTAACATAGCGCTAAATTTGTCCCGAAAGCAATATCATTTTTGTCCGTGAGATTGTAAGTCTCCCATTCCTCGTGGTATTGTGTGAAGATTTTACGTCTTTTACATTTATTAGAGCTAGTGGAATACTTGTTTATTTTATCCAAGTTGGAGCCCTTCTCATGAATGATGTCTAGGTTCATATCTTCATGCTTGTGAGTGGATGGTTGAGTGTTCTCCAAAAAATGACTTAAACAATTTTCTCTTCCACTAACATTCAGTAACATCTCTTTTATTGACTTTATTTTTAATGTCATTTACTTTAATGCAATTTAAATTCTTGCACTTTATCATTCATTGTCATTTACATTCAAGCAATTTATTTATGTTTCAGCCATTTTCACTTTGCTCACTTGAGCCATTGTATTTGTGCTTGTGATATATTTTTGTGCTTGTGACTTTGTCTTGTTTGTTGTCTTAGGACCTTAAAACACTTAATAAAAACAAAAACCCTAAAAAATACATTGGTGGACTGTTGGACCTCTGGATGAGACTTGGTTTGGATCCTTGGACTTAGAGTAAACAACACCCCCGAGCTATGGAAGAATCTGGCCAATGCCATTAATTTGAAACCAATCATGGTCAATGCCATTCATGTATACAAGCCTCGAGAGACTCCTTTAATTTATCTGTTATACTCATTCTTTCTCATCTGAATTGTTATTTTGATCTTATTGATATAATTTGATACTTTCTCTTTGAGTATGTTTCAATGGATATTTCATCTGATACATCTAAAGGACATTGAAGACTACTTTCTTTTGGAGTGCTTGCTTGGCTATTTCGTTATCTTTATTTGATACCATTCGGTCTTCTTATTAATTGCTTGGATGATTATGGTTATGTTGCTTGCTTAGCTATCAAAAGGATATGGGTTTCTATCTGGCATTATTGTCTTGTGGATGCTTCCCATTGGTTAGATCTTTTCAACTCTAAACTTTTAAATCTTGTCTAGGATAGTCCCTTCATCTCCTCTCCTTCTTAAATTTCAAAGTCTCTCCCTCATTTCTAAAACTTCTTTGCTTGCTATTTTCAACTTATACTTGTTTTAAATTAGTAGAAACCTTGGCCTTATGCCATTGGTTTTCAAAATATTTTCTTAATCAAATTTGTAAATTAACTTAATCATATTGACTTTATTTTCAAAAAGACAAAAAGAACTAACAACCTCATCTAACCATTTTGTTTTCCAATTTGTGCCTTTTTCTTTTAATCTTTTCAAGAAGAAAACATTTTAATTTGAGTTATCTTTGGTTGAGATACAATTCTCCCATTCCATGATATATTGATTGTAATACTTTCCATTTATTAGGGGTTAGTGACATACTTGTTGATTTTATCCAAGTTGGAGCCCTCCCTCTTAAATGTTATAAAGCACTCATTATCGGTGGATGTTTGGGTGAGTATTCTTCCATTGATAATAAAAGATCTCTAAGCTCTTGTTAAAATCAATCCATCAATCTTTGAAATTTTTACCATGAACTATGAGGTTTTGATCCCTCATTTTTATATTGGTACATAGGCATAAGACCAAAGGTCTTGTCAAACACAAAATTATAAATAATGAATTCTTTTCTCATCCCCACATTCAATTTTCAACAAATATTTTCAACTAAAAAAACACTTGGACACAAAAAATGGCTCCCTAGGAGTACCTAGGATACTTTGGGTGCTAATACCTTCCTTCTGTGTAACCAACCCCCTTACCTGTAATCTCTGGCATTTTATTAGTTTTGATTTGAAAACTTCTTATCTTTGTGTTTTGTTCGTACTTTTCCCTTTTCCTTTGGAAACAATAAAAGCGCGGTGACGACTCTTGTTTTATTGACGCTGAGCTAACAATCGATCGCTGGTCACGAATATACTGTTACAAACACATTGTGGGTCAGAGCTTATGGGAGCATTTCACCGTTGTTGCTAATATGGAGACCTACTCCACAGAGAAAAGTTAAGCCTTAACTCACAAAAGAGATGAGATGAGGGCTACCTGGAACATGAAAAATCAAAATTTCCAAGATGGTAGTGTTAGACTATAGGCAACGATCTAGAGGGGGTGAATAGATCCCAAGTTAAAAACTTGAACAAAAATTGTTTTAAAAATTTGATGGAACATCGGAAGTTACCTAGATCGAATCGTCTAATCAAACCGCTATAAAAAAACTCGGATATGCGTATATTGAATCAAAGTGATGATAATGACAACAAATTAATCACAACACTTTTAATCACAATCACTTGAATGAAATACTAAAAGTAGAGAGTATTCTCAATGACAAAATACACGAAAATACTATTGATACAAATTATTGAACACCTTGTATGAAATCGATTTCGTTTATAATTATGTATGATTTTGTTGATTTGCAAATACGATCACAATTTAATTGATTGTGATCTACTCAAAAAAACCTCTTTCAAAAGGTAATAAAAAAGCTTTGTCAAACTTATTGATCATGCAATCGATGAATTCAACAATTTTCAAGTGAAAAATAAAAGACACAGAGAGAGAGAGAGAGAGAGCGAGTACACAAAGATTTGTTTAGGAAGTTCCCCAATAAACCTCGCTATGGGTATGCCTTCCCTCAATTCGAACTCGAATTGAGATAATGAAATTAACCTTACTTTATAAAAGTAGAATATAAGAGAAATATAGAAATCCAACGCTACAAACCCTAAGTTTGATTTAATTCTAACACTTTCTCTTCCCTTGAACTGAGATTAATCAAGTAACCTAACAATGCTAATTTGATTCACTGTCTCATGCTACTCTTTTTAAAGAAGCTTTCGTTATTCAAAGCCTTCACTCGATCGAATCTAAATGCGAATTGTTGTAACCCAAGATTTACCAATATGATCCACTTTCCAATGCTACTCCTTTGCAAGAACCTTTCGTTCTTCAAAACCTTCACTCTATCGGATCCAAATTTTGTAACCTTGTTCAAAAAATTTAAATCCCTAATTGATCTTGAAGGAAAACCTCAGCTTGGTGTTCTTATTTGAAATCCTCAAACATATCAACCCAATTTACAATTCAGTCAACCTAAACTGGAAGTTATCAAATGATTCTAGATGGCACCTAAACAAAGAATGATTATGTGTAGTTTGTTTGTGTGTATGCATAGAATAAGGTTGAAGATGATGAGTACACTTTGAAATCTCGGTTTCATGTAGGTTTACTCTAGAACCTTGGTAAAAAAGATGCAATTATGAAGTATATATATGTATGCAAGTTGGAGGCAAAAATGAATGCAAAATATTTGAAAAGGAATGGAAATTTTCAAGATTTTTAGTGCATGTGTCAACATATGTAATTCATGTGTCAACCTGTTCGATGCATGTGTCGTCTTGTATAGGTCATGTGTTGACCTATAGAGGTGATACATCAAACATAAGCTACATACTTTAAAAATAAGGTACATGTCTCAACATGTAACTCGTATGTGTCGACACATAGGAAAACATTTCTTCTATGTGTTAACCTATATCACATACGCGTTGACTTGTATATTGTGTTTCCCATAAAAAAAAAATTAATGCATGAAACCTTTTCTAACTCATTTTAAAATGTTTTTATGCTTCCTAATGTTAATATGCACATTAAGACTTAGAGGATATAGTCCAATATACATAAATGCTAAAGTATCCTAGTTTTGACATCATACAAAGTACATCTAATGAAAAGTTACACTCACATACTCCCCTTTTTTTCTGATGGCAAAACTTGAGACAATGCGTTTCGTGTCTTCATGAAGGCTCCCTCTGAATGTATGCATCTCAACTTCATCTTGCAGATGCTACTCCCTCTTTGATAACATCAAAAAGAGATAAAGCAATCCATGATAAGTATCTTATATCACACATATACCAATACACCCCACATAGGAGTTTTGAAAGATAATATCATCAATAAAACAACACTCACATAGAATGATGTAAATATTGAAAATGTATAAACATAAATAAAAGCATTTAAAGCAACAATATAACATGGTTGCCACAACTCATGCCAAATAACATATACAATAAACATGAAAGATGAAGGATACAATGAAATAAAAAACTCTTGAGTTACAAAAGCGAAACGTTTACGTGAAATATATCTTTGGTGCTCCTGAATGCTGCACATGTATGTGCTCTAGCAAGGTGAATATTTAGATATATCACCACTCAACCAAAAACTGAAATGATATCATAACCATGACACACAACAAGAATTTCATTTAAATTGTAACATGTGCAAACATATTTCATGCCGAAATAGATGAACTACATTCTTACATACACAATGCAAAAACTAATAATATATATCAAGCTTATACACCAAGAACATATTTTAAATATGGAAGAAGAATATCATGAAGTCACTATAAGAATATAAATTAACATACACCAATTGAAACTTTTGAAAGTGAATGTTTAGGAATTAGTTCATACATCAAGCATTTCAAGCATTTGGAACATAGACAACATGCAAAATTAAATGGCTTACTTTCAAAGAGGGAAAATGGAACAATATTACCTCACTTATGAATTGATGAAGGATGCACTCATATGTGATTGAAATTCCAATAAAAGTTAGAGAAAAAGTATATAAAGTACCTGCAACAAATCATGTTTAGGCAAGATTTGAGATATCAAGTATGCCCAATTCCCTTCGAATGCTGAAAAACTATTCATTCGCAAGAGATTTTGTAAAGATATCCGCAAGTTGATTTTTGCTATCAACATGCTCATATACGCGTCTCCTTTTTCAACACGGTCATGTAGGAAGTGGTAACGTATCTCAATATGTTTACAGCAAGAGTGTAACACCGTATTTTTGGTTAGATTAATAGGACTAGTGTTGTTGCACATAATAGGAATACGTTGTCGTTTTATATCAAAATCAAGTAATTGCTGTTTGAACCATAAAATTTGAGCACAACAACTACCGGCTGCTACGTATTCCTCCTCAGCAGATGACAAAGCAACGAAAACCAGTTTCTTGCTATGCCAACTTACTAAGGAATTTAAAAACATGTGGCAAGTTGCACTAGTACTTTTCCAATCCGATTTGCAACCAGAAAAATCAGAATCGGTATAACCAACCAAATTACAATAGCTTCCCTTGGAATACCAAAGATATATAAGAACTTGTTTTACGGCTTTTAAATGTGATATCTTAGGAGCCGATTGATAATGAGAACACATACACATGCTAAACACAATGTCCGACCTAGATACAATAAGATATAAAAGAGATCCAATCATACCTCTATACTTATTCACATCAACTTCCTTAGCATTTTCATCTTTTTCCGAGTTTCCATTTGTGGGAATTAGAGTGTCAATTGATTTTTCATCTTCCATACCAAATCTCTTTACCAATTCATTGCAATATTTTATCTGACACACAAATGTCCCTTCATTAAGTTGCTTGATTTGAAGACTGGGAAAATAATTCAACTCCGCCATGAGATTCATCTCAACCTCACCCTACATTATCTTAGAAATATCCTTAACTAATAGCATGTTAGTAGAACCAAAGATGATATCATCAACATAAACTTGAACTAGAAGAAATCTTTGAAGCAAACATAAAATATTAGCAGTATAGAATACATGTGAAGATATTAAGATGAGGTCACTAAAAACATGTAAATTGAAACACACTATGGTTATCAATTGAATTTTTCTAAAATGAACACTCACAACATGTATCATACACAAATTATATCATATACCTTTAAAGAGTAAACAGGTAAAAGAAAGGACTTACTTACAAAGCAAAAATTGAAACAATATTACCTCACCGTACAAATGATGGTGGATACACTTACATTCCACAAGGAACTCTTGAACAAAAGTTAGAATAAATGAAAAATGTTCCACAAAACCTTTTAACATCAACGCTCTTACCACTTTTCACTTTGACAAAGTACTAGATAGTGTGATTTGTAATGTATCCGAGAAAGTTATTGATTTGATGATCATCCTTTTGATTGGAATTTAACTCTTGTCATTTTCATGATAGTTATCTTGCGCCTCCTCAATCTTCATCATCTTAGTTTGACCAATCTCTTATTTAATGTCCTTGAGTATGTATTTTTAAAGATACACCTATATCATCAAACAAAATCCCTTTTCTGACATTTCTTGGATATGAAACATTAAATGTAATCTACACATTTTTACAATTAATGAACACTAGTTGTTGACTTCATTGGTCATATAACCCATCTTACTTGACACAAAGTCAATGAAATAGGGATATGTCACTCGTCCTATGTCTTGAGCATCCACAAATGATATCACATAATATCGTCATAGAGCCAAGACATTTATCCTGCAAGATCAACAAAAAGTGCTAGGTACCCAATCTTCATTGGGTCCTTGATGATTAGTGAAACTTTGGTTGCATTTAGGCAGCCATTGAAAATCACCTTTAGGAACAAAAAGTCTTCTAAATTTCATTTTTCAATAGTATGACCTTTCTTGCAACAATAATAACAAGATAAGTTGTGATGAAATGTACTTTTGCCATTTGAATCCTTTTGAACATATTTATACTTTTTATATGAAGGATTCAAAAACAATTTAAAATTTGATGGATCAATATAAAATGTAATATTTCATTGTAATGCCTTGTCCAATTTAACTTGAAGAGTATTTACTTCTTTTTTCCAAATGTGACAAGTTTCACACCCGAACCATGAAGGTTATTCAACATCATTCTTATCTTTTAGAACATCTACCATAGATTGCTTAAGAGCTTATATAGTCTTTTTGGTTTCTAAAACCTTAGCTTCTAACTTTGAAAATATTCTTTTGTTTGAAGATAACTTTTTAAAGGTGTCTACGGCTTCTCTACGTAGATTTTCAAAAGCTTTTTGTAATTGAGAATAAGATAATTCATTAGTAGATTCAAGCTTAGATTGACTTACATTCGTCTTCTTCTTTTTGTTGGACATGAAACAAAGCTTGGATGATTCGACACTTGAACTTGATCTTTCATCACTTGAAGAATCACCTTCACTCTCCCAAGTAACATAGTCTCTTCTTGACTTGCTAGATTTCTTGTGATGACCTTTTGTAGCGGGTTATTCGTTACCATTAGAGATATTGACTAAATCCAAGGTAAACCATACAAGTCGAGTCACCACCGCACTTCTATTTATCCAAAGGAATGGTTAGAAAGCGAACAAAAACCTAAAAGTTTTATCAAATCAAAAACTAGTAAAAATGTCAAAGATCTGGGTAAGGGGTTGGTTATGCAATGGGAAGGTTTTAAGCACCTAAAACATCCTAGGTACTCCTAGGGAGCCCTTTACATACTTGTTGTAAGGTTGGTATTTTGTGAAAATTTGTTTGTGCAAACATGATTGAAGAGATGAGAAGAGAATATACAAGTTTATTTACATTTTGTGTTTGAATGGATAAACCCATTGCCTACGTACCATCTTAAGAAAAGATTAGGATCAAAACCTCGTAGTTCGGGGTAAAAATCTCAAAATGAGTTGGTGAATTGATTGGTCCAAAAGCCTTAAGGTCTTTTGTTATCCAAGGGAGAAAACTCAACCTAGAACCACAAATCCACCATGTGAGGATAACTTCAACATGCTAGTGAGGGGTTAACCCTATAATAATCATGGAAGACTCATTGTCCATCACTAAGGATATAGGTGAGCATTATATCTACCTCAAGGATAACTCAAACCTAACAGCTAAAGGTTATGAAAAATTTGATTAAGAAAGTGGCCATTGAAACCACAAAAAGATATTTGGATGGGTTATATTTACCAATGAAAAGTATTTACAAAATATGGTCAAAGTGGATTAAAGATTGATTTCAAATAAGTGTTATGAAAAGGAAGTTTGAAAATCAAAAGCATAAGGCTTAGGTTTCTAGTGTTGAAAGCAAGTGTTAGATGTTTGCACAAAAGTTTTGGCTTGGGTTAGAATGGAGAGAAGAAGAAGAATGGCTAAAGTCCTAATCATACAAGAGGTGAATGATAAGAAGTAAAACCACAAATGGATTTCCTCTCTTGAGATCATATTGATGATCCAAGTAGCTACCATCCTTTGGAATAAGCAATCACATAAGCATAAACTCAAGCAATCAACAATCAAATGAACTCTTGGAAAGCTCCTTAATGTGTCTTAGGTCCCTCTCTCTTAGAAGCTCATGGCAATGGTTCCTCAAATTTGGATCAAGTTGGAATCCCTAGCACAAGAACACACACATCAAAAGATTCTAGCAAAACCAACAAGGAATGGACAAGAAGAGTTTAGAAGTTGGTCCTTTCAAGGTCATCTTTTAATATTAAGCATTCTAAAGGTCCAATGCCTATTTGCTCTTTGACTTTTATAGCACTCTAAAGGCCCAATGCCTAGTTGCTCTTTGACTCCAAATTTGCATAGGGAAAGTCCTAAAGTCTAAGTCCATTTGTCCATTTCTTTGTATTTGGTCCACAACAAACAAAACAAAACACAAGCACAAAAGTATATACACAATTATATGCTCAAGTGAGCAAAAGACAAATTGCATTAACATAAACATGTGCTCAAATGAGCAAAGGAAAAAGAAAATGAATAATATGTAGAAGAATAGTAAATTGCATAAAAGTAAAGTGCAAAAAGTAAATGTTAATGGTTAATGGTTAGTGTGTCATAAGGCAAATTTAGCGCTATGTTAAGCAATCGTAATTGGACTTATGTAGAAGTCACAACTATCTGAGGTCGGTCAATAATATTGTAGGCAACAACACAAGTTAGAAGTCTTGATTAGTGAACCAAGTTCCAACAACTTGCCATGCCAAAAAAAAGAAGAAGAGAATTGATCTTGTATTGGTTTAAGTCATTTGCATGATTTAGGAAGCAACCTATCCTTAATGCAAAACCATTCATTTGATCAATTGATAAAGATGAATTAGATTTGAATCAAGGAAGATTAAGCCTCACTAATCAATGCTAACTTATCAACCTTTAACTCATTGATCAAAAAGAAAAAAAAAGAAGGAGATGAAGGAGAATAGTGGATAATGAAAATGGAAAGAATAAAGTGCATTAAATGAAATGGAATGTACCAATCAACAAGTGTTGACCAATGACATTGAGGATCATGGTCAAACAATCAAAAACAGAAGTAAGATGAAGATTGGAAGTCAAGAAATGAACAAAATATTTTTAGGCATTTTTAATATTCAAAATAAACTTGAATTAAAATAATAAAGAAAGGTCAAACTTCAAAATCACTTCAAATCAACCTTGAAAGGTCCAAATGATTTATCCCAAGTTCAACAAGGTCAAACAAAGTTTGATAAAAAATTTCAGCATTTTTAAAAGTCAGAAACTATTTTTAATCAATTAAAAATGAACAAAAATAACCTAATTGAACTAAAATCTCAAATAAATCACAAATCAATTAAAAAATTGATGAGAATATTTTTCATAGATCCATCATCATTCAAATAGGTTGAGAAAATATTTTTGTATTTTTTGAATATCAAAAACTATTTAAAATGAATTAAATATAGCCAGAAAAGAGAAAATTCACAAAAAATATCAAATGATGAAATAAAAAATATTAAAAATCATTTTTAGAAACTAGAATTAAAAAGAGAAATAATGCAATTGGTCCCATATTTTTTGGATTAAAAATGAGAGAGTTATGAATTTTTGAAGTTAAATGAAATAAAAGAAATAAAATGGAAATTAAGAAAATCAGAAAAAAGGAGAGGCGTCTGATCAAGCCTCATTAATTGACGTGGCTGATCAAACGCTCCACATGCGTGCGCTCATGGTGAACCAGAGTCAAAGGCGAAACACAATGCATTATTGAAAGTCATAAGAATGAAAGGCTATGATTAGATCTGGGAAACTCATCCAATGGTCCAGATTCAATCTGGCAAAGAGACGGTGGCCAGCGCCACCGTCTTCTCCGGTGAGCTCCGGCGAAGGAAAAAAAACACAGAGGTTCAAATGCTCACCAAACTGGACGATCTAGGCATCAATCGAAAGAGGAAGTGATGTACATCACTCCTATACCACTCACTTCCACTCTAGATTCATATTAAGAGAGAAATCAGAGATGGAAGCTTGATGGTGTTCATCATGAACTTGCTTGATTTTGAAAATTAAGCATACAACAATGATGCCTCTATAGAGAGGACTTCAGACAACACAACATCAAGGCCAAATGATCAAGGAATAGGGAGTTTCAAAGAAAAAACCAGTTGAAGCACACCTTTGAATTGTGAAGTTTTGAGCTCCTTTCCTTGGTTCCTTTTGCAAAACAGAAGTTCAATGGATCAGATGATGAAGGTTTAGGAACTTTAGATCTGAAGATTCAACCAAATTCAATTGAATTTCAGATCTGAAATTTTTGAAGAAAATGGATTTAGTTCCTTTGGTATGGTTGGGAATTCACTCTTGCAGCATTTCAGGCGCCTTTAGGTTAGTTCATAATGAAGCATAGCACATGTATTTATATCTGGAATTGGCTGAACAAGTGAGTTTGCTCGTGTGTATGGCAAATGGATTTTCCTTGCATGGGCTTGCATGATCATGTAGAAGGCCCAAACTTAATTGTATTTGCATGCTAATGACCAACCAACTTGAAATGGACGTGTAGTTTGCAAGGCAATGGCTTGTGCATGAAGCTTTCACATGAATTCCATAATTGTGCCTAAAACTTCATCTCTTCGAAAATGCCAATTAAAAAATCCCAACATAAGCATGTGGGTAATGGTTGGAAAGGTCTTGACATAAGGAACAAATGTTATGTTGGACAAAAACTCATTTGAAGTGTGGAAATTTATGAAAACAGGCCATGAAGTTCATAGTGCAAAACATGCCTTTGAGAATTTTGTCAAAATGAAACAACTTCAAGCCCTTATGTTTTGATGATTCAAGCCTCAAATGAAAAAACCTCCAACATAAACGTTTTAGATCTTTTCAAAAAAATCAAAATGGACTTAAATTTTGCATCATTTGGATTTTTTATGAAGACGTTATGGGCACTTGAAGTTGGACTTTTTTGCCTTTTAATGCATTTGGTCCAAAATGACCTATAATGTTTTGCATTATCACATGTATTTCTTTTGAGATTTTGAATTTTTGTTCAACATAACATTTGAACGAGACACAATAAGCTTTCCAATTAATTTTATACCACCTTAAAATCATAAAAAATGATTGAGTTATGTTCTTGTGAAGTTGACCTAAAATTAGGGTTTCAGTCAAAATGACCTATAATGTCTTGGAATGAGAGATGACCTTCCAAGCTTAAAATAAATTTTTGATGAACATGAAAGTTGTTCATATTGTCCTTAAGAACATATTTTATTTTGGGATCATCTCCATTTTACCAACACATAAAAAGTTAGGTCTCAGTGCATTTCAAAATAATCAGATGAATTGACTGATCAACTTCTCAAGTCCAAAACTCATATCTCTATGAATTGATGATTGAGGACACTCAGATAAGCTCAAATGTGCATGAAATGATGAATTATAGAACTTACCTTGATTGTATTTGACCATGGGCCGAGGTTGCTTCATGGGCAAGGCACACTTGGTACACAGATGAATTAGGGCTCTTTGGGACACAAACTTCAAACCCTTTGATTTGCTTTGATCAAAATGATGAATTTCGATGCTAGAGAGGCATATTTTATGGATGAGAGCTTTGGGAACCATTTCCATGCTTGCCTTCATCTTTTCTTGACCATATCAATGCCCATAGGATCTCCTAGAAGGTTTTTTGACCTTGTGATTGCTCAAGCTACAAACAAGAAATGTTAGTGACATATTTTTGTGCTTTTGGTTAGTAAATAAAATGAGAAAAGCAATGATATATAATTCAAGCATGCTTGGTGATCTCAAACCACTCACAAGAGGTCCCACCCAAAGGCAAGGGGAACCAAGATGCTTATGATCCTTAAGGCTTTGCAAATGCAATGCTATGATGCCATGAGGGATCTTAGGGCCAAAATTGGGGTCTTACAGATGCCCTTATTTAAGGTCATTCTAGCCGGAGAAGTGAAGGTTAAAATCTTCGTCTCGACGAGGTAGAATGGGCTTAAATAATAACAAAGAGACGAATTTTAGTCCCTAAGAGACCTCATGATGCAGATGTATGTATGCCAATGGTAATACTCTGTGGGGAATATGTGTCCACAAAGAAAGAAATCAGGAATAATTGAAAATAATCCCATGGAGTAACACACTCGTAAATGGGATAGAGACTCTAGGGACTTTATTGGGGAGTAAAGGGATAAAATACGTGAGCAGGTCACGACTTTAAAACTTGCTGAGAGACACGAAGGAAATCCATGAAATAAAGCCATGGAAAGACTCGAGTTGACTCAAAGATGCATGGATTGGGGAATATGCCAATACAGCAAAAAATATCCGTAACGGATACTTCGGATAAAAATCCGGTCTCAGGCTGAGAGAATCCACTAAGGGACCTTGCTGGGGAAACACCCAAACAAAATTCCTCTGGGGAAGCAACGGGATGAGGTATTACCGGTTATTGGGTAATAAGCTCAAAGAGACATGTGATCCAAACACCGGTATAAGGGTGAGAGAACAACATGCTCTGGGAGAATGAATATCTAAGACCGGTATAAAGGTGAAAGATTTCAAACATCCGAAAATCACCTGAGGAAGACCTAAAAAGGTAAACTTCAGCTCAGGAGAATCTGACTCCGCAAGGGGACAAAAAGTCATAATAGGGAGCAGGGAGGAAGGAACACCAGGGATACCGGTTACTGGGCATATAATAGGTGACCAACCAAAGCGTGAATTGGGGAATATTCCCAAGACACTCATCATCCAAAAGAGGGCTAAAAGCAAAACTCGACTATAGGATGGACATTCGATTCCAATAAAAAAGTATATGAATCTTACTCGACTGGGGAAGAACAAAAGGCTTCGACCAAAGAGTGCATGAGATATATTATCTATTAGCGTCAGAACGTAGATAATATACTCGCATGGAAGATTATCCACAACCAGTTACTGGGTTAATAAAGGATAAATCGACCGAATAGAGAGGTCATTGGGATACCGAGAACTAAGTATATAATGATGACCAATCCAGGGGAGAAACAATCATTATCAACAAAGGGTAAATGAGAGATGACTCGTTGGGGATAAATTGCTTTATCGGAGCAATTATCCAAGAGATATATCACCGGTTATTGGGGAGATATGCTCAAAAGGGGAGGGGTGAAGGAATATCAATACCGAATATTGGATAAAGATAACCGTCAAGGAGGGGATTATATCTACCGGATACTGGGTAGAAAACCACGGAAAAGTAATCGTCATCAATTAGGATGAACAAAAGGTTAACTCTGCAAGGGGATAAAATAGGGTTTATAACTACCGGTATAAAGGTAGAAGACCACAGACTCCGCCGGGGAACAGATGGACGATCACTAGTTACTGAGCAATCATTCATTTGCCACAGAAAAATGTAGGAAACAGCCATCAGAGGCCAGTCTAGGATCAAACTAGATAGGCACGATGAAACAAAGCTTGTCCCTATGAGGATATAACTCAATGGGGAATTCCATCCCAATATATGTGTTGGGAGGAAGCAGAAACAGCCATTATCCACGAGGACATAACTTGGTGGGGAATATGGAAGGAAGGATAAACACTTTCTGCTTATGGGGCTGACTCTATATGGGGAGATCAGACACCGACATCTGCTTGGGGGGAAATGTATTACCAACTAGCAGGAGATAACAAGCAAAGATATATGGCAAAGGATGCAACACGAATACTAGAATGTTATCACTATGCATATATGCATGGTTTATGTATGATGAATGCTGACAAATAGACATTTCTAACACAAACAAGTCCAACGAATCAGTACACAAACATCCGGTACTACATCTCAAGAGAGAGAACCAGGCTCAATGGAAGATATCCAATCTGATGAGGGGCAAGAGATACCAGGAAACAAAGATCTCTGCAGGGGAATGAGCATCAGTCATTCCAACTGGGGGCAAAGTCGTTGCACGGATGAACTCTGACATAGAAGCAACTCTACCGGGGAAGTTATCAAAAAGGAGGATGGATCCCTGGAAGGGAGCAACCATAAACCAGAAGCTTCAAAAGATCACCAGATACTGTCCTACCAATGAGACCATATCTGTTGAGGAGGGATCAATATTCTTACCAAACACTCTGCTTGAGAGAAAGAAACACAACAGGCTCCGGAGGAATAGGGCACAAACACGCCAGGAAAATGCACAAGTGTCTCACCCTGTCAAGACTCTTACCATCCTTAGGAGAGCACTGCATGCATTCCCAGTATCCCTATGTCATTGTGAATGTTCACTTTGTTTAAAAACAAATTATGAAAAATTTGATTATTTAAAACAATGATATTTTTTTCAATTAAAACATGTAAAACATTTGTTGAATAGAAATAAATAAGAGTGCAAATAATTGGATACAGGCTCAAATTTATTTGATGGAATGGTAGTCTGCAAATAGCAAAACTCCATAGATCTTTACAAATTTGAAATCGGTGATATATATTGGAAAAGGGCTACATTAAACATAATGACCATTTCTCCACCAATTTTGAATCCGATGTATTTGAAGCTTTGGTTGATGATGAATGAGCAAGAACCTCTGACGGATGACAGTTGTAGAACAAAGTCTCGTCAGGATGCAGTTACTTGCCAAATCCCTAATTTTTGCCTAGATTGCCCTAGGGTGAGGTACTCAATCTAGCGGGATACGTATATTCATCATATTTTTTTATGTCTCTAACTTTTGCCTGGATCGCCCTTTCGGGTTTTCAATCCACCGAGACGCTCATTTTTACCTAAGTCTCCCTTTCGAGTTTTCGACTTAGCGAGCTATTCTGTTTTTATTTTTTAGGCGAAGTATTTCTTGACTGCATCTGAATTCACAGGACGAGTGAAATCCTCCCCATCCATAGTTGTAAGTATCAATGCACCGCCTGAAAAGGCTCTCTTAACAACATATGGACCTTCATAGTTCGGAGTCCACTTGTCCCTGGAATCGGGCGCAAAAGACAAGACTTTCTTGAGCACAAGGTCACCTTCTCGGAACACACGAGGCTTGACCTTCTTATCAAAGGCTTTCTTCATCCTTTGCTAGTATAACTGGCCATGGCACATGGCAGTCAATCTCTTTTCTTCTATCAAATTCAGCTGGTCATAGCGACTCTGAACCCATTCAACATCAGTCAACTTAGCTTCCATCAAGACTCTCATTGATGGGATCTCCACCTCTACTGGGAGCACAGCCTCCATGCCGTAAACAAGAGAAAAAGGGGTTGCCCCTATTGAAGTGCGGACAGATGTATGATGTCCATGTAAAGCAAATGGCAGCATCTCATGCCAATCCTTATACGTGACAACCATCTTTTGGATAATCTTCTTGATATTCTTATTAGCAGCTTCAACAACCCCATTCATCTTGGGTCTGTAAGGAGAAGAATTATGATGCACAATCTTGAACTCACTACACAGCTCTTTCATCATCTTGTTGTTCAAGTTAGATCCATTATCAGTAATGATCTTATCTGGCACACCATATCGGCATATGAGTTGATTCTTGATAAACTTCACAACCACCTGCCTGGTCACATTTGCATATGATGCCGCTTCAACCCACTTATTGAAGTAATCAATTGCTACGAGAATAAATTTGTGACCATTGGACGCTTTCGGCTCTATCATGCCAATCATGTCGATTCCCCACATGGAGAAGGGCCATGGTGATGAAATCACATTCAGAAGTGTCGGAGGAATATGAATCTTATCCGCATAAATCTGACACTTATGGCATTTCTTCACATATTTGCAACAGTCAGACTCCATTGTCAGCCAATAGTAGCCTGCTCTCAACATCTTTCTAGCCATGGCATGTCCATTGGAATGAGTACCAAATGAACCCTCATGGACCTCAGTCATCAACAGGTTTGCTTCGTGTCTATCCACGCATCTGAGCAGCACCATGTCAAAATTCCTCTTATAAAGCACATCACCATTGAGGTAGAAACTGCCTGATAATCTCCTCAAAGTCTTCCTATCTTTCACAGATGCCCCAAGCGGGTAAATCTGACTTTGCAGGAAACACTTGATACCATAATACCATGGCTTATCATCTTTCACCTCCTCTACTGCAAATACATGGGCTGGTCTGTCCAAGCGCATCACAGTGATATTGGGAACTTCATTCCAAACTCTTACCACAATCATTGAAGCAAGTGTAGCAAGAGCATCTGTCATCCGATTCTCATCTCGAGGAATATGATGGAAGTTAACATCAGTAAAGAATGTTGAAATCCTCCTCGCATAATCCCTATATGGAATGAGGCCAGGATGGTTCGTTTCCCACTCACCCTTAATCTGATTAACAACGAGGGCCGAATCACCATAAACATCGAGATGTTTGATCCTAAGATCAATACATTCTTCCAATCCCATAATATAATCTTCATACTCAGCCATATTATTCGTGCATTTGAAAGTTAGCCTTGCTGTAAAAGGAAAATGTGTGCCCTGAGGAGTAATAATCACTGCCCCAATACCATTTCCATATTGATTTACAGCGCCATCAAACACCGTACTCCATCTGGAACCAGGCTCTGGCCCTTCATCGAGCGTAGGCTCATCACAATCTTTCATTTTCAAATACAGAATCTCCTCATCTGGGAAGTCATACTGAACTGACTGATAATCCTCAATCGGCTGATGTGCCAAGTGGTCAGCCAAGATACTACCTTTAATAGCCTTCTGAGCTCGATACTCAATATCATACTCAGATAACAACATCTGCCAACGGGCAATTCTCCCTGTTAAAGCAGGCTTCTCGAAGATATACTTGATTGGATCCATTTTGGATATCAACCAAGTCGTATGATTCAACATATACTGGCGTAAGCGCTTAGCAGCCCAAACCAAAGCACAACATGTCTTCTCAAGCATTGAGTATCGAGACTCACAATCAGTAAACTTCTTACTCAAGTAGTAGATGGCATACTCTTTCTTTCCTGATTCGTCCTGCTGACCAAGGACACAACCCATTGAGTCTTCAAGAACTGTCAGATACATAATCAAGGGTCTTCCTTCTACAGGCGGAGACAGGATCGGAGGTTCAGACAAATATTCTTTAATACTGTCAAAAGCTTTCTGGAAATCCTCGGTCCAATCATGGGACTGATCTTTCCGGAGGAGCTTGAATATTGGGGCACATGTGGCAGTCATGTGGGATATAAACCTAGAAATGTAATTCAAACGACCAAGAAAACCTCGGTCTTGCTTCTCAGTTTTGGGAGCAGGCATCTCTTGTATTGCTTTGACCTTTGCAGGATCAACCTCAATACCTCTTTCGCTAACAACGAAACCCAATAACTTGCTAGAGCGGACTCCAAATGTACACTTGTTAGGATTCATACGAAGCTTATACTTCCTCAGACGCTGAAAAAGCTTCGACAAGTGTTCTACATGTTCAACTTCCGTTCTCGACTTAGCAATCATATCATCAACATATACCTCGATCTCCTTGTGCATCATATCGTGAAACAAGGTAGTCATAGCTCGTTGATACGTGGCTCCGGCGTTCTTCAAACCGAAGGGCATCACTCGATAACAGAATGTTCCCCAAGGTGTGATGAATGTTGTCTTCTCCATATCCTCGGGTGCCATTTTGATCTGATTATATCCGGAAAATCCGTCCATAAATGAGAAGACCTTGAATTTAGTTGTATTATCTACCAACATATCAATATGTGGTAGTGGAAAATCATCTTTCGGGCTAGCTTTATTCAAGTCTCTATAGTCCACACACATCTGGACTTTTCCATCTTTCTTAGGCACGGGCACAATATTGGTCACCCATTGAGGATATGTAGAAGTCACCAGAAACCCTGCATCAATTTGCTTCTGAACTTCCTCCTTGATCTTTACTGCCATATCGGGATGAGTTCTTCTGAGCTTCTGCTTCACAGGCACGCACTCAGGCTTCAAAGGTAGGAAATGTTGTACGATATCAGTATCTAGACTAGGCATGTCTTCATATGACCAGGCAAAGACGTCAACATATTCTCGTAGCAACTCAATCAACCCCTTCTTAACAGATTCTTCCAGGAGTGCCCCAATCTTCACTTCTCGCACATAATCTTCAGACCCCAAGTTGACTGTTTCCAGATTCTCAAGATGCGACTGAATGATCTTCTCTTCATGCTCAAGTAGACGGGTAATCTCGTCAGGAATCTCTTCAACCTCATCTTCTTCCGCCTCAAATACAGGGAATTCAAAGTTGGGAGATGGTGTTGGATCATTATGTTCAATGGGTTTTATCAACCTGCATAATGATTTTGGATATAAAGAGCTTTTAGAATTCAAGCAAGGCAAATCATTGTGCATATGAAAAGATTGATTTTATTTTATCTTTAAAGGGTTTAATGTGATCACCAATTTCATGCAAAAAGCGAAAAGGGAAAACAATTGGAAAAACAAACATTTAACATGAATTTATTGAATGAAAATATCATTGTATTTATGCGTCAACAATGTCATCACTTATCCTTTTGACATGGGAGAAGGGCTTTCAAACTCAATGAACATTACTTTGACTTATGGATAACTGTTGGAATATCCACAGCGACCCAATTGTTGCAGATCCCTCCAGGGATAATGAAATTGCCAGAATCCTCTTCGTCCTCTTCCAAGATGGCAGCAGCCTCTTCGTCTTGGCCAGTGTGGATGAAACCTCCACTCTTGAACAAACCTTGTTTGTTGAAGACCCCAAAAGAATAGCCTATGCCAGCCCGGGACTTGTTATCTTGCAATTTGATCATTTGCCCCAAACCGGCAGTTGCACCATGCTCAATGGCCAACTTTGCGTCTTTGTAGGAAGTAAATGAAGGAGTTCTCTTCTCTACAGGTTCAGCAATGGATAAAGCTTGGAAGGGAGTTCCAACTTCATCCTCAGCATCTATATATGAGAAGGAAGACAAATGGCTAACCAGGAGAGCCTTTTCTCCCCCTACCACCACCAGCTTCTTATTCTTTACAAATTTCAGTTTCTGGTGTAGGGTGGATGTCACGTCGCCAGCCTCATGAATCCATGGTCTGCCTAAGAGACAACTATACGATGGGTGAATGTACATAACCTGGAAGGTAATCTGGAAATCACTTGGTCCGATTTTGATTGGGAGATCAACCTCACCAATCACAGTTTTGCGAGACCCATCGAAAGCCTTCACAACTACTCCACTCTGCCTCATGGGAGGCCCTTGATATGACAACTTCGTAAGAGTGGACTTCGGCAATACATTCAATGAAGATCCAGTGTCCACCAACACATTGGACATGGCATCATCTTTGCAGCTCATAGATATATGTAAGGCCAAGTTATGGTCTCTTCCCTCCTCAGGGAGATCAGCGTCACAAAAACTCGGGTTGTTACAAGCGGTGATGTTTGCAACAATACTATCAAATTGTTCTATCGTGACATCGTGATCTACATACGCCACATCCAACACCTTCTGCAGAGCTTCTCGGTGTGGTTCTGAATTCAAAAGCAATGATAACACGGATATTTTGGATGGCGTTTGTAGAAGCTGGTCTACAACGTTGTACTCGCTTCTATTGATGAGCCTCATCATCTCATCACAATCTTCCTTCGTATTGCCACTCGGGCCAGCAGAAGCAGGAGTTTTTAATATAAAGGATGGCTTAGCAACAGGTTCCGGATTCGGAGTGCTCACAGCATTCCCAATTGGGCGTTCGACAAAATCAGCATCAACACTTCCTCGAGCATCAACTTGAGGCTTCAACAGAGCTGAAAATACACGACCGCTACGGGTCAAACCACTGACGTCAGCAATGTTTACGACAAATGAAGAAGGCAGGGACACCTCTTTCCCATTTTCCACTGCTAAAGCATTGTAGCGATAAGGAACCGCTTTCTCGGAGGAGTACGGTACAGGTTCGGCTGGCTTGATAGTCAGAGCTGCAGAAACCTTCTGCTTGCTACCATCATACTTGATGACAACAAGCTCAGGTATTCAGAATACTGGAGAAATTACGTTGACTTCGAGAGCATCTTCATCAACATTTCTGTTTTGAAGGATCTCAATGACTCCTTCATCCAACATCTCTTGAACATCTCTGCGCACCTGGCGACATCCTCTCTGATTAACAGAACAGACTCTACATCTATCATGGTCATGCTCGTAATGGCTATAATCACACAGCAAGCGATGCATCTCAACCAGTGATTGTCAGATATGGCTGACATATTTAAATTTGTACTTGCCAGGACAGCCCTGGACCATATTAACAGACTTCCCATGCTCGGGCAATGGGTTCTTCTTCACATTCAGACCTACGTCCTCGAAAAACAAAATCCCGCTTCTCACAAGGTCTTGCACCTTGGTCTTCAGGGGATAACAGTTCTCTACGTCGTGTCTGGGAGCACCAGAATGATATACACAATGAAGCTCAGACTTGTACCACCACTAGGGGTTAGCAGGTACAGCGGGTGGGTCTCGCAGAGTGATCAACTTTCTATCGATCAGAGATGGATAGAGTTCGGCATAAGTCATCGGAATGGGATCAAAGGTGACCCTCTTCCTCTCGTAGCTGGTGCCGGCATTGTTGTTGTTGTTTCGAGGCTGGTAGGCCTGCTGTTGCGGGCGCTGTTGTTGTTGCTGATATTGCTGAGTTTGTGGTTGCTGATAATGTTAAGCTTCCCTGAAAACAGGTGTTATATAAGCCCCCTGATGCTGATTATTGACTGGGCGAGCAATCTTCCTCTTCACAGAGGGTCTTCTCTTGACATGGGAAGACACAACATGTGCCTCTCCCTCCTTCTTCTTCGCAAAGCTTCCATATCTCTTTGCTGAAGAGCCTTCATCTCGAGTTAAGCGTCCTTCACGGACCCCCTCTTCCAATCTCATTCCCATATTCACCATCTCGGTGAAGTCTGAGGGAGCACTGGCTATCATTTTCTCGTAGTAGAACGAGCTCAAGGTCTTTAAGAAGATCTTGGTCATCTCTTTCTCCTCTAGGGGTGGCACTATTTGAGCTTCCAATTCGCGCCACCTCTAGGCGTATTCTTTGAAGGTCTCTTTCTCTTTCTGGGACATCGCCCTCAACTGGTTCCTATCAGGAGCCATATCCACATTGTATTTATATTGCTTGACGAAGGCCTCGCCAAGATCGTCGAAAGAGCGGATGTTCGAACTTTCCAGACCCATGTACCACCGGAGAGCGGCACCGGACAGACTGTCCTGGAAATAGTGGATGAGCAATTGATCATTATCAGTTTGCGTCGACATCTTGCGAGCATACATCACAAGATGACTGAGAGGGCATATGTTTCCCTTATACTTCTCAAAGTCGGGCACTTTGAATTTAATAGGGATTTTCACGTTGGGCACAAGGCACAGCTCAACGACACTTTTACCAAAGAGGTCTTTCCCCCTCAAAATCTTCAGTTCCTTGCAAAGTTCAAGGAATTGGTATTTCATGTCATCCATCTTCTCATAAACGTCTGGGCCCTCAGATGGCTCAGAGTGATAGATGGTATCTTCAACCCTTGGTAGTGTGTGCACGACGGGAGGTGGCACTGAAAGGACCGGGCTAGATGCCAGCAAAGAAGCAAGAGTTAGAGCAAAACCCTCTGGCATAAAATTGGTGGGAATTCCCCAAGGGAACCCGGATGGCATAGATGGCGCAAAGTGGGCTGTTGCAGCAGGCACAGTAGAAGTTACGATCTCAGAAATGACCGTCCTCTGGGGAGGAGTTGTAGGTGTTGGAGAAGAATGGCTCTGAGCGGCCAAGAATGACTCCATCAGGGTAGTCAATCTGTCTACCTCCTCCTTCAGCTCCCGGTTCTCTTGTTCCAAATGATCCATCAGTCTTGAAGAGTTGGATCTGGTGTAGTACCGGTGAGTCAGCTTGTCTTTGAAATAAATGAAGAACACAGGGTTAGACCATAGGACAAGAAGCCTGGAGCAAATCTTGCTTATGCACATGATGCATGCAATGCTTGTTCATATGATTTGTTTTTTTATTTCAGAGGAACTTTAGAGTTCTATTTGCAAATTTGGGAAATATTACACTTTTTTCACATATGGAAACATCTTATCAATAATATCTGGAAAATATTTTTTACACCAAAGAAGTACAGCATTGGTAACCGAATACAAGAGAAAAGGAGAATGATCATCCTATGGATCCCTAGAAGCAATCATCTAAAGCTCTGGACACAAGAAGATAAGATGCACGAAGCCTCTTCACCTCCTCCTCATAGGCTGCCTCCATATCTGCCTTCTCCTTGGCGAGTCGATCGTACTTCCTCTTCCAGAACCTAGAAGACTGAGGAAGTAGAGAAGAACATGCATCATTGGGATCATCAATAACCTGATGCTCGAGAAACTCAATCAAAGCATCCTTTTCCTTAATCTGCTGAAGCAACTCCTCTCGTTCACGGATCCAAGCACGTGAACGGTCTTCGTCTATCAACTCCTCTACTCCTTGGTCAGAGAGGGTTGAAGGCCCAACCGTAACCAAAGGTGTAGGTCTCGGATACTCGTACGGCATGAGATACTCAGAAGCTCTCTTCCTAACCCAAGCAGTGTAAGGCTCCAAAGCGACACAATTCTTCGGACCTAACTCCTTCCTTCCTTTCCTATGAATCTTGCGCCAAGCGGGGACCATCCTGGACTTCAAGCCTTGGGGATCTTTACCCTCCTGAAAGAACACACCCTCTAACATAATGTTATTGGGTTTATCCTTTAGGGGGAACCAAGCTGACGACGTGCCAAAACGGGGTTGTAGCTAATCCCACCACATGTACCAAGAAGAGGCACATTGGAGAATTCACCACAAGAGTCGATAATCTTCACGCCATCATACACACGGTTGTACCAAGAGATATCATCATTAGTGAGAGACATAAGTCTCGTGGACCACCGTAGACATCCCTTGTTCTCCTTGAAGGCGACCGTCTGCGGTAAGTGAGAAATAAACCACTTATACAGCAGAGGCAAACAGCACACAATGGCACCACCACCCTTTGCATTCCTCATATGCAAAGAAAAATAAGTGTCTCCCAACAGAGTCAGAACGGGATTAAGAGTAGAGAAAATCCTAATAGCGTTCACATCCACAAACTTGTCGATGTTGGGGAACAACACTAACCCATAGATGAGAAGTACAAATATGGCCTCAAAGGCGTCCTCACTCATGGCCTTCCCATACATAGTAGCTTGAGCAACGAGGAATTCATAAGGGAGACCTTGAATTCCACCTTTGGTAGTCATATGAGCACCAACCAGAGATTCATCTATATGCAACATCTCAGCTATCTCTCGAGAAGTAGGAATACTCTCTAAGCCACTGAACGACATCTGGTCTAGAATAGGTATACCCACAAGATAGGCATACTCCTCAAGTGTAGGCAAAAGTTGAAAATCTGGAAATGTGAAGCAACGGTACAAAGGGTCATAAAACTGCACCAATACACTCATCAATCCTTCATCCACCTGAGTAGTCAGAAGAGGAAGAAGCTTCCCAAAACGAGCCTTGAAACCCAAAGGATCTAATACATAAGATGTCAAATTCCTTAGCATTTTCAAATCGGGTTGTCTGAAGCTGTACTTCTTTGTATTCCTTCTTTGTCTTTCCATGTCTGAAAATTTGCAAATAGACCTTTTAAGTTCCTTGAAAATTTTCTTATTATTTTGATGATATGAATGCAAATGGGTGCATGAATGCATGAATGCAACAATCACACTCAAGGATCAAGCAAAGCACACCAAACAAAGGTCATGGGATGGATCATAGCATCCTTAATATCAACCATCCATTTTGGTGGATTATGGTTTACACCTTATCAACACCCAAGTTCCATTGATATTAAGGATACATGAACGGATCAACCATGAATCAAGGGTTTGTTGCAAGTCACGAGCATGGAGTCTCGGTTGAGAACCACCCAAAGGGAGTGTACTAGGGTTTAACCTGCCAAACATGTTCTACAAGAGGTTCCCATAGTCATAATCCCATCTTTCGGATATTATCGGAGAAACGACTACTCGTATTCCAAAAATATTCTCAAGAGAGACTCCTATGAGTGTAGTATCGCGTAACAATCGTATCAAATCTTACACTTGAACGACTTTCGCACTACATCCTAAAAATAGGCCAATATGGGCTTGGCAAACTAAGGTCCTTGGCTTCTAAGGTCTATATTGGAAAGAGTAATGTCTAACCACAACTACTTGTGTGACATTATTGATCCCAACATGACCTCCACCAAGTGAATGGACTTGCAAGTCAACTTGCTAAGGAATAACTCCACACAAGTCAACACGACTATTCCATTCTCCTATCCTAAGTGCACTTGAGTTCGGGTATAAAACTCATCTCACAAAGATCACCAAGCATACAAGGAATTAATATTCAAGCAATTCAATCATTACATACAATACAGTAATCCCAAATTGCACAAAAATATGTCACAAAACAACATACAATACAATACAACACAATATGAAAAGTAGGCAAAACCCACTAGGAGCAACATTCTCCAGCAGAGTCGCCACTTTTCTGTAGCGGGGTATTCGTTACCATTAGAGATATTGATTAAATCCAAGGTAAACAATACAAGTCGAGTCGCCACCGCACTTCTATTTATCCAAAGGAATGGTTAGAAAGTGAACAAAAACCTAAAAGTTTTATCAAATCAAAAACTAGTAAAAATGTCAGAGATCTGGGTAAGGGGGTTGGTTATGCAATGGGAAGGTTTTAAGCACCCAAAACATCCTAGGTACTCCTAGGGAGCCCTTTTCATACTTGTTGTAAGGTTGGTATTTTGTGAAATTTATTTGTGCAAACATGATTGAAGAGATAAGAAGAGAATATACAAGTTTATTTACATTTTGTGTTTGAATGGATAAACCCATTGCCTACGTACCATCTTAAGAAAAGATTAGGATCAAAACCTCGTAGTTCGGGGTAAAAATCTCAAAATGAGTTGGTGAATTGATTGGTCCAAAAGCCTTAAGGTCTTTTGTATCCAATGGAGAAAACTCAACCTAGAACCACAAATCCACCATGTGAGGATAGCTTCAACATGCTAGTGAGGGGTTAACCCTATAATAAGCATGGAAGACTCATTGTCCATCACTAAGGATATAGGTGAGCATTATATCTACCTCAAGGATAACTCAAACTTAACAGCTAAAGGTTATGAAAAATTTGATTAAGAAAGTGGCCATTGAAACCATAAAAAGATATTTGGATGGGTTATATTTACCAATGAAAAGTATTTACAAAATATGGTCAAAGTGGATTAAAGATTCAATTCAAAATAAGTGTTATGAAAAGGAAGTTTGAAAATCAAAAGCATAAGGCTTAGGTTTCTAATGTTGAAAACAAGTGTTAGATGTTTGCACAAAAGTTTTGGCTTGGGTTAGAATTGAGAGAAGAAGAAGAATGGCTAAAGTCCTAATCATACAAGAGGTGAAGGATAAGAAGTAAAACCACAAATGGAGTTCCTCTCTTGAGATCATATTGATGATCCAAGTAGCTCCCATCCTTTGGAATAAGCAATCACATAAGCGTAAACTCAAGCAATCAACAATCAAATGAACTCTTGGAAAGCTCCTCAATGTGTCTTGGGTCCCTCTCTCTTAGAAGCTCATGGCAATGGTTCCTCAAATTTGGATCAAGTTGGAATCCCTAGCACAAGAACACACACATTAAAAGACTCTAGAAAAATCATCAAGGAATGGACAAGAAGAGTTTAGAAGTTAGTCCTTTCAAGGTCATATTTCAACATTAAGCATTCTAAAGGCCCAATGCCTAGTTGCTCTTTGACTTTTATAGCACTCTAAAGGCCCAATGCCTAGTTGCTCTTTGACTCCAAATTTGCATAGGGAAAGTCCTAAAGTCTAAGTCCATTTGTCCATTTCTTTGCATTTGGTCCACAACAAACAAAACAAAACACAAGCACAAAAGTATATACACAATTATGTGCTCAAGTGAGCAAAAGGCAAATTGCATTAACATAAACATGTGCTCAAATGAGCAAAGGAAAAAGCAAATGAATAATATGTACAAGAATAGTAAATTGCATAAAAGTAAAGTGCAAAAAATAAACGTTAATGGTTAATGGTTAATGGTTAGTGTTAGTAGTTAGTGTGCCATAAGGAAAATTTAGCGCTATGTTAAGCAATCGTAATTGGACTTATGTAGAAGTCACAACTATCTGAGGCCGGTCAATAATAATGTAGGCAACAACACAAGTTAGAAGTCTTGATTAGTCAACCAAGTTCCAACAACTTGCCATGCCAAAAAAAAGAAGAGAATTGATCTTGTATTGGTTTAAGTCATTTGCATGATTTAGGAAGCAACCTATCCTTAATGCAAAACCATTCATTTGATCAATTGATCAAGATGAATTAGATTTGGATCAAGGAAGATTAAGCCTCCCTAATCAATGTTAACTTATCAACCTTTAACTCATTGATCAAAAAGAAAAAAAAGAAGAAGGAGATGAAGGAGAATAATGGATAATGAAAATGGAAAGAATAAAGTGCATTAAATGAAATGGAATGTACCAATCAACAAGTGTTGACCAATGACATTGAGGATCATGGTCAAACAATCAAAAACAGAAGTGAGATGAAGATTAGAAGTCAAAAAATGAACAAAATATTTTTAGCCATTTTTAATATTCAAAATAAACTTGAATTAAAATAATAAAGAAAGGTCAAACTTCAAAATCACTTCAAATCAACCTTGAAAGGTCCAAGTGATTTATCCCAAGTTCAACAAGGTCAAACAAAGTTTGATAAAAAATTTCAGCATTTTTAAAAGTCAGAAACTATTTTTAATCAATTAAAAATGAATAAAAATAACCTAATTGAACTAAAATCTCAAATAAATCTCAAATCAATTAAAAAATTTGATGAGAATATTTTTCATAGATCCATCATCATTCAAATAGGTTGAGAAAATATTTTTGTATTTTTTGAATATCAAAAACTATTTAAAATGAATTAAAAATAGCCAGAAAAGAGAAAATTCACAAAAAATATCAAATGATGAAATAAAAAATACTAAAAATCATTTTTAGAAACTAGAATTAAAAAGAGAGATAATGCAATTGGTCCCATATTTTTTGGATTAAAAATGAGAGAGTTATGAATTTTTGAAGTTAAATAAAATAAAAAAAATAAAATGGAAATTAAGAAAATCAGAAAAAAGAAGAGGCGTCTGATCAAGCCTCATTAATTGACGTGGCTAATCAAACGCTCCACATGCGCGCGCTCATGGTGAACCAGAGTCAAAGGCGAAACACAATGCATTATTGAAAGTCATAAGAATGAAATGCTATGATTAGATCTGGGAAACTCATCCAATGGTCCAGATTCAATCTGGCAAAGAGACGGTGGCCAGCGCCACCGTCTTCTCCGGTGAGCTCCGGCGAAGGAAAAAAAACACAGAGGTTCAAATGCTCACCAAACTGGACGATCTAAGCATCAATCGAAAGAGGAAGTGATGTACATCACTCATATACCACTCACTTCCACTCTAGATTCATATTAAGAGAGAAATCAGAGATGGAAGCTTGATGGTGTTCATCATGAACTTGCTTGATTTTGAAAATTAAGCATACAGCAATGATGCCTCTATAGAGAGGACTTCAGACAACACAATATCAAGGCCAATAGATCAAGGAATAGGGAGTTTCGAAGAAAAAACCAATTGAAGCACACCTTTGAATTGTGAAGTTTTGAGCTCCTTTCCTTGGTTCCTTTTGCAAAACAGAAGTTCAATGGATCAGATGATGAAGGTTTAGGAACTTTAGATCTGAAGATTCAACCAAATTCAATTGAATTTCAGATCTGAAATTTTTGAAGAAAATGGATTTAGTTCCTTTGGTATGGTTGGGAATTCACTCTTGCAGCATTTCAGGCGCCTTTAGGTTAGTTCATAATGAAGCATTGCACATGTATTTATATCTGGAATTGGCTGAACAAGTGAGTTTGCTCGTGTGTATGGCAAATGGATTTTCCTTGCATGGGCTTGCATGATCATGTAGAAGGCCCAAACTTAATTGTATTTGCATGCTAATGACCAACCAACTTGAAATGGACGTGTAGTTTGCAAGGCAATGGCTTATGCATGAAGCTTTCACATGAATTCCATAATTGTGCCTAAAACTTCATCTCTTCGAAAATGCCAATTAGAAAATCCCAACATAAGCATGTGGGTAATGGTTGGAAAGGTCTTGACATAAGGAACAAATGTTATGTTGGACAAAACTCATTTGAAGTGTGGAAATTTATGAAAACAAGCCATGAAGTTCATAGTGCAAAACATGCCTTTGAGAATTTTGTCAAAATGAAACAACTTCAAGCCCTTCTATTTTGATGATGCAAGCCTCAAATGAAAAAACCTCCAACATCAAAGTTGTAGATCTTTTCAAACAAATCAAACTGGACTTGAATTTTGCATCATTTGGATTTTTGATGAAGAATTTATGGGCACTTGAAGTTGGACTTTTTTGCCTTTCAATGCATTTGGTCCCAAGTGACCTATAATGTTTTGCATTATCACATGTATTTATTTTGAGATTTTGAAATTTTGTTCAACATAACATTTGAACTAGACACAATAAGATTTCCAATTCATTTGATCCCACCTCAAAATCATAAAAAATGAATGAGTTATGTTCTTGTGAAGTTGACCCAAAATTAGGGTTTCAGTCAAAATGACCTATAATGTCTTGGAATGGTAGATAACCTTACAAGCTTCAAATCAATTTTTGATGAACATGAAAGTTGTTCATATTGTCCTTAAGAACATTTTTTATTTTGGGATCATCTCCATTTGACCAACACATAAAAAGTTAGGTCTCAGTGCATTTCAAAATAGTCAGATGAATTGACTGATCAACTTCTCAAGTCCAAAACTCATATATTGATGAATTGATGATTGAGGACACTCAGATAAGCTCAAATATGCATGAAATGATGAATTAGAGAACTTCCCTTGATTGTGTTTAACCATGGGCTGAGGTTGCTTCATGGGCAAGGCACACTTGGTACACAGATGAATTAGGGCTCTTTGGGACACAAACTTCAAACCCTTTGATTTACTTTGATCAAAATGATGAATTGAGATGCTAGGGAGGCATATTTTATGGATGAGAGCTTTGGGAACCATTGCCATGCTTGCCTTCATCTTTTCTTGACCATATCAATGCCCATAGGATCTCCTAGAAGGTTTTTTGACCTTGTGATTGCTCAAGCTACAAACAAGAAATGTTAGTGACATATTTTTGTGCTTTTGGTTAGTAAATAAAATGAGAAAATCAATGATATATAATTCAAGCATGCTTGGTGATCTCAAACCACTCACAAGAGGTCCCACCCAAAGGCAAGGGGAACCAAGATGCTTATGATCCTTGAGGCTTTGCAAATGCAATGCTATGATGCCATGAGGGATCTTAGGGTAAAAATTGGGGTCTTACACCTTTCTCTTTGTATTTCTTGATCAGAGGATAATACGACCTAGAATGACTAACTTTTCCATAATTGTAGCATGAATCTCTAACTTTACCCTTATTATTCTTAACTTCGTTTGAGGAGTTAGATAGCCTTCTAAACTTGATTAGGTTCTTGTCAGAGTGTTTGACTCCATTTTTCCTTATATACCTATGGTCAATGTTTTAAAAACCGGATTGGAGATCGAACCGGTGAAACTTGCGGTTTAAGGTTCAATTGGTTCAACCGATTCAACCTACGGTCAAACCGTTTATTAAATAAACTAATAATATAAAATTAAACTTCATAAATATGTCACAAATAATCATATATTCACAACTTAATAAAATAAGTATTTCAAAAATTCAGTACAAATTTAATACAACAACATCGATAATACATATAATAACATAACATAGTTCTACACTTCATTTTTCAACATTCATTTAAGAACAATTTGACCAAATTAAAGAATTACAATAAAAGAAGTTAAACAAGTTCAAATCAAAATTAAAATAATATAATATAATAACTAAAATAAATTTCAAATAATTAAGAATATCTAAATTAAATAAGATAAAATACCAAAAATAAATAATATAATTTACTTTGTTAAACAAAAAAAATGAATTTGGATTGAATTACGACAAATAAATCTAAATTGACAACAATAAACAATATTGACTTGAACTACAATCAATATTGAGTTAGATATCATGATTATGTTTGAAAGAGACGGCGTGCTGATGGTGAAGTGTGGTTGAAAGAAAAACTATAATGGAGTGATAAAATTTAGAAGTTTGTTTGGTTGTAACAAATTACGGAACATTTTTTTGTGATTGGAAATTTATTTTAAGTTTTGATATTGACATATTAAAATTTATAAAAAATATTAAAAAATGGTCAATTTGATGAATTTTTCTGAATCGGGCGATTTTACAAAACCGGCTCCGGTTCTTTGGTTCGAATGGTTTTGGACGGTTCAATCTGGTTTTTCCGGTTTTACTCCGGTTTTAACCCACTAACAGTTTTGAAAGGTTAACTCAATCATATGCATCTCCAGTTCCCGGTTCAACCGGCTGAGTCGGTCGGTTCGGTCCAATTTTTAAAACATTGCCTATGGTATCTTTTGACGAACAACCTCATCTCTTCATCATCAGAATTCTTGTCATATCTTGTTTCACAATCACTTTTCTCATTGGTTGAGGACTTTGAATTTGAAGCCTTTAGAGAAATAGACGTTTCTACCTCCTTATCCATATCCTTCTCTTTCTCCATCTTCTTCTCATGCTTTTTTTTTTCATGTTTTTCCAAACAAGTGAGTTCTTTCTCACATTCTTCTAGTTTTCCAAACAAAGTTGTGATATCAAAGTGTTTTAAGATCATTAGCTTCTTTGATTGGGGTGACCTTAGGTTGTCATTCCCTATTAAGACACCTCAAAACTTTATTAGTAGCCATATAATTGGAAATAGGCTTACCTAGAGCATTCAACCAATTTATAAAATGTGTGAACCTCTTTTGCATGTCGGCAATGGTTTCACCAAGCTTCATGTGAAATATTTCAAATTCTTGATTCAAGGTATTGATCCTAGCTTGTTTGACTTCATTAGTTCCCTCATGGGAAACTTCTAATACATCCCACATAGTTGTTTTTGTGGTTTCACAATGGGAAACACGATAATATTCACAAACACCAAGTGCGGATATGAGAATATTTTGTTCCTTCAATCATGTGACCATAATTTCTTATCATTATCATTTCTTTGATCTTTCAGTTTTGGTACGAAAATACCTTCACCAGTGGTTACTATAATTTGATTAGGACTATTGGTGATGACTTCCCAAACACCTTTATCAACTGAGTTGATATGTATATGCATAGAAGCTTTCCAATAGCTATAATTCTCACCGATAAAAATTGACGCTCTATTGTACGCCCTTTTAGGTTTGATAGTCATTTTCTAATAAGCGAACATTGAAGCACAAAATTAACTATAGCTCTTGATACCACTTGTTAGAAGATATGAAACGATCTAGATGGAGGTTAATAGATCCCAAGTTAAAAACTTGAAACAAATTATTTTAAAAATTTTATGGCACAGCGGAAGTGATCTAGATCAAATCGTCTAACCGAACTTCTATCTAAAAACTTGAATATGCGCATATTGAATCAAAGTGATGATAATGACAACAAATTAATCACAACACTTTTAATCATAATCACTTGAATGCAATACTAAATGCCTCAAATAAGGAACTAATCACAACACTTTTAATCATAATCACTTGAATGCAATACTAAACGCCTCAAATAAGGAACTTAGAGTCTCATCAGACAAGCTCATCTAAACGCCTCGCTTGAGGGACTTAGAGTCCCATCAATCAAGCTCAACTTAAAGTCCATCATAAGAGAATAAGTTGAAGTTTGTCTCGAGAGGCTTAACTTAAAGTCTTTCTTGAGGGATTGAACTGAAGTCTTGCCTGAGAGACTCAATGCTAAACGCCTCACCGAAGGTACGTAGAGTCTCATCAAGCACTCCTTACGTGACGAGGGAGATAATATCGTGCACGACCCTATTCACTCGCCCAATATAGGGAAATGTGGGAAAAGACATGTCTTGGTCAGAGGTAATTTAGAAAAAGAGTAAAGGGAATAAGTCACGTTGTTCTAGGAAGTAGGGATTCAACGATACACCACCCTACCTAGGTGTTCGGTTTTTATTCCTATGAAACCCTAAATTTAGGCCCATAGGCCTTTATAAATACCCCATTTCTAGAACGGGGAGAGATTCCGAATACACAGAAACACCCTCGAATATAGAGCTTCTCACCCTCATGAGCTTTCTCTCTCCACGCCAAAAATACCTTCAAAGTAGGGCCTCTCACTACCGTGAGCTTTACTTAAATCACCAAAAAAAGACTAAAGCATCTAGCATTCCTTACCAGCATTGGGGTGCCACGTATATGTACTTTTTAATACGACCACTGCACCTAATTCATTGGTGTACAACTCACTAATCTACATAATAATTCCCTAATTCCTTATAATTATGCGTTCATAGTTAATTACTAAGTTGAATAACTACCCTAGATCGGATCAGTAGACTAATTGTCAAAAATCCATACTAATTTGATATCAATTTATGGATTTTACAATACATAAAAAGCAATGAACACAAGGACAATTAAATAATAATAATAATAATAACATAAAATAATTCAATTAACAGCAAACAACCATATGATCCAACAAGTACAAGAAGGTTTGTCTAAAAAGACCTAAGTTAATGAATCTAGCTAGTCATAGTGATTATAACCATTACCATGAGATTAGATGAAGAGAACATGAAAATCAACGAAGAATGAGGCCTTCAATGGCTTCCAAAACCCTCAAAATCGTCACTTGGGGTAATCTTCAGCTGCCACTTTTTTTCTAAATTCCGGAACCCTTAAACAGTACATAAAAATCCCTATTTATAGTAATTTCTGCGTGTCAGAGTGGCTCAGCGTCATGCCTCGATGACATTCATCGTGCCACAATGAAGCTTGTATCGCGCCATGACAACATGCAGTGCGCGCGCGTGAAACTCAGAGGCAAAGCTGCTTTTTTTCTTCTCTTTTTCTTTAGAATTATTCTAATTCCCAATTCTACCAATCTTTGTACTTTTTGTTATATTCTTCACACTTTTATTTGACTTTTGCTCATTATTTCAATGCTTCATCCTAATATTCTATTAAAAATCATATAATGACGACTGTCATCAAAGATTGGATGGAAGTACAACTAAAAGACATCCAAATCAGGTCACTGAGCTTGTCATTTCCTTAGCATTCATAGAAGAATAGCATATTATGTCTTTACTAAGGAAGAACATGAATATATTCGCTAGGTGACCGACATGTTAGATATTGATAAAGGAGTCATAACTCAAAGATTGATGATTTTCCTTTAATCAAGCTAGTATCCATAATAAAGAGTTACACATGACAAGAGGGTAAAAACGAAGTAAAAAGGGTGTGCAAAAACAAAAGGACGCCAACATCATTAGTGAAACAAAATACCTTACATGGTTATTAAACTTAGTCATGGTAAAGAATTAAAACGTAAAATAAAGGACGTGAGTAGACTTCACCAACCTCAACTAATCATTCCCAAAGGACCCCTACCATTCATTTAGCATTAATTGGCTAACTAATGATGCCTCAGGCTAGAGGAATTTAAGTTTCATGGATGTCTATTCAAGATACCACCAAATTAAGATGAATTCCTTGCATGCACCTAAAACTCCCTTCTTAATGAACACATGTATTTACTACTATAAAATAATGCCTTATGGTCTCAAGAAATCTAGATAAACATATCAATGCTTGACGAACATAATCTTCTCAAAGTAGATCGAAAAATAAAGAGATATACATTAATGAGATAGTGGTTAAAAATGGAGAATTACCACAACCTAGAAGGGATATCAAGTTTGGTAAAGAAGTATAACATGTGGATAAACACAACAAAGTGCTCTTTCGATTTCCAAGTAAGAAAAATCTTAGGATTCATAAGTTAAAAAATAGAGGTATTAATCCAAGCCCATATAAATGCCAAGAAATAACAGACATGAGAATCCAAATGAACATTAAACAAGGTCGTCATTTAACTGGAAGAATAAGGACACTATCAAGGTTCTTATCTTGCACGAGAGACAAAGAATTCAATTTCTTTACAACCTTATGGAAGAGAAAGAGATTCACAAGGAACCCTTAGTACGAGGCATATTTCTTGAACTTGAATATATTTATATCTTCCCATTAATTTTAACATTGCCCAAAGAATGAGTCCCATTATTTCTATATTAGGCTGTAACTAATCATTGTGTTTCTATATGATGAAGAGACGTGTTAAAGGTTTTGGTGATGACAAAAAGAACAAAGAAAAATCATAAACATCTTCAAACAAAGAAGATAGTGTGAAAAAAATAAAAAAGATAGAAGTTTCTGGTGATCGGTGTAAAAATAAAAGTTAAAGAACTTCATCAGGAAGCAAAGCCAATTTTGAAAAACTTGATTGTGATCATGTACTCTGTCTGTTTATTTTTTTATTGGATCAAATGTAAAATTAAGTGTGTGCTCTCAAAGTACTAAGGTTGTATCACACACACACATCCATCCACACCCACCCACCCATACATACACGCGTGCGGGTGCGAGCACACATATTCACGCAGACACCCACACTCACACACGCGCGCACAAACACACTTTTGCGACGAATGACAAATGATAGATCATCAATAGAGACACAAGTTGGAACCAACGGAGAAAGAAAATTGAAATAGGTGAGGTGAAAACACACTTTTGCGGCAGATGACAAATGATAGATCATCAATAGAGACACAAGTTGGAATCAACAGAGAAAGAGAATTGAAATAGGTGAGGTGAAAACGACACAGAAAATGAATGGAGGAAAGTTGCACAATTCAAGATTATTTTAGATACTAATATGACTTTTTCTATTAATGTACTTAAAACATATTTGTTTTTATTTTAAATTATAATAAATTGTAAAAGATAAAAATGAATTTTAGTTAAAATAGTAAGGATAAAAATGGAAGAAAACATGACAAGTTAAACTCTAAAGGGTTAAATATATTTTTAGTCCTCATAAATATCTCATATTTAACTTTTAGTCATTTCAAAAAATTTCTTCAAAGAATGATCCTTCTAAAAAATTTAATTTTAATTTTCTATCTCTCCTACAACTTAGCGACGGTTTTTACAACTTAAAAATAGAATTAGCGACAATTTTAGTGATGATTTTTAATTAGCGACTATTTTGGTAGGAGAGACCAAAGTTAAAATTAAAATTTTTAGGATGACCATTCTTTTAAAGAAAAATTGAAGGACTAAAAATTAAATATGAGATAGGTAAGAGAATCAAAAAAAATATTTAATAATATTTAACCCAAAGCTAAAAGTAAAAGTTACTTTAAATAGCTTTTGAAAAATAAAATAATAAACTAAAAAAAAAACTATAAACTCCCTAAAAAAAAAGTTATCAAATAATTTTTTTTAGCCTTATATAGCATAGACTCTAAGATTTTATTTGAGAGTTTAGAGGGTAATGTATAAAAAGATTTTGAAAAAGGAAATGATTGAGTGAAAAGAATAAAATGATTTAAGTGGGAAGAACTTTTAAAGATTTATTTTTATTTAAAAATCAAAACTTAGAGAATTAAAAAATTATATTGAAGAAGGAGTTTGGAGAGTTTAGTTAAATTATTTAAATATGATTTTTATTGTTATAATATTTTAAAAATTAAAAGTATGTTAATAATAAACCATATACAAAATCTTTTTGTAAAAAAATGTTTAAGACTTATCTATATTTTTAATTTTTTAAAAAACTTTTCCTTCACCTTCTCTTTAAAATCTCAAACAAAGCCTAAAAGAAATTCTGGAAAAATTATCATTAAAATATTATTAATACGCATCCAAGAACAAAAATAATAACTATTTGATAGTCGACTTTTTGAAAATAAATAATTATTGTGTTCGATATCTAATTGAGGTGGTTTTGATATATATGTGGGTATTTTCCTTTTCAAATTCAGTTACTTAAATACAAGTATGTCAAAAGAAATTATCACTTTAAAATTATGTAAATTTTATTTCTTCTATTTACCACAAATGAGAATTAAAATAAATTATCAATAAATCATAATAATATTTCTTTCATGTAAATAATAATTTAATTCATTTACTAATAAGGATGTATATCTACATGTGTGATACCATTGTAGTTGTCTATATCTATTAATTAAATATAGATGAAATATTTAGTTATATTATTTAAGTTAATGTCTCATCCTCGTGGGAAACTTCATCTAGAAATAACGCAGATACAATTTTTTTTTACCATCACTAGATAAGACCAAGTCGGTTCCACCTATTTGTGTGATTTGAATATATCTATTTGAACCAAGTAAAACTCTTCAACTTATAATTGTTTATGAATGAATGGATTCTTTATTTTACGAAAGAAAACGTGCAGCACAAAGTTCTGCTTTTATTTTTAAAAATGCAAGTCTCGAGGTCCAGACTATCGATCAAATAAAAGAGAAATTAAATGATCCAATTTGATTGAGATATTATTTTAGTGAAGCATATTTTTAAATTAAAGAGAAAATAAATACTTCATCTAACTCAAAAACTCTTGAATAAAATGGTATAAGTATTATATCGCAAATATAACTTGGATGATTATGCCTAAAAAAAACTTGGAAGATTTAAAATAGCATGAATAGATAATTAACATGAAAATATCACATTTTCGAGGAAGTATGTCAAAATCTCACGGACCGTTATTGACTCAAGTCATATAATAGATATTTTGTTGGCGGAATTTTTTACCATAGAGCATTGAACATTGTGGAAAAAAAATTAGAACAACATTTTTGTGAGAGACACATCATATATTCACCAAAAACTTTAAGATAATAGGTGAGTGAGTTCTCTCACTTATAAATACCCAAGTTTCCATATTTACAACTAATATGTGACTATTACCTACACTATTCACACTAGTTACATTCTCAACAATTTTTAAATCAGGATGGAAATGTACATGAGTGAATCGTGTCGGGGGAGTTTTTCTCTAGGGAGCATTGAACATTGTGGAACTTCTTCTTTTTTGGAGCATAACTTTTGTAAGAGAGATACACCACATGTTCACCTAAAACCTTAAGATGATATGTTAGTGGGTTCTCTCAATTATAAATGCTCAAGTCTCCATATTTCCAACAAATGTGAGACTATTACCCACACTACTCACACTTGATACATTCTCAACATCCCGCCTCAAGTGTGCGTTTATAATTGCTCCCCCTCGAGTGAAAGCTCTTCTTACTTCCACAAACTCTTGTATTGCACATAACGTTTCTTATTCACCACACTGATGTCATTGACACTCTTCAACGAAACGTTTCTTATTCACCACACGGGTGTCATTGACTTTCGATACAAGTAAACTGGTCCCTTTCTCAAACCAAAAACTCATGATACCATTTGTTCTGGGAGTTTCTCACTAGGGAGCATTGAACATTGTGTGACTTCTTCTTTTGGAGCAACACCTTTGTCAAAGACACACCACATATTCACCTAAAACTTGATGTTGGAAATCCACCACAACCTATGGAGAATTTCTATCAATCTTGAAGAACAAGATTTTTATCAACCACACAATGACAATGAAAAGAAAAGAACGATTGAGAAATAAAGAAAAGAACGATTGAGAAATAAAGAAAAGAACGTCGGAGAAGAAGAATATTTTATGCAGAGTTTTCTCTCTCCCCACAACCTATTGAAAACTTCTTTATTCACTTTGCAACTGCAAAGTTCTGTGAATACAATTTTATGAGTTCATGATAAGAATAGGGATTACTCCTTCTATTTATAGATTTAGGTTAGCTTACCCCCTAAGCCAAAGCCCCAAAAAATATATAAGCCCAAAATAGTTAACACTACAAAAAATAGGCCTAAGTCAAAATCTTGTGTGATGCAACATGCTTCGACACTTTGACATACTAATACAACTCGACACATCCTTGTTCTATCGAGAAACCTGCTCCGACACAAGGAACTATAATTCAACACACCACCTAATTCATTGTGTCTAAGATGTCTACATTCATCATAGCTCTTAGTCTTCTGAACACTTCGACCTGGACTCCCTTCGTCATCATGTCTGCAATCTGATTCTCAGTTCTGCAGTGTTCCAAATTCATCTTCCCATCTGCTACCTGCCCTCGAAGATAATTGAACCTCATTTCGATTTACTTACTTCGACCATGTGCTATCGGATTATTCGCCAGATTGATAGTTGACATGTTGTCGATCTTCATGGTAATTTCTCTATGACTCTTCGTTGTTATCTCTTCGACTAGATTCACCATCCATGTTGTTTGACATGCACAAAGGAAAGAATTAATATATTCTTCTTCGCACGACGATAATGCCACTACTGGATCCTTTCTCGAACTCCAAGCAAATGGTGCACCGCCTAGCATAAACACATAGCCAACTGTGGATTTTCTATCCTCAGTATCACTACACCAACTTGAGTCGGTGTATCCCACTAGTTTGCATTCTTTTCCTTCATCAGTTGTAGGAAACAAAATGCCATGGTCTAGAGTTCCTTTAAGATACCTTAGTATCCTCTTCGTCGTTGCTATACCTTTGGCTTATGCATGAGTCTACTCATCATACCTACATTGTAGGCTAAGTTAGGCCTTGTGTGACAAAGGTATCGAAGTGATCCAATAAGTTTTCTATATTGGGTTGGGTCGACATCATCTGAATCTTTCGACAATTGTAATCTGGGCTCAGTTGGAGTCGAAGTTGGGTTGCAATCTTGCATCTCAAATCTCTTGATTATTTCTCCTGCATACCTTCTTTGATGAATCATCAAACCTCTACCACTCTTGTAGAATTCGATGCCAAGGAAATATGAAATGTCACCCAGATCTGACATTTCAAATTCTTTGTTGAGATCACCTTTGAAGTCTTCGATCTCCTTCTTGCACATACCTGTTATCAACAAGTCATCGACATAGAGGCATAGTATAAGCAATTCACTCCTTCTTCTTCTTACATATACTTCATGTTCAGTTTTGCACTTCACAAATTCTTCTCCCTTAGAAATCCATCTATCTTCTTATTCCAAGCTCTTGGAGCTTGTTTAAGTCCGTACAGGGCTTTATGCAGCCTGTACACCTTTCTTTCTTCGCCCTGTTTCATAAACCCACATGGTTGTGCACCATAAACTTCTTCTTCTAAGGGGTCATCTAGGAATGCACATTTAATATCCATCTGAAACATCTTCCAGTTGTTCATGTTTGTTAGACCAACAACCAACCTGATTGTTTCGATCCCAGTAACAGGTGCAAAAACATCGTCGAAGTCGATTCCTTCTTTCTGAAGAAATCCTTTTGTCACAAGTCTCGCCTTGTGTCGATTCACTTCTCCTTTGGGTTTTAATTTCACCTTGTATACCCACTTCACATCGATCTCCTTCTTGTCGTGGGAAAATTTGACAAGTGACCAAGTGTTGTTGACTTTGATTAACTTCAATTCTTCATTTATTGCTTTCACCCACTTCGAATCTCTCAATGCCTCAGCTGCATTGACTGGTTCGGCATCTGCGTTGAAAGCATAGTGTACCAACTCACCTTCTTCATTTACCACATCATTTGATGTAATCACACATTCTTGCAACCATGTCGGCATGTGTCTTGTTCTTTGAGGTCTGCTTGGGCCTGCTTCACTCTGAGTTCTTGTCGAACTTCTCTTTCTATTTGACTAGTTGGTTCTATTGGTGTAAGCCATAGAGGCCAATACTTTTGGTACTTGTATCGAATTATTTATTAATAATAAAAGGCTTTTTCTTTATTACGTTTGTTTAATAAAGTCCATAGAATAGTTAGTCCGTTTAATGCATCAAGTGTGACTTGATCATGAGACCACATTAAACATAAGTGTCGCAACCTGAAAAATACAGTGTGCGAAAAAAACAACCGGCGAAAGAGAATGACAGAAGAGTCGCCACCGTGTGTTATTCATCCCAAAGGAGGGAAAGGAAACGCTCGAAGTAAACCTGAAAAAGGAAAGGAAAAGACAAGGTCTCGCAACCAAATCTTGGGTTCGGGAGTCGGTTATGCGAAGGGAAGGTATTAGCACCCCTACGCATCCGTAGTACTCTACGGGATCCACTTTTGTAGTTTTTGTCTAAAGGGTGTGGGTTTATCTTATGCTGTTTGCCAAAAAAAACAAAAAAAGGGTTAAATGAAAATGACTCGCGCGGATGTTGCATCCACTGCATACGTATCTCATCTGAATATGAGAATCAGAGTCTTCGTAGCTCGGCTGACCTATGGGTTGGGGGATGTGTGCTCGCTAAGACATCGCGTCTTATGCCTACGTATCTCATCTGGAATGAGAATCAGAGCAAGCCGTAGTTCGGCTAACTACGGGGTTATGGATTGGGTTTTGGACGAACAACGTTACTACGCAATCTACCGGATGCTCGACCTTTGGAGACTTACTCGCCTGTAGTAGAAGGAGTAAACGTGTTGCTTTGGGTTTTAGGGTTTGGGATGCTCGAGGGCAAAAAGGCAGTCCTTGACGAAGGAACCGCGCTACCTGCAGGGATATGAATACAAAACACAAAACATGTATCTCAAAGTAAAATGCCACCAAGGGGCTCAAACATTGCCTCCTATCGAGGTCTTCCAGCTAAGAAAGCGATAAAGTATGAGAAAGGGAAAAAATTACCACACGGATAAAGATCCGAAGCTATAGCAGTTAAAGGGGCAAGAAACCCTGAAATGTCTCCAGCTGGACCGTCAAAGGAAATCAGTCAACACGAATAATCAGAATAAAACTCCAGGGGGTATCCCACAAATAAAGTGGGAAACCACGCGAGTGTCTCTGCGAAAGCCATGTGAGCCCTCACAAAACTCGACAAAGGGTTAGAGCAGCATGATGAAATCAAGAGAAAACAATGCCATGGAAACACAAGACAGGTTAGAATAAACAAAATAGGGTAACCCAGAGTTGCCCCTAAATCAAAATGTAACCACATGAATAATTCCATCAAAATTCACAAAAGACTCACAAAAAGGTATCAAATTCACCCATAATACCTCATACATTTAGAGCATTCAAATAAAAGGCATAAAGATGATGGATATAGGGCAAACCTGATTGGAGAGCTTGATTGAGTTGCGCCCGTGAGGTTTACAAGTTGAGTTCCTTTCAGGGTTTGGAGGTTGCTCTGAACTCTGTTGGCTTTTCTCTCACTATCTTTTCCTCAGGGTTTTGCTTCTCTTCCTTCTTTCTCCAGTGAATCTCCCAGTGTAACTCCAAGTGTAACTCCAAGTGTGTTTTCCTCTACTGAAACTTCAGTATTTATAGACTGATTTTCGTGGGTAATGGGCTCAAATGAGGGAGACCCAAGTCCAAAATAATTTGTTATATTTTATTTATTTATTTTATTTATTTAATTAATTAATTAATTAATTAAATTATTATTTTATTTTTTTTTTCGTTTTTTTTTTTTTTTTTTCGTTTTTTTTTTCAGGAAAAATGAAGGGTAAATTTTGGGGTATTACAGCTGCCCCTATTCAATCAACTGGAGACCCGGAAAGAAGATGGCAGTTGCTTTCGTACTTTCGAGGTATCAAGGGATTGAATACAATAAAAGCCCAAAAATTTGCACTGAAGTGAAGTGAAGTAACAATGTCTGTCAGAATCAGCAAAGAGGTGGTCTTGAAAGAAGAATTCATCTGGTACGGTGAGAGTCAGTTTGAATATCGAAAAAGAATGTTAAACTGGATACCAAAATAAATGGTAACACAGAAATAACCATGGCTTGAATGCCGCTCATCAGTCTGAATACTGGAAAGGATTTCGATCTGAACATCGGAAAATGGGCCTGAATGCCACAAGTCGTATCGACCTGAACGTCGGAACCTTCTTCGATCTGAACATCGGAAAATTGGCCTGAATGCCACTTCGATCTGAATATCGGAAAATTGGCCTGAATGCCACTTCGATCTGAATACCGGAAAACTGGCCTGAATGCCACAAGTTGCATCGACCTGAACGTCGGAAACTTCTTCGATCTGAACATCGGAACACTGGCCTGAATGCCACTTCGGTCTGGATACCGGAAAACTGGCCTGAATGCCACTTCGGTCTGGATAACGGAAAACTGGTCTGAATGCCACTTCGGTCTGGATACCGGGAAAACTGGCCTGAATGCCACAAGTTGCATCGACCTGAACGTCGGAAACTTCTTCGATCTGAACATCGGAACACTGGCCTGAATGCCACTTCGGTCTGGATACCGGAAAACTGGCCTGAATGCCACTTGTTGCATCGACCTGAACGTCGGAAACTTCTTCGATCTGAACATCGGAACACTGGCCTGAATGCCACTTCGGTCTGGATACCGGAAAACTTCATGCCTGTCAGCATTGGCAGAAATAGGGAATGATAATAGAGGCGGCGCATGGGCCAATGACACTTGCTAGGGATAACAAAGGTAAGTCATGAACAATCTTCAGTCTGAGTACTGGAAACAACTTCTAGCTTATCACTTGGGATACCGAGAATGTTTTATGCTTACATGCGTATGTTTGAATTTTTCAATGGCGTAATGCTCCATAAAAATGAAAATGCTACGCGATTTGGAAGGATACAATGCAATATGATTCTACATGCAGGGATGCGAAATGCTGGGTAGAATGCCAAGCCGAGGCAAGGGGATCTGCTGGGGAAATGATTATCATCCTCTGGGCTCTGGTCAGGCTGCTGGAGATACACACCACAATGAACTCTGTGGGGAGATGACTAGCCATGCGGTGTTCTGGCCATACCGAGACTCTGATCGGGGAAATAATGGCATTGGAAGCCTGCTGCTGAGGAAAGCTACAATGGTTCTGGCAACCACGATTTGCGAGAGATGACTCAGCAGGGGGAGCAAACACTGATACGGTACCGAGGTTCTGCTTCAAGGAAAGAAACCATGGATCTGGCATTGGGATTATCGATCTGGCATCGAACTCTAAGGAGCAGCCACTTCTGCTGGGAAGATACAGTCTGGCACTGTCAACTCCGCTGGGGATATATAGTCTGACACTGTCAACTCTACTGGGGAGTGTATGTCTTGAAACAACCGCTTGGGGAAGTACGGTGGTGAGAAACTGCTGGGGATTGAAGAATCCAACACTCTGATCAGCTCTGCAGGGTCAAGACACTGAATTCGTCTGTTGGCGACTTCACTGGGGAAGATATTCACGACCATCTGCATGGAATTTTAAGGAAATGCCCAGAGGGTATCTGTTTTGAATAGACGATCCAAAGCACTTAAAATTTACAGCAATTTTAAATGTTTATTAAGCATGTACCTGTAAAGCCCTTATGTGTCATGATGCAATGTTTATCAAAAATTCGGACGTCATTTTTGCAAACAAAACAGTAAAATGAAGATGAAAACAGAGATATACTGAATAACATGATTTTATTGATTGAATGGCCTCTGAATAGGCATTTACATCAGGAAGCAATCCCTGGAAAGAGGTAATTGCACAAAAGATAAAAACAGAAATTAATCTAATGGCAATGTGAAATGGATTTCTATTGGGTTCCAATTCTGCTATGACTTGCTCGTCTTCAAGATCCTCCAGATAATCAGCCTTCTAAAAGAGTGATTGGACTGTTTCCTATCCTTCAAAAATTTCCAGTCATTGGCACGAGATGAGATTCAGAACTACTCAGAACGCAGTCATTCGCTTAATCCCTAACTTTTGCCTGGATCGCCCTTTTCGGGTTTTCAATCCACCGGGATACCCATTTTTGCCTAAGTTGCCTTTTCAGGTTTTCAACTTACCGGGTGTACAATCCTTTTTTATTTTTGTCCCTAATTTTTGCCCGAACCCTTTCATTTTCTTGGTTCGCCGGGACGCCCATTTTTGCTTGGACTACTCTTTTTTACTGTCCAGCGGGTCTATTTTATGCGAAGTATTTTTTAACTGCGTCTGAGTTCACAGGGGAAGTGAAGTTTTCACCATCCATAGTTGCAAGCATTAAAGCCCCACCATCAAAAACCTTGGTGACGATATACGGTCCATCATAGTTAGGAGTCCACTTGCCCCTGCGATCTGTCTGAGGAGGAAGGATCCTTTTCAAAACTAAATCTCCGACTTGGAAACAACGAGGACGCACTTTCTGATCAAAGGCTCTCTTCATCTGACTCTGATACAACTGCCCATGACAAATGGCTGCCATTCGCTTCTCTTCGATAAGACTCAACTCATTGAACCTTGTCCGAATCCATTCAGCTTCGTCTAGCTTGATATCCAACAAGACTCTTAGAGAAGGGATCTCCACTTCAACAGGTAGAACTGCTTCCATACCATACACAAGGGAGTAGGGGGTTGCCCCGGTCGATGTACGTACTGAAGTACGGTACCCATGCAAGGCGAAAGGTAGCATCTCATGCCAATCTCTGTACGTGACGACCATCTTCTGCACAATCTTCTTTATGTTCTTATTTGCTGCCTCAACAACACCGTTCATCTTAGGGCGGTAAGGGGAAGAGTTGTGATGCTGAATGTTGAAGTTCTGACACAACTCCTTCATCATTTTGTTGTTGAGATTAGAACCATTATCAGTAATGATTCTTTCGGGAATCCCATAGCGACAAATGATTTCTTTCTTGATGAAACGGGCAACCACATGTCTGGTGACATTCGCGAACGACGCTGCCTCGACCCACTTGGTGAAATAGTCGATGGCAACAAGGATGAAGCGATGCCCATTGGAAGCAGTCGGCTCAATCTTTCCAATCATGTCAATGCCCCACATGGCAAACGGCCACGGCGAAGACATCACATTCAGAGGATTCGGCGATACATGCACCTTATCAGCATAAATCTGGCATTTATGACACTTCCGAGCATACTTGAAACAATCTGATTCCATGGTCATCCAATAATAACCCGCTCTCAACAATTTCTTAGCCATTGCATGCCCACCGGCATGAGTACCGAAGGAACCTTCATGAACTTCCTGCATTAACATGTCCGCCTCGTGCCTGTCCACACATCTGAGCAAAACCATGTCGAAGTTCCTCTTATACAACACATCGTCTTTATTCAAGAAGAAACTGCCTGCCAATCTTCTCAAAGTCTTTCTGTCATTGTTGGATGCCCCTGCAGGGTACTCTTGATTCTTCAGAAAGCACTTGATATCGTGATACCAGGGCTTGTCATCGACTACCAGTTCAGCAGCAAACACATACGCGGCCCTGTCAAGGCGCATCACATCGATCCTGGGAGCATGGTTCCAACGAATTACCTTGATCATGGAGGATAGAGTAGCAAGTGCGTCTGCCATCTGGTTCTCATCACGAGGTATATGATACAATTTTACCGTTGTGAAGAAAGTCAAAAGTCTTCTCGTGTAATCTCTGTAGGGGACCAGAGTGGGCTGGAGAGTATTCCAATCACCATTCACTTGATTGATCACCAGAGCTGAATCTCCGAAGATGTCCAGAGTCTTGTTTCTCAGATCAATGGCTTGCTCAATACCCAAGATACAGGCCTCGTACTCAGCTTCATTATTTGTGCACTCAAAAGTCAAACGAGCGGTGAAAGGCATGTGGGCACCCTTCGGAGTAGTAATGACAGCGCCAATTCCACTACCTCTAGCATTGATAGCCCCATCAAACAACAAAGTCCACTTTTCGTTTGGATCAGGTCCCTCCTCAACAACTGGCTCTTCACAGTCTTTCATCTTGAGGAACATGATGTCTTCATCAGGGAATTCAAACTTCATTGGCTCATAATCATCAATCGGTTGCTCGGCAAGGTAGTCTGACAGAATACTCCCTTTGATGGCCTTCTGTGACGTGTACTGAATATCATACTCTGTTAAAATCATTTGCCAACGAGCGACCCTTCCGGTGAGAGCTGGCTTCTCGAATATGTATTTCACTGGATCCATCTTAGAAATCAACAAGGTAGTATGGTTCAACATATACTGTCTCAGTCGGCGAGCAGCCCAGGCCAAAGCACAGCAAGTTTTCTCAGGCTGCGAATATTTGATTTCACAGTCGGTAAACTTTTTGCTAAGGTAGTATATGGCATGCTCTTTTCGACCAGACTCGTCATGCTGTCCCAATACACACCCCATCGAGTTCTCGGTCACTGATAGGTACATTATCAGAGGTCTCCCAGGAACTGGAGGTATAAGGATCGGAGGTTTCTGTAGATACTCTTTTATCTTCTCGAAAGCCCTTTGACAATCTTCATTCCACCTGATAGCCTGATCCTTCCTCAGCAATTTGAAAATTGGCTCACACGTGGTTGTTAGGTGAGAGATGAACCTTGCAATGTAGTTCAACCTCCCTAAGAAACTACGGACTTGCTTCTCTGTTCTTGGCTCAGACATTTCCTGTATTGCTTTTACTTTGTCAGGATCCACCTCAATCCCTTTTCCGCTAACAATAAAACCCAGCAATTTTCCCGATCTCACCCCGAAAGTGCACTTATTCGGATTAAGTCTCAGTTTGAATTTCCTCAAACGCTCAAACAGTTTCTGCAAATTCAACAAATGTTCTTCTTCTGTCTGAGATTTGGCAATCATATCGTCCACATAAACCTCGATTTCATGATGAATCATATCATGGAACAGAGTCACCATTGCTCGCTGATATGTTGCTCCGGCATTTTTCAGACCAAACGGCATCACCTTGTAGCAGAAGGTGCCCCATGGGGTTATGAAAGTTGTCTTTTCCATGTCTTCTGGTGCCATCTTGATTTGGTTATAGCCAGAAAAGCCATCCATGAAGGAGAATACCGAGAACTGAGCTGTATTATCCACTAAAACGTCGATGTGAGGTAATGGGAAATCATCTTTAGGGCTAGCTCTGTTCAGATCCCGGTAGTCGACACACATCCGTACCTTTCCGTCCTTCTTAGGTACTGGGACGATGTTTGCAACCCATGGCGGATAATTGGTGACTGCTAGAAACCCTGCATCCAACTGCTTTTGCACTTCTTCCTTTATCTTGACAGCCATCTCTGGTCTTGTTCTTCTGAGCTTCTGCTTGACCGGAGGACAACCTTCTTTGAGAGGCAAGCGGTGCACCACGATGTCTGTGTCCAGCCCAGGCATGTCCTGATAAGACCAGGCGAAGATGTCAACGTATTCTTGCAGCAATTCAATCAGCCCTTTCTTCACATTGTCTTCTAAAGCAGCCCCTATTTTGATTTCTCTCTTGGTGTCCTCGGTGCCGAGATTAATCACTTCAACAGACTCTTGATGCGGTTGAATAACCCTTTCCTCTTGTTTTAATAACCTGGTAAGCTCTTCAGGGAGTTCACAGTCTTCATCACCCTCTTCTTCAGCTTGAAAGATTGGATTTTCAAAGTCGAAACGAGCCATAGCAGAACCGTTATCAATAGGATCCGGTGTTGTGCATCTGCATGAGTGATGGTATGTGCTTATGAGTGTGAACAAGAAGTGAAAACTAAACAAAACATTGCCATTTTTTTATTTTGAAAAACTGCAAAAATAGAAAGACAGGGAACGAAATATTTGAATGCAAAAAGACGTCCTTTATTTATGATAAAAAATGCAAGTGTCACATAGGTGGGCCCTACAATGAGTCATTACGCCCTGGGCGGAACGTAAGACTTGGATATGCATGAATAAACAAAGAAAATTACTCTTCAAAAAGAGTGACTTGGATAATCTCCTCAGAAGACCAATTGTTGAGAACTTCACCCGGAATCTTCGGACGCACCCAATTGTCAATGTCACAATCACTATCCCCCTCTTCTTCGTTGACTGCAGAGACTTGACCATACTGAATGATGCCAGCACTGGAGAAAGTGATCGGCCCCTGATGAGTCTGAAGTGTTGAAGTTGTAGAAGTTAGAGCTGGCTGATACCCAATCCCGAACTTATCTTCTTTCACTGGTAATTCCAACAGACGTCCCCAACCGGGAGCAACACCTGAATCCACCACGGCCCGTGCCTGCTTAAAGGATGAGATAGAGGCACCCGCTTTAGCCTCTTTCATAGACTCTTGGACAGACAAATCTTCAACCTGGAGGATACCTTTGTCGAGCAAGGCCTGGATACCCTGCTGTATCTTCAAACAACCTCCACTCTGAGTGGCACAATCCAAACAATCCTTCCCACAACCGGGGAAAACATCGGCCTTTAGCAAGCATACAATGGAGTCTTCAGCTTCAACACATCCTTAATGGACTTGGCTTCTCCCTCTACCAAATTAACGTTCGCACCACCATGCTGGGGCATGGGATTGTTGACGACATTCGGAGCTGGTGCAAGGTCGATCGCCTTTGAATCTATGAGGTCCTGAACTACGTGCTTAAAAGCTTTGCAGTTCTCAATGTCATGGCCAGGTGCCCCAGAGTGGAAGCTACACCTAGCGTTGGCGTCGTAACCCACCGGAAGTCTACCAACAGGAGGAGCCAGAGTGCGCAGTTGCACAAGCTGTAGTTGTTGAAGACTAGAAAGCATCTGAGCGTACGACATTGGAAGGGTGTCGAAACGCCGGTCCATCATCCTTTGCCTCTGTTGATAAGCGGGTCTGTTACCCGGTTGTTGCTGCTGTTGATACTGAGCTGGTTGACGTTGTGATTGTTGTTGTTGTAGTGGTACCGCAGCTGGAATGGTCACCCCTGCGGCAGTACCTGTTATGCAAGACATGCTAATGAATATGCAAATGCAATGACATGTTTATCAATTCCAAAGGTATTCTACCCCCTTGATTCCAGTCTCACATTTGATAAACAGTGTAAGAAAAGACTAAGCCGTTGATGAGAACCAAGAAAATTCCAACTAGAATCAAGTGGAAGATATAAACCCCACAGAAATGGATAAACATGTGTGAATGATTATGAATGCAAAATGATGTGATGCAAAATGATGTGAATGCAGTGCAGTGGCATGTCAATCAGGATTGATGTATCTGCTTGAACATCTGTCAGGTTGCACTGTCTGGAGAGAAATTAAGAGCACACCAAACAAAGGTCATGGGATGGATCATGTTATCCTTAATATCAACCACCCATTTTGGCGGATTATGGTTTACACCTTATCAACACCCGAGTTTCATTGATATTAAGGATACCTGATCGGATCAACCATGAATCAAGGGTTTGTCGCAAGTCACGAGCATGGAGTTTAGGTTAAGAACCACCCAAAAGGAGTGTACTAAGGTTTAAACCTGCCAAACATGTTCTACAAAAAGGTTCCCATAGTCATAATCCCATCTTTCGGATATTATTAGAGGAACGACTACTCGTATTCCAACAATATTCTCAAGAGAGACTCTTATGAGTGTAGTATCGCGTAACAATCGTATCAAATCTTACACTTGAACGACTTTCGCACTACGTCCTACGAATAAGCCAAGATGGGTTAGGTAAACTAAGGTCCTTGGCTTCTTAGGTCTATATTGGAACAAGTAATGTCTAACCACAACTTACTTATGTGACATTATTGATCTCAACATGACCTCCACCAAGTGAATGGGCTTGCAAGTCAACTCGCTAAGGAATACTCCACACAAGTTGACAGGACTATGCCATTCTCCTATCTTAAGTGCACTCGAGTTCGGGTATAGAACTCATCTCACAAAGATCACCAAGCAGCCAGCCAACAGAAACAGATACAACAATGATATGTACACAATGTAATAAGGTAAAGCAGGTAAATAAATAACTGTACAAAAGCATGAACCCCCAATAAACAAACAAACTACAAAAGCTAGGAGGGACTCGCTTAGGGAAGATGGACCAGCAAGAGGTCAACTTCTTAAAGTCGCCAGCAGAGTCGCCAGCTGTCGCAACCTGAAAAATACAGTGTGCGAAAAAAACAACCGGCGAAAGAGAATGACAGAAGAGTCGCCACCGTGCGTTATTCATCCCAAAGGAGGGAAAGGAAACGCTCGAAGTAAACCTGAAAAAGGAAAGGAAAAGACAAGGTCTCGCAACCAAATCTTGGGTTCGGGAGTCGGTTATGCGAAGGGAAGGTATTAGCACCCCTACGCATCCGTAGTACTCTACGGGATCCACTTTTGTAGTTTTTGTCTAAAGGGTGTGGGTTTATCTTATGCTGTTTGCTAAAAAAAACAAAAAAAAGGGTTAAATGAAAATGACTCGCGCGGATGTTGCATCCACTGCATACGTATCTCATCTGAATATGAGAATCAGAGTCTTCGTAGCTCGGCTGACCTATGGGTTGGGGGATGTGTGCTCGCTAAGACATCGCGTCTTATGCCTACGTATCTCATCTGGAATGAGAATCAGAGCAAGCCGTAGTTTGGCTAACTACGGGGTTATGGATTGGGTTTTGGACGAACAACGTTACTACGCAATCTACCGGATGCTCGACCTTTGGAGACTTACTCGCCTGTAGTAGAAGGAGTAAACATGTTGCTTTGGGTTTTAGGGTTTGGGATGCTCGAGGGCAAAAAGGCAGTCCTTGACGAAGGAACCGCGCTACCTGCAGGGATATGAATACAAAACACAAAACATGTATCTCAAAGTAAAATGCCACCAAGGGGCTCAAACATTGCCTCCTATCGAGGTCTTCCAGCTAAGAAAGCGATAAAGTATGAGAAAGGGAAAAAATTACCACACGGATAAAGATCCGAAGCTATAGCAGTTAAAGGGGCAAGAAACCCTGAAATGTCTCCAGCTGGACCGTCAAAGGAAATCAGTCAACACGAATAATCAGAATAAAACTCCAGGGGGTATCCCACAAATAAAGTGGGAAACCACGCGAGTGTCTCTGCGAAAGCCATGTGAGCCCTCACAAAACTCGACAAAGGGTTAGAGCAGCAGGATGAAATCAAGAGAAAACAATGCCATGGAAACACAAGACAGGTTAGAATAAACAAAATAGGGTAACCCAGAGTTGCCCCTAAATCAAAATGTAAACACATGAATAATTCCATCAAAATTCACAAAAGACTCACAAAAAGGTATCAAATTCACCCATAATACCTCATACATTTAGAGCATTCAAATAAAAGGCATAAAGATGATGGATATAGGGCAAACCTGATTGGAGAGCTTGATTGAGTTGCGCCCGTGAGGTTTACAAGTTGAGTTCCTTTCAGGGTTTGGAGGTTGCTCTGAACTCTGTTGGCTTTTCTCTCACTATCTTTTCCTCAGGGTTTTGCTTCTCTTCCTTCTTTCTCCAGTGAATCTCCCAGTGTAACTCCAAGTGTGTTTTCCTCTACTGAAACTTCAGTATTTATAGACTGATTTTCGTGGGTAATGGGCTCAAATGAGGGAGACCCAAGTCCAAAATAATTTGTTATATTTTATTTATTTATTTTATTTAATTAATTAATTAATTAATTAATTAATTAATTAAATTATTATTTATTTTTCTTTTCGTTTTTTTTTTTTTTTTTTCGTTTTTTTTTTTTTTTTTTTCAGGAAAATTGAAGGGTAAATTTTGGGGTATTACAATAAGGACACTATTCTTAAAGTATCCGTAGTCGAGCTTTATTGTGAAGTGGGATAACATTAAAGCATTGAGACTATTATGTTTGTAGACTGATGATCACATCTCATGGATCATGGATAAAGAGTTATCAAGTCTTAAACATAGGTATGAATATTAAGAGTAATATTTATACCGGATTGACCCGCTATGAGAATACTATATAGAAAGTTATGCAAAGTGTCATAAGTTATTCTCATGGTGATAATAGTGTATACCACTCTTCGACCTGAAACCACTATGGACCCTAGATGTAGAGTCGAGTGCTTTGTTGCTGATCCAACGTTGTCCGTAACTGGACGACCATAAAGACAGTTGATGGGTACTCCACAAAGCATGCTGAGGGACATGAGTGACCTAGATGGAATTTGCCCATCCTGCGTAATAGGATAAATGTCTATGGGCCCAATATTGAACTGGACAAGGATGACACGGTCTATACCTTGTGTTCAATATAGACATAAGGGCAAAGGGGTAATTATACACATAATTATTATCTCAGGAGGTTTTGTCAAATCACATGACATTTTCGTGTCTTGGGTAGCAGTGATGTGTTGCTAGATACCGCTCACTGTTTATTATGTTAAATGTGTGATTTAATATAATTGCCAACGTCGCGAAAACCTATAGGGTCACACACAAAGGACGGATTGATGAGAGATAGAGTAACTAAGGAACATCGTAAGGTACGGTGTACTTAAGTAGAATACGAAGTATTTTGTAAGGTACCAAATACTTAAGTGATTTTGGCATATTATGAGATATGGGCCAAAATACACTTAAGTGGGCTTTTTGGCTTGAAGCTCACACAAGTGGTTCTATAAATAGAACTCTTGTGCAGAAGCATTGTATGGGAATACAACACAACTGAAGAGTTGGAATTTCGTATCTCTCTTTCTCTCACTCAAAGCCTTCATTCATAACAGCTAGCACTGCGATTGAAGGAATCCGTTCGTGTGGACTGAGTAGAGACGTTGTCATCGTTCAACGTTCGTGATCGCCACAAGAGGTAAAGATTCTATCACTGATCATGCCCATTCGTAAGGATCACTAAATGGAGAAATTTTTAAATTCCGCTGCGCCTTAGATGGCAATTATCCTACAGGTTCACCACATAAGATTCTCACTGAATCCTTCTTAACATTCTCAGTTCAACCCTATTCCTTAAGCTCATCTATGGTCACGTCCCTGCTGATCATCACTTGCTTGTTCACTAGGTAGAACAACTTGTATCCTTCAGTCGAATGATATCCTATCAGGATCATCTGACTCGACTTTTCATTAAGTTTTCTTCTCAACTGATCTGGCACATGTTTATGTGCTATATATCCAAACACCTTCAGAAGACTCAAGCTAGGCTTGACACCAAACTAATATTCTTCTGGTGTGATTCCTTATAGCTTCTTCGTCGGACATATGTTCAGGATATATGTTGCAATCGACACAAGTTCTCCCCATAAATCTTTGGGTAGATGCTTGCCTTTCAACATACTTCTTACCATATTCATGATGGTTCTATTCTTCCTTTCTGTGACTCCATTCTGCTGTGAAGTGTAGGGTGGAAGCAGCTCATGCAGAATCCCTTCTTTCACACATAATACGCTGAAGTCTTTCGACACATATTCTCCACCACCATCAATCCTCATAATCTTGAGCTTTTGACCGCTTTGTCTTTTGACCAAAGATTTAAGCTTGGAAAATACCTCGATCACTTCACTTTTCTTCTTGATCAGGTAAGCCCATAATTTTCGATTGAAATCATCTATGAATGTAACAAAGTATATGTTACCTCTAACCGAATCCACCTGGATAGGACCACATACATCAGAGTATATGACTTCAAGAATTGCCTTCGACCTACTTCCTGGATCCTTACTGCAGTTGTTCTTGTGCTGCTTCGCATGTAGTCATTCTTCACACACTTCGTTTGGAATGTCGATTTCTGGTAATCCTAAAACCTAATTTCTTCTCTTCAAATCTCTGATGTCTTTGAAATTTAGATGGCCAAGTTTACAATTCCATATCCATTCATCTCTTATGGCTTCTGTTGTGAGGCACTTATGCTCCCTCACATTAAGCTCAATCTTGAAGGTTCTATTTTGAGACATTGGAGCTTTTAAGATCAACCTTCCATTTGAGTTGAGAACTTTCATCATCTTGTCTTTGATCGACACCTTGTAGTTCTTTTCGGCTAACTTCCCTATGCTGAGCACATTTCTCTTCATGCCTGGTATGTACAACACATTTGAAATTACTGACCTCTTGTCGTCTTTCCTCATAATCAGAACATCACCAACACCTTTAGCAACAAATGTATTGTCATTTTCAAATTTCACCATGTTCTTCATTGAGGGGTTTATGTTGACAAACCAATCTTTCCTTCCAGACATGTGAGGGGATCATTCTAAATCCAAGTATCATTGGTCCTTGAATCTCTCTTCATCTCTTGTTGTAACCATCAACAACATCTCTTCTTCTTCATGTTTCATCAGCTTTGCATCAGTTTCTTGATTCTTCTACTTTTCTGGAAAATCACTAGAATAATGACCATGCTTCTGACAATTCTAACACTGAATGTGAATCTTGTTTGGCTTTCGACCACCAACTCTTCCTCTATATGCATCACCACCTCTTTGGTTGCCTTGGTTCTAGGGGTTTCTTTGATTCAACCAGTTTCCTTCTTGCTGATTTCAACAGTCGAATTGTTGTAGCCTCCTCTTCCTTTTTTTTCCATTCTAGATTCCTTTGCCTTTCCTTTCTTTTGTTGATTGAGCCTGCAAAGCCACATCACTCTTCGATTTTCCTGCAGCTCTTTCAACAATTCTTTGTTTCAGACCATATAACAACTTTTTCAGTTTAAAAACAAAATCTGGATTCTGAGAAATTTCAAAACCAGGGGGTTGGTGCACATACATTTATTCATAAATGTATCCATTTAAGGATGCACTCTTAACATCCATCTGATAAAGGATGCTGTTATGATTTACTGCAATGAAATTAAAAGACGAACTCTAACCTGACAGTTGGAGAAAAGGTTTTTGTATAGTCTATACCTGCTTGTTGACTATAACCTTGGGCTACCAGTCGAGCCTTGTTTCTAACGACTTCTCCCTTCTCATTGAGCTTGTTTTTAAAAACCCATCTGGTTCCAATGACATGGAAACACTTTGGTTTCTGAACAAGATCGCAAACGTTATTCCTGGTGAATTGATTTAATTCCTCTTGCATAGCCATAATCCATTCATTATCCAGAAGAGCTTCATCAATAGTTGTGGGCTCTATCAAAGATACCAAACCCAAAGGGTTTCTTCAGAAGGTTTGAATGAAGATCAAGTTATTACTGGAGCATCTTTATCTTCCAGAATCAATTCTTTAAAATGAGAGGTTCTTGATCTACTCTTCTTCCGATGCGTTGAACCAATAGTGGCTTCTATTTGAGTCGCTTCTGAGTCTTTTTCTTCAACGTCCTTTGCTTTTCCTTCTGAGTCTTTATCCTCAGATTCTGAGAAGTTAATCTTCAAATCTGCAAATTTCTCAACTAGCTTTTACTTTTAAGTGTCAAACTTATCATTGAATCTAACATGAATTGATTCTTCGATAATTCGTGTCTCAATGTTAAAGATTTTGTAGCCTTTAGAGTGTTAAGAATATCCTAACAATAAACACTTATGTGCTTTAGAATCAAACTTGCCAAGATTCTCTTTAGTGTTCAACATAAAAGACTCACATTCAAAAGGATGAAAGTAAGAAATGTTTGGCTTTTTATTCTTCCATAATTCATAGGGAGTCTTATCCAGAATAGGTCTAATAGAAATCTTGTTATGAATATAACAAGTTGTGTTAACTGCTTCTGCCCAGAAATGCTTAACTATGTCAGTTTCTTGGATCATGGTGCATGCCATTTCTTGCAAAGTCCTATTTTTCCTTTCTACAACCCGATTTTGCTGTGGAGTTATAGGACAAAAGAAATCATGGGAAATGCCATTTGCATCAAAAATATTTTCAAAATGTTTATTTTTGAATTCATTGTTTTGCATCCCATCTCTGTTTGCACTAGTAACTAGAAGGTAAATAACACAAAATGTGATTCATTCTTGTGTTTTAAGAATTTTACCCATGCCCAACTAATATAGTCATCAATGATGACCAATCCATACTTCTTACCATTGATAGAGGCAGTTTTCACTAGACCAAACAAATCAATGTGCAGAAGTTCTAATGATCTAGAGGTAGAAACAATAGTTTTCGCTTTGAAATATGTTTTAGAAAACTTGCCTTTCTGACATGCTTTAGAAAAAGCATCTGAAGAGAACTTCAGGTTGGGTAAGCTTCTGACTAATCCAAGCTTATTTAGCTTAGAAACCCTTCTCATGCTAACATAACCCAAACGTCTATGCCATACCCATTGCTCCTCATTGACAGGCATTAAGCATTTAACATTTTGATCCTCAAGATCAGAAAGTCTGATTTTATAAATGTTATTCTTTCTCTTTCCATTAAACAAGATTGTACCATCTTTCTGATTAACAACCTTACAGGACTTTTGATTAAAAATGATATCATAACCATTGTCACTAAGTTGACTAATACATAATAAATTATGCATCAAACCATCAGCCAAAATAAAATTAGTAATAGAAGGAAGTTTACTGTTGCCAATGGTTCCAATAATGATATTTCCTTTTTGGTTTCCTCCGAAACCAATGAAGCCTGCATGATTAAGTTCCAAATCTAGAAACATAGACCTTTTTCCCGTCATATGTTGCGAGCATCCACTATCCAGGTACCATGGTGTTTTAACTGAGCTGCTAAGGATGTCTGCAACATAAATTATTTTATCCTTAGGTACCCACTTTCTGGGTCCTCTTTTGTTAGTTTTCCCAGAGTTTCTTACAACTTTGGGTCCTTCTAAAGAAGGATAATCACGAGGAATTTGTGCATGATATTTAGGTTTCAGAACCGAGTTCTTACCCTTTGTAGGTTTCTATGTAGAAAAATCAAGCTCAGTGCCAGCAGACACGAAATGCTCATAGAGAGGTTTCAGTTTAACCTTCTGGCTTTCGTCAGATTTTAAAGTTTCTATACGACCTAAACATTTCTTGCCATTTATTCTAAATCCATATATCAAAGAATCTATTTTTCTTCTATCTATCCTTTTATCCAAAGAATACTGGAATGCTCTGTCATATCTGATGATGCAATCAGTATCAGAAGCTTCTGAGACTATTTCTTCCTCTAGTTTTGAAATTTTACTTTTCAAAGCAAAGTTGATACTTTCTAAAGAAAGTAATTTTTAATTTCGGGAAGAAATATATTTCTCAAGCTCATTACGAGTTTCAGAAGCAACTAATTGGACTTGTTTAAGGTCCTTATACTTACTCTGAAGAATATGGTACTTTTCCAGTATTTCAGAGAGACATGACTCTAAATCAAAATGAGATAGATTATAAAATACCTCTTAAGAATCGGAGTCTGATTCTAAATTTGACAACACCTTATCTTCTGGTTCTTCAAAACCTTATGGAATTGATGTTGTTGCCATCAATGTAACGTTGGCTTTTTCCTCGTCAAAATATTCTTCTTCTAATTCTAAGACGTCCCATGTAGCCATCAACCCCTTCTTGCCTTTAGAAAAATTCTTCTTAGGCCTTTTGTCCTTTTCTGCTTAGTACATTCACTTTTGTAGTAGTCTAACTCCTTGCACTCAAAATAGATAACCTCTTTACCAGAACCTTACTTCTTTTGTCCAGACGAAGAATCAGAATGACTAACAGTCCTTCTAGCTCCTCTGAACTTTCCTTGACCATTATGCATGTGCTTCCAGAGTCTGTTGACCCTTTTTGAAATCAGAGGCAGCTCATCATCATCTTTTGAGTCTTCATCAGAAACTTCTGATTCTTCCTCAGCTTGATAAGCTCTTATCTTCTCAGGCTTAGGCTTTAAAGCAACAGATTTACCTTGCTTATGAGGTTCATCTTCCTTAAGTTTAATTTCGTGTATTCTTAAAGAACTAACAACTTTTTCAAGACTAATACTATTAAGATCCTTTGCTAGCTTCAAAGCAGTTACCATAGGTCTCCATTTTTTAGGCATACTTCTGATTATCTTATTGACATGAGCAGCTGTAGAGTATCCTTTATCCAGAACTTTCAGTCCTGTAACAAGCATCTGAAATCTTGAGAACATAGTCCCACCGGTTTCATCATTTTCCATTCTGAATGCCTCGTACTTCTGGGTTAGGTCCAAGACCTTTGTCTCCTTTACTTGAGAATTCGCCTTATGAGTCATCCTCAGAGAGTCGAAAATGGATTTGGTAGAATCTCTATTTGTTATCTTCTTATACTCAGTATAAGAGATACCATTTACCAATATAGTTCTATCCTTATGATGATTTTTTAAATCCTTCCTTTGTTGATCTGTCATAGCACTTCTTGTTATATTATTTCCTTCAGCATTAACTCAGTGAATGTAGTCATCGATTACAAGATCCCGGATATCAATATCATAACCAAGAAAGAAACTTTTGATTCTATCTTTCCAATAATCAAACCATGAAAGATGCGGGGTTTAACACTGTAGTGATCTCTCTCATTGTTGCTAACAACATTAGCAGTGTTAGTAGAAGCCATTATTTCTCACACAAACTGGATCGATACTAAACACGGTGAAGTATTGATAAAACTTTTATCACAATCAGAACTGGAGCTTTGATGCCCATTGAAGGTTTGAAAAACACAAGAAATGAGGGTTTGAATTGGGTTTTAAAAACAAAAGCTTTTACTCAACTCAAGAAGACCACTCAAATGTTAATAACAAAGAGATAAAAACACAAGTATTTTTATCCTGGTTTGCTTGAAACTCAAAGCTACTTCAGTCCATCCTCCAAGGGTGATTTTGCCTTATACACAAGGACTTAATCCACTATAATCAACTACTTACAATAATCACAAAGGATAACCTTCTATGTGTTCTCAAGGATCTGACTACACCCTAGTCTCCTTAAGGAAAATCAAATAAACAGTTTGAATAATGTTTTGTATGTTTACAAGATACTTTTACTCAATAAGATTTTACACAAATGAATTACAAACACTTAAAGAAAAATTATGTACAAAATTGAGAGCTTTTCACAAAGAAATATACTTCTCAAATGTTGTAGCACTTCAACATTTCTTCAAGTCTATAAGTTCAACTTATATAGCATAAGAAAAGAGACAGTTGGAGGAAAAAATAGGGATACCAAATAGAGCGGATGACCACTGTTGGATAGGTGAAATGAGTGATAGTATGTATTGTCCTTCGCCCACAAATTCAATGACATGTGTGATGCATAGTATTGTCCTTGCCCATAATATCAGGTAGTGGAAGGAATATTTAATTTGTACTATATACTATTTGATCACGTACCCATTTGATATTATCATTAAGTTCATTGGCTTCTGATGAAATTTGATGAAGCATGAAATGAAGAAACATACAGCTGGATTCAGAAACTTTAGAATCTTTGATCAGAACCTTGACAGTGTCAGCAGTCTGGCTTTAGATCTTCAGTATCTTCATAATCTTTAGGCAAAACCTTGATAACCTCAACATTTGGCTTGCAATCTTCATAATCTTCAGCTAGGTATCAAAACTTCAAAAACTTTCCATTCTTCAGAAGCTTGATGATCAGAATCATATCCACAAGCAGAAATGGAGAGAACGTTGCAGCAATAATCTGACGTCTCTTCAAAAACTTCTCAAGAGTGAATCAGCACAGAAGTAGAAAGAACATTGTAGCACCGACTTGATATATTTCAGAACTTCTCATGATTAGCGCAAAAGCGGAGTTTCGAACATAATGTTTAGAAACTGATGACGTTAAAATCAGAACTAATTGTTAAAGCTACACAATAACAAACCATTAGGGTACCAAAATTATTCTCACACAAATACAACATTATTATCATCAAAACACAAGGTAGAGATGCAGAACCAAATCTTGTTCTAACACAAGTTACACTAATAAATGTTTTTCGAGCTTTCTACAATCCGTTATCTGCATCTCGCTCTTTTACTGTTAGAATTTGGTTCAATGCTTATAATTCTTCAACCAACACTTCCTTCTCTACTAGTTTATTCTGAAAAGTATTAATAATATTTTAGAAAATGAACTCGTAAAAATGAATTGTTGATTGAAGAACTACAAACATTAAACCAATTCTAACTGTCAAAGAGTGAGATACGATAGCGGGATGAAGAAAGATCCTAAAACATTTATCAGTAAAAGTAATTTTCTAACATAAATTAATTTTTTATATTATTATTTTCTAATTCAATTTAAAAAGTTATATATTCAATGAGGGGTTGGTAAAACACTCAAACCACATACGATATAATAAACTCGTCTTTAAGGATATGTTGGTTGAACAAAATGAAAGTTGCCATCTAGAAATAATAAAATTAACAATAACTCAAACAAAAACATTTATCAACAAAAACATCAACATACTTCAACAAAAAAAAGTCTAAAATAACACAGACAACATCATTTATCAATAAAATGTTAGGATTACAAACCGAGGGTCAACATGAGGGAATATTTTTAGTTTTAGGAACTTTTATTATGAGCAACACACCTTTGTGAGAGACACGCCACATACTCATCCAAAATCTTAAGGTGATAGGTGTGCGGGTTCTCCCACTTATAAATGTTCAAGTCTCCACATTTCTAACCAATGTGAGACTTCCCCACACTACCCACACTTATTATTCTTAACACTCCCCTCAAGTGTGAGTCTATCCGCAATGCTCCCTCTAAAGTGGAAGCTCTTTTATTTTTCACATACACTTGTACCACCATTGACACTCTTCAACGGGACACTCTACCCAAGACCATGTGGGGATACTTTCGATACAAGTGAGTCGGTCCCTGCACTCGAATCTTGCTCTGATACCATTGTTAGGATTACAAATCAGGGTTCAACACGAGGAAGCATTTTTATTTTTGGGACTTTTATTATGAGCAACACACCTTTGTAAGAGACACACCACATACTCATGAAAAACCTTAAGGTGATATGTGTGTGAATTTTCCCACTAATAAATGCTCAAGTCTCCATATTTCTAACAAATGTGGGGTTTCCCCACACTACTCACACTTTTTATTCTCAACACAAAAAATTACTTACATTAACATCAATAACAACTTTACCTTAACAAAAAAACAACATACCTCCATAAAAACATCAACATACCTATTTTGAACTATATTTTGAACTATAAAACAGGAAAAATAAGAGAATTATTTTAAACAACAATAACATTAACTCATAAAATATTTCGCGAACATACCTTTCATTGAAAAGGTTTATGGAGAACAAAGACAAAGAAATGAGTTACTTGTCACGTCTTGCAAAAATTCGTGAAAACTTTCCTTGACTCATAATAGTTGGATACGTTATGTTGGAATTTTGAGAGACTCGGATAAGGTGAGAGAAATTAGGGTTTTCTCGGAGCATAGATCGTTCTGACCCGATGTTAGTTAGATTTTATAGGTAATATATTTCATTACGGTTGATAAAAACAACCATAGTGCAATGTCATAAGATTTAACTACAGTTCTTGCTATTTCCTGTGGTGAAAAGTGTTTAATTTTTATTTTAAAATATAAATCAAGGGAAAACACCCTTTTTTAATGGAAAAAAAGTATAAAATTGTAGGTATGGGGATTTGAAGCGTGTCAATGCTTCACATATCATAGCAATTGTTAAAATGAGCCATGGTTATGTGTTATTTACAAATAAAAAAATGAAAGGCGCCTAATGAACATATATTACTTCGGTTGGTTAAGTGGTCGTAGTAATATGTTATTACAAAAGTGTTTTTTTGTAGTAGTGTATTCACAGAAAAATCATATACAACAACTTTGCCACCACATCATGAGTAACAAACAAATGAGAGAAAGACTATGCAGACCCATCACAAAACCTACAAAAAAATAACATCCTGGTCAAGAATGATCTGACGCCTAAACAAATTCTTTGTTGCTGCATTTTTATTTAGGAGGAGTTTCCAAGAGAAGACCAACATTTTGAGGGAGCCAAATTGCACCGAACTATTGGCAAAGTTAATAATACCATAATTCACCTCGAAAAGAGTTTTGTAGGTAGAAAAAAAGTATATGCAACACCTCCCCAAGACACTAGTACCAACAGTCTCTCTCTAAATTCCAAACCACATCCCCATCCTTCTAGACTCCAACCTTAACCACACACCCTTTGGACCTAAATAAGATAAAGTATATGAAACGTAACTCTAAGTGGAACATAACCTACCCACAAGTCATCCTAGAAAGAGGTAAGCATACCATTCCCCATGTTGCGCCTCATGCTATCGACATACCAAATTAGAAGGATCATCAGGTAGAAGAAGCCCAAAGCCTAGAAGACCTATCCCCTAAGAAGGAAGAAATAACCTAAATTTCATATCAAACTAAAAGGATGTCCCTTAATAGTCTAGAAACACGTGAGATTAACCTCCACCGACACTTACCTAGTAAGGCTAGATTAGATAAGCAGAGATTATGAACACTAATGCCGCCTTTCTGCTTCAATTTGTAAACATCTGACCATTTGTTCCAAGGAGTCTTAACTCTACCGCTCACCCCCACCCCAAAGGAATTTCCTATGAATATTGAAAATCCTTTGTCAAACCTTAACATACATATAAATAAAAGAGAAGAAGAAGATGAAATTTACAGTCATCACAAAATTATGAATAATCACTATACAACCCCCCCCCCCCCCCCCAGCTAACTTATATGTTACTTCAAGAAAACATGTTCTTAGAAAGCAAATAAATTAAAGGTTACCAAGTAGCCTATAGAGATGAATTACCACCGGAAGACCAAGGTATTTGAAAGGAAGGGTTTGGTGATAGAAATTAAGGAAGTTACTTGCTAAGTCAAAATATTTGAGGGTCAACATTAACCCTTATGAAACTACTTTTAGCAAAATTAACAAAAAAGCCATAAGCAAGCTCAAAAATCTCAACGATAACTTTAAAAGTCCATGGATTCTCTATCAACGCCTAGATAAGATTAGATTGTCATTAAGTTACTATAGATGAGAGATGACTAAGTTAGAAGAACCAATCCTAAAGCTTGTGAAGCGATCCAACTCCACAAACCAATTGATAAGAAGACTAAAATTAAAGGTTCTCCTTATTTCAAACCCCTCTAAGTAATTATCTTGTGAGTCAGAGAATTATTGACCAATATACCTAGATTCCCTACATACACATAAGCACACATCCAAGAATACCACTTATCATTAAAACCAAATCTAATAAACATATAGTACAAAAAAATCAAATAATAGAGTCATAACCCTTTTCAAAACACACCTTGAAAATGAGACACTCTTTATTTGTTCTCTTAGTCAAATTAAACAATTCTTTTACACCAACTACCCCATTAACCAAAATCCTCCCTTTTAGGAAAACAAGTTAGTTTGATGAGACGAGTTTATCTGTAACCTTGACTAATCTAGCTTCCAACACTTTTGCCACCATCTTATAGTAAGATCTAACCAAAGAGATAAGTTTAAAGTCCCTTAAGCTAGAGGAAGACTCAGCTTTGGAGATAAGAGTGACAAAAAGGAGAAAAAACTATGAGGGGGAAATTCCATGCAGTGATATTACTCAAACAAATGCCCTAGATTCTCCAAGAGAAGATGCTAAAATCTCTTAAAAAAGAAAATTTGAACTTATTAGGCCCATAATCTTATTTTGATCACACTGAGAGACTTTCAGGTTAATCTTTATGAGAAGAAATAGTGAGGTTTAAGCCTGCTGATTTTCTAGAGATAAGTTTCACAAACCGACATCATTCAAATGAGGTCGATTAGAATGAGGTTCCTTAAACTGATTTGCGAAAAATCTCGTAACCTCCTTTTAATCTAAACCACACCTTCCACCCAAACATCTTTAACATTAAGAGCCAAGATATAATCTATTGTTCCTACTCTTGACCCAAGCATGAAAAAGTCCTATATTGGCTTCCATATCATTCAAACACCTAAGATTTTTGGGTCAATTAAGAGTCTCCGACTCTAAACGAGGACTAGAGATTCGTTATGGTCCTCGTCCTATCTACGATATAAGAATAAGAATGAAGGCAACACCTTGATCCAATTTCAATTTCAAGTATAGTTTCTTAATCTCTTTTCAAAGAGTATCAATACGGTGAGTCATATTACTAAATACTTCCTTATTCTAAACTTCTGACACCCCTTTCAATGTAGTTTATCTTTAAGAACAAACATTTTCAAATCCAAAGAACTAGAGTTAGACCAATTAGAATAAACCACCTCAATAAAATGACAGATAATCACTGATGGTTGAATCTAAAAGTTTTTGACCCCCATAACTTCGAATACAAAGGATAATATGACAGTTATCAGACCCATCTCTAAAAAGGATCCACTAAGACATCATATCAGACACAATGATCCTAATAAATCTACTACATATTTGAGTATCTTGAATATTTTCTCTATCTGTAAATTTGAATATCTATTGCATATTTCATTTTTATTACGAAAAGTTGATGATGTAGTTAATGTATCTATTTATAGATATACTTAAAATTCCATTTAATTAATAGTGATACTAATAATTAAGAACTTATTTGTAAAAGAAACAATAAATCTATTTAGTAATTTTAAAATGAATTTTTATGTAGCAATATTGTTTTATCAAAGGGCTGTTTATATTTATGTTTGTGTGAGTTTCGTGGCTAGACTTCTTAAAACACATACAATTTAAAATGACATGTTTCTTTAGTTTAATTATAGTCTTAGGAGTTTTAGTACTAGTGATTATTGAACTTAAGTTCCATTATTTAGAATGCAGCCAAAAAAAAATAACTAGAGACAAATTTTCCATCTGTTTAGTCTTATACTTAACTTGAGGGATTAGACAATGCATTAGCTGGCAGGATACATAGTTTATTAATTAAAAAACGTATTAGGTGAGACTTGCTAATCCCAATTAACAAAATTTTAAACATGATGATAGGTCTACATGTTGGAGTGTGTATATAAAGTGAGCAAATGTATCAAGCCTAAGCATACATACTTATTGAGTTATTATATAATTATATCACATATTAAGCCTAAAGATGGGTAGCATAGCAAGAACATGGAGAGAACTTAGTGGGCAAAGTAAGTGGAAAAGTCTATTAGATCCATTAAACATTGACCTTCGTAGGTATGTCTTACACTATGGACAATTAGCTCAAGCTACATATGATGCTTTCAACTTTGAAAAGTTATCTAAGTATGCTGGTAATTGTCTTTATTCTAAAAGGGATTTCTTTTCCAAGGTTCATTTGGAAATAGATAATCCTTTTAAGTATTCTGTCACAAAGTATATCTATGCAACATCCAAAGCAGGTGATAGTGAATCCTTTCTCTTGAGGTCATTTTCAAAGGATGCTTGGAGCATGGAGTCAAATTGGATAGGGTATGTTGCTGTTGCCACTGATGAAGGTAATATTCATGTCATTTCTAATAAGTTATAACTATTTTGCAACTAATACTAACCTATTAAGAAACATATAGATGCCTTTAGGATTCGAGCAGGTGTGTCACATTATTCCACACACGGTGGTGTCTGATATTTATATGATACTCGAATGATGGATATTAAAAAAGTCAGATAAGTGTCGGAAAAATCAGAAAAATATCTAAAAATATAATTGCTTTCTTTATTTTGACATTTTTTAAATCAGTATGAGAGATCCGTATAACACTCATACATCAAGAGTCGAATAATTCAGATAAGTGTTTAAAAGATGTGATTTTTCTTTGCTTAAACAAATCCTTTACATTAATGGACAAATCTTTTATATATATATATATATATATATATATATATATATATATATATATATATATATATATATATATATAAAGTTATAAGTTAAGAAACCCATAAATGGAAATTTTTTATTGAAAAAAACAATAGAATCATTAATTATGACTTTCTATTAAGTTCACCGCGCAAATTCCAAGATTTTTTTACTTTATTTATCTCTTAACTTGTGCTCTTGGGACATAAGTTAACCTTACCCATAAAGTTAAACATAAAAAAATTATTAATAAATAATTAAAGACACTAATTATGTTTAAAATATTTCTAACTCCTTTACAATCAGCGGTATTGGTATCTAATGTTTTTGATATTATCGCTATTGAAAAATATCGGTATCCTATGTTTTTGATATTACCGTGTTGTAGTATATATGATCTGTGATGTTCTGGTGTCCGTGACAGAGTTCGTGTAGATACTAATTAATTTGTAACTGTTTTTAACAAATTTTAACTATATTTAACAGGTAAAATAGCATTAGGGAGAAGGGACATAGTTGTTGCTTGGAGAGGAACGATTCAAGGTTCAGAATGGGTTAGCAATTTCCATTTGGATTTGGATCCTGCTCCACTAATATTTGGCACTGAATCTCGTGCACAATTACACAATGGTTTTTACTCCCTTTATACTTCAGAAAATCTCACTTTACAAAGTGCCAGAAATCAGGTAATTATATAGTTTTACACATACGTATATATCTTTATATATTTAGTTTTGTTTTTAAATTATTTTTATTGTGATAAAAAAAATATAAAGGTTCTAAGCGAGATTACAAGACTTGTGGAGCTATATAAAGATGAAGAAATTAGCATAACGATAACCGGACACAGCTTAGGTGCTGCACTTGCAACCATAAATGCTGTAGACATAGTTGCTAACAAATTCAACATCCCTAAAGATCAACCTCAAAAAGCATGTCCAGTTACAGCCTTTCCGTTTGCTTCACCTCGTGTTGGAAACTCAAGCTTTGCAAAGATTTTCTCTGACTTCAAAGATTTGAGAGCATTGGTCATTCGAAATGAAACGGATGTTGTTCCGAAAAGTCTCTTACTTGTCTATTATGCAGTGGGAGAAGAGTTGTTGATCGATACAAGAAAATCTAAGTTCTTGAAAAGTGGGGTTAGTGCACATAACATGGAGGTTTATTTGCATGGAGTTGCGGGAACACAAGGGAGTAAAGGAGGGTTTAATTTGGAGGTGAATCGTGATATTGCACTTGTTAACAAAAGTAACGATGGCTTAAAAGATGAATATGATATTCCTATAAATTGGAGGGTAGTTGAGAATAAGGGTATGGTTCAACAATCTGATGGGAGTTGGAAGCTTATGGAAGAGCATAATGATGATATTCTTGCCATTCGTGCTTAATAGTTCGTGTAATAATTTGGCATTGTCTTGGTTGTTGTGTTTATGTTTTTCTTATAAGTTTGCGTTTTTTTTGTTGTTTTGGTGAATTGTACGGTTAATCTTGAGTACAATGTTGCTCAAAATTAGCCTTAATAACATTTGTGTTGTTTTTTAACTTGTTGAAAAAGGTTTAAATGAACTTTAGTTTTTGTCAACGGTGTATCCAATGATTAAGGGCAACGTCCAAAAGATTAATTTGAATACATAAGTATCAATATCACAAAACTAGGGAGAATAGTAAGCCAGGTTTGATTTGGTTTTGAAAAATGATTTTTTAAAATTTAAAATCATTAAATTTATTTTATAGTATAGTTTTACAAAACTATTTTAAAAAATATTTATTTGAAACAATTTATAATATTTTTCAACTTTAAAATAATTTTCAAAAATTAGATTATCAAACATATTTATATTTATTTTTTAATTTAAAAAAAATTACAAAATAATTTTTAAAAATTAAAACTCATTCAAACATGCTCTATATTGGCATAAGCTATTTTATAATATATGAGATAACATGAAAACAAAGACAATTTATTCGTTAAAAAAAAATCAACTTCTTGTTTTTTACACAAAACTATATTAGTTAGGAAATGCTCTTTCCATCCTTACTGGTCCTCCCACGCCACTGTGAAAAGTTATTAATATCCATAATGTCCGAAGATGCATATTCAGACGTGCCTTTTTTCACAATTTCTCAGACTAGATTGAAGAGATACTCTTTTTACGTTAAAATCTAGTTTGAAGATGCACATCTGTATGTATTAAAAGTGTGTCTGAAGTTGGATCTCCATAAACACTATTTATTCAGAAACATGTTGGTGGTCCAGAGAAGCATCTCCGAACGTTTTTCTTTCATGACATGCGCCAGAATCCTTCCCTCTTCCTCCTTCATTTTCTAAAAAGCTCTAAAAATATAACATTTCACCTCTCTCTCTCTCTCTCTCTCTCTCTCTCTCTCTCTCTCTCTCTCTCTCTTTCCCCAACCATTGAAGCATCTATTCATTGCATTGAATCATCAGTGAAACTCTTTATCCTTCTTTCCATCATCCATAACATCAGAACATCTTCTTCTCATCAATCAATTATATTTTGGTAAGTTTTTCTAATTTTATTTTCTTTTTGTGTTTTGATTTGTAGTCAGTTTTTTAGGATACATTAGCTGTTTTAGGCACCTTAGATAGTAATGTAAACAAATTTGGTAGGTTAGAACAACATGCAATGGGTTTTCTAGAACTGTTGGGGCATAAAATGGGTTGCTGTCATGGGAGAAAAATTGCAGTTTTCTCCGGAGATGCATCTCCATATTTGCTCTACATTGTTTTAGAAAATGCATCTCCGGATTGGACTCAGTAAATAAATTGGGACATTTGGTGATTTTCTCTAGGCATGTTGTTGATATTTGTCTTTGTTTTATAACACATGTGCAATAGATGAAGACAACAGTGGTCGGATTAGGCTTGAACGTGTGTCTCAAACCGCATCGGTACGACGTGATAGGGCCGCAACGAGGACCACAAGACCATGAGTTAATCATAACCCGTTTGATTATGCATCTACTTTTCATGCCCGGTCGTCTGGTTCTCATAGCCGACTCTCCCAGACATCTCAGGCATATGATGCAGTAGAATCCAAGGATCATGAGACCCCTGTTGACCCTGAAGCCCCTAAAGCCCAGAAGAAATCCGACCAGGATGCCCCGTTAGAGAGTTATTCAAGAGGGCCATATGACACCTCCTTACTTTATAATTATGAGTATGTTTTAGGCATGTCTGAAATGGAGAGGTATATTTCTTTTCTTTTTCAATACATATATTGTCAACTAATTAAATCCATAACGATTATGTTTTCTTATTTCAGGAGCATGATTGTTTGGAAATGATTAACCACGAAAGAAAGATATTGATTATCCCTAGACTCTACTACATAGTCAGGACTCTTTCTGAATTGCAGTCCTCAATTGTCCCTAGTGGAGCGCATGGTTTTCGAGTTACGGAATGACATGCAGTATAGGCGGCGGAGGAGGCAAGAGGTTAGACATACCTAGTAGTTTATATTGGGATGTATTATTTTGTTGGGAATTTTCAATGTATTATATGTATGAATTATCTTAACTTTTTTTATTTATGTATGAATTTTCATCCTCCTTTAACTTTAATATAACTAAATTTTATTTTGATTTTATGTTAATATTAGTTAATATAAGTTTACCTCACAAAAATTAAAAGTTTGGACAATATTGTTGTTCTGGTATGATTCAGAGATGATTCTAGAGATGCATCTCCGAAATAAACCCCCATTTGTATTTACCACGTTTTCAAAAACTTTCAGGGGACATTTCGTATATGCATCTCAAAATACACCAAATATTCATACGGAGATGCGTCTCTAGACCACAATTTGGTCAAAAATGTGGTGGATCTCAGAATATCACATTTTGGATGTGATTTGGGTGCGCCCAGAGATGCATCTCCGAACACCTGAAGGATAGTTTCAGATTTTCAAGGATGTGATATGCACATGTAATGGTGGAAAGAGTAGTCCCTTATTAATTAAGAAGAAGGTTTTTTGGGGCCTAATCAACAATTACACAATGTAATCTTCTGGCCTTATTTTATTTGGCTCTCTCATAACCAGTACTACTAATCTCACCCTAAAATTTGAAAATATCCATTTGATTTTGGAAATTCATCTTTGAATGCATCTCAAATATACCAAATACATGCGTAAATAAATCACCCGTTCATTTTGTAAAAAAAGTCCGGAAATATATTTTCAGAATTCAAAAATACATTTTCGATGATTTTTTTTACCATATTCAAATAAAAACATAAACATAAAATCCAAGCACTTTGTACCCAATTATTATTTATTTCTCACTTAAGCTTCCTCTATTTCTTCCTTTCCTATGTTAATATCTTATTTTTCTCCAATTTAGTTTAACAAAAAAAAGAAGAGATTAGTAGTATTAAGAACCAAGTTTCAAGCATCTCAACTTCTTACTTAATTTGAATCATTAATTAATTACTTATTTAATTAATATTCAAGTTTCTTAATTCTCTTCGTCTTCTTCTTCATTTTTTATATCTTTCAAACATTATTTATTCTTTTAAATTTCAAACTTAACTTTTTTCTGTTAGAGCATTGTAATCGTAAGGCTCGCTCTCTTCGTCGCTTCATGGATTTCGTTGTTAGGTTTAGATCATGCATGTCAATGTTGTTCAAATTTCATGTTAAGCTTCGATTCTCCAAAGTCGTTTTTGAGGTATAAGTTCTACTACTTCAACACTTTTTGTTTAGTTTAGTATAAATAAATTATAGGGAAATGTATTTATGGATTCCATAAATATATTTTTTGGACTTTTTTTTACAAAATGATGCCTTGGTTCACTTTCGTATGTATTTGATGTATTTGGGGTACGTCCAGAAGTGTATCTCCGAAATCTAGGAGTATTTTCAATTTTTCACGAGGGTGTGGGTGCATTAGGTAATTCTCTCACTTGTGTGCCATTTTATGGGAAATTTGGTTTTCTTTCCTGGATCAAAAAATAGAATTAGCCTTTTCAAGAGTTTAGCATCTTCTAAACTTCATTCAAGGTATTTGGTTTTCTTCCCTATATCAAAAACATAAAATTAGCCTTTTAAGAGTTTAGCAACTTCAAAACTTATGTCAAGTCGTTTTCCATGTAACTTTTCATTTTCCATTTCTTTGTAAAACCTTTTTGAATTTTAATACTCATGATGTTTTCAATTATCATGATGGAAATTACAAAAAATGAGAATTCAATGGAAAAGATGAAACGAAGGTGTTTATTTTCATTGAATCAAATCTCAAGTTAGTTACGGCTTGTGCATTTATAGTATAGGTAGGGATACTAAGTAACTATAACAAAATTGCAAACAAAAATAACTTACTTTACAATAGTCACGATTCTCTGTGTATGATACATATCAATAATGGTGCAACTTCAATAACTTGTTATGTAAGGTATTTCACAATAAGAGCTTCAACACTCTCCCTCAAATTTTATATAGTTGGTGTAATGAGTTGATATTATTTGGGTTGTTGTGTTTATGTATATTTTCAAGTTTGCATTCTTATTATTATTTTGGGGAATTATACGGCTAATGTTGAGTACAATGTTGCTTAAAATTAACCCTAAATATATTTAAGTGTTATTGTTTTACTTGTTGAAAAAGGTTTATATGAATTTTAGTTTTTTTGAGGTGAATTCAATGATTAAAGGAAACATCCAAATGTTTAAAGTATAATTCTTTGTGTCAAAGAAACACTTTTGATGGAGTCTGTTGTTGTTGAAATGCTCTACGTGTCAAAACTATATTAGTTGTCAAAATATCGTAAGAAGTGTGTCTTCAACAGAAACTTTAGACTTAGCTTTATTTGTTATTGCTTAGTTGAGTTAGTTAGGTTAGTTGGAGATTGCTTGGTGTGTAAGCAATCTCAACTTATAAATAGGGATGTACCCTATCATTGTAAATAACACATTATGTGAATAATATTGTAGTTTGAAAGCAGAGAGAAACTCTGCAAAAATTCTTCTTCTTCTTCCCTTTTCTCTAAAAACCCTAATATCTTCTTTCATCCCCAATTCATATTTTCTTTTATCCTTTCAATAATCATCGTGCAACGATATCATCTTGCAACCAAGGTTGGTCAGTTTACAACATCAGAGTCTGAGGTTTGTAAGCTCCCCTTGAGTCTAATAGTCCATAGATTGAGTTTTGTAAGCTCCCCCTAAGTCCTATATAACTTATTTTTGTAAAATAATATTCAAATAAAAGCAATATCAACATAATTAGGGTTCAGGTAACTTCAGAACATTCAATAAATACTTTTAAACATCTTAAATACTCCCATGAATTTATCCCCTTTTTGTCATCAACAAAAAGTAAGATCGAACATGTGAGCATAGAAGAAGACAAAAATATCTAGGAATAGAAAATTATGTGGGAAAAAATGAATTTTGATAACACATAGCAAGAACAACCTTTGCTCTTCCCGATAGAGAGAAACATCTATAATTGTTGAAATATTTATGCATTTCTCAAGACAACCACATGTCATTCAAGAATATCAACCATCAAAAGTAATTATTACAAGCATTAAATCAATATACGTTTTAACTTCCAAATCGCAACGTACAAGTCACTCAACCTCCTCTATAAATTATACCTTCATAGACATACTTCTCATCTTTTCAACCAACTATTCTTATCTTCCTAGCAACATGAGTTCTCCATCAGAGAAGGCTAAGAGCACTATATCGACAGAGGCCGGTGTTGTGAGAAAAATTATTACTACGGTACAACACCTTCAAGAGTCCAGTGAGGAGGCCCAACCATATGGTTTGGCTGCTGTAAGGGATGCTCTGAGGGTAAGGAAGCATAAGAAGAATCATAAGAAGTTGAAGAAGAAGAATAAAAGGGTGCCAAGGAATATTTTTTACTATGACTTAGATGAAAGAAGTGAGGAGTGTGTTGTTGACTAGGAGGATTCTTTTAGTCTTAGGGATTATTGTTCTGCTCCAAACAAACTTATGTAATCCCATAAATCTTGTACTCTTTCCATATAATCAATGAAAACAATTTCCTTATTTGCAATGATTTTTTTGATTAGTTGTTCCATTTGAATGTGTTAATCATCCAAGAGATTTTTCAGAAATAATTCATCCAAAAAATAACTCAAAGAAAGCAAAGATTATTTCTAACAATTATCAGATAAGAAAAAATGATTCCTAGAAAAGTATAACTTAGAGTAAAACACATAAGCATGCATATAAAAAAATGACAAGCAAAAAAAATAAAGAAAGTAAAGTCATATATAAAGAAATCAGTTTAACAAAGAAAATAAAAAAATGGGTTCTAGATCCTAAGTTTAAGGTTTCTTCAGAAGATCCAAAATAGCTCTAAGATCTGAACCTATGATGTCTTGTCTAGCATCCATAGACATCATCATTTCATCCATTTCATTTGACTTGACAACCATGGCTTAGTAAGTAACAACAACAAAATCCAGGTTCTTCTCAACAAGATCTTTCCTAGAACAGGAGGATGCAATAGACTCTGAAGTGACATCCTTTAGATTTTGAATAACTAATGCAATAATGGTCTGGAGAGAATCCTTTTTCTGGGGACAATTCCACTTAGTAGAATATGCTACTAGGTCAGATTCAAAAGGTCTCTCATTGACCAGACTCTGTACTTTATCTAAAAATATATTTTTGATTACATCCATGTTGGTTTGGATAGTTTGTGAGAGGGATGAAGTTTTTGTATGAGAGGGTCAAGTTTGAGAAGATTGGTTTGTAAGGTCAGGTAATTTTAGGGAGACTTCGGGGTAAAGGTGGTCAAAGGGGATTTATTCATACTCAACTCTAGGTTTAGAAGCAAATTGAACTAGAGATAGATTTTGAATAACTTATTCAGTTTTACTCTGAAGTTCAGATACAACTTGATCTAAAAGTTGAATATGAACACGGCTAGGTTCTCTATGAAGAGATGCTGGGGTGAAGGCTAAGATGGTGGTTAAGTTTCTGTTTGGGAGTTAGTTTCAGGTTGGACAAGGGTTACATGTCCAGCTTCAAAAGCCGAACATGTTTGGTCAGAAAGTTGGTTTTGAGGAGAGAAAGTTCGAATAGGAATATCTGAAATAGGTTTAATGATGACAAGTTTAGGGTCAAAGGATTTGAGGCCAAGGTGAGCTTCAAAACTTGCTTCATCATATTCTGATTCAAGATTAGAAGAATAAGTTTAATGATGAGCAGTGTCATTTGCATCTTTCTTTTTCTTAATAAAGGACACACCAACTTCATATTATTCTTCTTCCTCCTCAATCTCTTCTTCTTTAAAGGTAGTTCTGAAATCACAGAAACAAAAACAACCTTCTTTGGAGACTTTCCACTTCTAGTTTTAGAAGGCATAAGCTCAGTGGATGCAATAACTTCTTCAATTTCCTTCTCATTCTCCTTCCGATAAATTGCTCTTTTCTTAAAGGGTTTTTGAACATCCTTTAGAATAACTGAAGCCACCTACTTCCTCTTATTAGAAGTTTTAAATACATCAGCAGGCTTATTAGAAATAGCTTTGTATCTGATGACTTTTCCTTCCTTGAACGCCTATTTGATGAAATTCTTGATTACTTCAGGGTTATCCATCTCGGTGATGACAATATAGTGCTCAAGTTAATAAGAATTGGTACATATAACAGAGAGAGGTACCTTTGAAGAAACAACATCACTTTTCTTCATATGCTTCATAATAGCCAGTGTAAGACCCCAATTTTGACCCTAAGATCCCTCATGCATTCAATCATAAGCATTAGCATTGGGATCATACCTTGGTATCCTCCTTACCCCTCTTTCATTGGGTTTGTTTTGGGAGAGATCACCAAGAACTTTGCGATTATATCATACTTGTATAGTAACATTTTTACTAACTAAAATACCAAAAATATGTCTTTGCAGTTGTCTAACTCTTTTATAGGAAGGGCATGATCTCATTGATTCATTGATCATATCTAGGGTTTGAGACCCTCATGAACAAAGGGCACAACCAAGAATGAATGGTTATGAACATCATATATGAGTCCCAATGATCTCTACATGTTATATTGATCAAGTTTTCTTCAAGAGTTTGACGGTGATTTGCCTTGGAAACCCTAGTTTGACTGGGTATCTTGAGTAACTTCTCCAACAAGCTATCTTACCAATTGATCAAATTTCTCAAGGGAAACTTCAAATTTCATCATCTTATGCATATATGATCTACCATTAGCCAAGAAAGTCAAGAGAATTGGAAGTTAGCAAGTTGGTTGATGGTGGTTGGCCAGATGAATTCATCTAATCAAAACCGGGTCTCCCTAGACCCTATCTCCTACAATTTTCACCATATGAAAATGATTCCAAGAGAAAACGTACTCTAAATGACATTATAAACAACTTTCATGTTGGGACCTAGATCTATTTTTACTTGGAAAATCATTTTCTATGTTGAAACATTATAGGTCATTTTGTATAAACCCTAATTTGAAAGTCAACTTCCCAAGGTCATAACTTGCTCAATTTTTATAAGATGAAAGATTTCCAAGTTGAACAATAAAATTCAATGGTCCTAATTCAACTTTGATGTTTGGAGTGGGAGTAAGTTCAACTTCTTTGAACATGTGATATGAGGCTACATTATAGGTCACTTTTGACCTATACCATTGATCAAGTGATTTTGCCAAACTTCAAAAATGCATAACTCTATCATTTAAAATCCAAATGACATGAAATTGGTGACCATTTTGAATGGCTTTGAGAGAGCTACAACTTTCATGAAGACACTTTTCTCATTTGAAGCTCCTATAAAAAGTTAAGCAAGGTGGAATATTGAGACATATGGCTTGACACTTAAAAAATTTTCAATATGTCAAAATTTTCCAAACTTCCACCTCAAATATCTCCAAGTTCCAAACTCTAAATGAAAAAGCATTCAACATAAAACTTGTTCCTCTTGATCTCACCTTTCCAAAGAGCTAAAATTCATGCATTTTGGATGAGAAATGCATAGATTGTGCATGGCTTAAACAAGCTGGTATCATGTGGCATGGATCAAACTTCAAATTACGATGCTCAATTGCCTTGCAATCCAGTCCATCTCCAATGCATCTGAACTTCATTTTGGACTTTCAAACAATCATTTCATGGGCCTATGGACGCCCATGCACCATGCTTTCATCATTTGCCAATTTTGGAAAGTAAAAGTGAATGTGCAAATATCATCCAATTCCCCTATAAATACAGTTGCTTATGCTCAGAATTAACACACACATTGCGCCAGCTTTGAATCCCCACAGAAAACCCTTCATACTAAGAGGATAAACCTGAGAAATTCAGTTGAATTTGAGCTTGAATCTCCACTGTTTTGGAATTCAATTCTCCAGGAGTCCATTGATTCTAAGCCTTTCCATTTCTCTTCTGCAAGCAATTGGAGTGAAGCAAAGCACGATTCAGATCAAGATCTAGCAAGCTCAGACCTCCATTGAAGGTAATTTGCAGAAAATTTGATCTCTTCGATTCTCCTTGTTTCTTGCTCAACTCTATTGATTATTGTGTTGGCTGAAGTCCTACCAATATAGGTAAGGTGTTTGAGTTACTTTGAGGTTAAATCGAAGAAACTCAGATCACGAACGTCATTTTTCAATTCCACATATCTCTCAATATAGTTGGAATTGGAAGAAATGGATGTGATATTCGTGCTCAGTGATGTTTTCTCTTTAAAATCATGTCACTGTTTGAAAATTTGATGATGGTTCATGATGACCAGTCCGGCAAAGCTCGCCGGAAAAGACAACCGGAGCTCTGGCTCCGATGATGAGGTGTCTTTGGTCTAAACCGTGTGATCCATCTCTCATGTTCTAATCTCAGCCATTCCTTTTATTTACCATGTTTGCAGCGCAGTTGACTCACGTGTTGGTGGAATGCGCGCTGTGGATCATCAGATATGCCACCTCAATTAATGAGGGAGATCTGATGGTCCACGTATTTTAGCATTTTCTGAATTTCCATTTAATTCCATTTTCTTCAATAATTCATAATAAATTTAATATTGATCCAAAAAATATGGGACTTTCACCATAAATTTTCAAATATTTTTCTCTTTCATATTCTGAATTAAAATTATTTTTTGGATTATTGTTAATATTTTTCATGAATTAATTGATTTTTCATTTGTTTAAAAATATTTTTAAGTGTCCAAAAATTATGATATTTTTTATCCAAGGTCCTTTGACCTTGTTTGACCTATGATAAATCACATGGCCATTTATTTGGTGTTTTGATGTGATTTTAGGATTTGGACAAAACATATTTGAATTTAATGCATTATTTTAATATTTTTAATTGAATAAATGTCATTTTAATTGTGTTGACCATTTGGATTAACTTATTTGAGTTTCTCATTTGTTGTTTGGCCTTGGTCAATGTTGATTTGACTCTGTCAAGTTAATATTATTGAACTTAGGGGATTGATGGAATGTACATTCCATCTCCCAAAATGAATGAATAATATTAGTCTGGTAAAAGTCCTCCTTTGACCAACTTGTGATCTCCTTCATCCCTTTTCCTTTTCCTCTTCATCTAATTCCCCTTCTTCATCCATTCATTTCAATTGGCCAATGACATCTCAAAGTCCTAATGCTAGTTGATTGAAAAATTAACATGAGTATGGATGAGATTAGGCCACACCTTTGCATTTTTTTGTGTGTGGTATGTTTAATAAGTATGGTTCTTAATACTATGTCTCCAACATACATTAACACCAAAAGTTTATTGCCCGGCCTCAAATAGTTGTGACTTCTATATAAGTCCAATTACGATTGCTTAATATAGCGAGGACCGCGCGCCAAATGTGAAAGCTAACCCTTTGCCCGCTCATGGGAACTCTTCAGTGAATATGGTGGACGGCTGTCCTGGTGAATTCAAATTTTTTGATGTCCGGTTTATCCGAAGATCTTTGGTGCAGATACACATGGATATTTATTTGGTGAGTGACTGTGAACATGACCATGATGGTTGTGTTGTTTGTAGCGTGAACACAAGAGGGTGTGATGTAGTGAAAAGGGACATCCAGCATTTGATGGATGAATGCATGATTCAGATTGTTCAATCTCGTCACGTAGATGACGACGTCAATGTCATAGTTCCCGTTTTCAAGCAGCAAGAGCGGTTAGTAATTCACTATGATTGCAGCAGCAACAAGAACGTCAGTCAAAGATCAGTTTCATCGTTGGTAATACGGTTAGCGGGCCCAGTCCCGTATTCATCTGATAAGGTTGTACCATACCAATACAATGCTACGATGATAGAGAATGGTCAAGAAGTCCTGTTACCTACGACCAGTTCAGTGGTGAGCATTTCCGATGTAACGAAGGTGACCCGTAGTGGTCGAGTATTTGGACCGGTGTTCCCGGAAAATAAAGAAGAAACAAGTGTTGGTAAGAAGGCGGAGGTGCCTAATGTAGATCCAGTTGGATGTTCAAAAGACAAGTCTGGTGAATCCAACAACTTGAAAGCCAACAATGATGATGAGGTACTCCGATTGATTAAAAGAAGTAAATTTAATGTGGTTGAGCAGCTGCTCCAGACTCCCTCAAAGATTTCAATGTTGTCTCTGCTTTTGAATTCTGAAGCGCACAGAGAAGCACTACAGAGAGTTCTTGAACAAGCGTATGTAGAGCAAGATGTTACTGTGGATCAGTTTGATCACATCGTGGCTAACATCACTTCATGCAATAATTTGAGCTTCTGCGACGAAGAACTCCCTAAGGAGGGAAGAAATCATAATCTGGCTTTGCATATTTCAATGAAGTGTAAGGAAGATGCTTTGTTAAATGTGCTAGTTGACACCAGTTCGTCACTCAATGTGCTTCCAAAGTCAACTTTGTCAAAGCTACCTTACCAAGGAGCTCCCATGAGGTATAGTGGGGGTAATTATTAAAGCCTTTGATAGCTCGCACAAGACGGTAATTCGTGAAGTGGACCTTCCAGTCAAGATAGGTCCGAGTGATTTTAAGATTACTTTTTAAGTAATGGTTATCCACCCGGCCTACAACTGTTTATTGGGAAGGCCATGGATTCATGAGGCAGGGGTTGTTACCTCTACTCTGCACAAGAAGCTCAAATTTATCAAGAATGGAAAGCTAGTGATTGTGGGAGGAGAGAAGGCGTTATTGGTTAGCCATCTATCATCTTTCTCGTATGTAGAAGCTGAGGATGAGGTTGGAACTCCGTTCCAAGCCTTATATATTGCTGCTGAGAAGAGAGTTGGGGCACCTATGTCTTTATTGAAAGATGCTTATAAGATTGTTGAAAAGGGTGTTGTTGATCAATGGGGGCGCGTGGTAGAGGTCTCCGACAATAAAGGCAGAACTAATTTGGGGTTCCAGAAGCGCTCGTCAATTGCAAGATCTGAAGATATGCAACTCAGCTTCTGTAACGGAGGGTTCATTCATGGCAATGAACAACACTTAGCTGCTGTGCTAGAGCATAGCAAAGAGGAAGACTGCACCAACTTTGTAACGCATGGAAGGACATGCAACAATTGGACTGCCGTTGATATTCCTATTATTTTGCATCGATCTAAGTAATTGATTTTATATTTTAAAAATCCTTCTCCTATGCCTAAGGGAGAAGTGAATATTGTTTGGGCGTTTTAAATTGATCATTAATAAAATTAATTATATTCATCCACATCTTTGATGTTTGTTTTTACTTTTTGCTTTATTCTGAAAATGGTAATCACAAAAAACATAAATAAACAATATAATTTTCCATCTTCATAATATTTGGTCACAAATTCACTTCTCTAAAATCAAAATATCAAATCATTATGCAGGTTGGTTCCTAACCCCATTGAATACAATGATCCTTCTCGTTCTCCAAAATTTGAATTCCCTGTGTTTGAAGCCGAGGAGAAAAGTGATGTAGAAGTGAGTGATGAATTGACTCGTCTTCTTGAGCAAGATGAAAAGATTATTCAGCCATTTGAGGAGCAGATTGAGCTAGTCAACTTGGGTTCCGAAGATGATGTGAAGGAAGTCAAGATTGGGTCTCGATTGTGTCCAAATGCTAAGAATGGGTTGATTGATCTTCTTCGAGAGTATTCAGATGTGTTTGCTTGGTCCTATCAAGACATGTCTGGGTTGGATTCTGATATTGTGGAGCATAGATTGCCGTTGAAGCCAGAATGTCCGCCAGTCAAGCAGAAGTTGAGAAGAAGGCATCCTGATATGGCTATGAAAATCAAAGAGGAGGTTCAAAAGCAGATCGATGTCGGTTTCCTTGTGACTGCTGAGTGTCCGTAATGGGTGGCCAATATTGTGCCTGTGCCGAAGAAAGATGGAAAAGTTTGCATGTGTGTTGACTATAGAGATTTGAATAAAGCCCGTCCGAAAGATGATTTCCCTCTGCCACACATTGATATGTTGGTAGACAATACTGCTAAATTCAAAGTCTTTTTGTTTATGGATGGATTTTTTGGATATAATCAGATCATGATGGCACCTGAAGATATGGAGAAGACCATATTCATTACACCCTGGGGAACATTTTGTTATAGAGTGATGCCTTTCGGTCTAAAGAATGTTGGTACAACTTACCAGAGAGTAATGACCACTCTTTTTCATGATATGATGCATAAAGAGATTGAAGTTTATGTCGATGACATGATTGCTAAATCAATTGATGAAAAGGAACATGTTGAGCATTTGTTAAAACTATTCCAGCGTTTGAGGAAGTATAAACTCCGCTTGAATCCCAATAAGTGTACTTTTGGTGTTCGTTCTGGTAATTTGTTGGGCTTCATTGTCAGTGAGAAGGGTATTGAAGTTGATCCTGCCAAGGTCAAAGCAATACAAGAGATGCCTGCGCCCAAAATTGAGAAGCAAGTCAGAGGTTTTCTCCGCCGCTTGAATTATATTTCCAGATTTATTTCCCACATGACTGTCACATGTGCGCCTATATTCAAGCTTCTTCGGAAAGATCAGTCTTGTGATTGGACCGAAGACTGCCAGAAAGCTTTTGACAGTTCCAAAGAATATCTGCTTGAGCCTCCAATTTTGTCTCCACCTGTAGAAGGAAGACCGATGATCATGTATTTGACTGTGCTCGAAGATAGTCTGGGTTATGTCCTTGGTCAGCAAGATGAGACTGGAAAGAAAGAATTTGCAATCTACTACCTCAGTAAGAAGTTCACCGACTGTGAGACTCAATATTTTATGCTTGAGAAGACTTGTTGTGCATTGGCTTGGGCTACTAAGCGTCTGCATCAGTATATGTTGAATCATACCACTTGGTTTATATCCAAAATGGATCCAATCAAGTATATTTTTGAGAAGTCTGCTTTAACTGGGAGAATTGCCTGTTGGCAGATGTTGTTATCAGAGTATGATATCGAATACCGATCTTAGAAAGCAATCAAAGGTAGTATCTTGGCTGACCATTTGGGCTCACCAACCAATTGAAGATTATCAGTCAGTGCAGTATGATTTTCCTGATGAAGAGATTTTGTACTTGAAAATGAAAGATTGTGATGAACCATTGCTTGAAGAAGGGCCAGAACCTGGTTCCTGGTGGGGCATGGTATTTGATGGAGCTATTAATCAATATGGAAATGGCATTGGGGAAGTGATTATTACTCCTCAAGGCACGCATCTACCATTTACAGCTAGATTGACTTTCAAGTGTACAAACAACATGGCAGAATATGAAGCTTGCATTATAGGGCTTGAAGAGGCCATGAATCTCAGAATTAAGTATTTGGATGTCTTCGGTGATTCGGCTTTGGTTGTAAATCAGATCAAAGGAGAATGGGAGACGAATCAACCCGGTTTGATACCATATAGAGATTATGCGAGGAGGATTTCAACTTTCTTTACCAAGGTTGAATTTCATCATATTCCTCGAGATGAGAACCGGATGGCAGATGCTTTTGCAATGTTGGCATCCATGATTGTAGTAAAATATTGGAATGAAGTTCCCAATTTATCTGTGATGCGTCTTGATAGGCCAGCTCGTGTGTTTGCTGTGGAAGAGATCAAAGATGAGAAACCATGGTAATACGACGTCAAATGTTCCTCCAAAGTCAGACTTACCCGCCTGGGGAATCTTTGAAAGATAAGAAGACTTTGAGAAGATTAGCCGGTAATTTCTACTTGAATGGTGATATACTATACAAGATAAACTTCGACATGGTTTTGCTCAGATGCGTGGATAGACACGAAGCAGACTTGTTGATGACTGAAGTGCATGAAGGTTCCTTTGGTACTCATTCCAATGGACATACAATGGTGAAGAAGATGTTGCGAGAAGGTTACTATTGGCTGACAATGGAATCTGACTGTTGCAAGTTTGTGAAGAAATGCCTCAAGTGTCAATTTTTTGCTGATAAGATTCATATTCCTCCGACACTATTGAATGTTATCTCTTCCCCATGGCCTTTCTCCATGTGGGGAGTTGATATGATTGGGATGATTGAGCCCAAAGCTTCGAATGACATCGTTTCATTTTGGTGGCAATTGACTACTTCACAAAATGGGTTGAAGCGGCATCGTATGCAAATGTAACCAAACAAGTTGTTGTAAGGTTTATCAAGAATCAGATCATATGCTATTATGGTGTGCCAAGTAAGATCATTACTAATAATGGATCGAACTTGAATAACAATATGGTGAAAGCTCTTTGCGAAGACTTCAAGATTGCACATCATAATTCTTCTCCCTACAGACCTAAGATGAATGGGGTTGTTGAAGTCGCGAATATGAATATCAAGAAGATTATTCAAAAGATGGTTGTAACATATAAGGATTGGCATGAGATGCTCCCATTTGCTTTGCATGGGTATCGTACATCTGTCGCACTTCAACAGGGGCAACCCCTTTCTCTCTTGTATATGGTATGGAAGCAGTGCTCCCCGTAGAGGTTGAGATTCCTTCATTGCGTGTGTTCATGGAAGCCAAGTTGACTGAAGCCGAATGGTGTCAGACCAGGTTTGATCAGTTGAATTTGATTGGAGAGAAGAGATCGACTGCCATGTGTCATGCTCAGTTGTATCAACAAAGGATGAAGAAAGCTTTCGATAAGAAGGTCAAACCTCGAATGTTCAGAGAAGGTGAACTTGTGCTCAAGAAGATTTTATCGTTCAAGCCAGATTCCAGAGGAAAATGGACTCCCAATTATGAAGGCCCATATGTTGTTAAGAAAGCCTTTTCAGGCGGCGCATTGATTCTTACAACTATGGATGGTGAAGAGTTCACTCATCCTGTGAACGCAAATGCAGTCAAGAAATACTTCGCCTAAAAAATAAAAAATAAAAGAAAAGCTCGCTAAGTTGAAAACCTGAAAGGGCGGCTTAGCCAAAAAGGAGCGTCTCGGTGGATTGAGAACCCGAAAGGGCGATCCATGCAAAAATTAGAGACATAAAACAGAAAGAATTTCCCGATAAGTTGAGTACCCCACCTTGGGGAAACTTATGCAAAAAATAAGGATTATGGCAAGTAATTGTATTTTGCTGATCTTCAGTGATTTTAAAGACCTGATTGAGCACAAGGGTTGACATTAGTTCATCTCCAGCAGCGGTCAAGAGCACAGTGGATATCAAGATTTGGTAGAGGGATTAAGGATCATTTGTATTCAATGTAACCCTTTTCCATGTAGATTACCATTTTCAACTTTGTAAAATTTATGGAGTCTTGTCATTTACAGACTACCATTCTATTAAATAAAGTTGAGCTTTTATCCAATTGTTTCTTCTCTTATTTTACTTCAGCCAATAGTTTTAAATTTTATTATGATCATTTTGAAATTAAATTTTTAAATTAAAATCAAGTTTTCTTTAATATATAAAAGAAAGAATTTTTTCCAAAGTAAGTAAAAGGAATATCAACTGCATTTCAGTAAAAAGCAAGTCCTTAAGTGTGAAGCATCTGAGGTTCCCCAAGCAGTTAACTCTTCGGGTATCCCTAGACGTTTGTGTTGATTCAATTCCTCGGTGGAGTGTTTGATTCCCAGTGGAACTTCTTTCTTTATCCCCGACTGTGTTGGTTGATTCAGATACCATGCGGCGTGTCCTTGTCCCCAGCGGAGTTTCAGCCTTCCCCAGCGGAGTTCGTATTTCCTCACAGATCTCCTTCATTCCTCAGCTAGGCTTTGAGCCCTTGGGATGCTGATCTCTCTGTTCTCTGACTGTTGTCTCCATATTTTGTGGATTGACCGAGGATTGTACCGGTGGTTCAATTTTTTTGTGACACCTATGTATCCTTTGTAATCGTTTTGTCAGCATAAGCATCATATATACATATACATATACATTCATACAAATTCATAATTTGCATATCCTGCATCTTCATATTTTATTTGTTTGAGATTCTCATTCTTCATTATGGCGGTACTTTATCCCCATATCAAATCTGGTGTCTGTCCTGCTTCAATTGTAGAGTGTCAGCCCCTTAAGCAGAAAGACTTTAACCTTTCTCTGTTTCCCCACTGAGTTTGTTTCCTCGTGGATGGTTGTTTTTTCAGTTTCCTCTCCAGTAGATTTTCTAGATGGAATTACTCCCCTTGAGTTATGTCCTCATTGGGTTGAGTCGTGATTGATTGTTTCTTTCTAACTCTTACCAAGATAGATGCTTTCGTCCCCTAAGAGTCTATTACCCAGTAACTAGTAATATTCTTCTTAGTTTGCAGTTTGTTACTTCTTGCCCAATACCCGGTAAAAGTACCCTTTTCCCTTTAGTAGAATCCCTAGTGGATCTACTCCCCGGAAAGTATATCATTGATATGTTCATCTTAACCGGTGACGGATATCTTTTCTTCCCCGCAGGAGTCTATCCTTGATATGTTCACTTTAACCAGTGACAGATATTCTCTTCTTTGGTATTCTACCCAGTAAAAAGGTAGTTGTAATCCCTATTTTGTTCCTCAGAGAGTTAATCCTTGATATGTTCATCTTAGTCAATGACGGGTTTTCTTCTCCTTGTTGGTTTTCTACCTAGTAACCGGTAGTCGTAAATCCTACTTTTTCCCGTGCAGAGTCAATACTTGATATGTTTACTTTAACCAGTGATGGATTTTCTCTTCTTTGGTATTCTATCCAGTAACTAATAGATGTAATCCCTATTTTTACTCCCCTTTCAGAGTCTATCCTTGATATGTTCATCTTAACCGGTGACGGATTTTCTCTTTGATTGGTCTTCTACCTAGTAACCGGTAGTTGTAAATCCTACTTTGTCCCCTTGCAGAGTTAATCCTTGATGTGTTCATCCTAACCGGTGACAAATTTTCTCTCTGACGGTTTTCTATCCAGTTTTCGATAGATGTAATTCCCCTTTTTTGTTCAGTTGGTATATCCTTGATATGTTCATCCTAACCGATGACGGGTATCCTCCTTAACATTTCCAGGTAAGTCTATCCTTGATATGTTCATCCTAACCGATGATGGATTTTCTTCCCTGTCGAGTTTATCCTTGATATGTTCATCCTAATCGATGACGGATACTCTCACCCTTGGTCTTCTGCCCAGTAATTGGTAGTTATAAATCCTATTTTCTGCAGTTTTCCCTAGCAAGGCTATTCTAACCCAGTAATCGGTAATGAATACTTCCTCCTGGATCTTCCTCAGCGAGTCATCCTTGATATGGTCATATCAACCGATGACGGATGTTCTCTCTGTCAGATGTTTATTATCTTCTTACCCAGTAACAGGTAGTAGATAATAAATTTCTTCTCCTCCTGTGTTGGAGTTTATTTCTCCCTAGTTGAGTTAAGTGCGCATTTCCTTAGTGAAATCGTTGTTCCCCTGCACTAGTCAAGTACCTCAATTTTTATCCTGACGTATTCGTATTCCCTGTAAATGTTTTTGTTTCCCCGGTTGAGTCTTTCCATTTTGTATGGAATTCCTCTAGTCCCCCAACAGTTTTAAGTCGTGGCCTGGCCTATGCATAAGTCCCTTTTATCCCCTCAGAGTCTCTGTCTCCCCAACAAGTTTTCCTGATGGAATGCATTATGCTCCTGCGGACTTTCGGTCTCTCTGATTTTCTTTTCCTTTGAGGCAATATTTCCCCACAGAGCATTGACCTTTGCATTCACATCATATGCATCATGAGGTCTCTTAGGGACCAAAATTTATTTCTCCATGTTGTTATTTAAGCCCATTCTACTGAGTTGAGCCGAAGATTTTAACCTTCACCTCCTCAGTTAGAATGTCCTTAAATAGGGGAAGCTGTAAGACCCTAAATTTTGACCCTAAGATCCCTCATGCAATTCCATCATAAGCATAAGCATTGGGATCATACCTTGGCATCCTCCTTACCCCTCTTTCATTGGGTTTGTTTTGGGAGAGATCACCAAGCACATTGTGATTATATCATACTTGTATTTTATCATTTCACTAACCAAATACCAAAAATATGTCTTTGCATTTACCTAACTCTTTTGTAGGTAGGGCATGATCTTATTGATTCATCAAGTCCACATCTAGGGTTTGAGACCCTCATGAATAAAGAGCACAACCAAGAATTGATTCAATAATGATTATGAACATTATATATGATTCCCAATGATCTCCGCATGTTATATTGATCAAGTTTTCTTCAAGAGTTTGAGGGTGATTTGCCTTGGAAACCCTAGTTTGACTGGGTATCTTAAGTAACTTCTCCAACAAGCTATCTCACCAATTGATCAAATTTCTCAAGGGACACTTCAAAATTCATCATCTTATGCATATATGATCTACCATGAGCCAAGAAATTCAAGAGAATTGAAAATTAGCAAGTTGGTTGATGGTGGTTGGCCAGACGAATTCATCTAATCAAAACTGGGTCTCCCTAGACCCTATCTCCTACAATTTTCACCATATGAAAATGATTCCAAGATAAACCTTACTCTAAATGACATTCCAAGCAACTTTCATGTTGAGACCTAGATCTAGTTTTGCTTGGAAAATCATTTTCTATGTTGAAACATTATAGGTCATTTTGTCTAAACCCTAATTTGAAAGTCAACTTCCTAAGGCCATAACTTGTTCAATTTTTATGAGATGAAAGATTTCCAAGTTGGACAATCAAATTAAATGTGTCTACTTCAACGTTTATGTTTGGAGTCGGATCTAATTCAACTTTTTTGAGCATGTGAGATGAGGCTACATTATAGGTCACTTTTGACCTATACCATTGATCAAATGATTTTTCCAAACTTCAAAAATGCATAACTCTAGCATTTAAAATCCAAATGACATGAAATTGGTGACCATTTTGAAGGTCTTTGAGAGAGATACAACTTTTATGAATACACTTTTCTCATTTGAAGCTCATATTAAAAGTTAAGCAAGGTGGAATATTGAGACATATGGCTTGACACTTAGAAAAACTTTTATATGTCAAATTTTTCCAAACTTCCACCTCAAATTTCTCCAAGTTCCAAGCTCCAAATGAAAACGTGTTGAACATCAAAGTTGTTCCTCTTGATCTCACCTTTCCAAAGAGCTAAAATCCATTCATTTTGGATGAGAAATGCATAGGTTACGCATGGCTTAAACGGGCTGATATCATTTGGCATGGATCAGTCTTCAAGCATCAATGTACATGTGCCTTGCAATCTAAGCTAACTTCAAAGCATCTGATCTTCAAATTTGGTCCTTCAGCTATCATTTCATGGGCCTATGCGCGCCCATGCACCATTGCATCATCATTTGCCAATTTTGGAAAGTGAAAGTGAAATTATCAACCAATTTAGCTATAAATAGAGCTTCAATTGCTCAGAATTCACAACACCATTGCGCCAGCTTTATCCCCCATTGAAAACCCTCACTTCTCAAAGGATAAACCTGATAAATTCGTTTTAATTTGAGCTTAAATCTCCACTATTTTGGAATTCAATTCTCCAGGAATCCATTGCTTCTAAACCACTAAATCTTTCTCCTGCAAGCAAGTGGAGTGAGTCCAAGCACAAGCAAGATCAAGATCCATCGAGTTCAGACCTCCATTGAAGGTAATTTTCAGAAACTTTAAACTCTTCGATTCTCTTAAATTCTTCTCAATTCCAATGATTCTTTGGTTTTATGAAGTCCTACCAATGTAGGCAAGAAGATTGAGTTGCTTCGAGGCCAAATCGAAGCAACTCAGTTCATGTACCTCAAATTTCAATTCCACATATCTCTTAATATATTTGGAATTGGAATGAATGGAGGTCAGATTCGAGCTCAGTGCCATTTTTTCTTCAAGATCATGTCCTTGTTTTTATTTTTGGTGATGGTTCATGTTGACCAGTCCAGTGAGTGCCACCGGAGAAGATGACCGGAGCTCTGGCTCCGGCGATGAGTTGTCTTGCATCTGAACCACAGGATCCATATGTCACGTTTTAATCTTGAGCGTTTGTTTTAAATACCATTTGTACAACGCAGTTGACTAGCATCCATGTGGAGTGCGCGTTTTGGATCATCAGATCTGCCACCTCAATTAATGAGGGAGATCTGATGGTCCACGTAATTTAGAATTTCTGAATTTTTGTTTTAATTGCATTTTCTTCAATAATTCATATTAAATTTAATATTGATAAAAAAAAATATGGGACTTTCACCAAAAAATTTCAAATATTTTTCTCTTTCATATTCTGAATTAAAATTATTTTTTGGATCATTATTAATATTTTTCATGAATTAATTGATTTTGCATTTTTTTAATTGCTTAAAAATATTTTTAAATGTCCAAAAATTATGAAATTATTTCTCCAAGGTCCTTTGATCTTGTTTGACCTATGATACATCTCATGGCCATTTCTTTGGTGTTTTGATGAGATTTTAGGAATTGGACAAAACATATTTGATTTAAATGCCTTATTTTATTATTTTCAATTGAATAAATGCCAATTAAATTTTGTTGACCATTTGTATTGACTTGTTTGAGTTTGCTTATTGTTGTTGGGCCTTGGTCAAGGTTGATTTGACTTTGTCAAGTTAATATCATTGGATTTAGGGGATTGATGGAATGTACATTCCATCTCCCAAAATGAATGAATGATATTAATTTGGTAAAAGTCCTCCTTTTACCAATTTGTTATCTCATTCATCCCTTTCCTCTTCATCTAATTCCCCTTCTTCATCCATTCATTTCCATTTGGCCTATGACATCTCAAAGTCCTAATGCTAGTTGATTGGAAAATTGACATGAGTATGGATGAGATTAGACCACATCTTTTGCATATTCTTTTTTGTGTATGGTATGTTTCATGAGCATAGTCCATTATACTATGTCTCTAACATGCATTAACACCAAAATTCTATTGTCCAGCCTCAAATAGTTGTGACTTCTACATAAGTCCAATTACGATTGCTTAACATAACGCTAAATTTGTGACACAAAAGGCATAAGCATTCTAGTTAGTGAGATTGTAAGTCTCCCCTCTTTCATGGTATTGTGTGGAAACTTGGCCTTCTTTCCTTCCTTTGGAAGATGTTTTGGTTCAAGGATCCATGCTTGTGACAAGTGGGTTAAGTGTTCTCCAAAGAATATCTTGAAATGAAAAGCAAAACAAAACTAACTTCTAACTTACTAACCATTAACTTTTAATTTCAAGCTTTTACTTTAATGCAATTTACTTTTAGCACTTTATATCATTTGCCATTATACATATCATTCTAATTGTTTATGTTAATGTAATTTTCACTTTGTCCATTTGGACATATTGTGTGATATATTATGTTGGTGTTATTTTATTTGTTTGTGTGGTCTTTGACCATTAATGTACATAATAAACAAACACCCTAAAAAACTTTTGAGTGGACTGTTGGTTTGATCTTGAGCAAATGGACTTAGAATCTAGGCAACCTCCCTAAGTTAATGGACTTGGCCAATTCCAACTTGTTGAAGAACCAAATGCTTGCAATTTGAAATTCATCTGATACATATTTGAAGATCTCTCTAAGATTCATCTACAACATTGATCATTGTGAAGCTGTTATTTTGAACCTGTGACTTGTGGAATTCATCTGTTGCATGGGCTATTTTGAAGAAGATCATGAAGTGGATAAGCTTGGATGAGGCCATATTTATTTGATGCCTTGCTCTTCAAGACAATATAATTGTGCATCTGTATGTTGTTTGATTCTAAGTGTCCAAGGGAATTCTGGGTTTCTATTGACATACTTGTCTATTGGATTGCTACCCATTTGGTCAGATCTTTTCAACTCTAAACTTTTAATTTTGAGCATAGGGTAGTCTCTTCATCTTCTCCCCATTTCTTTAATTTCAAAATCTCTCCCTCCATTTTCAAAATCTTCTTTGTGTGAACTATTTTTGTTCTACACTTTGACCACTTTTGCGAAAAAGATAGAAACTTTGGCCTTATGTCATTGCATTTTCAAACTTATTTTCTTAAATCAAACCTGTAAATAAATTTAACTATACTTGACTTAAACTTTCAAAAAGCCAAAAAGAACTAACCCATTCAAACCAGTTTTAGGCCTTTGTGCCTTTCAAACTTAAATTTTTTAAAAATCAACACACTCACTTTGAAATTTGTATCATGAACTACGTAGTTTTGATCCCTCATTTTTATGTTGGTACGTAGGCACAAGTCCGAAGGTCTTGTCAAACACAAAAAATATAATTAATGAATTCTTTTCTCATCCCCCTATTCTATTTGTTTGTGAACATCACTTTGTACAAAATACAGATGCACACAAAAAGAGCTCCCTAGGAGTACCTAGGACACTTTGGGTGCTAACACCTTCCCTCTGTATAACCAACCCCCTACCTGTGATCTCTGACTTTTATTAGTTTTTATTTGAAAACTTCTTATAGATTTGGGTTTTGTTCATACTTTTTCCCTTTTCCCTTAGAAACAATAAAAGCGCGGCGGCGACTCTTATTATTTGATCTCTAGCTTGTCAATAGCTTGATGATCATGAATTTCCCGCTACAGTATGCAAATGAGATATACAAAAAGGAAAAAGGGAGGGTTTAGGGTATTACACCGGTACTGAGGTTGGAGCGGTGCCCATGGACATTCCTGAGAATGTCAATGTTGGTGGTGACACCGACGAATAGTATGACCATAAAGAGCAAGGCTCTCCAATACATGAGACACCCCATATCATTCCCCCCATATTCCTGTTTCACCTGCACACACCACACCATTTTTCTCTGACACTTCTGCGGGTACCTCATTCATGCATCAATCTCGAGAAGAGTATGACTATATCGCTATCTGAACCACCCTTTATGATGTCCTTCACGATTTGCACCACTGTAATGACATTGATGTCGAATGTGACCATCTGTTCAGAGGTATGCACCAACAACAGGTAGACATGATAGCACATATACAACAATTATAGGAGTAACAACATGATTATGTGGGACAGAGTGAGCAAATGATAACAGATCTGACCGAATGAGTGCATGGGTTTTAGATGATCCTAGAGGAATGTGACTCTAGATATTTTCAACATCAGATCCACTGCCATAACCTCATGAAGGATATGTTGAATTATATGCATGGTATGGGTATACGACAAAAACCTCCTCATGATGAAAGAGGTGGTTTTAACCAAGGCCAAGGTCGAGGTTGTGGCTGGCACTGGTATTTTCACAGATCTTATCTAGGTTCTTTTTCCGTTTTCCACTTTTATCGAAACATTGAGGATAATGTTTGGTTCAAGTGTGGGGAGGAACTTTATTGTTTACCTTTAATTGCTTTCTAGTTAGATTTACCATTTTCTAGTTTATTCATGTTAATTAGGAGGATACCATTTTTAGTTTAATTGTTATGTTAGTTGAGTCAATGCATGTCTTATTGAGTCTTTATGCGTGGTTTCTTGTTGTTTATTGATTCTCCCAATTTCTTGACTCATACCAAGAAAACTTTCCTTATTAAGACTTGAAATTTATAGCATGATTAGAAAGTATATATATGCTAGAAATGAAATAGAGGTTAGATTGAGGAGACTTGGGAAAATTGTTGCAAAATGGGTATCGTTACAACACATCAAGCCTCCAAAATATGGAGATCAATTTGAATACTTATTACGACCATAACCTTGACTCTTTGTTCTCTAATAATCCTTGAGTAGTTTGTCAAAGCAGTCAACACCATCATAAGCATACACTACATAGGGAATGAGTGAATGATCATAAGCTTATATGAAAAATGAATAAAGCGGGAACATTCCTTCTAAGTTAGGCAACCCTCACCCGATCATTTATCCCAACAGTATCTTGTCCTTCTATTTATCAATGAATAAAGCCAAAGTGCGTGGAAAAAGAAAAAAAATCAGATCATAACCATTAATAGATTTTCCTACTATGAGTGTGAAAGAATAACGGGCTTAATGTGATTGCACTAGAATGAAAAAGAGGATGGGTGAGTTAGGTTAGGGCATAATAGCATGATTCGGATCCGTGTGCATAGGAGGGAGATTTGTGACCGCATAATTGCGGAATTTTATTTTTACGATATCTTTGGTGTGCAATTAGTACTTATCAATTCAATTTTGGCCAAAATAGATTTTGTAGCCACGTACGATTATTTGAATGACATTATTTTTAAGTCTTTACACTATAATGATACACTTTAAAAGGTTTTCATGTATGTAGCAGCTTGCTTGAGGACAAGCAAAGGTTCAAGTATGGGAAAGTTTGATAACCACAAAACATATTATGTTTATGACTTTATGCACATGACATTTTAGTCCATTTTGTTTCCTTTTTATGGTGTTATGCTAGTATATTGTGTATGTTTCATGTATTTTTATAGAAGGAGCATTTGTGCGAGAAATCGGGACAAAATGGCAAAGAACAGAGAAAAAGAGCAAGTTCTGCACTCATGGCGTTCACCATGGAGTTTGACATGCATTTGCCATGACGTGACAGTCATGGTTCCACTTTAGCACAAAGAAAAGTAAAAAGGGATGACACTCAGCACTCATGGCGTTCGCCATGGACTTCAAGACCCATGTTCTACCTAGATTGCACTCATGGCATTCAACGTGAGACCATAGTATCCTCCATGGACTTTGAGGCCAGAAAAGTAGCAACTGAAAAACCAAGTCCTTTCTCACTTCAACTGATAATTCTCCCACTCCTCCTACACGATTTCAGACGTTTTTCACAAGTTCTCAACTCTATAAATAGGCCTAAGTCTTATTTTTCATTATCCAAGTTTTAGAACATTAATGTTAGGAGAAATTCTACCATTATAAAAGCATTTGCTTTTCACATTGAGGAACTGATGCATGTTAGCATCTGAGTTTAGAAATTTTTTATGTGTACTAAAGTGGAACCATGACTGTCACGTCATGGAAAATGCATTTATTTTCATATTTCAATTTCAGAGTTTTATTTTATGTCTATATTCTATTTTCAAATTCTAATACCCTAATTTTGACCATAAGATCCTTCATGGCACCATATCATTGCTCAGTGCATTGCCTCAAGGATCGTAGCATGTTTGGCTCCTTAACCCTAGGGTGGGGACTTGTGTGAGTGGTTTGAGACCACCAAGCATGCTTGAGTTGTATATTATTTCTGTTAATATTTTGATTACTAACCAAAAGCACAAAAATATTTCACTAACTCTTTTTGTTTTGAAGCTCAAGTGATCATGTGCTCCCATGCTCCTAGGAGGCTCCTAAGCTCAATGAAGTGGCTAGATGAAGATGAGAACAAGCATGACAATGGTCCATAAATCTATTAATCATAATATATGTCTCCCAAGTATCTCAATTTTCCAATTTGATCAAGATAACCCAAAGGGCTTGAGGATTGTTTCCCAAGGAAACCCTAATTCAACTGTGCTTTGACTGTGCCTTGCTCATGAAGCAACCTCAACCTATGATCAAATTTAATCACGGGAAGTTCTTTCATTCATTATTTTATTCATATATGAGCCTATGTGAGATTCCTAAATCATTCATTCATCAAGATTTGAAGTTTGGCCTTGAGAGGTTGACTAGTCAAGTCATCTAACTAAACTGAGGATCACTGAGACACAAATTTTTATGTGTTTGTCAAATAAAGATGACCCCAAGAGAAACAATGTTACTAATAACCATATGAACAACTTTCATGTTCATCCATAATCCATTTGAAACATGAAAGATCATCATTCATTTTAAAACATTATAGGTCATTTTGACTGAAACCCTAATTTTGGGTCAACTTCCCAAGGACATAACTTCCTTATTTTTTATGATTTTGAGGTGAGACCAATTGCATTGGAAATATTAAGATGTCTACTTAAAATGTTATGTTGGATAAAATTTCATAATCCTAAAAGAAACACATGTGATAATACAAAAAATTATAGGTCACTTTGGACCTAAGTCATTGAATTTGAAAAATGTCCAACTTCAAGTACCCATAACTTTCTCATGAAAAATCCAAATTATGCAAAATTTATGTCTAGATTGATAATCTTGAAAAGATAGACAACTTTAATATTGGCGGTTTTTCCATTTGAGGCTTTCATCATTGAAATAGAAGGGCTTGAAGATGCTTGATTTTGGTAAAAAAAAAAAATCAAAGGGAACCTAGACATGTTTTGTACCCCAAAACTTCACAGCCAGTTTTCATAAATTTCCAAACTCTAAATGAATTATTTCCCAACATGACTTTTGTTCCTTATTTCAAGGGCTTTCCAACCATTACTCACATTAATTTTTTGGACTTTCCATGAGTGAGTTTCAAAGAGCTTAATGTTTATGATCATTTTTGCATTTCACTTCATAACTTCATGTGCAACCAAATGCAGCTTCAATTACACGTCCAATTCACTTACATATGAGTTCATTATGCATTTCCCTTCACTTTTGGGCCTCACATGCGCCTGTACAGGCCCATGCATGGAGGATCCAAATTTCATGCACACGAGCCAAGCATTGCCTTGCATCCATTCCAGCTATAAATAGAAGTGCAATCTCATTCAAATGGTAACCGCAAGGAGATCTGAAGTGCTGCTGGATTGAAAACCAAACTCTCACCTAAAGGAATTTCAGTTTTCTTTTTCATTTTCAAGCTTGAATTTCAACATCATTAGTTGATCTTCATAGCTTAATTCCTTAATCTTGCATCACCATCACACTTCCAGATCAAAATTGGATCAAGAGCTTGGACAATTCGTGATGTTTGAAGCTCCATTTCAGAGGTATATCACCAAACGTTTTTTATTCAGATCTTGAAATATAATGTTTATTTCTTTGGTTTGTGTTGTTTTCTGAAGTCCTCATGCTTGAGGCAGGCCAGTGGTGGTCTCAATTTTGCAAATTGTGCCATTTCAGATCAAGCACCATGATCTTCAAGCTCATGTTTATCTTTAAATAGGAACTTTGAGGAGAATCCATGGTTACAGGGGTGATGTACATCACCTCAGCTTCATTTTGATACCTTTGTTTTTCGTTTTCATTAACATTTGATTTCCTGCGCGTGGTGGCTGGAATTGGTTGTCTGGCCGGAGAAGATGGTGGTTTCCACCACCATCCCCACGTGGAAACCTTGGAACCCTTGGATCTCACTGAAACATTATAATCCTGGCCTTTCATTGTTTTGACTTATTTTAATTCCATGTGTTGTGCGCTTGACCAAGGATCACCATGTGACCGCGCCTCTGAACTATGAGACCAGTGCCACGTCAATTAATGAACCATCTGAGGGCCCTGGTTTTTTCTATTATCCTTATTTTTGTTTTAATTTCATTTAATTCACTTTATTTTCGAAAATTTATAAATATTTTATTTGAAGTCACAAAAATATGAGACCAATGCCAAAGAAATTCTTGAAAAATCTAGTTTTATATTTTGATTCTTAATTTTTTTTGTGACTTCATTTAATATTTTTGTGAATTATTTGGTTTTTTATAGTTTTAATTCATTTTAAAATACTTTTTGATATCTGAAAAATCCAAAAATATTTTCTTAACACATGGATCATGATAAGTCAATGAAAAATAGTCTCATCAATTTCTTAATTGGTTTGAGATTTATTTGAGATTTTAATTCATATTGTGTTATTTTTATTGTTTTTAATGGTTTTAAAATAGTTTCTGATTTCAAAAATTGTTGAAAAAATTTGTCAAAGCTTGTTTGACCATGTTAGACCTATGAGAATTTAATTGGACTTGTTGAAGTTTATTTGAATTGAATTTGAGGTTTGACCATATTTTGTCCATTTTATTTTACATTTATTTTTAATTCAAAAAATACCAAAAAAAAATGTTTGACTTGTTGACTTGTAACCTTCATTTCTCTTCTGTTAAGCATTGGTTGATGATGATTTGATTCACTTTTGACCAATGGTGTTTGACACTTGATTTCTCTTTCCATTCATTTCATCTTCATCTCATTTTCTTTTTATTTTGGCCAATGTGTTAATGTCTGATGGTTAGTCTTGACAAATGAGAGGTTTAACCTTCTTTGATCCAAATCAAACTCAACTTGATCCAAGATCAAGTGAGTTGCTTTGTGTCCAAGATAGGTTGCTTCTTGGTCAAGCAAAAAACCTAAAGTCCATACAAGGCCTTTCCTCTTTTCTTTTGGCATGACAAGTTTTAGGAGCTTGGCTTACTAGTCATGATCTCTAACTTGTGTTTATTTGCCTATAGTTTTATTGACCGGCCTCAGATAGGTGTGACTACTATATTAGTCCACTTACAATTGCTTAACATAGCGCTAAATTGTCTTATGACCAACTAACATAACTATACTAATTACTAACTTTAATTTGAGCATTGAATTTCTTGCAATTTACTTTTATGCACTTTATTTCTTGCTCATTTATTCACACTGTTTTTTTCATTTTGCTCACTTGAGCACATATTTTATGTTTATGTCATTTTCCTTTTGCTCATTTGAGCTCATTATTGTATATAAATATATTGTTGTCTTGTGTTGGTTTTGTGTTTGTTTGTATGAACCCAATGCAAAAAGGAGAAAGGACTTAGAATTAGGACTTACCTATGCTTAAATGAGTTCAAGAGCAACTAGGCCTCATGCCTTTAGAATGCTAAATTTGTTGAAGAGCAACTAGGCCTCATGCCTTTAGAATGCTAAATTTCAAAGTTGACTTCAAAGGACTTCCTTTCCAAAACTTATTCTTTGTCCATTCCCCTTATTGTGTTGTGAGCTTTTTGATGTTTTCTCTTGTGTGATAGGGATCCTAACTTGAGATTGTGAAAAGAGGACCATTGTCATGAGTAGCCAAGTTAAGAGAGACAAGCCAAATGGAGATCCTAGGAGCTTGAATCTAAATTTATGTGATTGCTTGTTGTTTGCTAAGTCCAAAGGAAAGGATCATCTTGAATCATCTCTATGATTTCAAGAAAAGGAACTTCAAGGGTTTTATCTCTTCTCTTATCTTTGTTTGCTTTAGGACTAGCCCTTCTCTTCTTCTCCTCACTCTAACCCAAGCCAAACTCTTTTTGTGCAAACTTTGACATTGTTTTCAAATTAGAAACCTAGGCCTTATGCCTTTGATTTTTTTCAAAAATCTTTTCATTAATACTCATTGTGAATGAATCTTCATCCAACTTTGACTTCATTTTGTAAATAAACCTAACTTGTAAATATAACTCATTTCAAGTTGTTTTTGCGGTTTCAATGGCCACCTCTTTAAAACCTTTTCATAAACATTAGTCATAGGTTTGAGTTATCATAGTGGTTGATGTAAACCTCACCTTATCCTTAGTGATTGGATTATAAGTCTTCCATACTTATTATAGGGTTAACCCCTCACTAGTATGTTGAAGCCTTCCTCACATGGTGGATTGTTGGTTTAGGTTGAGTTTTCTCCCTTTGATAACAAAAGACCTTAAGGCTTTTGATCAAATCAACTCACCAATATTTGAGATTTTTACCCCGAACTACGAGGTTTTGATCCTACCTTTGTGATGGTACATAGGCAATGGGTTCATCCATTCAAATAAAAAAATTGTAAATATAATATATTCTCTTCTCATCCCCCCAATCTTTTGCACATATTTTTACAAATACCAACCTATAACACATATTTACAAAAATAGGTTCCCTTAGAGTACTAAGGATGTCTTGGGTGCGTAAAACCTTCCCATTTCATAACCAACCCCCTTACCCAGATCTCTGACATTTTTATTAGTTTTTGATTTGATAAAAATTCTTACTTGGCTTTTGTTCTCTTTTTAGCCTTTCCTTTGGACAAATAAAAGTGCGGTGGCGACTCGAATTGTATGTTTACTTCTGGTTTAGTCAATAAACCATAAGGTAAAGAATACCCCGCTACACAAAAGTGGCGACTCTGCTGGGGAGACAACTCTCCTAATGGGTTTAGCCTACTTTTTGCTTATGTGTGTTGTATGATTATATTTATTTGTGACATATTTTTGTGCAAATTTGGGATGATTGTATTGTTTGTAATGTATGAATTGCTTGATATATCAATTGCTTGTGTGCTTGGTGGTCTCTTGTGAGATGAGTTCTATACCCGAACTCGAGTGCACTTATGATAGGAGAATGGCATAGTCTTGTTGACTTGTGAGGAGTTATTCCTTACCAAGTTGACTTGCAAGCCCACTCACTTGGCGGAGGTCTTGTTGGGATCAATAATGTCACACGAGTAGTCGTGGTTAGGCATTACTCTTTCCAATATAAACCTTAGAAGCCAAGGACCTCAGATACCTAGCCCATCTTGGCCTATTTTAGGACTTAGTGCGAAGGTCATTCAAGTGTAAGATTTGATACGATTGTTACACGATACTACACTCATAAGAGTCTCTCTTGAGAATATTTTTGGAATACGAGTAGTCGTTTTATCCGATAATATCCGAAAGATGAGATGATGACTATGGGGACCCTTTTAGAACATGATTGTCAGGTTTAACCATAGTACACTCCGATTGGGTGGCTCTTAACCGATACTCCATGCTCGTGACTTACAACAAACCCTTGATTCGCGGTTGATCTGTTCTCGTATATTCTCAATATCAATGGAACTTGGATGTTGATAAGGTGTAAACCATAATCCACCAAAATGGATGATTGATATTGATGATGACGTGAGCCATCCCGTGACCTTTGTGTGGTGTGACTTGCTTGATCCTTGAGTGTGATTGTCGCATCCATGCATTCATGCATTCATTTGCATTCGTATCATCAACAATAAAGAGTTTTCAAGGAACTTAAGAGGTCTATTTGTAAATTTTCAGACATGGATAAGCAAAGAAGGAATACGAAGAAGTACAGTTTCAGACAACCCGACTTGAAAGAGTTAAGGAGTTTGGCATCTTATGTATTAGAGCCTTTGGAGTTCAAAGCTCGCCATGGGAAGCTTTTGTCTATTCTTTCTACCAAGGTGGATGAGGGTCTGATGAGTGTGTTGGTGCAGTTCTACGATCCTCTGTATCGGTGCTTCACTTTTCCGGATTTCCAGCTTTTGCCTACACTTGAGGAGTATGCCTATCATGTGGGTATACCTATCTTGGATCAGTTGTCGTTCAGTGGTTTGGAGAGGGTTCCTTCTTCCCAAGAGATTGCTGACATGCTTCATATAGATGTTTCTGACATTGTTGCTCATATGACTACCAAAGGTGGAATTCAAGGTCTCCATCTTATTTTATCATTACGCAAGCTACTTTGTTTGGGAAGGCCATGAGTGAGGACGCCTTTGAAGCCATATTTGTGCTACTCATCTACGGGTTGGTGTTATTTCCCAACATCGATCATTTTGTGGATGTGAACGCTATTAGGATTTTCTCTTCTCTTAATACCGTTCCGACTCTGTTGGGTGACACTTATTTCTCTTTGCATATGAGGAATGCAAAGGGTGGTGGTTTCATTGTGTGTTGTCTGCCTCTGTTGTACAATTGGTTTATTTCGCACTTGCCTCAGATGCTCTCCTTCAAGGAGAACAAGGGATGTCTACGGTGGTCCGCGAGACTTATGTCTCTCACTAATGATGATATCTCTTGGTATAACCATGTGTATGATGGCGTTCAGATTATTGATTCTTGTGGTGAGTTCTCCAATGTACCTCTTCTTGGTACATGTGGTGGAATTAACTACAATCCTGCTTTGGCTCGCCGTCATCTTGGGTTCCCCTTAAAGGATAAACCTAACAACCTTCTATTGGAAGGTGTATTCTTTGAAGAGGGTAAAGATCCCCAAAACTTGAAGGGCAAGATGGTCCGCGCCTGGCGCAAAGTTCATAGGAAGGGAAGGAAGGAGCTTGATCCGAAGAATTGCATTGCTTTGGAACCCTACACCGCTTGGTTGAGGAAGAGAGCTCTTGAGTACCGCATGCCATATGATTATTCGACACCTACCCCTATGGTTATGGTTTGGCCATCAACCCTCCCTAATCAAGGAGTAGAGGAGTTGAGAGATGAAGACCAATCTCGTGCTTGGGTTCGTGAGCGAGAGGAACTTCTTCAGCAGCTCAAAGATAAGGATGCAGTGATAGAATTTCTAGAGCATCAGGTTATTGATGAGCCTGATGATGTGGTTACTTCTCTTCTTCCTCAGTCATCCAGGTTTTGGAAGAGGAAGTATGATCGGCTCGCCAAGGAGAAGGCTGATATTGAAGCAGCTTATGAGAGAGAGGTGAAGAGGCTTCGTGCAGCTTATCTTCCAATCTCGAAAGCTTTGGACGATTGTTTCTAGGGCTCCATAGGATGTTTATTCTCCTTTTCTCTTGTATTGTATTTGGTTCCCAAAACTGTATTACTTCATTGGTGTAAAATATTTTCCAAATATTATTGCTATGAGTATTCCATATATGTCTTAAGAGATTAACATTTTCAAATATTTGCAAATAGATCTCTATAAAGTTCCTCTGATTAAAAACAAACCATATGCACAAACATTGCATGCATCATATGCATAAGCAGGTTTTGTTCTGAGCTCTTGATCAGTGGCCTAACTCTTTGCTCTTCATTTATTTTGAAGACAAACTGACGCACCGGTATAACACAAGAGCTAATCATCCAAGGATAATGGAGCATCTCGAGCAAGAGAACCGGAAATTGAAGGAAGAGATTGCTAGGTTGACTGCCATGATGGAGTCAATGTTGGCCGCTCAGAGCCAAGCTTCGCCAACTCCTGCAACTCCTCCCGCAAGGACGGTTATTTCAGAAATATCTACTTCAACGGTGCCTGCTGCAACAACCCACTTTGCTCCGTCTATGCCAGCTGGGTTCCCTTGGGGAATGCCTGCCAATTTCGTACTAGAGGGTTTTGCTCCTACTCCCGCTTCTCTGCCGGCATCTAGCCCGGTCCTATCTGCGCCACCTCCCGTTGTGCACACCTTACCCCGTGTTGAAGACACCATCTATCATTCTGAGCCATCTGAGGGCCTAGACGTTTATGAAAAGATGGACGAAATGAAAGACTAAATCCTTGAGTTGCGCAAGGAACTGAAGACTCTGAGGGGTAAGGACCTCTTTGGTAAAAGTGTTGCTGAGTTGTGCCTAGTGCCCAACGTGAAGATCCCCGTTAAATTCAAAGTACCTGACTTTGAGAAATATAAGGGAAACACATGCCCGCTCATCCATCTTGTGATGTATGCTCGCAAGATGTCAACACAGACTGACAACGATCAACTGCTTATCCATTACTTCCAAGATAGCCTGTCAGGTGCTGCGCTCCGGTGGTATATGGGGCTGGAGAGTGCGAGCATCCGCTCTTTCAACGACCTAGGCGAGGCCTTCGTCAAGAAGTATAAATATAATGTGGATATGGCTCCAGATAGGGACCAGTTGAGGGCGATGTCGAAGAAGGACAAGGAGACCTTCAAGGAGTACGCCCAGAGATGGCGAGAGTTGGCAGCTCAAATAGTGCCACCCCTAGAAGAGAAAGAGATGACAAAGATCTTTTTGAATACTTTGAGATCTTTCTATTATGAAATAATGATTGCCAGTGCTCCCCCGGACTTCACCGAAATGGTGAATATGGGGATGAGATTGGAGGAAGGGGTCAGTGAAGGGTGGTTATCCAGAGAAGACAGTTCTTCACCAAATAGGTATGGGGGCTTTGCTAAGAAGAAGGAGGGAGAGACCCATGCAGTGTCCTCCCATATCAAAAGAAGGCCCTCTGTAAGGAGGAAGGACGCGCGCCCTGCTGTCAACCAACACCAGGTGGCTTATATAGCACCTGCTTTTAGAGAAGTTCATCGACAACAACAACATCGTCAACAACAACAGGCCTACCAACCTCGAAACAATAACAACACCAGCACCAGCAACTACGAGAGGAAAGGGGTAACTTTTGACCCGATTCCAATGACATGTGATGAGCTCTATCCTTCTTTGATCGATAGAAAACTGATTACTCCACGAGATCCTCCTGCTATGCCAGCTAACCCTCAGTGGTGGTATAAGCCAGAGCTTCATTGTGTGTATCATTCCGGTGCTCCCGGACATGACGTGGAAAATTGTTACCCATTGAAGACCAAGGTGCAAGACCTTGTGAGAAGCGGTATATTGTTTTTTGAGGACATAGGTCCAATGTTAAGAAGAACCCATTGCCCGAGCATGGGAAAGCAGTTGTTAACATGGTCTAGGGATGCCCTGGAAAATATAAAGTCCTGTATGTTAATGACATAAGGCAATCTTTGGTCGAGATGCATAAGCTGTTGTGTGAACACAGCCATTACGAGCATGACCATGATAGGTGTCTGGTATGCACTATCAATGAGAGAGGATGCCGACAAGTAAGAAAGGACATCCAAGAGATGATTGATCAGGGAATGATTGAGATACTTCAAAACTGTAACGAGGATGAAGTTGATGTTATCACCCCGGTGTTTAAAATTCCTGAGCATGTTGTTGTTAGATATGATGGCAGCAAGAAGAAGGTATCACCAGCTCTTGTGATCAAGCCAGCGGGTCCTGTCCCGTATGTTTCAGACAAAGTTGTTCCCTATCGATACGAAGTTGTAATACTAGTGTAAGACCCTAATTTTGACCCTAAGATCCCTCAATGCATCATAACATTGCACATTGCATTTGCCTCAAGGATCATAGCATCTTGGCTCCTTAACCTTTGGGTGAGAACTTTTGTGAGTTGGTTTGAGATCACCAAGCATGCTTGAATTGTATATTATTTCTTTTCTTCTTTTGTTTACTAACCAAAAGCACAAAAATATGTCACTAACATCTTTTGTTTTGTAGCTTGAGCAACCATAAGATCCAAGGCTCCTAGAAGACCCTATGCTCATTGATATGGCCATGTGAAGTTGAAAGCAAGCATGAAAATGGTTCCCAAAGCTGTCATTCATCATATATTCCTCCCAAGTATCTCAATTCGTCATTTTGATCAAAGCAAACCAAAGGGCTTGAGGATTGTTTCCCAAGGAAACCCTAATTCATCTGTTCATCAAATGTGCCTTGCTCATGAAGCAACCTCAACCCATGATCAAATAAAATCAAGGGAAGTTCTTCCATTCATAATTTCATGAATATTTGAGCTTATTTGAGTGTCCTTAATCACCAATTCATCAAGAGTTGAGGCATGGACTTGAGAAGTTGACCAGTCAATTCATCTGACTATTTTGAAGTACACCGAGACCTAACTTTTGATGTGTTTGTCAAATGGAGATGACACCAAGATACAAAATGTTCTTAAGGACCATACGAACAACTTTCATGTTCATAAAAAATTGATTTGAATCTTGGAATGTCATCACCCATTTCAAAACATTATAGGTCATTTTGACTGAAACCCTAATTTTGGGTCAACTTCCCAAGAACATAACTCATTCATTTTCCATGATTTTGAGATGGTATCAAATGAATTGGAAATGTTAAGATGTCTAATTCATTTGTTATGTTGGACAAATTTTCATAATTCTAAAAGAAATACATGTGATAATGCAAAACATAATAGGTCACTTTGGACCAAAGGCATTGAAATGTGAAAAAGTCCAACTTCAAGTACCCATATATTTCTCATCAAAACTCCAAATTATGCAAAATTTAAGTCCAAATTCGTTTTCTTGAAAATATCTACAACTTTTATCTTGAAGGTTTTGTCATTTGGAGCTTGTATCATTAAGACAGAAGGGTTTGAAGTTGGCCCATTTTGGAAATTTTCACATACACATGTTTTACACCTTGCACTTTATGATCAATTTTCACCAATTTCCCAATTCCAAATTAAGTTTTGCCCAACATAACAATTGATCTTCATGCCAAGAGCTTTCCAACCATTACCCATAAGGCCATGTTCTATTTTTGGAGGTGACATTTTCGAAGAGGATAACATTTTAGTGCATTTTTGGAAACAAGTTGAAAACACATTGCACAAGCTCATGACATCATTTCTGCACGTCCATTTCACCTAAATGTGATACCAGCATTCATTTGCAATGAGAGTTGGGCCCTCCATGCGCCTGTACAGGCCCATGCATGGAGGCCCTCTTCATTCATGCACACACTTTGCTCATGCATTGCCTTGCCAATTGCTATAAATAGGAGTGCTAGGCTTCACAATTGAGCAACCTGAAGGCGCCTGTTATGCTGCACAACTCCCTCCATAGCCTCACTTAAAGGAATTCTCACTTTCTTTTCAAATTTTCAGATCTGAATTTCAACTACATTGGTTGATTTTCAGACTCATAATTCCTTGACCTTGCTTCATCTTCATCCTGAGATCACACTACAAGCAATAGCTAAGAGAATTCGGGCCTTCCAGATCCACATTTCAGAGGTGGATATCCAAACTTTTCTTCTTCAAAACACCTGGATTATTGTCGTTTTCTTGCATTTATTGGGTTGGCTGAAGTCCTCTCATCAGAGGCAATTGATTTATGCTTTGAATTTTGAAAATCCATTAAGTTCAAGATGAACACCATAATTCTCAACCTCTGACTTCTCTTTCTATGGAGGTCTAGAGCGAAAATAGATGGCACAGGGGTGATGTACATCACCCCAGATTTCCATTGATGTATAGATCGTGGCATTTGGTTGAGGTTGCCATGCCTGCAACTCTCATCGGCGCTGATGAGTTCGCCGGAGAAGATGGTGGTGTACACCACCGTCCCAGTCCCAGATCAAACCACAACCCTTAGATCTCGTTTCCAGATCTAATATGGACCATCTCTTGTTATGACTTTTTTAATGGCTACCTGTTTTGCATTGACTAGCGTGTTTGGTGGATGCGCACTTGGGAACCGTTTGATGCGCCAGCTCAATTGATGAGCTTATATCCAACGCCTCACGTTTTTTCCTATTTTCTATTTCTGATTTTTATTTTCATTTTATTTCTTTTATTCCATTTCATTTCAAAAAATCATATCTCATTCATTATTAGTCCAAAAAATGTGAGACCAATTGCATTATTTCTCTTTTAATTTCTAGTTTCTAAAAATGATTTTTATTTTATCATTTGATATTTTTTATGAATTTTCTCTTTTCTGGTTATTTTTAATTCATTTTAAATATGTTTTGATATTCAAAAAATACAAAAATATTTTCTCAACCTCTTTGAATGATATGGATCTATGAAAAATATTCTCATCAATTTGTTAATTGATTTGAGATTTATTTGAGATTTTAATTCAATTAGGTTATCTTTATGCATTTTTAATTGATTAAAAATAGTTTCTGGTTTCTTAAAATGCTGAAATTTTTTGTCAAACTTTGTTTGACCTTGTTGAACTTAGGATGATCCATTTGGACTTTTCAAAGTTGATTTGAAATGGATTTGAAGTTTGACCTTTAATTGTTTATTTTAATTCAAGTATTATTTTAATTTTGAAAAATACCAAAAATATTTTATTTGTTTCTTGATTTCTAAGCTTCATTTTGCTTCTGTTTACTAATGTTTGACTTTGATTCCATCTATCTTTGGTCAATGTATATTGATTACTTCATTTGAATTTCCATTGATGTTCATTCTTATTCATCTCCTTCTTCATCTTTTCTCTTTTTTGATCAATGAGTTAAAGATTGGTGGTTAGCCTTGATGTATGGGAGGTTTAACCTTCCTTGATTCAAATCTAATTCATCTTGATCATAGATCAAGTGAATGGCTTTGCATTAAGGATAGGTTGCTTCCTAATCAAGCAAAGAACCTAAATCAATAAAAGATCATTTTGCATCTTCTTTTGGCGTGGCAAGTTGTAGGAGCTTGATTCACTAATCAAGATCTCTAACTTGTGTTGTTGCCTATATTTTTATTGACCGGCCTCAGATAGGTGTGACTACTATATTAGTCCACTTACGATTGCTTAACATAGCGTTAAATTGCCTTATGGCACACTAACACTAACCATTAACCATTAACATTTAATTCTTGCACTTTACATTTATGCAATTTACCATTCTTGTACATATTATGCATTTGATTTTGCCCTTTACTCATTTGAGCATATGTTTATGTTAATGCAATTTTCCTTTTGCTCACTTGAGCACATAATTGTGTATATATTATTGTGCTTGAGTTTTGTTTTGATTGTTGTGAACCAAATGCAAATGGACAAAAGGACTTAGATTCTAGGACATTCCCTATGCAAAATGGAGTAAAAAAAGGCCTTAATGTTGAAGATGAATTGGAAGGACCCAATTTCTAAACTCACTCTTGTCTATTCTTGGTTTGCTTCATAGAACTTTTTGATGTGTGTGTTCTTGTGCTAGGGATTCTCATTTGAGCCAAATTGAAGAACCATTGTCATGTGCATCTAAAGTGAGAGATACAAGAGCCATTGGAAGATTCCTAAGAGCTTGCTTGATTGATTGGTTGCTTGGGTATACACTTATTTGCTTGCTTATTCAAAAGGATGGGAGCTACTTGGATCATCAATATGATCTCAAGAAAGGAACTCCATTTGTGGTCTTATCTCTTTTCCTTCACCTTTGTATGATTAGGACTTAGCCATTCTTCTTCTTCCCTCCACTCTAACCCGAGCCAAAACTTTTGTGCAAACATTAACATTTTGTTTTCAAACATTAGAAACCTAAGCATTATGCTTTTGATTTTCAAACTTTCTTTTCATAACACTTATTTTGAATTGAATTCTAAGCCAACTTTGACCATATTTTGTAAATACTTTTCATTGGTAAATATAACTCATTCAAATGTTTTTGTGGTTTCAATGGCCACTTCTTATCAAAAAGTTTTCATAACCTTTAGCTATTAGGTTTGAGTTATCCTTGAGGTAGATGCAATACTCACCTATATCCTTAGTGATGGACAATGAGTCTTCCATGCTTATTATAGGGTTAACCCCTCACTAGCATGTTGAAGCTATCCTCACATGGTGGATTTGTGGTTTTAGGTTGAGTTTTCTGCCTTGGATAACAAAAGACCTTAAGGCTTTTGGACCAATCAATTCACCAACTTATTTTGAGATTTTTTACCCCGAACTACGAGGTTTTGATCCTAATCTTTTTTAAGATGGTACGTAGGCAGTGGGTTTATCCATTCAAACACAAAATTGTAAATAATTTGTACATTCTTCTCTCATCTCCCCAATCATGTTTGCACAATAATTTTTTTCACAAATACCAACCTACCATACAACAAATTATGAAAAGGGCTCCCTAGGAGTACCTAGGATGTTTTGGGTGCTTAAAACCTTCCCACTGCATAACCAACCCTCTTACCCCGATCTTTGATATTTTTATTAGTTTTTGATTCGATAAAACTTCTCGGTTTTTGTTCTCTTTCTAACCTTTCCTTTGGATAAATAGAAGTGCGGTGGCGACTCGAATTGTATGATTTGCTTTTGATTTAGTCAATAAATCTAAAGTAATGAATACCCCACTACAGCTAGAATATGGAAAGGAGGTGCCTTTGCCCTCAACTTCCGTAGTGAGCATTTCTGACGTCAGTGGTGTGACCCGTAGCGGTCGTCTTTTCTCGGCGCAGCCGAAATCCCACGCAGATGTTGTGAAGAAGGTTGTTGTTAATCATGTCGGTCCCGTGGGGACTTCTTCTCAAAACAATCCTGTTCCTGTTGTTGACCCTGTTGCTGTCAAAAATAATAGTACTCCTATCCTAGTTGGCCAGTCTGGCATTCTGAAAGAGGATGGTGATGAGATGTTGAGGCTCATCAAAAGGAGTGAATATAATGTTGTTGATCAGCTGCTACAAACTCCATCAAAGATATTTGTCTTATCTTTGTTGATGAATTCAGAGCCACATCGCGAAGCTTTGTAGAGGGTGTTAGATGTGGCATACGTGGATCACGATGTCACAATAGAACAGTTTGATAGCATTGTTGCAAATATAACCGCTTGCAACAACTTGAGCTTCTGTGATGCTGATCTTCCCGAGGAGGGAAAAGACCACAATTTGGATTTACACTTTTCCATGAACTATAAGGATGATGCCTTATCCAATGTGTATGTGGACACAGGGTCATCACTTAATGTGTTGCCAAAATCCACTCTGGCTAAACTTTCATACCAGGGGCCTCCCATGAGGCAGAGTGGAGTGGTTGTGAAGGCATTTGATGGATCGCGCAAAACTGTGATCGGCGAATTAGACCTCCCGATCAAGATTGGACCTAGTGATTTCTAGATCACTTTCCAGGTCATGGATATTCATCCGTCTTACAGTTGTTTTCTTGGCAGACCATGGATTCGTGAGGCAGACGTCGTGACATCCACCCTACACCAAAAGTTGAAGTTTGTGAAGAACAAGAAGTTGGTGGTGATAGGGGAGAGAAGGCTCTCCTGGTTAGCCATTTATCTTCCTTCTCCTACGTTGATGTTGAGGATGAGGTTGGGACTCTGTTCCAAGCCTTGTCCATTGTTTAGCCTTCAAGGAAAGGACTTTCTTCATTTGTCTCCTACAACGATGCGAAGTTGGCCATTGAGCATGGTGCAACTACTGGTTTGGGGAAAATGATCAAGTTGGAAGATAATAAATCCCGAGCTGGCATAGGGTATTCGTCTGGTGTTTCCAATGAGCGTGGGCTGTTCCAGAGTGGTGGTTTCATCCACACTATTGAAGATCAAGAAGCTACTACCATCGTTGAAGATGATGAAGAGGAAGACATTGGCAACTTTGTCATACCTGGAGGAATCTGCAATAATTGGGTCGTTGTTGATGTTCCAACAGTTATCCATAAGTCAACGTAATGTGTTCATTTTGTTTGAAAACCCTTCTCCCATGCTAAAAGGAGAAGTGAAGACATTGTTGGCAATTTGATTAATACAATGATATTCATTCAATAATCACATGTTAAATGTTTGTTTTTCCAAATTATTTTTCCTTTTTGCTTTTTGCATGAAATTGGCGATCACCATAAAACCCTAAAAAGAGAATAAAATCAATCTTTTCATCTGCATAATGATTTACCTTGCTTGAATTCTGAAATCTCTTTTATACTCAAAATCATTATGCAGGTTAATCAAACCTATTGAACATAATGATCCAACACCATCTCCCAACTTTGAGCTCCCTGTATTTGAGGCAGAAGAAGATGATGTTGAAGAGATTCCTGATGAGATTACCCGTCTGCTTGAGCACGAGGAGAAAATCATTCAGCCGCATCCTAAGAATCTGGAAGCAGTCAACTTGGGGTCTGAAGACTGCGTTCGTGAAGTGAAGATTGGGTCACTCCTTGAAGAGTCTATTAAGAAGGGGTTGATTTTGTTGCTACAAGAATATGTTGACGTCTTTTCCTGGTCGTATGAAGACATTCCTGGTCTAGATACTGATATCGTGCAACATTTCTTTCCATTGAAGCCTGAGTGTGTACCTGTGAAGCAGAAGCTCAGAAGAACTCATCCTGATATGGCAGTGAAGATTAAAGAAGAAGTTCAAAAGCAAATTGATGTGAGGTTTCTGGTGACTTCTACATATCCTCAATGGGTGGCCAATATTGTGTCTGTGCCTAAGAAAGATAGAAAAGTCCGAATGTGTGTGGACTATTGTGACTTGAATAAAGCTAGTCCAAAAGATGATTTTCCTCTACCACACATTGATATGTTGGTAGACAATACAACTAAATTCATTATCTTCTCATTTATGGACGGATTTTCCGGTTATAACCAGATTAAAATGGCACCCGAGGATATGGAGAAGACAACATTCATCACACCTTGGGGAACATTCTGTTATCGAGTGATGCCCTTCGGTTTGAAGAACGTCGGAGCCATGTATCAACGCGCTATGACTACCTTGTTTCATGACATGATGCACAAGGAGATTGAGGTGTATGTCGATGATATGATTGCAATGTCGAAAATGGAAGTTGAACATGTAGAACACTCGTTGAAGCTTTTCCAGCGTTTGAGGAAGTACAAGCTCCGCTTGATTCCGAACAAGTGTACATTTGGAGTCCGTTCCGGCAAGTTATTGGGCTTTATCGTCAACGAGAGAGGTATTGAGGTTGACCCTGCCAAGGTCAAAGAAATACAAGAGATGCATGCGACCAAAACTGAGAAGCAAGTCCGAGGTTTTCTTGGCCGCTTGAATTACATTTCGAGATTTATATCCCACATGACTGCCACATGTGCTCCCATATTCAAGCTCCTTCGAAAAGATCAGCGTCATGATTGGACCTAGGATTGCCAGAAGGCCTTTGATAGTATCAAAGAGTATCTGTCCAAGCCTCCGATTCTGACTCCGCCTGTTGAAGGGATACCATTGATTATGTACTTGACCACGCTTGATGATTCCATGGGATGTGTATTGGGTCAGCAAGATGAATCAGGGAAGAAAGAATATGCAATATACTACTTGAGTAACAAGTTCACTGATTGTGAGTCTCAGTACTCAAAGCTTGAGAAGACATGTTATGCTTTGGTTTGGGCTGCTAAGCGCTTACGCCAGTATATGTTGAATCATACAACTTGGTTGATATCCAAAATGGATCCAATCAAGTATATTTTTGAGAAGCCTGCTTTAACTGGGAGGATTACCCGTTGGCATATGTTGTTATCTGAGTATGATATTGAGTATCGAGCTCAAAAAGCTATTAAAGGTAGTATCTTGGCTGACCATTTGGCGCATCAACCAATTCAGGATTATCAGTCTGTGCAATACGACTTCCCGGATGAGGAGATTCTGTATTTGAAGATGAAAGATTGTGATGATCCTACGCTCGATGAAGGGCCAGATCCTGGTTCCCGATGGGGTATGGTGTTTGATGGTGCTGTTAATCAATATGGAAATGGTATTGGGGCAGTGATTATTACTCCTCAAGGCACATATTTTTCTTTTACAGCAAGGCTAACTTTCAAATGCACGAATAATATGGCGGAGTATGAGGCTTGTATTATGGGTTTGGAAGAATGTATTAATCTTAGGATCAAACATCTTGATGTTTATGGTGATTCGGCCCTTGTTGTTAATCAGATTAAGGGTGAGTGGGAGACGAATCAGCCTGGCCTCATCCCATATAGAGATTATGCGAGGAGGATTTCAACTTTCTTTACTAAGGTTGACTTCCATCATATTCCTCGAGATGAGAATCGGATGGCAGATGCTCTTGCTACGCTTGCTTCAATGATTATGGTCAAATATTAGAATGAAGTCCCCAATATTACTGTGATACGCTTGGATAGACCAGCCCATGTGTTTGCAGTTGAAGAAGTGAAAGATGATAAGTCGTGGTATTATGATTGTAGGAGAATTGCCATCCAAGGCGCAGCGGAATTTAAAAATTTCTCCATTTAGTGATCCTTACGAATGGGCATGATCAGTGATAGAATCGTTACCTCTTGTGGTGATTCAAACCTTTGGTGCAGATCTCTGATAATGATCAAAACCTTTGATACAGATCCACGGGGCGATCACGAACGTTGAACGATGACAACGTCTCTACTCAGTCCACACGAACGGATTCCTTCAATCGCAGTGCTAGCTATTATGAATGAAGGCTTTGAGTGAGAGAAAGAGGGAAACAAAATTCCAAGTCTCTACTTGAATTTCTGTCTGAGTGGAGTGTAGTGACAATGCTTCTACCCAAGGGGTTCTATTTATAGAACCACTTGTGTGGGCTTCAAGCTAAAAAGCCCACTTAAGTGTATTTTGGCCCATATCTTATAATATGCCCAAAATCACTTAAGTATTTGGTACCTTACCATATTTCGTCTCCCACTTAAGTGCACCGTACCTTACGGTGTTCCTTAGTTACTCTATCTCTCATCAATTCGTCCTTTGTGTGTGACCCTATAGGTTTTCGCGGCGTTGGCAATTATATTAAATCACGCATTTAACATAATAAACAGTGAGCGGTATCTAGCAACACATCACTGCTACCCAAGTCACGAAAATGTCATGTGATTTGACAAAACCTCCTGTGATAATAATTATGTGTATAATTACCCCTTTGCCCATATGTCTATATTGAACACAAGGTATAGACCGTGTCACCCTTGTCCAGTTCAATATTGGGCCCATAGACATTTATCCTATTACGCAGGATGGGCAAATTCCATCTAGGACACTCATGTCCCTCAGCATGCTTTGTGGAGTACCCATCAACTGTCTTTATGGTTATCCAGTTACGGACAACGTTGGATCAGCAATAAAGCACTCGACTCTACATCTAGGATCCATAGTGGTTTCAGGTCGAAGAGTGGTATACACTATTATCACCATGAGAATAACTTATGACACTTTGCATAACTTTCTATATAGTATTCTCATAGCGGGTCAATCCGGTATAAATATTACTCCTAATATTCATACCTATGTTTAAGACTTGATAACTCTTTATCCATGATCCATGAGATGTGATCATCAGTCTACAAACATAATAGTCTTAATGCTTTAATGTTATCCCACTTCACACTAAAGCTTGACTACGGATACTTTAAGAATAGTGTCCTTATGTTTAATGTGTTCTCATGATTAAGTCACACTTAATACATTAAACGGACTATCTATTCCAGGGACTTTATTAATCAACCATAATAAAGAAAATGCCTTTTATTATTAATAAATAATTCGATACAAGTACCAAAAGTATTGGCCTCTAGGGCTTACACCAACAATGATATCAAATGTTTTCTTCAGAGTCAGATTTACCCGCCTGGGAAATCTATTAAAGATAAGAAGACTTTGAGGAGATTATCTTGTAGTTTCTACCTCAATGGTGATGTGCTTTATAAGAGGAATTTTGATATGGTTCTGCTCAGATGCATGGATAGACACGAAGCAGACTTGTTGATGACTGAAGTCCATGAGGGTTCATTTGGTACTCATTCCAATGGATATGCTATGGCTAAGAAGATGTTGAGAGCAGGCTACTATTGGCTGACAATGGAGTCTGACTGGTGCAAATATGTGAAGAAATGCCATAAGTGTCAGATTTATGCGGATAAGATTCATATTCCCCCGACACTTTTGAATGTTATTTCCTCACCATGGCCTTTCTCCATGTGGGGAATTGACATGATTGGCATGATAGAGCCGAAGGCGTCAAACGGTCACCATTTATTCTCGTAGTTATTGATTACTTCACCAAGTGGGTTGAAGCAGCATCATATGCGAATGTGACCAGGCAGGTGGTCGTGAAGTTTATCAAGAATCAACTCATATGCCGCTATGGTGTGCCAGACAAGATCATTACTGACAATGGATCTAACTTGAACAATAAGATGATGAAAGAGTTGTGTAGCGAGTTCAAGATTCCACATCATAATTATTCTCCCTATAGACCCAAGATGAATGGGGCTGTTGAATCTGCTAACAAGAACATCAAGAAGATTATTCAGAAGATGGTTGTTACGTACAAAGATTGGCATTATTGTTGCCATTTGCTTTGCACGGTTATCGTACATTTGTCCGCACTTCAACAGGGGCAACCCATTTCTCTCTTGTGTATGGCATGGAGGTTGTGCTCCCCGTGGAGGTTGAGATCCCATCAATGAGAGTCTTGATGGAAGCCAAGTTGACTGAGGCTGAATGGGTTCAGAGTCGTTACGACCAACTGAACTTGATTGAAGAAAAGAGATTAACTGACATGTGCCATGGTCAGTTGTATCAGCAGAGGGTGAAGAAAGCCTTTGATAAGAAGGTCAAGCCTCGTGTGTTCAGAGAAGGTGACCTCGTGCTCAAGAAAGTCTTGTCTTTCGTGCCCGATTCCAAGGGCAAGTGGACTCCAAACTATGAAGGTCCATATGTTATTAAGAGAGCCTTTTCAGGCGATGCTTTGTTGCTTACAACTATGGATGGGGAGGATTTCACTCGTCCTGTGAATTCAGATGCAGTCAAGAAATACTTCGCCTAAAATAAAAACAGAATAGCTCGCTAAGTTGAAAACCCGAAAGGGCGACTTAGGCAAAAAATGAGCATCTCGGTGGATTGAAAACCCGAAAGGGCGGTCCAGGAAAAAGTTAGAGACATGAAAAAAAATGATGAATATGTATCCTGCTAGATTGAGTACCTCATCCTGGGGCAATCTAGGCAAAAATTAGGGATTTGGCAAGTAACTACATCCTGACTAGACTTTGTTCTACAACTGTCATCTATCAAAGATTCTCGCTCAGTCGTCGTCAACTGAAGCTTCAAATACATTGGATTCAGAGTTGGTGGAGAAATGGTCATTATGTTCAATGTAGTTTTTTCCCAATATATATCACCAATTTAAAATTTGTAAAGATTCATGGAGTCTCGCCATTTGCGGACTACCATTCTATTAAATAAATTTGAGCCTTTATCCAATTCTTTGCACTCTTATTTGTTTCTGTTTAACAAATGTTTGCATGTTTTAATTGATAAATATCATTGTTTTAAATAAATAAAGTTTTTATAAAACTGTTTTTAAACAAAATGAACATTCACAAAGACTAAAAAGGATAAATGGAATGTCTTCAGTGCTCTCCCAAGGATAGTACGATCTCCAAAAAGTAGGACATTTGTTCATATTTCTGGCATTCTTATATCCTCTTCATCAGCTTTCAAGTTGTCTCCCCAGCGAGCACAGAGAAGAGTGATACATCATTAGCTTCCCAGAAAGTCTGACACTAGCATTTGTGTTTTATCAATTATATGGTTGTCATCCCTTGTGTGGACTGACCTAAAATCCCTTATAGATTGATAAAAGTTGATATGCTATCTATTCGCAAGGAAGTTTGTCTTTCCCCGGTATGAGTAGATATCCCCAACGGAGTAAGCATGTGTTCCCTACATAACTACCTTTCCAGATAAATTGTCTCTTCAAGCTGGAAGTTGCCTAGAGCAGTTGGTGAAGGGCTTGTTTCCCTTTTCATCCCCAACATGGCACGTGTTGATGAAGGATTTGTTTCCGTTTCCCTCAGCCAGGACATTTCCTCTGGCAGTACTAGCAACTTATCCCTAGTAGGGTTGCTTACAGTCCATCCCCAGTAGGGTTTCCCAATCCGAGCTTGATAATTTGTATCCCCTCCGAGTCAAAGATATCTTCCAGTATTTAGGGATTTTGAGGAAGATGTGTTGTTTCCTTCCCCAGCGGAGCAATTGGTTCTTTCTCCCTTTAGAAGAGACGTCTCTTTAGCATTTAGAAGGGAATGTTTGATTCATGTGTATCTGTTTGGTGGTTGTTCCCCATAGAATTTCACATCATCCCTTGATAAGATCCCTAGTAGAGTTTCTTCTACGACAGATCTTATTGGTATCCAGTCATCTGTCCCCGAGAATTGTTGAAATGTCCCCGGCAGTTGGAAGCTGTGACTTTGCCTATCCCCAGCGGTGGTCTATGTCTCCTGATATTAGATTATCCCCACCAGAACTGATCTCTCTTGTGGGTCTGGCCTTTCTCTTTTGAGATGTTATACCGGATGTCCGTTCATGGCTCTTGAACCTGTTTGTGTTAGATATGTCTGTTTGTCAGCATTAATCATACATAAACCATGCATATACATGCATAATCATAGCATTCAGATATTCATGATTGCATTCTTTGCCATATATCTTTGTTTGTTATTCTCCTGTTATTGGTGAAATGTTCTTCCCCGAGCAGACGTTTGTGTCTGATCTCTCCATATAGAGTCAGCCCCCATAGGCAGAAAATGTTTATCTTTCCTCCTTTATTCCCCACTGAGTTATGTCATCGTGGATGATTTTTTGTTTCGGTTTCCTCCCCAATTGTGTATTGGGATGGAATTACTCCCCTGAGTTATATCCTCATCGGGATGAGTCTTGTTTTATTGTGTCTTTCTAGTTTGTTCCTATATTGACTCCTTTCTTGTTATCCCCTGCAGTTCCCTATGGTTTAGTTGTTCAATTGCTCAGTAACCAGTCATTGTTCATCCTTTTCCCCAGCGAACTTTGTGGCCTTCTACCCAGTAACCGGTAGTTTTAAGTCCTATTTCTGTGGCCTTCTACCCAATAACCGGTAGTTGTAAGTCCTGTTTCTGTGGTTTTCTACCCAGTAACCGGTAGATGTAATCCCCTCTTTGTTGGTTATCTTTACCCAGTAACCGGTATTGATATTCCTTCGTTTTTGAGTATACCACCCAGTAACCGGTGATATATCTCTTGGATAATTGCTCTTATCAAGCAATTCATCCCCTGCGAGTCATCTTTCATTTACCCTTGTTTGGTGATGATTGTTTCTCCTTTTGATTGGTCATCATTTTATACCCAGTATCTGGTATCCCGATGTCCTTTCTTTTTCGGTTGATTTATCCTTTATTAACCCAGTAACCGGTTGTGGATAATCTTCCATGCGAGTATGTTATCTATGTTCTGACGGTAATAGATAATATATCTCATGCGCTCTTCAGTCGAAGTCTTTTTCTTCCCCAGTTGAGTAAGATTCGTATTTCCCTGCGGAATCGAACGCCCATCCTGTAAGTCGAGTTTTCTTTTTCAGCCCTCCTTTCGGATGATGAGTGTCTTGGATATGTTCCCAATTCACGCCTGGTTGGTCACCTATTATATACACAGTAACCGGTATCCCTGGTGTTCCTTCCTTCTGCTCCTTATTATGACTTTTTGTCCCCTATGGAGTCAGATTTTCCTGAGTTGAGATGTGCCTTTTGGGTCCTCCTCAGATGTTTCGGATGATTGATATCTCTCACCCTTATACTGGTCTTAGATATTCTTTCTCCCTGAGCGTGTTATTCTCTCACCCAGTAACCGGTGCTTTGACAATATGTCTCCCTTTGAGTTTATTACCTGGTAACCGGTAATATCTCGTTGTATCTTCCTCAGCTGAGTCCTTTATGGACATCCCCGTCTGAGTCTGGATTTTTATCCGAAGTATCCTTTGTGGATAGTTTTGATGTATTGGAAAATTCCCCAATATGTGCATCTTTGCGTCAGCTCGAGTCTCTCCATCGATTTATTTTCGTGGAAACCCTTCGTGTCTCCCAGCAAGTTTTCAAGTCGTGACCTGCTCACGCATTTTTATCCTATTTTTCCCCAGAGTCTCTGTCTCCCTAGTGAGTGCGTTACTCCTACGGACTTTTCAGTTTCTCCTGATTTCTTTTCCTTCGTGGCAATTATTCACCATGAAGATTCTATTTTGCATGCATGCATTTGCATCATGAGGTCTCTTAGGGACCAAAATGCGTCTCTTTGTTATTATTTAAGCCCATTCTACCTCGTCGAGACGAAGATTTTAACCTTCATATCTCCGGTTAGAATGACCTTAAATAGGGGCATCTGTAAGACCCTAATTTTGACCCTAAGATCCCTCATGGCACCATATTATTGCTCAGTGCATTGCCTCAAGGATCATAGCATGTTTGGCTCCTTAACCCTAGAGTGGGGACTTGTGTGAGTGGTTTGAGACCACCAAACATGCTTGAATTGTATATTATTTCTTTTCTTATTTTGATTACTAACCAAAAGCACAAAAATATGTCACTAACTCTTTTTGTTTTGAAGCTCAAGTGATCATGTGCTCCCATGCTCCTAAGAGGCTCCTAAGCTCAATGAAGTGGATAGATGAAGATGAGAACAAGCATGATAATGGTCTACAAAGCTCTTAATCATCATATTATGTCTCCCAAGTATCTCCATTTGCCAATTTGATCAAGATAATCCAAAGGGCTTGAGGATTGTTTCCCAAGGAAACCCTAATTTCATTGTGCATCAACTGTGCCTTGCTCATGAAGCAACCTCAACCTATGATCAAATTTAATCAAGGGAAGTTCTTTCATTCATTATTTTATGCATATATGAGCCTATGTGATATTCCTCAATCATTCATTCATCAAGATTTGAAGTTTGGCCTTGAGAGGTTGACCAGTCAAGTCATCTGACTAAACTGAGGATCACTGACACACAACTTGTAAGGTCATCATTCATTTCAAAACATTATAGGTCATTTTGACTGAAACCCTAATTTTGGGTCAACTTCCCAAGGACCTAACTTCCTTAATTTTTATGATTTTCAGGAGAGACCAAACGCATTGGAAATCTTGAGATGTCTACTTCAAATGTTATTGTAACACCTCAAAATTTGCCCTCCTCTCTTGGGACTAGCATAACATATTGCATAACATTTTTAGGTCATTAGGCGTTGCATATTGCATATCATGTGGTTACTTTGTGCAAGTCATCCTCCTAGGTTTTGATTAAGAGATGAAGAGGTGGAGATGCAAGCTAGGGTTTTATTGACTGATCATTAGCCATCTGAGGATTGGGCCATGAGTTAGGGTTTAAGGAGATTGGTCTACATCTTGGTTGAAGTGATACATCATCATCATCATGGTCTTGATATCATCCAAGAAGTTCAAGTGTTTGATCAGGATACCTTGAGATTAGGGTTTTGACCACTGGTCAAGCCTAATTAGTTGCATTGGGCCAACCAGGGCATAGCAAGGGGATGGGGTCTACAATGGATATGAAGATCATTTCATGATTGTATTGAGCTTATGGAGGCTAGGGTTTCATCCTTGAGCCATTTCATCAGAAGATTGGGGCTCAGATTGATCAGTGCATTGCCAAATTCATCTATCAGCTGAAAAAGTCAACTGTGGTCAACTGTGCTTGATTTTATGGATTTGGAGATGGGAGAGAGTTGGATACACTTCATTCATGTTGGAACAAGTGTTATTTGACATGTCAAAGCTCAAGAATGGAGAAAATAAAGTCAGGACAAAAATTGCCAAAAATAGAAAGTGACTTGTAATGGAAGTTTCCAAAAATGGAAAGTTTTTTACCTCAAATTTACATGTCCAAAAAAGCTTCAAATGAAAATTTGTTCAACATGAAAGTTGTAGATCTTGGTCTCACCTTTCCAAAAAGTCCAAGAACTTGAAATTCCCATGTATGGTTGGCAAGTTATGGTCCATTCAATTTCAAAAAAGACCTATAATCAAAGGGGCATAACTTTTACATGGAGTGTCCAAAATGAGTGATCTTTTTATGAGCAAACTCCATTTGACATGTACTTTCATGGTGCATAATCAAAATTCTTCAAAAATGGTCAATACAAAAGGTCAATTTTCAAGTGCACTAATTAAAATCCAAGGGCAAAATGGTCCAAGTTGAGAAATAATGGGAATTTTGGAATGGGAGTTTTTGCAACACATCACATATGCCAAATAGAAGTGGTTTGAACTGTCATGAGTTTTCAAGGTGCAATATTTGGCTAGGCTATTTTTGAACTTTCACTTAAAGTGCATTTTTGGTGTGAGATAGTGAAATTGAGAAATACAAGGCCTATGGACATGAAACCAATGCCAACACACTCCAAATGCAAAATAGAAGTTGTGTGAGCTATTAATGCACTGTTACATTGCCAATTCACAAAGGTCATTTTTGGACTTTCACATAAAAGGCAATTATGCTAATCACTTCAAATTTGCTAATTAAGATTAGTAGATTGGATTAGCATTGGTATAAATCACTAATTGTAACAGAATTTGTTAACCACAATCACAATTCTCAAGATCCATAACCGAATTTCATCAAATTCTCTCAAACTCTCCAAATTTTCATCAAGCTTTTTTCAAGATTTCTTCATCAATTCTTGATCAAATTGAGCGATTCTTTTTTATTCATCTTCAGTCAACCTTGCTCTACAACTGTTTTGGTGAATTGAAGGAAGAAGCTTCAGATTCGAGGACTGTTCATCATAGGTTCATCAATGGCAAATTGAAATTTCTCACACGTGGAGCTGTCTTGGATCAAGCTACGAGTTGCTTTCATCTTCCTCAACCTTCTTCTTCATCTGTTTTGAAGAATTACATCAAGACACGCGCAAATCATCACTGTCTTCACCTACAAGGTTAATTTTCGAATCTCTTCATTTCTTAAACTATGCTAGGGCTTTTGTAGAGCTTGCAACGTAGATGAACATGATGTAACTGGTTTTTGATTTGGTGAACTATTGAATGTGTAATCATGATTTGAAGTTTGATATGCATTTCTTTTTTGGATCGATCCCGTGGCTGTGTTGAGAATTAGATTAAATAGATTACATATCCATGATCCTTGTGTTCATACGGTTCCAATGGTTATAAACATGTTGATTTTGGTGAAGATTCATTGTTCATGATGTTTATGCGTTTTCTGGAAAATTGTTGGTGAAGAACGATGAAATAGTGATGTTTGATCCGTGTTTTTGCCTTGCTGTTTGAATAAGCTGTTTAGCGCCGGTTTTAACCAATCAGAACATTTCCTGGCCATGTATCAATACGACGCCGTTTTGGCGTATTGCTTCAAAATTGCAAAAATGCCATTGCAGCATTAAATTAATTGATTTATTTCATTTCTTTTTCTTTTCATTTTAATTTTGATTACAAACCTTTAAAAATTCATAGATGCTTCAAAATTCATCCAATTTTTGTGAAATTTTTTGTGCCATGCTCATAATGATGTGTAGAATTTTATGATGATTTTTGTGAAATTTTTGCACGTGTGGAAATTTAATTGGCCTAGGGTTTGTTTCAATATGCTCATTTTGTACACACCTTACCAAAACCTTCATGAAATAGTGATACTTGTAAAGAAATGAATGAAAATTTTTGTGCTTGTTCTGGACACATTGATGGTGATTTTCATGTAAAGTTTGGGATTTTTGGATACTTTGTTGATTAGATATGATTTTTTGAAGTAAGGTGTGACAATTTGTGTCACACCAAGCTAGGTCAACTTCATGATTTTATTTTCCTGGCCTAGAAATGTTTGATTGCTCCAATTTTTTGCATGAATGATCATTGATATGTCAAGATAACATGTGATTTTTGCTGGAATTTTTGATGTCATTTTCTAATTGATTGATAATTTTCTTCTCTGTTGGCTCATTTTGTGAATTTATGTGACACATGTTGGCATTTTGCTTGTGAAATTCTCATATGGTATTGGATGAAGATGAAATTTGATATGAGCATTCTAGACACATTGTAGGACATCATGGTTTTGATCCCGTTCATTTCTTAAATGTTGTCACTGTTTTATGATTTATGGAAGATGGTGCTTGTTTGGATGTCTTGAATTGGCTTGTATAATTGTGTCTGGACTTCTTGATTTTCATTGACCTACTTCCTTTTGTCCAATTGAGCTGAAAATTGACATGCTATACCTTGAATGGGTCCTGTTTAGGTGTGAATTTTTGTGGAATTAATTGAATTGATTTGGTATGCTTTTGAGTGAGATAGTTCTGTTTGGTCTTTTGAAGTTGCAAATTGCATGATTGATGTTAAATTGTGCATAAAATGATGATGGTGAATGGTATGAGCATGGGACCAATTGCATTTGCTTTTGATTTGTTTTAATGTGATTTTGGTTGGTTTGCACTTGCTGTTTAGAGCTTTTTATCCCCTTTGGACCCTAGGCTTGGCCTAGTGGTCTAGTTTCTCACATTTGGTTTGGATTTTCAGGATGAAATGCACAATGCTTAAGGAGATTGCTTCAAGGCAATTTGAATTGAGTTTGGTTGATGTTTATGAACTAACTTGACTTTGTGTTGTAGGGATTAAAGCTTGAGCTTGGGATTATAGCTTGCACTTATGCGCATTAACTTGTGTTGTCTGTATAGATTAACTTTTGTTGTTTATTGTTGGTTTGTCTGAGTACTGATGATACTTGATTGATTTCAGGTACATTTAGTCGCTTACAGTTCTTTAAGAACTTGCTTGCTGCTGCTTGGTTTTTAAACCAATTGAGGTAGGACTTCTATTCTTCATGTAGTATGGAAGACCTGGCCTGTTACTTGGCCAGGCAACTGTCTGAAGTCCTCCTTAAGAGGCGATGTTTGTGGTTGTTTACATTTGTGCCCAAGCAGGTAAAGACCTCTATGAGGCAATTGGTGGATCAAAGGGATATGCAATCTATCCCCCACTATTCTGTTGAGTCGTCCCTCTGCTCACACGGCTGTGTGTTGATGCATTGGGACACAAACCCAAGATCTTGTGTTGTTGCACAATCGAGTCAGAGTCTTGAGCGTAGAAGGGTCCCTCCATTCTGGACCCACGCTCCTTTGTCTGAAGCTCTCCCTGGTCAGGGATAAGAGCTGTGAAGTCTAATCTTCACTCACCTTTCATCTGCTTCACCTTAGCCCCGCAATGGCAAGGTTAAGAGCGAATACTACCCATGTACAGATGACTTGCTTCGGCAGTCAAACCCTTTGTTTGAGCCCACTTGACTGGTTATAGTGTGTGCTTTGTGAATATTTGTTTGCTCTGTTTGCTTGTATGCTTGTATGCTTGCTTTCTTCCTGGATAGGATTAGTTTGCAGTTGTGCAAGTCGGTAGAAACCTGAACATAGGGCAATGATGCATGACAACACTAGGCTCGAGTACAGCTCCCTGGTAGTGTGTCTTCCCTTGGTTTCTGGCTAGAATTTCTTTCCCTTTCAGGGGAACTACATCGCCCTGATCCTCGTTCCAGACGAGGTATGTAGGCAGGAGACCGTGCGAGGTCTCTCCGGGCACTTTTTTTCTTTTTGTGTGTGTGCTTGACGGTTATAGGCTCGAGTTCCCGACTCCCTATTAACTCGTTTGGTTGTTGTGTGCTTGGAAGCTGATGTAAGTCCATCGAGTGGCATTCGGGTTCCAGTGTGCGTGTGTTTGGTTCGGATGCTGATGTAAGTCCAGTGATTGGCATTCAGGCTCCATATTTGCCTGTGTTTGTGTTTGCTTGTTTGGCGTGCGTGAGCCGAACTACGGCAGCTCTAATTCTCGTTCCAGACGAGATACGTAGGCATAGGATGCGACGTCCTATCGAGCTCTCTTCCTCTTAACCCCACCTGCGTTCCTTGTGTGTGTGTGATGTTTAGCAACCTTTTCTTTCTTTTAGAACGTGGATCCCGTCGAGTACAACGGACGTGAGGGGTGCTAATACCTTCCCCTTGCGTAACCGACTCCCTTACCCTTTCTCTTTGGTCGCGAGACCATGCTTTTTCCAGGTTTCTCTGAGCGTTTCCTTTCCCTATCTTGGGATAAATAACGCGCAGTGGCGGCTCTGTGTTGTGTTTTTGTTTTAGCTCGCCGGTTGTTTTTCGCGGATGCGACAGTTATGTTGGACAAAATTTCATAATCCTAAAATAAATACATGTGATAATACAAAACATTATAGGTCACTTTGGACCTAAGTCATTGATTTTGAAAAATGTCCAACTTCAATTGCCCATAACTTTCTCATGAAAAATCCAAATGATGCAAAATTTAATTCTAAATTGATCATATTGAAAAGATATACAACTTTGATGATGGAGGTTTCCATTTAATGCTTACATCATTGAAACAGAAGGCCTTGAAGATGCTTGATTTTGGTAAAAAAATTCAAAGGGAACCTAGACATGTTTTGCACCCAAAACTTCACAGCCAGTTTTCATAAATTTCCAAACTCCAAATGAATTTTTTCCCAACATGACTTTTGTTCCTTATTTCAAGGGCTTTCCAACCATTACTCACATTAATTTTTTGGACTTTCCATGAGTGAGTTTCGAAGAGCTTAATGTTTATGATCATTTTTGCATTTCACTTCATAACTTCATGTGAAAGCAAATGCAGCTCCAATTACACGTCCAATTCACTTACATATGAGTTCACGATGGATTTCCCTTCACTTTTGGGCCTCACATGCGCCTGTACAGGCCCATGCATGGAGGATCCAAATTTCATGCACACGAGCCAAGCATTGCCTTGCATCCATTCCAGCTATAAATAGAAGTGCAATCTCATTCAAATGGTAACCACAAGGAGATCTGAAGTGCTGCTGGATTGAAAACCAAACCAACACCTAAAGGAATTTCAGTTTTCTATTTCATTTTCAAGCTTGAATTTCAACATCATTAGTTAATCTTCATAGCTTAATTCCTTAACCTTGCATCACCATCACACTTCCAAATCAAAATTAAGTCAAGAGCTTGGACAATTCATGTTGTTTGAAGCTCCATTTCAGAGGTATATCACCAAACTTTTTTGATTCAGATCTTGAAATATAATGTGAATTTCTTTGGTTTGTGCTGTTTTCTGAAGTCTTCATGCTTGAGGCAGGCCAGTGGTGGTCTCAATTTTGCAAATCGTGCCATTTCAGATCAAGCACCATGACCTTCAAGCTCATGTTTCTCTTTAAATAGGAACTTTGAGGAGAATCCATGGTTACAGGGGTGATGTACATCACCTCAGCTTCGTTTTGATACCTTTGTTTTTCGTTTTCATTAACATTTGATTTCCTGCGCGTGGTGGCCGGAATTGGTTGTCTGGCCGGAGAAGATGGTGGTTTCCACCACCATCCCCACGTGGAAGCCTTGGAACCCTTGGATCTCACTGAAACGTTATAATCCTGGCCTTTCATTGTTTTGACTTATTTTAATTCCATGTGTTGCGCGCTTGACCAAGGATCACCATGTGACCGCGCCTCTGAACCATGAGATCAGTGCCACGTCAATTAATGAACCATCTGAGGGCGCTGGATTTTTCTATTTTTCTTATTTCTGTTTTAATTTCATTTAATTCACTTTATTTTCAAAAATTCATAAATATTTTATTTGAAGTCACAAAAATATGAGATCAATGCCAAAAAAATTCTTGAAAAATCTAGTTTCATATTTTGATTTTTAATTATTTTTGTGACTTCATTTAATATTTTTGTGAATTATTTGGTTTTTTATAGTTTTAATTCATTTTAAAATATTTTTTGATATTTGAAAAATCCAAAAATATTTTCTTAACACATATGGATCATGATAAGTCAATGAAAAATAGTCTCATCAATTTCTTAATTGGTTTGAGATTTATTTGATATTTTAATTCATATTGTGTTATTTTTATTGTTTTTAATTGTTTTAAAATAGTTTCTGATTTCAAAAATTGTTGAAAAAATTTGTCAAAGCTTGTTTGACCATGTTAGACCTATGAGAATTTAATTGGACTTGTTGAAGTTTATTTTAAGGTGCCTCTTGTGGGAGTTCAGGGTTGCATCAATTACAACCCGGTGCTTCTCAGGAGACAGATGGGGTTTGCTGTAGAGGGTCCTCCTCTCAGTCGAGAGATTCAGGAGTCCTTTTACTTCCCGATTGATGGCAATCAGGCCAAGCTGAGGCAGGTATTGGATGAGTGGCGTGATATTCAGAGGAAGGGCAGGGTTCCTTATGGGAAGGTCAACTGCCGGTATTTTCCATTATTTGAGGATTGGTTGCGGAAGAGGATTGAGATTACACATCTACCATTTCCGGGAGGTGATCCTTGGTGTCCTATGATTGAGGGTCCAAGTTCTTCTGTCAGTATGGAAGAATTCCTCGAGATGAAGAGAGCCAGAGATCAGTTGCTTGCGGAGAAAGCGGAATTGGAGATGACTGTTGCTCGGGTTCAAATAGCCAACCAGGAGATCAAAGTGAAGATGGAAGATCAAGACAAGCGACATGCCATGGAAGCAAAGCGTTTTGAGATAGACACTGCCTACTATGGGAAAGTTAACCAAGCCTTAGCGTCATCAACAAAGGAGCATGACATCACTAAGGAGAAGCTAGCCAGAGCTGCAAAGGTCATTGAGGATCAGAAGAGGAGGCAGATTCTCGTGAAGGATCAGAGAGACGACAGAGTCAGAGTTCTCATTGCTGAGTGGGAAGCCAAGCTGAAGGTTAAGGAAGCGGAGAAAGTGAAGATCGTCGCCAAGAGAGATCACTGTATAGCTGAGAGGGATCATTATATGACAGAGAGAGATCATTACTTCAGGTAGATGAAGATTCACCAGAAAGAGGTGGGGAGATTACAGCAGGAGAACACCGAGCTCAGGTTCGCCGCAGAGTTCGCAAGGATGGAAGCTAAGATAGGGCCATCTGTGGGACCCTCATCAGGCTAGCTTTCATTTGTGATGGATTACCGTCAGGCTTGTTGACGGAATTCATTGGCTTGTATTTCTTTCCCGATTCTGGAGATTTGTATCTGATTTGATGTATGACTATGGCACTTATTGTGCACTTTTGGCTATGTGATGGTATTTTTCATTCAGTGATTGATCTTCAAGCTTTATTTGCTTTACCGTATGCACTCACACAAGTACACACATGGTTGGGGGTATCATGCTCAATCACATATCTCCGATCTGCACGATAAAAATCAAATGCTAATTATCAAAATATTGATGCCGGATTATTATTTGTCTCGATGATGCCAGGATCGAGAGACAAAGTGTTCCTCATGTGGATAAACACTGCATTCATGCATTGATCATAATAACCTGTGTTTTATTTTGCAGGTATATGTTGCTAACGTGCTTGATTGTTTCAGGAATCATTGCTCGTGCTCGCAGAACTGTACCTTTGCACTCAACCCGACCTCACAGATACTACACCAGGCGCAATACTCCCAGGCTGATGGATCTTCCAAGTACAGATCTCCTCGAGCTGAAGGACAAAATGAATGAGCTGATCAACATCATGCAAGGCTTTACAGTTGGTCAGAAAGCGTTAGCAGACAAGGTTGAAAAGCTCGAGCGGGCTTCTGCAGCAAATAGTGGTGTGAACCTGGATGGAGTCTCCAACCAGGGGCTGGGGTCTCGTGATGGTGGTAAGAGGACAACTGTTGGTGTTGTGAACAATGCTGCTGGTTTTGGTGCTGGTGGTCAACCTGGGCCCGGTCTGGGGCAGAATATGAAGGACGGTCTGTTGCCTCCATTCTACGGGTTTGATGAGGACAGAGAGGAAGACAGGGAAGCCGACCAGTTTTCAATGCATAATGAGCCCTTGGGGCAATACGGGGTCCAGCCTCAAAGCAAGGAGATTCAGCTGTTGGCTGAGAAGATTAAGGTGCTGGAAAGCTATGCCACTCCTGGGGTGGTCAACATGTCGAATATGGGGCTTGTTGAGGGGATTTGGATCCCGCAGAAGTTTAAAGCGCCCACGTTTGACCGTTACAATGGAAGTTCTTGTCCTGAGACGCATCTGCAGGCATTCGTTCGTAAGATCTCGGCATATACAATGGATCAAAAGCTGTGGATGTACTTCTTCCAGGACAGCCTGTCCGGAGGCTCCTTGGAATGGTACACCAAGCTAAAGTCCTCAGATATTTAAAACTGGCAGGATCTTGGGGACGCGTTCTTCAAGCAATATCAGTTCAACGCTGACATGGCTCCGAGTCGTACCCAGCTGCAGGGTATGTCTCAAAAGAATAATGAAGGGTTTAAGGAATATGCCCAACGGTGGAGAGAGTTAGCCGCCAGAGTGCAACCTCCTCTTGTTGATAGAGAGATGTCAGATCTTTTCATGGGGACCCTGCAGGGGGCATTTGCTAAAAGGATGGTTGGTTGTCCGGTGACCAACTTTTCTGATATTGTCGTGGCAGGAGAAAGAATAGAGAGCTGGTTGAAGCTTGGTAAAATTCAGGGTGCTGCTTCTTCTTCGTCGTCTGGGTCGAAAAAGCCGTTTGGTAATGGTGGCCAGAGGAAGAAAGAGGGCGATACCAGCGCCGTGTATGCTCAACGAGGACCCAGTAGGGATCGTTACTTTCAGCACACTGCTGCAGTAACTATTCCTGCTGAGCAACAGCAACCGCAACAGCAGCAGCAACAACAGCAAAGGCAACCCTTCCAGCAGAGGCCTCAAAGAGCTGGTTATCAGATGAAGGGAAGAGCTATGGACAGGCAGTTTGATAGGCCGCCGGTGACCTACGCTTTTCTGTTCAAGAAGTTGATGGACTTGGGGTTGGTACAGACGAGAACGCTGGCACCTTTGAGACCTGATCAAAGGCCAGCTAATTATGATGAAAATGCAAAATGTGAATTCCATTCGGGTGCTCCCGGACATAATATAGAGAACTGTAAAGCTTTTAAGCACACAGTTCAAGACCTGGTGGATTCGAAAGCAATCAACTTCGCACCATCTCCCAACGTCAATGCAAATCCCATGCCCGCGCATGGTCAGAGGGGGGTGAATGCCATTTCTGCAGAGAATAGAGTGGGGTTGTTTGCGGTGGATCAGTTGAGGACTCCGTTGGCTGAGGTCAAGGGGCTGTTGTTGAAAAATGGGGTTCATCCGGGCTGTGTAGATGATTGTGCTGAGTGCATTAATTCTGTTAATGGGTGCGAACTTCTGAGGAAGACTGTCCAGGGTCTGATGGACAATGGGGATATTGTGGTTGAGAAGAAGGCTGGTAAGGAAAAAGAGGAAGTCTCCACCATAACAATCTACTTTGATCCGGTGGATTTGTCAAATCTGGCTGAAGCGGCTCCAGTTACCATCACGGTACCTGGACCAATTCCGTACGACAAAGATGATGCCGTGCCTTGGCACTATGGTGGGGAAGTGTACTGTAATGGTGAAAAGTTGGAGGAACAGACTGCTAGTGAAACCACCGTTTCAAAGGTGGATAATGCCGGTACCAGCGGTTTCACTCGCAGTGGCAGATTATTTGCTCCTGATGCGTTGAGGAGAGGAGAGGGAGAAAAAGAGAAAAAAGAAAAGGCCGAGGCTTTAGCCAGGGCAAAAGGAAAAGCTGTGGTGAATAATAGTACTCCTGTGATGACACCGGCGCCTACGGGGTCGGATGAAAAACTTGATGATGATGCTGAGGAATTTTTGAGAATCATCAAGAAGTCAGAGTACAAATTGGTTGACCATCTGCAGCAGACTCCTTCTAAAATATCTATCCTATCATTGCTGTTGAGCTCTGAGGGGCACAGGGAGGCTTTGCTGAAAATTTTGAAGAAAGCCTATGTTCCTCAGGAGATCACAATCAATCAGTTGGAGACAGTGGTGTCTAACGTGCATGCCAGCCATGGGCTGGGTTTCACTGATATGGATCTGACGGTGGATGGGAGGAATCACAACAGGGCACTACACATTGCTATGGAATGTAAAGGAGTCGTGCTTTTGCATGTGTTGGTTGATACCGGCTCCTCTTTGAATATGTTGCCGAAGAAGGCTCTGGCAAAGCTAAACTGTGATGGGCTGATTTTGACTCCGACTGACTTGATAGTGAGGGCATTTGACGGGTCAAAGCAGGCCGTGTTTGGAGAGGTCGAGCTGCCAGTGAAGATTGGCCCGGAGGTGTTCAAGTCGACTTTCTACGTCATGGATATTCAGTCGGCATACAGTTGCCTGTTGGGTAGGCCGTGGATCCATGCTGCTGGGGCAGTAACGTCGACTTTGCACCAGAAGTTGAAGTACATCTGGGAGGGTCAAGTCGTCACTGTGTGCGGAGAGGAGGACATCTTTGTCAGCCACTTGTCCTCATTTAAGTATGTTGAGATGGACGGCGAGATCTGGGAGACGCCAAGTCAAGCTTTCGAAACCATTAAGGTGGAGAGTGCTTTGTTTGCAAAAGAGGAAGAGAAACCGTCCATTTCTTCATACAAGCAGGCTGCTGAGGTGGTTAAAAGTGGAGAGGCTCCTGGTTGGGGCAGAACGATGGATGTCCCCGCAAAGAAAGATCGCTTTGGAGTGGGGTATCAGCCGGGCCGAGGCTCAGGGCAGGGTAGAGGACGTCGTGCGTCAGTTACATTTACAAGCGCCGGAATGCTGGATCCGGATCATATCTGCATGATGGGTGAAGATGCTGATAGCGACTGTGACATGGACCGGTGGATAAAGCCGTGCGCACCAGGGATGGGAGTCCAGAACTGGAAGGCTGAAAAGATCATCCGGGTCACTCTGCTGGAAGAGTAATATTTTTCTTGTTTTAGTCTTATATGCATGAAAGCCATACGTGTTACCCGACACGTAATGGTTCATTGTAAGGGCCACCTCATGTTCATAAATTTGCAAATTTGCATCATTAATAAGAGGATGTTTTTCAATTAAAAGCGGTGTTCCCTGTTTTTCATTTATTTTTGCAGTTTAAAAATAAAAACAAATAAAAATGGCAATGTTTTTCATTTTTCTTTTTTATTTGTCCCACACCGGTTCTAAAGCAATGCATGAATCAACATTCATGCAGATGCGATTCTTCTCCGGATCTCATTGATAACAATCCTGTTACACCCTTGTATGACTTCGACAATCCAATCTATCTCGCTGAAGAAGAAGACGAAGAAGATTGTGAACTGCCAGGGGAATTAGCCAGGTTGTTGAAACAAGAGGAGAAGGTGATTCAGCCGCATGAAGAGCCGATTGAGGTTGTGAATCTGGGTACCGACGAGGTTAAGAAAGAGGTGAAAATTGGGGCTGCTTTGGAGGAAAGTGTCAAGAGCAGAATGGTGGCATTGTTGAAAGAGTATGTCGACATCTTTGCCTGGTCTTATCAAGATATGCCAGGGTTGGATACCGATATCGTTGTGCACAAGCTACCGTTGAGAACAGATTGTCCTCCAGTGAAGCAGAAGTTGCGCAGAACTCGACCTGATATGGCAATGAAAATCAAAGAAGAAGTGCAGAAGCAATGGGATGCTGGTTTCCTTGCTGTCACTAATTATCCGCCATGGGTTGCGAACATTGTGTCAGTCCCGAAGAAGGATGGGAAGGTGAGAATGTGTGTGGACTACCGAGATCTGAATAGAGCTAGTCCGAAGGATGATTTTCCACTACCTCACATTGATATGTTGGTAGACAATACAGCTCAATTCTCGGTGTTTTCCTTCATGGATGGCTTTTCTGGCTATAATCAAATCAAAATGTCGCCAGATGATATGGAGAAAACAACGTTCATTACACCGTGGGGTACCTTTTGTTACAAGGTGATGCCATTCGGTCTCAAAAACGCCGGTGCTACTTATCAGAGGGCCATGGTGACTTTGTTTCATGATATGATTCATCATGAAATAGAATGCTATGTTGATGACATGATAGCAAAGTCCCAGACAGAAGAGGGGCATTTGGTAGATCTGGCCAAGTTGTTCGACCGGCTGAGACAGTTCAGACTGAGGTTGAATCCGAACAAGTGCACGTTTGGAGTGCGGTCCGGTAAATTGCTGGGGTTCATTGTAAGCGAGAAAGGAATCGAGGTGGATCCTGCTAAAGTAAAAGCAATAAGAGAAATGCCTGAACCGAGAACAGAGAAAGAGGTTCGTGGTTTCTTAGGTAGATTGAACTACATTTCACGGTTCATATCTCATCTAACAGCCACGTGTGAACCGATTTTCAAGTTGTTGAGAAAAGATCAAACGGTCAGGTGGAATAATGATTGCCAAGCGGCATTTGAAAAAATAAAAGGGTATTTGCAGGAGCCTCCGATTCTGATGCCTCCTGTGGAGGGAAGACCGTTAATTTTGTACCTGACAGTCCTCGAGGGGTCTATGGGGTGTGTATTGGGGCAGCATGACGAGTCTGGTCGAAAAGAGCATGCCATATACTACCTTAGCAAAAAGTTTACCGACTGTGAAACAAGATATTCACTGCTCGAGAAAACTTGCTGTGCTTTGGTCTGGGCTGCTCGCCGACTAAGGCAGTACATGTTGGTTCATACCACTTTATTGATTTCCAAGATGGATCCAATCAAGTACATTTTTGAGAAGCCAGCATTGACCGGACGGGTTGCGAGGTGGCAAATGATTTTGACAGAATATGATATTCAGTATACCTCCCAGAAGGCGATTAAGGGGAGTGTATTGTCTGATTACCTCGCCCAGCAACCCATTGATGATTATCAACCGATGAAGTTTGAATTCCCTGATGAGGACATCATGTTTCTCAAATCGAAGGATTGTGAGGAACCAATCCCGGAGGAGGGGCCTGACCCTGAATCCGAATGGATTCTGATGTTTGATGGGGCCGTTAACATGAATGGAAGCGGTGTTGGTGCTGTTTTGGTTACGCCGAAAGGATCCCACATTCCTTTTGCTGCCCGGCTAACATTTGAGTGCACCAACAACGTGGCTGAATATGAAGCGTGCATATTGGGGATTGAGGAGGCGATTGATTTGAGGATCAAGAACCTTGTCATATATGGAGATTCAGCTCTGGTGATAAATCAAGTTAACGGAAAATGGTATACGCATCAATCTCATTTAGTGCCGTATCGAGATTATACGAGGAGATTGTTGACGTTTTTCACCAAGGTGAAGATGCATCATGTGCCCAGGGAGGAGAATCCTTTGGCAGATGCTTTGGCTACTCTGGCCGCCTTGATTAAGGTGCAGTGGTGGAATCAGTTCCCCAGTGTGGAAGTAGGTCGTCTGGATAGACCGGCTTATGTGTTTGCTGTTGATACAGCGCCTGATGATGAGAAGCCGTGGTATTATGATATCAAGCGCTATCTAGAGACTCGAGAGTATCCTGAGGGAGCATCGAAGAAGGACCGAAAGACTCTGCGGAGGTTGGCCATGGTGTTCTACCTGAATAAGGATGGGGTTTTGTACAAAAGGAATTTTGATTGGGTCTTGCTCCGATGTGTTGATGATAGAGAAGCAAGCCAATTGATGAAAGAGGTTCACGAAGGATCGTTCGGTACCCATGCCAGTGGGAATGCAATGGTAAAGAAGCTGCTGAGAGCAGGTTATTATTGGATGACAATGGAGGCCCAATGTTTTAATTTCGTGCGGAAGTGTCATAAATGCCAGATTTATGCTGATAAGGTGCACGTGCCTCCAAATCCGTTGAGTTTAATGTCGTCTCCATGGCCGTTTGCTATGTGGGGCATTGATATGATCGGAAAGATTGAGCCTACAGCTTCGAATGGGCACAGGTTCATATTAGTGGCTATCGACTACTTCACCAAGTGGGTTGAAGCAGCCTCTTATACGAATGTGACGAAGCAGGTCGTGGCCAGATTTCTCAAGAGAGACATCATTTGCAGATATGGGGTTCCTGAGAGAATCATTACTGATAATGGTTCTAATTTGAACAATAAGATGATGGCAGAACTGTGCCGGGAATTTAAGATTGAGCATCACAATTCTTCTCCCTATCGTCCGAAGATGAATGGGGCGGTTGAGGCAGCCAACAAGAATATAAAGAAGATTGTGCAGAAAATGGTGGTAACCTACAAAGATTGGCATGAGATGTTGCCGTTTGCGTTGCATGGGTATCGAACGTCGGTGCGTACATCTACTGGGGCAACTCCTTTCTCATTGGTATATGGAATGGAGGCTGTATTACCTGTTGAGGTTCAGATTCCCTCTCTGAGAGTCCTGATGGACGTGAAGTTGCAAGAGGCTGAATGGATAAGGACCCGGTATGAAGAGTTGAGCCTGATAGAGGAAAAGAGGCTAGCAGCCATCTGTCATGGGCAGTTGTACCAGCAAAGGATGAAGCGTGCTTTTGACAAGAAGGTGCGACCTCGGGTATATCATGTAGGTGATATGGTGCTGAAAAGGATCCTTCCTCCTCAAAACGATCGTAGGGGCAAATGGACACCGAATTATGAAGGTCCGTTCGTGGTCAAGAAGGTTTTCTCTGGTGGAGCCTTGTTGTTAACAACCATGGATGGCGAGGATTTTCCATCCCCTGTGAATGCGGACGCAGTTAAAAAATACTTCGTATAATTGACCCGCTGGACGGAAAGAATAAAATAGTCCAGGCAAAAATGGGCATCCCGGCGAACCAAAAACAGAAAGAAAGGTTCGGGCAAAAATTAGGGATAAAATGAAAAAACTGTACACCCGGCAAGTCGAAAACCTGAAAAGGCGACTTGGGCAAAAAAGGGTATCCCGGTGGACTGAAAACCCGAAAGGGCGGTCCAGGCAAAAGAGGGATTGAAACGAACAATTGCGTCCAGCATGATCGTTTGTGCTTTGGTTAAGGCATCATGGATAATACCCGGTAGGGATCAATCGGGATCGTCTTGTTCAGAAGGCAGAAAGCATGGAGAGTCTGAGGACATATGGGGTGTAACCGAGTTGGAACTCGATGAGATCACGGGTTTCACATTGCCATTAGGATAGATTTTTCCTTTTGTGCGCAATTACCTCTTTTCAGGAATTGCTTCCTTTGTATTGCACAATTTGAGCCACACTTTTCAAATCAATAAAATGCATATTCAGTCAAATAATTTTGTTTTTGTCTTTCATTACTGCTTTGATTGCAAAAACATCCAGATATTTTTGATAAAGAATCTTGCATTTTAAGACATACAGGTCCCTTCCAATGCATGTTTATAAGATTGAAAGCTTGAAATCTTATTCGGAAGGTTGGGTGACCCAAGTGTTGAAATCTTGACATGCCTGGGGCACGGTTTTATCTAACGATCTGTTTTGCAGGTGCTGTTAGTTATTTTCACTCACTTGCAGGTTGTGATGTGGAAGCTTGTCGACAAAAAAACAAATCCCCATGGAGTCCAATCAGGGACGAATGTATGAAGGAATGACGAGATGACGTTGAGGCGTACGACGATCCTTGATGTTAATCAAGAAGACTCTTCAAAGTCGGAAGACTGGAAAGTTTGTAGAAATTCCCCGCAGGGTCCAATCAATCAGGGACGAATGAATGAGTAGAGAAGCGATGAGAGACGTTGAGACGTCCGACGACCCTTGGAATTAATCAAGAAGACTCTTCAAAATCGGAAAATTGAAAAGTCTGTATAGTCCCCAGGAGTTCGCTCTCCGTCGAGCGCGGAGCGGTTGGGAATACAACATGATGGAGCAGAAAAGGTCCAGACGAGTCTGGGAGTTCTCAAAAGTGGAAAGCTGATATGAGATTGGGAGGCGGATACCATGGTTTGACGAGTCGACGGGTGTTCTGTACCAACTTTTCTCATTTCCCCCAGCTAGGTCCCCAAGCAGAGTTGTGAGGGCTAACTCCCCAGCTGATCCAAGGTCTGCATCCCTTAGCCGAGTCGAGATGGTTATCCCCGACAGGTTGAAAACGGTGTTTCCTCAGCAGCCAGGCCCGAAGGTTGCTATCCCCGAGTGGAGCGGGTTTCAATGAAATATATCTCCAGCAGTGTTCATCCTACCAGTGGATTGGATGAGTTTCCATAGCGGACTGATATCTGCATTCCCAGCTGAGTTGATTCTATCTATGGATTCCATGGGTAATCCCCAGCGGAGTAGCATTCGCTTCCCTAACAGGGTCAGGATGGTTATCCCCAGCAGGTGTCAGATCGATGCTTCCCCAGTGGCCAGGCCTGGAGGTTGCTGTTTCCCGGCAGGGTATCTGTGAGCATTTCCCCAGTGAAGTTGTCAGGTATCTGGGAGGGTTCCCCGAAGTAGAGTTGGGATTGATATCCCCAGCAAGTCAAAGACTGTTGTATCCCCACAGAGTGTTGGTGGTGCTTATCCCCAGCAGTTTCTCGAGCGGATTGGGTGTAAAGGAGGTTCTTCCCCAGCGAGGGTTGCCTTTTCCCAACAACAATATTATTCCCCAGCGGGGTGGAGATTGGAGTATTGACGAGTTCCTCAACAGAGTGTCTCGTGCTCCTCAGCAGAATCCCTTGAGGGGGACGTTTTTATGCATTCATCATGAAAAAAATAGCATAGCATGTTGCATAGAAAAATAATAAAGCGCGTAGCATTTCCATAATTATGGAGCATTACGCAGAAAAATCAATCATGCATCATTGCAAGCATAAGCTAGTCTCAAACCGTGGTTACTGTTCGAGAAGTGGTTTTGCCCAAAGGTGAAGAGGTGTTACTCCGAGGAGTTTAGCCTCGTGATTTAGTCAAAGATATTCCCCAGTAGTACGATACTGGAGTAATTGTTTTCCGTCGAGCAGAGATGGGAAATGTTGTGCGATCAGCACAATTCAAGCCGTGGTTACCGCTTGGAGTTTTGATTTCGCCGGATGGTGAAGATGTTACTCTGAGGAGTTTAGCATCATGATGTCAGATCAGCAGTGTTCTTCAGTAGTGCGATGCTGGAGGAGCTTTTTTTTGTCGAACGGAGATGGAAATAAAATCGAGGGATGTTACGCGATCAGCGCGATTTCGGGGTTCAAACGGAGAAAGGGGAATGTGGAGACATTTTCTGGAGATCGGGGTTCAAATGGAGAAAAGGAGGTGCTGAGGCATTTTCTGGGGTTCGTATGGAGATTGGAGTTGAAGACTACGTCCGGGATGAGGTCCTTAGGATTATCTTCTGTTCATGTGTCACCTTAGACTCTGGCTGAGGCCGATGGAGGTCGTTATAGGTGTCTTCTGAGGAAGAGATACACATGCTACCTTCCTTTTGTGAAGGTATACCCTCTGACATGTCGCCCTCAGAGTGGTGTTTGGTGTTATTTCCGACGTTGCCAGCGGAATTATCACGGGAGATTGGAGATCGGGGTTCAAACGGAGAAAAGAAAATGTTGAGGCATTTTCTGGAGACGGGGTTCAAATGGAGAAAGGGAGATGTTGCGGCATTTTCTGGAGATGGGGTTCACATTGGCGATCGCAAGTTATCGTCAGGCGACTGGGGTTCAAACTGGAGAATGGGGTTCATTATTTGGCAAACAGGAGAGCGGGGTTCAAATGCGGTGATTTGAGGATCATTTGCGCAAAGAAAATTTCGGGGTTCAAGAAAAGCAAAAAAAGAGAGAATAATAATCCCGAGCGGATGTGGTATTCAGGCCATGGTTATCCCTGTGTTACCATTTATTTTGGTATCCAGGTCGATGTTTCTGTTTCGGTATTCAGGCCGACTTTTTCCGTACCAGACGGATTTTTGTTTCAAGATTGTTTCTTTGCCGATTCTGACAGGCATTGTTAATTATTATCCCATCAGAGTGCAAATTGTTCGTCTGTTCTTGGTATTCAGTCACTCTTCATCCTGATCATCTGAAAGCCGAGGCTGTTCATATCGACAGGTTCACAGTGGATTGAATAGGGGCAGCTGTAACACCTCAAAATTTGCCCTCCTCTCTTGGGACTAGCATAACATATTGCATAACATTTTTAGGTCATTAGGCGTTGCATATTGCATATCATGTGGTTACTTTGTGCAAGTCATCCTCCTAGGTCTTGATTAAGAGATGAAGAGGTGGAGATGCAAGCTAGGGTTTTATTGACTGATCATTAGCCATCTGAGGATTGGGCCATGAGTTAGGGTTTAAGGAGATTGGTCTACATCTTGGTTGAAGTGATACATCATCATCATGGTCTTGATATCATCCAAGAAGTTCAAGTGTTTGATCAGGATACCTTGAGATTAGGGTTTTGACCACTGGTCAACCCTAATTAGTTGCATTGGGCCAACCAGGGCATAGCAAGGAGATGGGGTCTACAATGGATATGAGGATCATTTCATGATTGTATTGAGCTTATGGAGGCTAGGGTTTCATCCTTGAGCCATTTCATCAGAAGATTGGGGCTCAGATTGATCAGTGCATTGCCAAATTCATCTATCAGCTGAAAAATTCAATTGTGGTCAACTGTGCTTGATTTTATGGATTTGGAGATGGGAGAGAGTTGGATACACTTCATTCATGTTGGAACAAGTGTTATTTGACATGTCAAAGCTCAAGAATGGAGAAAATAAAGTCAGGACAAAAATTGCCAAAAATAGAAAGTGACTTGTAATGGAAGTTTCCAAAAATGGAAAGTTTTTTACCTCAAATTTACATGTCCAAAAAAGCTTCAAATGAAAATTTGTTCAACATGAAAGTTGTAGATCTTGGTCTCACCTTTCCAAAAAGTCCAAGAACTTGAAATTCCCATGTATGGTTGGCAAGTTATGGTCCATTCAATTTCAAAAAAGACCTATAATCAAAGGGGCATAACTTTTACATGGAGTGTCCAAAATGAGTGATCTTTTTATGAGCAAACTCCATTTGACATGTACTTTCATGGTGCATAATCAAAATTCTTCAAAAATGGTCAATGCAAAAGGTCAATTTTCAAGTGCACTAATTAAAATCCAAGGGCAAAATGGTCCAAGTTGAGAAATAATGGGAATTTTGGAATGGGAGTTTTTGCAACACATCACATATGCCAAATAGAAGTGGTTTGAACTGTCATGAGTTTTCAAGGTGCAATATTTGGCTAGGCTATTTTTGAACTTTCACTTAAAGTGCATTTTTGGTGTGAGATAGTGAAATTGAGAAATACAAGGCCTATGGACATGAAACCAATGCCAACACACTCCAAATGCAAAATAGAAGTTGTGTGAGCTGTTAATGCACTGTTACATTGCCAATTCACAAAGGTCATTTTTGGACTTTCACATAAAAGGCAATTATGCTAATCACTTCAAATTTGCTAATTAAGATTAGTAGATTGGATTAGCATTGGTATAAATCACTAATTGTAACAGAATTTGTTAACCACAATCACAATTCTCAAGATCCATAACCGAATTTCATCAAATTCTCTCAAACTCTCCAAATTTTCATCAAGCTTTTTTCAAGATTTCTTCATCAATTCTTGATCAAATTGAGCGATTCTTTTTTATTCATCTTCAATCAACCTTGCTCTACAACTGTTTTGGTGAATTGAAGGAAGAAGCTTCAGATTCGAGGACTGTTCATCATAGGTTCATCAATGGCAAATTGAAATTTCTCACACGTGGAGCTGTCTTGGATCAAGCTACGAGTTGCTTTCATCTTCCTCAACCTTCTTCTTCATCTGTTTTGAAGAATTACATCAAGACACGCGCAAATCATCACTGTCTTCACCTACAAGGTTAATTTTTTCGAATCTCTTCATTTCTTAAACTATGCTAGGGCTTTTGTAGAGCTTGCAACGTAGATGAACATGATGTAACTGGTTTTTGATTTGGTGAACTATTGAATGTGTAATCATGATTTGAAGTTTGATATGCATTTCTTTTTTGGATCGATCCCGTGGCTGTGTTGAGAATTAGATTAAATAGATTACATATCCATGATCCTTGTGCTCATACGGTTCCAATGGTTATAAACATGTTGATTTTGGTGAAGATTCATTGTTCATGATGTTTATGCGTTTTCTGGAAAATTGTTGGTGAAGAACGATGAAATAGTGATGTTTGATCCGTGTTTTTGCCTTGCTGTTTGAATAAGCTGTTTAGCGCCGGTTTTAACCAATCAGAACATTTCCTGGCCATGTATCAATACGACGCCGTTTTGGCGTATTGCTTCAAAATTGCAAAAATGCCATTGCAGCATTAAATTAATTGATTTATTTCATTTCTTTTCTTTTCATTTTAATTTTGATTACAAACCTTTAAAAATTCATAGATGCTTCAAAATTCATCCAATTTTTGTGAAATTTTTTGTGCCATGCTCATAATGATGTGTAGAATTTTATGATGATTTTTGTGAAATTTTTGCACGTGTGGAAATTTAATTGGCCTAGGGTTTGTTTCAATATGCTCATTTTGTACACACCTTACCAAAACCTTCATGAAATAGTGATACTTGTAAAGAAATGAATGAAAATTTTTGTGCTTATTCTGGACACATTGATGGTGATTTTCATGTAAAGTTTGGGATTTTTGGATACTTGGTTGATTAGATATGATTTTTTGAAGTAAGGTGTGACAATTTATGTCACACCAAGCTAGGTCAACTTCATGATTTTATTTTCCTGGCCTAGAAATGTTTGATTGCTCCAATTTTTTGCATGAATGATCATTGATATGTCAAGATAACATGTGATTTTTGCTGGAATTTTTGATGTCATTTTCTAATTGATTGATAATTTTCTTCTCTGTTGGCTCATTTTGTGAATTTATGTGACACATGTTGGCATTTTGCTTGTGAAATTCTCATATGGTATTGGATGAAGATGAAATTTGATATGAGCATTCTAGACACATTGTAGGACATCATGGTTTTGATCCCGTTCATTTCTTAAATGTTGTCACTGTTTTATGATTTATGGAAGATGGTGCTTGTTTGGATGTCTTGAATTGGCTTGTATAATTGTGTCTGGACTTCTTGATTTTCATTGACCTACTTCCTTTAGTCCAATTGAGCTGAAAATTGACATGCTATACCTTGAATGGGTCCTGTTTAGGTGTGAATTTTTGTGGAATTAATTGAATTGATTTGGTATGCTTTTGAGTGAGATAGTTCTGTTTGGTCTTTTGAAGTTGCAAATTGCATGATTGATGTTAAATTGTGCATAAAATGATGATGGTGAATGGTATGAGCATGGGACCAATTGCATTTGCTTTTGATTTGTTTTAATGTGATTTTGGTTGGTTTGCACTTGCTGTTTAGAGCTTTTTATCCCCTTTGGACCCTAGGCTTGGCCTAGTGGTCTAGTTTCTCACATTTGGTTTGGATTTTCAGGATGAAATGCACAATGCTTAAGGAGATTGCTTCAAGGCAATTTGAATTGAGTTTGGTTGATGTTTATGAACTAACTTGACTTTGTGTTGTAGGGATTAAAGCTTGAGCTTGGGATTATAGCTTGCACTTATGCGCATTAACTTGTGTTGTCTGTATAGATTAACTTTTGCTGTTTATTGTTGGTTTGTCTGAGTACTGATGATACTTGATTGATTTCAGGTACATTTAGTCGCTTACAGTTCTTTAAGAACTTGCTTGCTGCTGCTTGGTTTTTAAACCAATTGAGGTAGGACTTCTATTCTTCATGTAGTATGGAAGACCTGGCCTGTTACTTGGCCAGGCAACTGTCTGAAGTCCTCCTTAAGAGGCGATGTTTGTGGTTGTTTACATTTGTGCCCAAGCAGGTAAAGACCTATATGAGGCAACTGGTGGATCAAAGGGATATGCAATCTATCCCCCACTATTCTGTTGAGTCGTCCCTCTGCTCACACGGCTGTGTGTTGATGCATTGGGACACAAACCCAAGATCTTGTGTTGTTGCACAATCGAGTCAGAGTCTTGAGCGTAGAAGGGTCCCTCCATTCTGGACCCACGCTCCTTTGTCTGAAGCTCTCCCTGGTCAGGGATAAGAGCTGTGAAGTCTAATCTTCACTCACCTTTCATCTGCTTCACCTTAGCCCCGCAATGGCAAGGTTAAGAGCGAATACTACCCATGTACAGATGACTTGCTTCGGCAGTCAAACCCTTTGTTTGAGCCCACTTGACTGGTTATAGTGTGTGCTTTGTGAATATTTGTTTGCTCTGTTTGCTTGTATGCTTGTATGCTTGCTTTCTTCCTGGATAGGATTAGTTTGCAGTTGTGCAAGTAGGTAGAAACCTGAACATAGGGCAATGATGCATGATAACACTAGGCTCGAGTACAGCTCCCTGGTAGTGTGTCTTCCCTTGGTTTCTGGCTAGAATTTCTTTCCCTTTCAAGGGAACTACATCGCCCTGATCCTCGTTCCAGACGAGGTATGTAGGCAGGAGACCGTGCGAGGTCTCTCCGGGCACTTTTTTTCTTTTTGTGTGTGTGCTTGACGGTTATAGGCTCGAGTTCCCGACTCCCTATTAACTCGTTTGGTTGTTGTATGCTTGGAAGCTGATGTAAGTCCATCGAGTGGCATTCGGGTTCCAGTGTGCGTGTGTTTGGTTCGGATGCTGATGTAAGTCCAGTGATTGGCATTCAGGCTCCATATTTGCCTGTGTTTGTGTTTGCTTGTTTGGCGTGCGTGAGCCGAACTACGGCAGCTCTGATTCTCGTTCCAGACGAGATACGTAGGCATAGGATGCGACGTCCTATCGAGCTCTCTTCCTCTTAACCCCACCTGCGTTCCTTGTGTGTGTGTGTGATGTTTAGCAACCTTTTCTTTCTTTTAGAACGTGGATCCCGTCGAGTACGACGGACGTGAGGGGTGCTAATACCTTCCCCTTGCGTAACCGACTCCCTTACCCTTTCTCTTTGGTCGCGAGACCATGCTTTTTCCAGGTTTCTCTGAGCGTTTCCTTTCCCTATCTTGGGATAAATAACGCGCAGTGGCGGCTCTGTGTTGTGTTTTTGTTTTAGCTCGCCGGTTGTTTTTCACGGATGCGACAGTTATGTTGGACAAAATTTCATAATCCTAAAATAAATACATGTGATAATACAAAACATTATAGGTCACTTTGGACCTAAGTCATTGATTTTGAAAAATGTCCAACTTCAATTGCCCATAACTTTCTCATGAAAAATCCAAATGATGCAAAATTTAATTCTAAATTGATCATATTGAAAAGATATACAACTTTGATGATGGAGGTTTCCATTTAATGCTTACATCATTGAAACAGAAGGCCTTGAAGATGCTTGATTTTGGTAAAAAAATTCAAAGGGAACCTAGACATGTTTTGCACCCAAAACTTCACAGCCAGTTTTCATAAATTTCCAAACTCCAAATGAATTTTTTCCCAACATGACTTTTGTTCCTTATTTCAAGGGCTTTCCAACCATTACTCACATTAATTTTTTGGACTTTCCATGAGTGAGTTTCGAAGAGCTTAATGTTTATGATCATTTTTGCATTTCACTTCATAACTTCATGTGAAAGCAAATGCAGCTCCAATTACACGTCCAATTCACTTACATATGAGTTCACGATGGATTTCCCTTCACTTTTGGGCCTCACATGCGCCTGTACAGGCCCATGCATGGAGGATCCAAATTTCATGCACACGAGCCAAGCATTGCCTTGCATCCATTCCAGCTATAAATAGAAGTGCAATCTCATTCAAATGGTAACCACAAGGAGATCTGAAGTGCTGCTGGATTGAAAACCAAACCAACACCTAAAGGAATTTCAGTTTTCTATTTCATTTTCAAGCTTGAATTTCAACATCATTAGTTAATCTTCATAGCTTAATTCCTTAACCTTGCATCACCATCACACTTCCAAATCAAAATTAAGTCAAGAGCTTGGACAATTCATGTTGTTTGAAGCTCCATTTCAGAGGTATATCACCAAACTTTTTTGATTCAGATCTTGAAATATAATGTGAATTTCTTTGGTTTGTGCTGTTTTCTGAAGTCTTCATGCTTGAGGCAGGCCAGTGGTGGTCTCAATTTTGCAAATCGTGCCATTTCAGATCAAGCACCATGACCTTCAAGCTCATGTTTCTCTTTAAATAGGAACTTTGAGGAGAATCCATGGTTACAGGGGTGATGTACATCACCTCAGCTTCGTTTTGATACCTTTGTTTTTCGTTTTCATTAACATTTGATTTCCTGCGCGTGGTGGCCGGAATTGGTTGTCTGGCCGGAGAAGATGGTGGTTTCCACCACCATCCCCACGTGGAAGCCTTGGAACCCTTGGATCTCACTGAAACGTTATAATCCTGGCCTTTCATTGTTTTGACTTATTTTAATTCCATGTGTTGCGCGCTTGACCAAGGATCACCATGTGACCGCGCCTCTGAACCATGAGATCAGTGCCACGTCAATTAATGAACCATCTGAGGGCGCTGGATTTTTCTATTTTTCTTATTTCTGTTTTAATTTCATTTAATTCACTTTATTTTCAAAAATTCATAAATATTTTATTTGAAGTCACAAAAATATGAGATCAATGCCAAAAAAATTCTTGAAAAATCTAGTTTCATATTTTGATTTTTAATTATTTTTGTGACTTCATTTAATATTTTTGTGAATTATTTGGTTTTTTATAGTTTTAATTCATTTTAAAATACTTTTTGATATTTGAAAAATCCAAAAATATTTTCTTAACACATATGGATCATGATAAGTCAATGAAAAATAGTCTCATCAATTTCTTAATTGGTTTGAGATTTATTTGATATTTTAATTCATATTGTTTTATTTTTATTATTTTTAATTGTTTTAAAATAGTTTCTGATTTCAAAAATTGTTGAAAAAATTTGTCAAAGCTTGTTTGACCATGTTAGACCTATGAGAATTTAATTGGACTTGTTGAAGTTTATTTTAATTGAATTTGAGGTTTGACCATATTTTGTCCATTTTATTTTACATTTATTTTTAATTCAAAAAATACCAAAAAAAAATGTTTGACTTGTAACCTTCATGTCTCTTATGTTTAGCATTGGTTGATGATGATTTGAGTCACTTTTGACCAATGGTGTTTGACACTTGATTTCTCTTTCCATTCATTTCATCTTCATCTCATTTTCTTTTTATTTTGGCCAATGAGTTAATGTCTGATGGTTAGTCTTGACAAATGAGAGGTTTAACCTTCTTTGATCCAAATCAAACTCAACTTGATCCAAGATCAAGTGAGTTGCTTTGTGTCCAAGATAGGTTGCTTCTTGGTCAAGCAAAAAACCTAAAGTCCATACAAGACCTTTCCTCTTTTCTTTTGGCATGGTAAGTTTTAGGAGCTTGACTTACTAGTCATGATCTCTAACTTGTGTTTATTTGCCTATAGTTTTAATGACCGGCCTTAGATAGGTGTGACTACTATATTAGTCCACTTACAATTGTTTAACATAGCGCTAAATTGTCTGATGACCAAGTAACATAACTATACTAATTACTGACTTTAATTTGAGCATTTAATTTCTTGCAATTTACTTTAATGCACTTTATTTCTTGCTCGTTTATTCATATTTGAAATTCTAGTTAGCAGACTTTCGATGTCACACGGGTTGTTATGACATCCAATTCTGCGCAGACAAGAATTATGGAGAACTTAAAAAGTAAGTGCAGTAAATAACACAAGGAATTGTTTACCTAGTTCGGTCCAACATGACCTACGTTTGGGGGCTACCAAGCCAGGGAGGAAATCCACTATTAGTAGTATTAATTCAGACCTTAAACCAACTGTTTAACCCTATCACTTAATACCTACCCAATGCAATTTCAATCTTACACTAAGATCAGAGTTCCTACTCACTCCCCCTCAATCACCTCAGTGATTACAACATTTAATTAAGATTAAAGACAATTGTGAAGTCACACATCAAACAACTCTTGATTGTGCTTAACTGCTTTAATCAAGATACACAGCACTCACACTTAAAAGCTTAGAGTGACACAACACTTACAACTCAATGAACACCCTATACCAATGCAATCATCTCAGTGATAATAGCTTGGCTCACAAGATACACCTAATACAAGACACACAAAAATACAGCAGTGAAGTATGATGGACACACAAAATGTTCACGCCTAAAATCCCCAAGTTCTGAATGAAGGATTGCCATCTTTTTATATTGCAGCACTTGGGCCTTGTACTTGTATTTCCTGAAATTAAGGTCAAGCGAGTTACCCTAAATTCCACATCTAGGTTACTAACAAATAGGCTATTTGTTAGGTTCATTAATTGTAGCTTAGTTGTTGGTTTCCTGGATTTTAGCTCAGCTGTTGAATTCCTGAAAAATAGCCTGAGAAAAATGTTGAAACAGAAAAACTAAACAACCTACAATTTAGCATATGTTGCTAGGAGTGAATGTCACAACATTTAGTTTGACATCCAAAGCATAGACCATATGCTGAGTCTGTTATCTTTCTGAAAACAGACTGTACAAATTTGTTGTACTATACAGGACCAATCTGTCCATACTTCAATAACAGCGTACATTAATACATGTCAAAACATCCAATTTGACATTTACACACTGAGCCTTACGTCAGGTCTGTTATCCTCTTGACAAGCAGACTGAGATGCATATTGAACTGTAGCAGACAACCAATCTGCCTATTATTCAGCATATGCTGTCAATGATGAATGTCATAACATCCAGTTTGACATTCAGACAGTAGGCCTTGTGCCAGGTCTGTTATCCCTTTGATAAACAGACTGGAAGTAAATACTGAGTTATTAAAGAACACCAGCTGTTCTAGTCCTCAGTATCTGCTAACAGGGATGAATGTCATAACATCTAGTTTGACATTCAGTAGATCTTGTATTAGCTAAACCTGCAGCATATACCTCAAGTATGTCATGACATCAGTCAAGACATCAGAGTACAGTTAGATATTCTAACATACAATGCAGTCAAACAATCATCTTCACAGCATGTCATGACATCAGTCAAGACATTAGAATCCAGCTAGTGTTTTACCATACAATGCAGCCAATTAAACATCTACAAACTCCCCATTTGGAAAAAATTTTGGCTAAAACACTTTGGCCTCACAACAGAGTCCACAGCAGCGGAAAACACACATCTAGCAGGAAATTAACCTAGCTAATACACTCAGAGTAGCAGCACACTCACACAGATGGAAGTTAAATAAAAACTTCACATATCAGCACACATACAGAAGTTAAATAAAAACTTCTAATTGCAGCACACATACAAAAGTTAAATAAAAACTTCTAATTGCAGCACACATACAAAAGTTAAATAAAAACTTCTAATTGCAGCACACATACACACACTCACACTCATATAAGTGGAACATTAGCTGCAGCACCACCTCTGGATTAGAGGATCTTTAATATCTGTTTAGCAAAACAATCTGTTGTCCTGGGGCATCACAGGTGTTACTCCCCCTTTTTGTCAAAAATGTTGCCAAAGCAACACTTTAAATTACAGACCAACATAACATAAACAGAATTACACATATGACAGAATTACAGTCTTGATTTTACTTCACAGTTTCAATCAAGAATACCCCCTCTTGATCTTGCTTTACAGCTTTGATCAAGACAACACCCACTTGATCTTGCTTCACAACTTTGATCAAGTAGTCACACACTCTTGCTTTACAGCAGGTACACCCATATCAGATGCCATGACTTTGAGTCTGACATCTTGAACCACTCATGCATGAGCACTTTCTTGAAGTCCAGCGGGCACATAGGCCGACCTATGTTAGGATATCCCCTTAACATCTTGTTACTACACTTGCAGCAAGTAACATAGATGTGAACTGTTGTCCAGTCATAGCACACTTTCAATTGTTTAATAGGTTGAGATATTAAACAATACATCCCAAACATCATTGGTTGCTATAAGTCCTCAGAAAGGCATATTCCCAGTTTTCCCCTTAAATTTTCAAACTGAGTAGCATCCAGAGCCTTTGTAAATATGTCAGCCAGTTGTAGTTCAGTGGCTACATGTTCCAAGGTAATCACTTTGTCTTCCACCAGATCTCTGATGAAGTGATGTCTAATGTCAATATGTTTGGTCCTGCTGTGTTGGATGGGATTCTTGGAAATATTGATGGCACTGAGATTATCACAGAATAATGTCATGACATTTTGAGAGACATTGTACTGAGTAAGCATCTGTTTCATCCACACCAGTTGGGAACAACTGCTTCCAGCCGCTATGTATTCAGCCTCTGCAGTGGACAGAGATACACAGTTCTGCTTCTTGCTGAACCATGATATGAGATTGTTTCCCAAGAAGAAACATCCTCCTGATGTGCTTTTTCTGTCATATGCACTCCCAACCCAATCAGCATCACAATACCCAGATAGGACAGGCTCAGAGCCATGAGAGTATAGCATACCATAGGCACAAGTCCCATTGATATACTTGAGAATCCTCTTGACTTGATTCAAGTGGCTCACTTTGGGCTCTGCTTGGTATCTAGCACACACTCCAACTGCATAGGAAATATCAGGTCTACTTGCAGTTGGATATAGTAGACTACCTATCATGCTTCTATACAAGCATTGATCAACACTGGGACCTCCATCATCTTTGGTTAACTTTAAATGCGTAGGTGCAGGAGTTCTTTTGTGCCTAGCATTATCCATACTAAACCTCTTAACTATGTTTTTGGCATATTTGCTTTGGGAGAGAAACATAGAATCCTCCATTTGGTTAACTTGCATTCCAAGAAAATAAGTCAATTCCCCAACCAGACTCATTTCAAACTCAGATTGCATCTGGTGAACAAAATGTTTCACCATTTGCTCTGACATTCCACCAAAGACAATGTCATCCACATAAATTTGGGCAATCATGATTTTGCCATCTGTATCCTTCACAAACAAGGTCTTATCTATCCCACCCTTTCTGTACCCATGAGAGGTCAGAAATTCAGTCAACCTTTCATACCAAGCTCTAGGTGCTTGCTTTAACCCATACAAGGTTTTCCTCAACTTGTACACATGTTTAGGTTGGTTAGGATCACAGAACCCTTTAGGTTGTTCCACATAGACTTCTTCATTTAAGTAGCCATTTAAAAATGCACTCTTCACATCCATTTGGAACAATTTGAACTTCAGAATGCAGGCCACACCTAACAGCAATCTGATTGACTCAAGTCTAGCAACAGGTGCAAACGACTCATCAAAATTAACCCCTTCAACTTGAGTATATCCTTGAGACACTAGTCTTGCTTTATTCCTAGTGATTACTCCTTTCTCATCAGACTTGTTCTTGTAAATCCACTTGGTACCAATGATGTTAGTCCCTTCAGGTCGTGGAACTAGCTCCCATACTTCATTCCTTTTAAACTGCTCCAGTTCATCTTGCATGGCATTGATCCAATATTCATCAGTCAGGGCTTCTTTCACATTTCTTGGTTCAACCTTAGATACAAAACAGGAATTTGAGCTAATTTCCCTTGACCTGGTAGTCACACCACTATTGGGATCCCCTATGATAAGATCCTTAGGGTGGTCTTTCTGAATTCTGATAGATGGAATTTTGATGGGTGCATCTACCTCACATTTAGGAGGAGTCTCCTGTACTTCTTCAGACTTGACTGGTATTTCTGTTGAAGTATCAAGGAATGTTTCAACATCCTCTATGACATCGATTCCTTCCTCTTTATCATCCATAATAACATTTATGGATTCCATCAGGACATTGGTCCTGTAGTTGAACACTCTGTAAGCTCTGCTGTTAGTTGAGTATCCTAGGAATATACCCTCATCACTTTTGGGATCCATTTTCCTTCTCTGTTCACGATCTGTGAGAATGTAACATTTACTTCCAAAGATATGAAAGTACTTCACAGTGGGCTTTCTGCCTTTCCATATTTCATACAGAGTGGAGGAGGTTCCTTTTCTCAAGGTAACTCTATTGTGAACATAGCAAGTTGTATTCATCGCTTCGTCCCAAAAGTGCATAGGAAGCTTCTTTGCATGAATCATTGCCCTGGTAGATTCTTGAATAGTTCTGTTTTTCCTTTCAACTATCCCATTTTGCTGAGGAGTTATAGGAGAGGAAAACTCATGACTTATCCCTTCAGACGAGCAAAACTCATCAAACCTGGAATTCTTAAACTCTGTCCCATGGTCACTCCTAATTCGGACAACACAACTGTCCTTTTCCCTTTGAAGTCTGATGCACAGTTCTTTGAAGACATCAAATGCATCTGAATTTTCTCTGATGAAGCTTATCCAAGTGTATCTGGAATGGTCATCAACAACCACATAGGCATACCTCTTTCCACCCAGACTCTCAACCTGCATAGGTCCCATTAAGTCCATGTGCAGAAGTTCCAGAGTTTTGGAGGTTGTAGGATGTCCCAGCTTAAGGTGTGACATCTTGGTTTTCTTGTCGACCTGGCATTCTCCACAGACTCTTCCTTCATCAATAAGCAGCTTTGGGATTCCTCTGACTGCTTCCTTGGATATGATCTTCTTCATTCCCCGTAAGTGGAGATGACCAAGGCGTCTATGCCACAACTTCACCTCCTGTTCTTCCTTGGCTGAGGAGAAAATTGTGGAAAAGTTTGAGACTTTAGGTTCCCACAGATAACAGTTATCTTTGGATCTGGATCCTCTCATAACTTCCTGATTGTCTCCATTTGTCACAACATATAGCTCCTTAGTAAACTGAACATAGAACCCTTGATCACACAGCTGGCTTATGCTGATGAGGTTAGCAGTTAGTCCTTTTACTAACAACACATTATTCAGTTCTGGAACTCCAGAGCAGTCCAGGTTACCCACACCTTTTATTTTTCCTTTAGCACCATCACCAAAGGTCACATAACTGGTAGTGTGAGGTTGTATATCCACCAATAAATTCTCCATACTAGTCATATGTCTTGAGCAGCCACTGTCAAAGTACCAGTCTTCTCTGGTAGATGCCCTTAGAGTTGTGTGAGCTAACCTAGCATACCATTGTCGTTTCTTGATGGGGGCATTATGCCTATATGCCTTATGCTTAGGTCTGACATGAGGGGCTTGGTTAGGATAACCATGCAGCCTGTAGCAGAAGACTTTTATTTGGCCAAACCTACCACAGTGATGACATCTCCATCGCTGAAATTTCTTCTTCTGATGGTTACTCATCCTGGTTCCCTGATGTTGAGACATTGGGTGTGACCTCCGCTTGAATTTCTGAACTTTAGCCTTTGAGCGTTTGAGTTCAGCTGAGGATTTTTTCACAAAGCCTAAACCAGACATGGTTCCAGACTTCTGTCCCACCTTTAGGATCTCTTCCAAGGAATCTGTTCCTTTATTTAGCATTCTGATGGATTTCGTCATTTGATCCAGCTTGGAGGTCAGCAAGGTTATCTAACCATTTAGACCATCTATGACTGTCAGATGCTTCTGTTTCTCATTCTCCAGCTCCTTGATGAGCTTCTTCTGCTTTTCTCCTTGTACACGCACTTCTGCACTGGTGACACATAGCTATATATAATGATGCGGCAAGTTCATCAAAGGTCAGTTCATCTACACTTGAGTCATCATTAGTGGCACAAACACTAGTTAGTGCAGTGACATGTTTAGCAGATTCTCCTTCAGATTCACTCTCAGAATCTCCCTCAGACCATGTGACAGATAGCCCCTTCTTTTGCATCTTGAGGTAAGTAGGACATTCAGCTCTAATGTGTCCATAACCTTCACATCCATGACACTGGATTCCCTTGCCTTGGTTGAACTTTTCTTCAGAAGTTGATCTTTTCCTGATGTCAGACGAGATATTCTTGACATTTGGTCTACCTTTTTTATCAATCTTCTTCACGAACTTGTTGAACTGTCTCCCAAGCATGGCTATGGCTTCTGATATGCTTTCATCACCTCCAGTATATCCTGCTTTTGACTCCTCTTCAGTATTTGATACAAAAGCTACGCTTTTGTTCTTCTTTTCAACATTCTCACACAAGCCCATTTCAAAGGTTTGGAGAGAACCAATGAGCTCATCCACCTTCATATTGCAGATCTCCTGAGCCTCTTCTATAGCAGTGACCTTCATGGCAAATCTCTTAGGTAAAGACCTGAGAATCTTTCTTACAAGTTTCTCTTCAACCATTTTCTCGCCTAAGCCACCAGAGGTGTTGGCAATTTCAAGAATATTCATGTGAAAGTCATGAATAGTCTCATCCTCTTTCATCCTCAGATTTTCAAACTTGGTGGTCAGCATCTGAAGTTTAGACATCTTCACCTTGGAGGTACCTTCATGAGTTATCTTGAGGGTATCCCAAACTTCCTTGGCCAGCTCACAGTGGTGCACCAGTCTGAAGATGTTCTTACTTATTCCATTGAACAATGCATTCAAGGCCTTAGAATTTCCAAGGGCTAATGCCTTTTGCTCCTTGTTCCACTCTTCTTCAGGAATTTGCATAGTGACTCCATCGTTACCTGTCTTCGTTGGATGTTCCCATCCTTTATTGACAGCTCTCCAGACTTTGCTATCTAGAGACCTTAAGAAGGCTATCATACGAGGCTTCCAGTCATCATAGTTAGAACCATCCAGCATGGATGGTCTATTTGAGTGTCCTACATCCCTGTCCATGGTACTAGAAAGTAACTTCCCTAGATCTCACCCAGAAATTAACAGGCAGGGTGCCTGCTCTGATGCCAATTGAAATTCTAGTTAGCAGACTTTCGATGTCACACGGGTTGTTATGACATCCAATTCTGCGTAGACAAGAATTATGCAGAACTTAAAAAGTAAGTGCAGTAAATAACACAAGGAATTGTTTACCCAGTTCGGTCCAACATGACCTACGTCTGGGGGCTACCAAGCCAGGGAGGAAATCCACTATTAGTAGTATTAATTCAGACCTTAAACCAACTGTTTAACCCTATCACTTAATACCTACCCAATGCAATTTCAATCTTACACTAAGATCAGAGTTCCTACTCACTCCCCCTCAATCACCTCAGTGATTACAACCTTTAATTAAGATTAAAGACAATTGTGAAGTCACACTTCAAACAACTCTTGATTGTGCTTAACAGCTTTAATCAAGATACACAACACTCACACTTAAAAGCTTAGAGTGACACAACACTTACAACTCAATGAACACCCTATACCAATGCAATCATCTCAGTGATAATAGCTTGGCTCACAAGATACACCTAATACAAGACACACAAAAATACAGCAGCGAAGTATGATGGACACACAAAATCTTCACGCCTAAAATCCCCAAGTTCTGAATGAAGGATTGCCATCCTTTTATATTGCAGCACTTGGGCCTTGTGCTTGTATTTCCTGAAATTAAGGTCAAGCGATTTACCCTAAATTCCACATCTAGGTTACTAACAAATAGGCTATTTGTTAGGTTCATTAATTGTAGCTTAGTTGTTGGTTTCCTGGATTTTAGCTCAGCTGTTGAATTCTTGAAGAATAGCCTGAGAAAAATGCTAAAACAGAAAAACTAAACAACCTACAATTTAGCATATGTTGCCAGGAGTGAATGTCACAACATTTAGTTTGACATCCAAAGCATAGACCATATGTTGAGTCTGTTATCTTTCTGAAAACAGACTGTACAAATTTGTTGTACTGTACAGGACCAATATGTCCATACTTCAGTAACAACGTACATTAATACATGTCAAAACATCCAATTTGACATTTACACACCGAGCCTTACGTCAGGTCTGTTATCCTCTTGACAAGCAGACTGAGATACATACTGAACTGTAGCAGACAACCAATCTGCCTATTATTCAGCATATGCTGTCAATGATGAATGTCATAACATCCAATTTGACATTCAGACAGTAGGCCTTGTGCCAGGTCTGTTATCCCCTTGATAAACAGACTGGAAGTAAATACTGAGTTATTAAAGAACACCAGTTGTTCTAGTCCTCAGTATCTGCTGACAGGGATGAATGTCATAACATCTAGTTTGACATTCAGTAGATCCTGTATTAGCTAAACCTGCAGCATATACCTCAAGTATGTCATGACATCAGTCAAGACATCAGAGTACAGTTAGATATTTTAACATACAATGCAGTCAAACAATCATCTCCACAACATGTCATGACATCAGTCAAGACATTAGAATCCAGCTAGTGTTTTACCATACAATGCAGCCAATTAAACATCTACAATATTGTTTTTTATTTTGCTCACTTGAGCACATATTTTATGTTTATGTCATTTTCCTTTTGCTCATTTGAGCTCATTATTGTATATAAATATATTGTTGTCTTGTGTTGGTTTTGTGTTTGTTTGTATGAACCCAATGCAAAAAGGAGAAAGGACTTAGAATTAGGACTTACCTATGCTTAAAGGAGTTCAAGAGCAACTAGGCCTCATGCCTTTAGAATGCTAAATTTGTTGAAGAGCAACTAGGTCTCATTCCTTTAGAATGCTAAATTTCAAAGTTGACTTCAAAGGACTTCCTTTCCAAAACTTATTCTTTGTCCATTCCCCTTATTGTGTTGTGAGATTTTTGATGTTTGCTCTTGTGTGATAAGGATCCTAACTTGAGATTGTGAAAGGAGGACCATTGTCATGAGTAGCCAAGTTAAGAGAGACAAGCCAAATGGAGATCCTAGGAGCTTGAATCTAAATTTGTGTGATTGCTTGTTGTTTTCTAAGTCCAAAGGAAAGGAGCATCTTGAATCATCTCTATGATTTCAAGAAAATGAACTCCAAGGGTTTTATCTCTTCTCTTATCTTTGTTTGCTTTAGGACTAGCCCTTCTCTTCTTCTCCTCACTCTAACCCAAGTCAAACTCTTTTTGTGCAAACTTTGACATTGTTTTCAAATTAGAAACCTAGGCCTTATGCCTTTGATTTTTTTCAAAAATCTTTTCATTAATACTCATTGTGAATGAATATTCATCCAACTTTGACTTCATTTTGTAAATAAACCTAACTTGTAAATATAACTCATTTCAAGTTGTTTTTGTGGTTTCAATGGCCACCTCTTTAAAACCTTTTCATAAACATTAGTCATAGGTTTGAGTTATCATAGTGGTTGATGTAAATCTCACCTTATCCTTAGTGATTGGATTATAAGTCTTCCATACTTATTATAGGGTTAACCCCTCACTAGTATGTTGAAGCCTTCCTCACATGGTGGATTGTTGGTTTAGGTTGAGTTTTCTCCCTTTGATAACAAAAGACCTTAAGACTTTTGATCAAATCAACTCACAAATCTTTGATATTTTTACCCCGAACTACGAGGTTTTGATCTTACATTTGTGATGGTACGTAGGCAATGGATTCATCCATTCAAACAACAAAATTGTAAATATAATATATTCTCTTCTCATTCCCCCAATCTTTTGCACATATTTTCACAAATACCAACCTACAACACATATTTGCAAAAAGAGGTTCCCTTAGAGTACTAAGAATGTCTTGGGTGCGTAAAACATTCTCATTTCATAACCAACCCCCTTACCCAGATCTCTGACATTTTTATTAGTTTTTGATTTGATAAAACTTCTTACTTGACTTTTGTTCTCTTTTTAGCCTTTCCATTAGACAAATAAAAGTGCGGTGGCGACTCAAATTGTATGTTTACTTCTGGTTTAGTCAATAAACCATAAGGTAAAGAATACCCTGCTACACAAATTCCAATTTAATTACAAGTTTTTATTTTTGTCATAGTTTTGAATTGTTATTATTGCTGCAATAATTACTTTTCAATGTTGATTCATATTGTTTTCACTTTAAAGACACATATATTTCAGTTTGGTAAAACTGATATATATTGCACTAATATTGTATGTTCCAATTCATTTACATATATAAGTGCTAAGATATATATATATATATATATATATATATATATATATATATATATATATATATATATATATATATATATATATATATATATATATATATATATATATATATATATATATATATATATATATATATATATATATATATATATAAAACAACTATTTCTATTTTTAAATTAAATTAATATTATAATTAGTTTAACATATTCACAATTCAGTAATAATATGATTCCTATAACCATGTCCAGTTAAGTTATTAGAATTCGGGATGTGAGAACCGTTTTTCCGACGGGACTTGGTAAAATAAAGCAACACTGATTTTCAATATTAAAATGATCTTTTTATTCTAAATTGTTCTTCAAAAAGTCAAAAGCTTTGCGCGAGAGCGAAAGCACTCGGATAACGATTTTGGGGCCACAATGTGAAAGCAGTATCCAATCATAAAAATTTAGATTTTTAATTTCTAAAAACAGTGACAACGCTTTATTAATTAATTAGGATTTATCAATTTTCAAAAAGTATTTTGAAATTGTAACTTGTACGTGTGACAGCAAGCAACTACGGTTCTGAAATATAACATAGACTACGCGATTGTGAGTAGTGTTTTTAAATCAATAATTCCTTCGAAAATGATTTTTAAACCAAAGTAGGTGCTGAATTTTATTTGAGTCCCGAAGGTACCCGGAAATTACATTATGGTCTTCGTTTAATTTAATTCTCAAACTAGTTATTTTAGATCCATTCTCATACAAAACATTTTCTAATAGCCTTAGATTTACAAAGCCACAATAGATAACAGTAGGTTAACATTAGTCTTTGTGGGTTCGATATTTTATATACTATAATTGATTTTTTCCGTGCATTTGCGGAAGCGACATCAGTTTCCTCAACACAAAGTCAATTAAACATTTTGTCATTTACCATGTCAGCGTGCTTTAGGGATTGTGTAGTGATATAGAGCCCATTTGTTTTGTCTTTTTTTAAAATAACTTTTATAGTGTTATATAATTTTGTGTAAAAAAAATTTACGAAGAAACTTTTCATAAAAAAAAATGTGTAATATTTTGGAAAACGATTTTATAAAATACAAAGAAAAAATTCATTTTTTTAATGTTAAAACAATCAGGCTCGAGGTGACCGCCAACGTGAAGGTGAGAAAGACCAACACATGGGCAAGAGGCGAGTAATCGAGCAAAGATGTCGCTCGGCCGAAATGGACCATGAAACCGGCCAAAAATAAACCATGCAGTCGCCCGGGTCTTAGTAACAGCTCACCCAATTGGACTTATTCCATCCGAACTCTTTCCACTCATCTAGTAGACATGGATGATTATGCATCCTATTATAACGGATTAGAAGAAGGGGTCAAAAGGGGAATAACTCCTTCCTCCCCAAGATCTATTAGTGAGGGAAGTAACTTCCTCTATATATACCTCATCCATAGGAGGAGGGAGTATAAATCATAACTTAATCAATATACACGCATAATACAAAGCCTCTCATCTCACATAAGGTGGCCTCTCTCATCACCATAAACATCAATAAACAGTGTCTCTCGCCGCCGTTGGCAAGTGTTAACAATCCTGATTTACTAAGACTTCTGAGTATTATCTATCCGTATAGGGATACCACGCACACTTGTACCTTTTGAGAAATACAAACACTCTTCTTTTCATGCATCTTGTTGAGATTCATCCAATGGTTCTTCACACTGCACTTTGGAAAAATTGGGGACAATTATAAATGTGACCTCTATTGAGTCACATTCAAGGACTTTTTACTCATACTTAAAAAATTTCACCTCACTCATTCACTGAGTTGAATGTTAAAGTGTTAAATTTATATATACATTCCCTCTAATCACTAAAGAACCATAATTAATGCACCAAAAACTTTACAGTAGTGGTCGCCATCAACCTTGCATCTATTTTTTTTTCCAAATCATACTACATATTATATGTTTAATTATATTAGTCAAAATAAAATATTTGTTATACTATTTAAAAGATAGTAAAAATATTACAACTCTATTGTTTATAAAAAAAATGGAAATTTTTATGTTATAAGATTACAACATAGTGTGGCATTTGTTTTTTCATTTAACTAATTTATGTGACAATATCTTAAATTATGAATATTATTTTGAGATTAAACTGATATTATATAAAAGTTATAAGTATCATCTATAATTCTTATAAATACAATGATAATAAATACATTGTTTTGATTCTCGTTTTATTGTTCAAATTTAATTATTTAATTAAGTTAAAATTCGAAATCTAACATTTATCAAACTCTTCAAATTTTCTATTCAAGGCTTACAAAGAAAAATATAATTTCTTATATTCTTCTATCTTCTTATTAACAAAGTGCATGCATCCAACAGTCAGAAGTTCTAATTTTAAGAAAAATGATCATCAGGCCTAATGTAAATTTTATGTTAAAATCGAGTTGAATCGAGTTGTTCTTTGGTTTTAGTTGAGTCAAGTTCAACCCGAAAAAAAAAGTTTGTGACAAATCTTAAATCCATCTTCGAACCGATACAACTATTATCGAGTTGAATTGGATTCAGCTTGACTTATTCAAGATGCAACCAAACACTCCCTAGTCGACATATATCCATGTCAGTTTTATCTGACAGTGTAAGAAGACAGCACAGAACAGAGAGAGTGAATGATACTAGTATAGCTTTGGAGCGGACAACTGAATGCTGAATAAGACTATCACGTACATTTTCCTTATGCAATAAATTATATTTCATGTTCCTAACTTCCATGTGAGACTATGGCCCCTACCCTCTCTCCTTGGCAGACAAAATGTAAACAGTTCTAAGCCCAAATCACAATCACTGCCAGTTACATCTATTTTAAGACCCTTCCAGTTCTTCATTGATAATGCTACATTGTAATTTTCTTGATATGATGATAGACACTTATATGGATTCATAGACAAACATGTAGATTTATGTGTTTCTAAATTTGTTTTTTCTTTAATAAAACATTACATTGTCGTATTTAGAAAATAAATATCACTTTATTTTGGTTTATTAAGAAAAATGAAAAAAAAATACAAATAAGTGATTAGAATAATGTATTTAAGTATAATATATTTATTATACTTTTCTTAAGGGTTCTAGAGTTCGAATCTCTAGAACCATCTCTTAAAAATGTTTGTTTCATAAGAAAGATGTTCACATATTGTGAGACCGTAGATCCGATGGTCCAAGTTCATTACATTAGACATATAGACTCTTCTTATTTTTGGATTGTTCTTCTATTTAGTTTTTGTAGGTTAAATCCAATATTATAAGTATTTCCATAGACATTCTTTAAAGTGTAAGACTTTCTGATTTTAATGAGTTATAGGATTATCTTTGTGATCGTGTAAGACAAACTACTGTATATGGATTAAAAAATTTTATGTTTAACTGTGAAGAAATAGAATTTCAAAAAATATTATCACGACTAAATCGTAATTTGATATAATATATATTTATTTAATCATAATTAAACTACGACTAACTTATACATAAACGGACTCAAATCGACTTATATAAACAAAAAGAAACATACATAGAGTTTGATAGAAACTAACAAAATTGTATGTCTGACATGAACTCCTTGCTTCGTTGGCCATGGTATCTATAAATGTGTAGCAAATGAAAGTTCGGTCTCCTTGTTTAGGACCACTAGCGGTTTACTCATTAATTCCCCACCACCATGATACATTCCTTTCATGCTAGCTTTCTTTATCTTCACATTAATTTGTTCTTTTTTGTTCATACCCCATTTTCACACACTAAATTCATCTCTTTACCTTTTCTAGTCATTATTTACTAGTACAAACTACAAACCCTATCTTAAAGTAAAAAACTAAAACGTGCATATGATTTTTTCAGCTGGCAAAATAACAAGATACTCAACATGGGGCAGATCTTAGAGAATCAGTTTTGTGGTGGTTGTTTGGTATGGCTTTACAATGAGAATGATATTGATATGTAACATACAAAATGTAATTCTCAAGCTATTCATTTTTACATGATGGATTCATATAATTGCCTCACCTAATAATAATATTCTGGTGGTTGAAAAATAATAACCTAAATTCTCTAAAAGACACTTGTTGTTTTTGTCAAGTGGACTATAGTAGAAAAATGATGAAAAATTTCAACTAGAAATTGTTGCTGAAATTGGGAGATCCATGCCAGAAAAAGTAATGTATGAAAGTAACTCTTTTTAATTGTTTTCTACGTACATAGTAAAATATTACCGTTACCTCTTACCAACTACTACACTAAATTATATTTATTTCTGGCATGTCCCTGATTTTAAAATCTTTTTAATATATGTTTCTCAAAGAGTAGTAGAAATAAGTCACATAGTTGATGACAGAGAAAACAAACTCACACTAAGAATACATTTAATAACGCAACCTTTAACGGGTGGCTTTAGTGAGTTTTATAGAGACTCATGACAAGGTGATAAGAAAGTTAACGATTTTTGGAATTTAAGGGCATGTAAATGAGTTTGCGCACTTAGACAAAGTTAATTAAATTAGTAAAGGAAGTCAATGTACTCAATTTTTATTAGTTATTAATAGAACTTTTTTTTAAATGATAAATGTAAATGTGAGTGGTTAAAATTTACATAGAATAAAATTTTAAAAAATGTTTGATATATAAAAGGAATGAATTATACTTCTATTGTTTTAAAGTTTTGAATAGATATTTAGGGTTGAGGTCTCTGGTATCTTGAACATTTAGTCCATCGATACTTCTGGCGCTTCCTCGGACTCCTTAACGATTGATATCAGATACTCTGTTGCGAAATTCGAAGTAACAAGGTTCGATGGGACGAGTAATTTTGGATTATGGCAAAGGAGGGTTAAATATATGTTTGGTATCAGATGACGATTAACTATGTGGCAAAATTCAATGTAACAAGGTTCGATGGGACGAGCAAAAGAGGGTTAAGGATTTGTTGAACATTTAGTATTTTTACACTTTCGGTGCTTTCCGGACTCCCTAACAATTAGGTATCATGTGAAAATTAACTCTAGTGCAAAATTTGAATTAACAAGGTTTGACTGGCTGACTAATTTCATATTATGGCAAAGGAGAACTAAGGATTTGTTGACTTGGTAAAGTTTACAAAAGGCATTGCATAAGATGTAACAAAACGACATGGAGGATATCGACTTGGTGGAGATGAAAGAGAAGGCTGCAAGATTGATGTGCCTGTGTGAGCAAGACCCAAAATGCAGAAAATTCGCCCGACATGTGTCTCTTCTGCACCAGAAAATTCGTCCCAAAATGCAATAATCTGACTTGTTGAGCAAGGCCCAAATATCGTACCCACATGTTGTGACATCGCGTTTAGCATGTGTCACTTCTGCACCAGAAAATCATCTTGAAGTAGCTGAGCAAACTTGAATACTTCTCCATGTTGTTATTTTGCAAAATGCAGACAACCCAAAAAGGAACAATAATCTCCCCCTTTGGTAAGTTGTGGGAAAACAACTCTTCAAGATAGATATAACTCATTCAATCAAAACAAGTGATATGAAATCGAAGATTATCAGAGCAGACAATTTTATCAGCAACAACATTCATCAAAGTTGTAGCACAGCAACAAAAAATCAGTAGCATTCATCATAGATGCCACACATAACAATGCTCCAAAGTCAATCAGATAGTGCATAATCATTCACAACTTAGTCATGCATGACACTCAATCAACTCATAGTTAGTAGCATACAATCCTACCAACTAACAATTATCAGCATACAATCATTCACATACTTAGTCATGCATAACACAAATAGTTAGTAGTTAATATCAGGATATGCAAAATACTACTAACACACAAGCTTACTCAAAAAGGGCTAGATGTCTTGCCCGATGCTCCAGCATGTGAGCACATCATTAGTACTTACCCATATGGACAGTACTAAACAAATACATGTTTTCTGTTAGTTAGCCACACTAACTAACATAGATCACACCAAACTACCACTCCCCCTTTTTCCATTATTTGTTAAAGGCAAGGAAAGAACAACAAGCTTTAGAATCCAAAAAGCCTCTAGAGTAGCACCACACAACAATAGCATAGAGTCAGAAGACACGGGTTGCTACACATAATAGTCAATTCTCCACAACAGACAATCATGCAGAGACAATGATAATAATGCATGAACGCACTGTTAATAGTTAAGTCAAAATCAGCAACAGACACACATGTCAGCACACACATTCGAGGTCTAGATGTCGGTCCTGATGCTTCAACAATTGTACAAACACAAGATAAGAACAGATTGAACCTAATACACCAGGTAAAACCAATTCACACCAGATTCAGTAATACGAATCATCTCCACACCACCCAGTGAGTAGAGTTAGTAGACAAAACATACTACCCTACATAATAAAATAGTGAAGGCAACAACAACAGGTTGAGATAAAACAGCTCCAACACTTCTTCACGCAAACCTCCACAGATTCATTAACCAGTACACATATTTTGAGACATTCTTCTCAACATACAACTTGCAATTGATCCTCGGCAATTTAATAGGAGTACCATCATCCTTAACCTTAATCTCCAATAAGATCCAACAGTGTCTTTAACAACTTATCATCATTATGAAGCTCCATGAGCCCATTATACACCAGTGATATAACACAAAACTTGTTGCATCCTTATTTGCATATTCTTCTTCTTCCCCAATTCCCCTTTCCGTAATCTTATCAATAGAGGGAACCTTGATTCTTCCCAATCAATTGAAAGTTGAAAATGAAAGTTTCACAAATTTTCCTCTATCAAACACCTTTTTAAGCTCCTTGGTCATCTTCCCATAAATAGGACTATCATCAGTAATAGTCTTCATTAGCACAACAACTATGATGTTTCATTTGCAATCAAGAGCTTCTTCGTCTAGCTTCCCTTCAGCATTAATATTTCTTTGAAGATCATACTTCCACTTTTGAAAATTTGTTTCAGGATGGAATGACACATTATCCATGTGAGTAGAGGTGACATCCACATGAAATCTCTTTCCTCCCACCTTTCTCTTTAAGGTGGACACAATGTCTTGGATCTTTGCTTCAGCATTTGTCTCAGATTCACTTATTTGAACATGCTTTTCATTCACTTCAAAAATAACAAGGCCAACCTGTTCACCCTTCCATAGAGTTGGAAAATCAGTCACCAACATGTCACACATGTTTTTTGGTACATCCTAGTCGATATCTCCATCACCCTTTTTAATGATATCATTGATCATTTGATTGTTACACAACTGATGAGTGCAACTTCTATTAGCATATTTACCTTGAGAACCACATAAGTAGTTCTTCACTTAAAACCCAAGAAGGCATCTTACATCTTCTACAATGCTTAACTCAAAGTCAGACAACATCTGATGAACTACATGTTCCACCATGTTGTCTGACATGCCCTCAATACACATGAGAGCTCTCTCAAGATTCTCATTGTGTTTCACAATGACTTCCTCTAGCAGCTAAACATCCTCTTCAAAGGTCAAAGCTTCTTTTAACAACATCATATCGAGGTCTAGATACTTCCATTTTAGCACAATATCCTCATAAAGGAGAGACATGTTACAAAGATCATCATCCTTAGTAACACCTTCATTGATTGGTTCAGACCCATCGTGAACTTCATTATTCATATGGATAGAACCCTGATCAATACTGACATAGTTATAAACACCATTGTCAATGTTGTTACTCATATTATTCTCCATGATGTTCCTCATTATGTTGGCAAAAAGAAGGTCTTCAACTTCCACATTCAAGCACCTATTGAGAGAGGCACTTTCCACATCCATCTGATGGAGTTTAAACATCAGAATACATGTCATTCTTGGTATCAATATGATGGCTTCAATATGGTCAAAAAATTTAGCATCACAAAGAATTCCATCTTCTTCAGCAAATAGTATAGCTTTTCTTGACAAGACAGAAACAACTTGCTCCATATCAAGACCCATGGGATCATAATTTTCATCATTACATGGAGTCAATATCATATACATACACCTTGATGTCAGAAGCACAAACTATCATTGGATACAACACCATGTTTATTCACACAATCTCTCCACGTCTTTTACTTCATGATCATGTTTATTAACAACACCATAATTGGATACAACAGTATCAACCTCAACATTTTCACGATCATCATTCTCCTTATGTATTTGAGACTGTATCAACATGTCGAACAAGATGTCGGGCACATCGTTATCATCATTCTAAATTCCCATATTAGTTTCCCGGGTCTCTTCACCAAAATACATCTAAATGATATGATGATCTTCATATGCCTATACATGTGAGGTTCATTAATCACAATTCCACCAACAGCTAGGTCAGATTTTTCAATATGTGGAATGTTTACAACCCCAAAAGTTTTGTCCACACATCAATCAAACCCTCTTCCTTAAACCTAAGTCAAAACAAAAATCATTTTCTCCCAATATCACCTCCCACCAACTTTTTCCCACTTCACTTTTTTTCCATAAAACCTTCCATTCTCTAACACTCACAACTCAGCCTTTTTACTATGTTTCCACCATAAACACTTCCATCCCAAACCTCTTGCTTCAAATTCAATCTCAACACCACAACAACCCATCTTTTTCACATTTTTGGATAATGATTGTAGCTTAAACTTTTTAACATTTTTGGTTCTGTTTTTGTGTTGGAAATGATTGGCTTTTATTGGGTTGTATTTTGAGGGATTTTGAGTCAAGTTTATGACAAATGATTAAGTTTGGTTTACACACTTTTTCTTGGGATTTTTTGCTCTTCCTACCATTTTATTCACCATTTTTTAGTCAAACTTTGTTATTGTTATCATTTTCTATTTTATTGTTGACTTTTTGTTACATTTGTTTGGTTGATGAGGTCTATTAAGTCATGGCCATGGTTGTTTAGAGTTGATAAAACCTTTAATGTTTCAAACCTATTAATGATTGATCAATAGATCATTCATGATACTTTGAGAAATTGATAGGTTGCCTCTATTTCAACCATATTTGAATCATTTGATGCATAGATGAAACCATATTCTTTACATTAACTTGCTAATTCATTTGCTTATTGTGATTCCACTAATCACTAACTACTAACTTCTAACATTTATATTATTGCACTTTATTTCTTTGCTATTTATTTGCTCACAATTTATTTTATTGTTCATTTTATTTCAAGTACTTTATATTTATGTTCATTATTATCTAACTATATATCATTTACATTATGCTAATTTATTTACTCTCTTACTATCTTGCTAAATAAAAAAAAAGGAGTAAAAACAAAAGAAAGAAAACAAATCATAATTATTTGAGTGATATAATCTTCTATTTGTCAAAATATTGATAGATGGGCACTTCTCCAAGTTGTTGTTTTGCTAAATGCAATTAATCCAAATGACCAGTCCACTAGGAACAACAAAAATTAATAGAATAAAAAGTGACAAGAGAACAAGAAAATGCAAAAGAGAGCCACTGAATCTACAAGACACTGTGAGATCCGTCATCTAAAAGAATATGTGTAGTTTTTATTTTTCAAAAAGACTCAACATCCTCATCTTTCAATTTTTAAGGACCGAAACACATGTCTTCCACATTTTCCCTAAATTATCCATACGAAAAACATTGATTAAATTTGACTTACAAGGCATACCAATGGTGCAAATGACTCGTGTGAGGCCTTAACAAGAAGATATAGAATTACAAAGTGACTTCAAAAGTCATTAGAAGGAAGCAGTAAGAGTTTAAAATTAGGAAAATTGGCACAAAATAACTAGATTGTGGGTATGCCCTCGAAAACTTCCAATGGATGTGAAACATGGCACAAAATACCGAAGCACCAAGTTTTATTTTAAGGTAAGTGCACAAATGTTGAAAAGTTTGAATATGATCCTAAGGCAGAGGATATACCATTGAGGGAGCCAACACTAACCTTGAAATCAAATGATGTTCAAAATTTGTGAAAGGTTATTGAAATTCATAATCTCATAAGGTAACAACACGCACTAGAAACTGACAGGGGGTACTTCCCATAAATTTGATCATCAGCATCGAGAGGATCACGAATAATTCCTTGGATTTTTCAAAGTTTGTATAAGATTCAAAGTGTCGCAGGCTATTGGGACTAGGATAAATGAATCGACAATTGAGATAAAGATGGTTGACATGAACCTTCAAAATTGTTAACTTCGCGGGTACGATAAGTCCTTATTAGGATGCCAATAAAATTCACCCAATTATATGTGCTCAAAGGGATGCGTTAGAAAAGATGTTTCACCATTCAGTTATATAGTTTCATTGGGACTTTTCCCGCAAGACCTCTGGGATGACAAGAAATGTCAAAGAAGGAGGAAAAAAGCTAACGCTACCAAAAATGGGGATCAATATCACCATAAATATAGGCCAACAGCATCGTGAGTGTGCGCGTGTTCTGCCATGGATATAAGCCAAAATTACCAAAGATGAGAGCTATCACCATCATAAATGGAAGTTCACATCATAGTTGACACACTTAAAGGGAACTACCCATAATCCTAAAACATGTGAAATAAAGATGAGAAATATAACAACTCATAAAAATGTAAACACCATAATACTCTGATAGCAAGCCTTTGAGAGATTCAACATGAAAAATAATAGAGAAGAATAAATGCTAGAGAATGCTAACCTCGGACTCTGTTGAAAATGAAGAAAATGAAGAAAAAAAATACACAAATGAGTAAAGAAACATTTTTTTATAAAGAAACTCCAACAGAGAATCAACTATAGAAGGCCATGTGGATTGAAAATCATTACAATTATATTTTCACATGTTATAATTATCATGCCTAAGCATAGAGGAAGAAATCATTAATTACACTTATGCCTAGAATCCCCAAAAACAAACCTATGGGGGGCACGTCACATAAAGGAATATGCCAAAAGTCCATAGACGAATAATCCAACAAATCATTGACCAATGTGGGAGGTTTCACACAATGAATCAACATGTACTGACAACATCAATGTCGTAGAAACCTATAAGATAAGGCAATTTGTAATGAGTAAGGATAACCTCTAAATACAAGACCGTGGAGATCAAGGTTATATAGATCCATCCCTACAATTCATTATATGAAAATCACAAAGAACAAACACTGACTCGGTGTCATCAAACCAGGATTGGGACAACTATTTTGGTTTAGGCGCATGACCTAAAAATAGTCATATCCAACCCAAATATGAAATGTCATATAAAAGGACTACAACTTTATGAAGATTACATATCTCTAATCAAGAATGATCTTATTGATGTGGCTTCATACCAATGATGCAAGGTTGAGGAAATCACTTCTCCAAATATGGACCCAAAGAATGCTCTAGGACCTCACTTCAAGTATGGACTTATCCTAGAAAAACATGTGATCAAGAAAAATGATTGAAAGAGAACCATCGTATTACAAAATGAATAATATTCTAACAACCGTCTTTTTGGACATCTATTATGTAAATAATGTTATGGATCTCCAAAACTCTAGAATATGATTATAAAAGGAATGCAATACGTTAAATCAAAGTACACATTTTTTCTAATTATAAAATATATATCACTTCTAATGATCACTAACTTGAACATTTGCAACGGGGAATCATACTTTGAACACACCATAAAATTTTAAGAATCACATGAGATCTAACATTCCTTACATCTGTGTGAACAAGTCGGATCCACACGGAATTACTTAATAATGCTTATTTTATTCATTGCTTAACTTATAATTGTATTTACATTATTATATATTTTTATTCATATCAAATATATATTTTTATTCATATCAAATATATATTTAATGGTGTTATAAATAAACCGTTTTTAAGTATGTATGAAAACTTTAAATAATATATATAAAAAGGTATTCATGAATTGCTCTATCATCATTTGGATTCAATTGTTCTCCACTTGTTCTAGGATAATAATAACGTAACTGGCCCACAGTATCCTACAGCAGGGGTAACCGTAACCCATCTGATCTCCCTTGACTAATTTTGACTTACAGGGACAACGGCAAACATACGCAACAACCACGATAATTAGCCCGATAAGTCGCGAGATTATGCAAAAGAAACTAGGAGATTCGTTTAAAATCAAACCGTTGCCAATCACAGACAAACATTAAATTAAGACCAAAATTATCACGGGAAAGAACCGTTGGATCACAATATTCCATTTCCGAAATAAATATCCCGGTTTTTATGTCGTTATCTTATATATTGATAAATCGGATTTGATAAATAAGTATAATTTTATTTAAAAGATAACAAATAAAGTAAATGATTAAATTTTAGTTTGGTATCAAATATTAAGGAAATCATAAAAACTGTGTAAAAACCCCATTAAAATCATTAACCGAATCTACAAATAGTCGAACAACTAATTTCCCCTAAATAAAGAAAGATTAGGAGTAAAAATATAATTGATTGTGAGTTAGTAGAATATTTCTCAAATTTATGGAGGTGTAAGAGTCTCTCAGAGTTTGTGTATTAAATTATATGTCATAAATTTGAAAGATTTTCAAAAACCTTGAAACCATATTTCAAAGATTACTTTTCACAACTTTCGATTGCATATGAATTCATCTTCAACTTTTAGAAAGATTATCATGTTTGGATTTCTTCTCAACTCTGAGGGAGTGTAAGATCTATGATTAAAGAGGTTCATTCGTTGTTAATGTTATTGAAGTTTTTTATTTACAAATTGAGATTCGAGTTATGCGGTATGGCCGGGGTTGACAATCTAATAAGAACAAACATAAATTTTTCTTCTTCATTGAAGATTTTGGTAGAACTGGGTGAAGGTTGTCATGGACAAAGTTGAGCGTTTTTGTTCCTTTAGATATACCAAGAGCTCGAACAAGGTACTGGTATTTTCGAGTGAAGACCTCTGCGGAACGGAGATTTGGAGTGGGTTTTGGATATGAGTAGATGGACATTTAAGACTTAGTGAAGGTCTTATGGAATTCGGCTTTGTGGGTTGTATATAATAGAAGAAGAAAGATTCATATTGGAGTTTAATTTTTTTTTTTAATTTCAGCATTGGTTAATTGTGTTCTAATTTCAGCATTATCTAGTTCCTTTATTGCATTAAACACGTTGTAAATATTGTCAAAATAGTGGAAGACTATGAACTTTCAATGGTTCACCATTAGAGATTTGATTAGGCACAAAGAGATGACGAATACGTTGAACCAATATAAACACTTATGCAATCTTTTATATCTCGCTCTTTAATTTTTTTGTATAGTTTACATAATTAGGTCTTTATCACTTTCATAGAATCACATGTTTTGAGGTTTTATCTGCTTATATGAATTTTTTGTATAATTATAGGTCTGGAATAGATTAAGACAATTGATTCATATTTTTTGTGATTATCTTTGTTTCTAACCTGTAATATTAGATTGGTTATTGATTAATGAAATTCGACTTAGACATCTTGTCTAAGTTGAATTTGTATTTATTAATTTATTGATTGTCTAAGATTTTCATCATTTCATATTTCATTGTGTTATCTGAACATTGTGTAATTCGCAATATCAATCAGATGCATACTTCATCAAATTTTATTGCCCCACTTTTATGAAAACTTTGATTTTAAGAAAACCAGTTTTATAAACTGATCTTTAAGGGTAAGGTCTATTCAACACCCTCCCCTTATCTAGACATTTCTCACCCATATTATGGCCTAATAATTGGCATCAAGATTTAGCATTTTGATCACATCTCGCAACTTCAAAATTTGAGAGTATGGGCAATAACGGTTCGAAGGGTGCGTACAATAGAGTTATCATATTTAAGAGAGAAAACTAAGTGTACTAGAAATATAACATGTATGTTTATTTAATGTCAATCGATAAAATGTTTTGGGTTGCCATCAAAGATGGTTCTTTTGTCCCAAAAAAACTGTTGAAGGTGTTCAAACTATAACACCCCAAAAGGACTAGATCGATGAAGAGACTAGAAAAGCTTCTTAGGACCTAAAAATAAGGAATATTTTGATTTCTATCTTAAGTTGTAGTGTATATTACTCAATTTTGAATTATAAGAATGCTCAATCAATGCAGAACACACTTAGATACTCAATGAAGTTATTAAGGATGTGAAGCAATGTAAGATTAACACGTTGATAGAAGAATATGTGTTATTTCATAAGGAACCCGATGAAATTGTGGACACCATGCAGACTCACTTTATTCATTTAATCTAAAGATTAGAGAATATATGAAATACTTCATCTAACCAAGATTGTGCTAACAAAGTATTAAGGTCTGTTTGCAGAGAATGACAATTAAAAGTAACAACCATACAAGAGTCATATGATTTGAAGATTTTGGATATCATAACATTGTTTGGAAATCTTTTTAAGCGAGAACATGAGTTAAAGAGACCAAAAGCAAACAAATCTAATACAAAAAAGAAATAAAAAGCAAAATAAGATAAGAGAAGTATATCCTTGAAGTCCTCCACTTTGAAGGTCACTTCATAAAACACCACAATAAATACATCAAAGAAATTGTCTCAAGCATTCAGACAAGAATTTGATAAACTTTAGAAAATACCGTCTGATAAGGAAGAGGGAAGACAAAAAGAAAGATGATATGTGCATGACTTCTTATGAATGTGGTGAATTTGAACATTACAAAACCAAGTGTCAAAGTTTGATTAAGCACAAGAGTAAGCAAGAGTTCTAAAGGTCGTAGGGCTTACATAGCCTGGGAAGAAGAAGATAAATGGTATTTCTCCTCATCAAGCTCAAGTTCAAATGATGATGAAATTACTCATCTATGCTTAATGCCACGTGACAAGGAAAATGACTTAGAGGTAAACGATGCATACTCACACTTTAAAGTTTCATATAATCAATTTTCTAAAACATTTAGATAAATGCATGTTTCTAAAACATTTAGATAAATGCATGTTACTGCTTTAAATGATTTTAAGAAGATCTCTCTTGAAAATAAAATGATTTCAAAACTGGAGAGAGAAATTTTTAGTCTTAATAGTGCTTTAGAACTCTTCAAAGAGAAACATGCATCTCTAGTAAATGAGATTTTATGTATTTAGATAAATGTATGTTAATGATTTAAATGTTTTTAAGGAGATATCTTTTCAATATGAAATGATTTCAAAACTTGAGAGAGACATTTTTCGTCTTAATATTGCTTTAGAGCCCTTGAAAGATGAACATGCATCTCTAGTAAATGAGAATTTGTGTATTTATAATACTTTAGAAGAAAATGTTGATATATTTGAATAAGGTACTTGTCCAAAATTGAAACTAGATATTGAAAACTTAAAAGGAAAATTTAAACATAGAATTAAATCACCTAGTGTTGTTTCTAGTGATTCAAGTGGTAAAAGAAAAAAGTTTAGAAATCATTTCAAATAAAATGTCTATTCGACTAGAATAAATAGAAAGAATAATTATATTAAAGTTATTTGTGGCTATTATTGTGATAAGGGTAATATTATGACTCCGTGTCACCTTAGGAACTTAAAAGTACCTAATGGTATTAAGAAATGGACTCTTAGACAGTTACACTTCTTTGTATAGTCAGAAACAACACATCATTTCTCTTTCTACCGGTGAGGCCGAATATTTAGCCACCGGTAACTTTTGTGCACAACTCTTATGGATAATTAAGTGCGATAAAACTAGCAGTATATGCCTAACCAAGAATCCAAATCCTCATTCATGCACCAAACATATTAAAATTAGGCATCATTTCCTTAGGGATCTTGTTTAAAAGAGTGGCGTTATTTTTGAATACATGAACACCAAAAATCAACTTGTTGATATTTTTTATAAAATTGTTGTCTGCATATCCCTTTCACAAAATCCCTAAAGACTTAAGGATTCTTGATCCATCCTATTTTGAATAAAGATTGATTATATTCATCATTTTGTTTTTTCTATATATTTTATTCTTAACTAATAAGTTCTTGTGTAACAAGGTACTTATTACCAAGTTTTGGGTGATTTGTGTGTTCAAGTATACACAACCCAAGTGGTAGCAAGTGTTAAAAGAAAGAGTATCGATTCTACCGAGATTGTATTAACTTTAGTTGATTTTAAGTCAAAAGTTATGAATAAGTAAGTTTAACAGAGATGAGAAGCATGGCGAGCAATGATCCATGTAATAATTTTAACTTAGCGTGTTGATATGATATGATATGTCGTGACAGGTGAGGTTAGGACATGACCTAGTTAGTGGCTTATGTATATTGTAGCGGTAAATTCATGACCATTGAGCTATTGGTTAACTCAACGTCAATAAAACCAGAGTCGCCACCGCGCTTTTATTGTTTCTAAATGAAAAGGGAAAAAGTACGAACAAAACACACGGATAATAATTTTTCAAATCAAAACTAATAAAATGTCAGAGATTACAGGTAAGAGGGTTGGTTACATAAAGGAAAGGTATTAGCATCCAAAGTGTCCTAGGTACTCCTAGGGAGCCCTTTTTGTGTGTAAGTGTTTTAGTTGAAAAAGATGTTTGCTAGAAATAGAATGGGGGGATGAGAAAAGAATTCATTATTTATAATTTTGTGTTTAACAAATAGAAAGACTTATAATCAATATATCATGGAATGGGAGAATTATATCTCAATCAAAGATAACTCAAATCTAAATACTTTCTTTTGAAAAGTTTTAAAAGGAAAAGGCACAAAATGGCCAAAAGGATTAGATGAGGTTTCTAGTTCCATTTGTCTTTTGAAATTAAAGTCAATATGATTAAGTTTATTTGCAAGTTTGATTTAAGAAAATACTTTTAAAAATCGATGGCATAAGGCCAAAGTTTCTACTCATTGAAACAAGTCTTAGTTGAAAACACAAACAAAGAAGGTTTTGAAATGAGGGAGAAATTTTGAAATTAAAGAAGGAGAGGAAGAGATGAAGGGACTATCTTAGATAAGATTTAAAAGTTTTGAGTTGAAAAGATCTAACCAATAAGGTGCATCCACGAGACAAGAGTGTCATATAGAAATCCATTTCCTTTGGACTATTAAGCAAGAAACAAGCATAATCATCCAATCAAGCAATAAGAAAACCAAGTGGCATCAAATAAAGATAGCCAAACATCCAGCAAGCACTCCAAAAGCAAACAGTCTTCAATGTCTTCAAATGTATTAGATGAAATATTCCTTGTAGCAAACTCACAGAAACAATCATCAGATAGAGACAATAATATCAAGATAACAACTTAAACACAGAGACACAGTAACAGATAAACCAAGGGAGCTCTTAAGGCTTGTATCAAATGAATGGCATTGGCCAAGATAAATCAGTCTCAAATAATTGCATTGGCCAAGTTTCCTTTAAAGCATATGGATGTTGCCTACTCTAGGTCCAAAAGTTCAAACCAAGTCTCAGACAGAGGTCCAACAATCCACCAATATATTTTTTAGGGTTTTTGTTGTTATTAGGTGTTTTAAGGTCCTAAGTCCACAAATAAAACAAAGTCACAAGCACGCAATATATTACAAGCATAAATAAAATGGTTCAAGTGAGCAAAGTGAAAATCACTTAAACATAAACATCTTGAATGAAATGTAAATTATAATGAATGATAAGGTACTAGAATTTAAATTGCCTTAAAGGTAAATGACATTGAAAGTAAAATAATAACAAAGAGATGTTAGTGAAATGTTAGTGAAGAATATAATTGTTTGAGTCATTTTTTGGAGAACACTCAACCATCCACTAACAAGTATGAAGACATGAACTAAGACATCATCCATGAGAAGGGCTCCAACTTGGATAAATCAACTAGTATGCCACTAGCTCTCACAAATGGAAAAAAGGTTAAGTCTTCACACAATACCATGAGGAATGGGAGACTTACAATCTCACTTACAAAAATTATATGCCTTTGGGACAAATTTAGCTCTATGTTAAGCAATAGTAATTGGACTTATGTAGAAGTCACAACTATTTGAGATCGGGCAATAAAACATTGGTGTTAATGCGTGCTATAGATAAGGTACAAAGGACCAAGCTCCTAAAGTATACCCCACACAAAAATAAAATGGGATGATCATGTCTCAATCAAGCTCATGTTGGTTCATCTGACACAAGGTCATTGATGAATCAACTAGCATTTTGATCCTATGAGAAGTCATTGGCCATGGAGGGAATAGGAAAGAAGAGAGATGAAGATGAGAAGGTGAACTGAAATAGAATCCTAAATTGATCAAGGGAGGAACTTCATCTTATCAATACTATCCATTCATCTTGAGGGACAGAGTTTACACGTCATCAACCCCCTAAATCCAATAGTATTGATCAAATGGAAGTTCAAATCAACCAAGATCAAGACCAAACAAAGATGAGTCAACACAAAGTCAAACAAATAGCTCAACATAATACTCAAACAATTAAACAATTTAATTTCAAATTTTTAAATAGATAAAAATGCATTTTAAAAGATGAAAAAACCTCAAGTCCCTTCAAATCACCAAATAAATGGCCAAGGGATTTATCATAGGTCAAACAAGGCCAAAGGACCTTAAACAATTTTTTTTGGAATTTTTCAAAAGTCAGAAGTATTTAAAATCAATTAAAAACAAGTCAAAAATCATTAAATTCACAAAAAATATCAAATCCAATCCAAAAAATGATTTTAATTCAAAATATGAAAGAGGAATTTATTTTATTTTTTTTAGTAAAAGTCCCATATTTTTTGGATTAAAATTGAAATTAATATGAATTTAATAAGAAAACAGAATTTTAAAAATTAAAATAAAAAATAAATAAATCCAAAAAAACAAGGGCCTTCAAATCTCCCTCATTAATTGAGGTGACAGATTTGATGGCCATGCGCATCATGTCCATGGTGTTCTAAGGTCAACGCGTAGCATGGATGGTAATCAGAACCAAAGGTCAAGATTAAAACGTGGGAACCAGATCAGATGGCCTGGACACTGCCAGCGCACCACCGGAGCCCTAGCTCCGGTCATCTTCTCCGATCACCCTCACCAGACTGGTCTAATAAAAAGTTCATAAAAATGAAAGATCCATACACTATTTTGAAGAGAAAAATGTCAGGATCTCGAATATGACCTCCATTTTCTCCAATTCTCACTATATAGAAAGATATGTGGAATTGAAAAATGAGGTATGCAAACTGAGTTTCTTCGATTCAACCTCAAAGCAACTCAATCTTGTTGCCTACATTGATAGGATTTCAGCCAACCACAAATAAAGCAAAATTATGGAGAAATGAGAGAGAATCGAAGACTTGAAAATCTAAAAAAATCACCTTTGGGCTGCAGTGATTTGGCTTGATCTCGATGCAATTCTTCTTGGCTTTGCTTCCTCTTGCTTGCAGGAGATGATTAGAATAATAATGGATGTGATTCCTTGGAGTTCTAGTTCAAAAATAGAAAGTGAACTAGAAGCTCGATTTGAAATGAAACCTTCAAGGTATTCTTTCAATGAAGGTCAAGGATTGTTGACCAAAGCTTGGGCAAGGGTCCTCCTCATTTCTGAGGCCAATGAGCTCATTATATAGGCATTGCAAAGTGATTGTCACACCATTCAAAATTGGCCAAAGTAGCAATGTTGTGCATGAGTGCATGTACATGGAATTAGGCCCAAATAATGATGCAATCCACTTCCAATTGTGAACAATTGATGTTGAAGTCATAACATGGAAGCATGCAAAGGTGTGTAGTAAATGAGTTCAAATGTTTCCAAATAGGGCCATGCAAAATAACCATGTGCAAGTCCCTTAATATTGATCCAAATACAACAATCATGGACTCTTTGGAAAGCTACCATCAAGGGGAACAACTTTGCTGTTGGAACTTTTTTTCATTTGAAGCTTGTATCATGATGAATTTTGGTGTTTAAGTTGGGGGAATCAAACATACTTAAAAAAATTCTAAGTTAAAAGTCAAATGACCCCTTCTTCCACCTTGAATAACTTTTGCTATGAGATTCAAATGACTTTGGTTCCATCTTAAAAGTTGTAGCTTTTTCAATAATCTTAAATTTGGTCAAAAATTTGACACATTTGAAGTTTGCATGATGGAGTTATGGATTTTAGAAGTTGAGGAAAATTGCTTGTTCAATGATGACGACCCAAATGGACCTATCATGTTTCCGCTTAGTACATGCCTTTGAAAGTGAAATTTCACCTTTCTCAAAGAATAAAAGTTGGATAAGACATCTTGAAATTGATCATGAAACTTGGATGACCTTCATATCACAAAAATTGAGCAAGTTATGGCTCTTGGAAGTTGACCTCTTATCTAGGACACATACAAAATGACCTATAATCTTTCACCATAAAAAATGAATTTCCAGGAAAAATTAGCTCTTGATGCCAACATGAAAGTTGTTTGTAATGTCATAAATAGTAAAGTTTCTCTTGGAATCATTTTCATATGATAAATATTGTAGGATATAGGGTCTAGGGAACCCTAGATTTGAGTAGTTGACTTTTCTGGTCAACCTCCTTGAACAAACTTGCAAACTTGAAGTTACTTTGCTCTTTGGGGCTTATGGAGAATCATATATTCTTGAGATGAAGTACAATGGAGTATCCCTTGATATCTTTGACCAAATGTTAAAGAAACTTGATGAGGAAGGCACACAAGATACCCAAATGAATTAGGGTTTCCATGACAAGCAAGCTTCAAATTCTTGATGAATTCTTGCATTAAGGGTCTCAAACCCTAGATGTGAGCTTGATGAGGCACATGTGGATGCACACACTACCTACAAAAGAAATAAAACTACACATAGACATGTTTTTTTGATTTTGGTTGGTAAAATAACGAAATATAAAGTATGATACAATCACAAATGTTTGGTGATCTCTCCCAATGCAAACCCAATGAATGATAGGTGAGGAGGATACCAAAGTGTGATCCCAATACCAATGCCAAGTTTATGAGATGGCATGAGGGATCTTAGGGGTCAAAATTGGGGTCTTACACCTACAATGATAAAATAGATGCAACAAACAACTATGAAACAACTTCCTTAGTCTCACAATAACATATGTCCATGTCTTTGTTGAGTTATGCTTCCCAATATGGTTTTAGTTCTTTACAACTAAATTAAGGAAATGGAAAAATTCCTATTTACTTATTTCTATCCATATTTGTCATGATTTAATTTATTATAGGATTCCTCAATATTAATAAACTTTTATCTATTTCTAAGATAATCAACCAAAACAAATATGTAACGTTAAAACTCATGACAAAGTATACCACTAAAATCAAATCACATCACACAAAAAGATTATTTTTCATTAAACTTCGCATTACTTAACATAAATATTTTATCTCATGGTGAGTAAAAGAAATACAATAAAATAGTATCTCAAGTTTAACATTTCTAAACAATAAGGAAAAGAAAAGATAAAACTACAAGCGGAGCTTCTACTACTTGTAGTCTTCAACCAACAAGAGGTGAGTTGTGTCATCCTGATTGAGTAGTAATATTAAAGAGTGATAGGGAGATGTGTGTGTTAGAATATAGTTCAATCTTTTTTCTTCTTGACAAAATATTTTTCTCTAAGTTTTTTCAACTTTTGAACCTCTTTACCCATTTCCCAACTCAGGTCCTTAGCCTCGTTCATTTGTAGGGTTCCTCCAGACTTTGGATTTTGGGCCTTTCAATTATACTGACATGAAAGAGCTTGTCACCAGAGCTACTCATACACATACACAAAAACACATAAAGACAACAAAAGAGAGCACCTAATATACTCCATACTAATTAAGCTAAAGTCAAACAAAATATAATTAAATAACACTAATAAAGCTTAACTCTATCATTTAACTCAAGTATCATAGGCTTAAATATCTCACAATAAACGAGTTATCACATCCCCAAACTTAAATCGTTACATGTCCTTAGATAATGTGACAAATGATTTAGAAATAAGCAACTAAAAAGGAATCTCACAATAGCCACACATGTCTCGTAACTAAAAAAATTCTCAGAGGATTGTATTCAGACTGTGTCACAACTCCGTATTTTATCAAATTAATTCTCATTTAGTGTGTGTGGGGGGGGGATTGGGGTGTATGTCTCTTTCTCTCTCTCTGTGTGTGTGTGTGTGTGTGTGTGTGTGTGTGTGTAACCCATGACTCTAAGTGTCATGCCAGAAGTCTTCTTTGAATATGTTCAACTTAATTCCTAGTTTTGTTACTTTGTCTTATGGTTCATGTTTTTAACACTCAACTTCAAAAGGGGATATTAGCTAGCTTATTTTTTTATGGGCTTTTTGAGTCTTTTTTGAACTTTCGGGAGTTCTGCTAACATCATTTTTCATTCAATTTTTCTTGGTATTCCACCTTTTCACCTAACAGGATCTCACTTGTAATGAGTCAAACCTATTACTCTGGGTGAAACAACCATTTTCCCTCCAATTTCAAACACATGACCTTTCCACATGTTCTTTTTGCATTTCTATTTCTTTTTATCTTATTTTTTTAACATGCATTATAAATGCAATATCTCCCTTCTTTATTAACCATATTTACTAGTATTCTCCTCTCCTAGACTAAATCCTAAGTCAAAACTTGTTTAATACTCTAAATCAATTCAAACTACTTAAAATGCTAACTACTTCTCTGACTTCTTCTGGCATGATAAGGGTTCATCACTAGACAAGTTATATTGGTGTATAGTATTTTAATATTTATTAAGACTTTGCTTCCAACATTTTTCAACTGTCCAATTTATTAAAAAAACGGTCATGATTAAGAAATTATGCTTATGAGATATTAAATTAATTATTTATTAATATTATTGTTTTTTTCACATTTGACACTTAAGAGCTTTTCATTACTCAAGCAAAACAACAACTAACAAATTAGCAACATAAATTAAAAAAAGGCAGAAAATATATGCGTCTAACCTCAAACTTAAGTAAGAACAATGTCCACACTGAAATTCTGATGAGTTGTGGCGCATCAGAAGATAAAAACTTTAAATAGTAAAACTAAAAATAATTTTAACCAATTGTGGTTAATGAGGTGGTTCAATACCAGGCAACCTGAAGCCCGCTTATTTTTCTTGTTACTCCAGATTTTTCACTTATCTTCCTTTTCCTAACCTTTTCTTACCTTTCTTTTCCTTGACCTCGTTGTTCTTTTTTACCCAACTATTTCTTTAGCAACAACAGTTGATTTATGAAACTGCATTTTAGTAGGTATAATTTATTTTGATATTTTGTTCATTTTCTTTTACCTTCGTGTGTGTGTGTATGTAATTTGATTTATCACATTTGTACAATTAGTTTATAATTTGATTGTAAATTTTTCACTTCATTTGGTAGACATGTACCTTGAGACACCTCTAATTTAATCTATTGGAATTAGACCTATAACAATATGGTTTTTTACCTTTGCAATTTGATATAAGTCAAAATATTAGGTGTAGTTTGAATCACAAGCTAGACGTATTAAATCAAGGTTTTTAAGGCTTTATTCGAAAAAGTTATGATTTGAATAAAACACCAGCTTGGAAGTGAGGATTTTTCCCTCGCCATTCTTATTCAAATTAAGGAAGTATGTGATTTGAATCACATTACTTCTTGATTCAAACCACGTGAAAGTTGATTCACATCATGGAAATCAAACTTTCTTCAAATCAAGTGTGATTCGAATCGTACTTTATTTGGCACGAATGACACACACATACATGATTCACATCACAAAATAACAAACTCTTCACTTTAACACCTTTGATTCAAATCTTTCTTTCTTTGATTTAAATCACAACATCATGATTTGACTCGAATAACATTGTATTTTTCCTACCTTTTTGTGCCTTATCTCTAGCACCTATTAAATACTTTTTATTTCTTTCGTTTACAATGATATCAGAGATGTCAATTGATAAAAATTATGATGTTCACATGTATAATCATGAAACCTCAAGTGATGTCAATTAAAGATAAAATATTTTGACAAGTTGCTGAATCTTTATGATTGAAAACCCATAATATTCATCAAGAATCTAATTTTTATTTGTCAAGAATCTTGAGAGAAACCATGAAAGTGTCTTCATTCATAAACACATTATATCTATGATTCAAACTTGTGAAAAACTTCTTAGAATATTGACAGTGTGAGAATTTTATAATTGTATTATATGAGATCCTTTAGATAGCATTCATCATTTTCAGCCTTATACCAATAACCCATTGTTGTGGTGCTCAACACTAAATGTTGAGTGTGAGAGGTCAGTTAAGATACATCAGGGAATTTAGTGTTTTATGTGTGAAGTTTTATTGTTTTCATCAGAAAAAAGGATCGTTTCTTGTTCACATTATTGATTGGTGATTATCAAACAAGAGAAGAGTTTTCTCCCTACTCCAAGGAAGACTTTGGTGGATCCGAGTAGATTTTTATGTTGAACAGCGTTAGGAGTTATCCTCAATTGTTGTTAGAAAAATTTCTCAGACAAGTCTTTGTTAGATCTGAGAAAAGGGTGTCGTAGAATTGAAGCTTGAAGCATGATTATTGTGTCTATCAAGTTCACTGGATCAAGATCATTGAAGATCTTGAGTATTAGTACTTGAGTAATTTGCATCAACAAAAGGGATTATTGTTTTATATATGTGTTAGCTAAATTATTGGGATGTTAGTGTTCGGGTTGATAATAATTCGTTGTACCAAAATACGTGTATCTTTAACCTTAAAAATAGTGGAAGACATTACCATTTTAGGTGGTGAAAATCATCGAAGAGTGGAGTAGGCATAGTGAGGATGAATGATCGAACCATTATATGTATGATGTACATTTTTATTTCTTCATATCTTTTAATTTTCTGCATATTATCATGTATGTTAGGTATTGTTCATCATTAAAATGTCATACAAAATTAGATCTTGCTTATAGTGTCTTATCATATAAGTGTAGGTCTGAGATGCATTTAATTCATTGAACATTCATTTTCTTAAATTAAGATTTTATTGTCTCTAAGTTGCTGGATTTACATTGTTTGTCAAAGCAACTTCAAACTCCCAAGATGTTTATGATATTGATTGAATAATTGTTCTTATAATGATAAGGAAACATATAACTTTTGAATTCATCTACTGTATTTTTGCTTCCGATTAATACATTTTGATTCCTCGCTTTTAAATATGATTTGGTACAAAAAATGTTTTTGAATTTGGTTTAAGGATAGGTCTATTCACCCCCCCCCCCTCTCTAGACCGTCTCATCTCCATATTCTTGCCCAACAATTGGCCTCATAGCTCATTTTTTTATTAAGTCCAAGCAACTTCAAAATTTGAGGATATAGATTTTTTTTATACAAAAGTATTTTATTTGAAAAGAGTTTTCCCCTCTAAGAAAATTCAATATGTTTCATTATCGCATGAATATTTGATTTACATTACTATTTGAATGATCTAAAGTTAACTGAAGTAATCCACTACTAGTGTAATAATAAATCTTTAATTGTAAGTTTGAAGTTTATTGCAATTACATACATCCAAGATTGAACTAACAGAGTTTTAAGTTGTATGCAAGTAATCGGAAACCTAGAATTTTAGCTTAAAAGTTTTATTTGATGATTATTCTTAAAGTTAACAGTTTTGTCACATAGTGTATATGTTTTAATTTTTTGAAAGAAAGAAGAAGCATCTCCTTGTTGACCTACTCTTCCAAGGTCATTGTAAAATAATATAAATATATTTTTGTGAAGTTTGGCATGTTCGTTGAGTGTTCAATAAGTATTTAAGAAGCTCAAATCATCAAGATTTGGAAGAGTCATATCATTATCAAAGTGTTGAATCAGTTATCCTAGGTTGTGAAGACATTTTTCAAGCAACGAAGTAGGTAATTATCTGCTTATTATTATCATGATGATAAAAGATAGTCATAACATATTCCATTTAAGTTCATCCGACATCTTATGAAGGAATGGTTGATAGTGCTTTTTAGACGTGCAAAGAAAATAGTATCCAATTGGTTATGATTGATCGTAATTTGCTTTTATGTTTTCAATTACTAATTGTTTCCTGTGCACTAAGTTAAAGCCTATGTCGTCAAATTGGTATAATCATTCCAATATCCTTTACTCTTCTTGTAGTGTACCTTAATTATATGTGCTTGGTATGTTGTTTGTCTGATATATGTCTATGTGATTGTATGCATATCATAAATCATCTAAGCATATCATGCATCAAAACTTTTTATTCTTCTCCGTATAACGTTTTATTCATTTGTGCATAACATTCTCATTCACCTATGCGTAGAATTTTAACCCATTTAAAAGTTTCATGTGTTATTTTTGCATTTTATAAAATTATTTTTCGCATGCATTAAAATTAAATTTTCAAAATTTTGGTTTGTGATTCGAATCACAAATACCCATGACTCGAACTAGGTTTGCTAGTTTTTATTTAATTTATCCCTAGACGTCTGATTATAATCATATCTTCTCTTGATTCGAATCATAACATGTTGCTTCATAAAATCTGAGCCACTTGATTTGAATCACAAAGCAGTCTAATTCAAATCAAATACCAAAAGTTACCTTCTGATTCAAATCACATGTTCCTAATTCAAATCACAACCTTCTAGGTTTTTGTATTTGGCATATGTTCGTGATAATGATTATTTGGATAAATCCTCCTGAAGTCGGTCAGGTGGGATCACAATCATCCTGTCTGATAGAAGGTATGTTAGGAAGGGACCATGGCCGCCATTGTTGGTAGTCCAAAGTTTTCATGTGTTTCTCCTTTTTGTGTTATTCATCCATCTCCCCCCTCTTTCTGTTATTCCTCGATCTCTACATATTTCCCTCGCAATTTATGATTTCAATAGGTTTTAATGGTCTAATTGGTTGCTTTTACTAATGGATTTAATACCGTAACATATCAGTAATTATTGTTTGACCCTTGGGTGTTGTAACTGCAAATGATGTTATGTTCTCCTTTTAGAATCCGGGATGAGTCTATCCCAACTAGGTAAACCATTCCGGCCATATCAAAATCGGGAAGCATACTTGGCTTTAAGAATTTCGAGGTGTACATAAGCCCCCAGATCACGAGGCCCAATGGGATGAAGTGTTCGGACAAAGAATCCCGAAATTAGTTCTTCTTGTATGGGTTGTACTTCCCTCCGGTTTGGTTTTATGGGGAAGCCAATTGTTTCTATTCAAAGAACCACATTGCGATCTCGACTAGTTATTGTCGATTCTAGACATAAAGAAGTCAGAGAGCCCCAGTGAGATATCAACCTGTTGTTATCGTAGAATTCGGTAGGTTCTAGACAAAGAGAAGTTGGAAAGCCCTAGTGGGATCTCGACCTGTTGTTGTCGTAGAACTTGGTAGGTTGTATACATAGAGAAGACGGAGAGCTCCAGTGGGATCTCAACCTATTAGTGTTGTAGAACTCAGAAGGTTTTAGACATATAGAAGTCGGAGAGCCCAGTGAGACCTCGACCTGTTGTCATCTAGAACTCGCTAGGTTCTAGACATAGAGAAGTCAGAGTGCTCTAGTGGGATCTCGACTTGTTGTCTTTGTAGAACTCAGTAGGTTTTGGACAGGGAGAATTCGGAGAGCCTCGACATGTTGGTGTCATAGAAATTGGGTAGGTTATAAACATACAGAAGTCGGAGCACCCAGTGGGATCTGGATCTGTTGTGGTTGTAGAAATCGGTAGGTTCTAGAAATGTTAAAGTCAGAGAGCATAGTGGGATCTAGACCAATTTGTTATCATAGAACTTAGTAGGTTATAGACATAGAAAAGTCGGAGAGCCCCAGTGGGATCCTGACCTATTATTGTAGTAGAACTTAGTAGGTTCTAGACATGGAGGAGTCAGATAGCTCAGTGGGATCTCGACCAATTTGTCATCATAAAACTCAATAGGTTATAGACATGGAGAAGTCAGATAGCCCCAATGGGATCCTGACTTATAGGCATCCCATTTTAACTAAGCCAAGGTTTGTCCTTGTTTTTAGAATTGTGATAGCCGCGTGAGTTTTCGAATATTAGTAGTAACCAAATCCGGAAAGATTCCGATGATTATAGTTTGGAAAATTCCGAGTATATCTTACTTTATTCTTTACACGACCTATGTGATTTGGGGTCCAATGCCCAAAAATATTTGGTGTGATTAAACCAGAGATCATTCTCATCAGAGAATTGGTTCATAATTTTTTTGTCATTAGTCATCCTTTGCGAAGGAATTTTGTAATGTTTGGACACTTTCTAGATCTTTTAACAATAATATTAGAGCCCTCATAAGATTATTTTAGTTGTGACCATGTTATTATATTTAAAATTTTGAGCTTTATGACTTTGATAACAAGTGATTTGTTTGACTGAAAATCAAATAGGATGGCTGCCCCCAGACAGATCTTAGCTTATCTTTAGCCGAGATTTGTATTGTATAGATTCAAAGCCCAATGACTCGGTCAAGGGATCATAGCGGATCCCAGCGTTTGGCCAAGGATAAGTTAACCAAATCGATTAAGGTCCGAGGTGTGTTAATTTGGACGGGATCCCAGATGTATATTAACCTATGGGCTATCGTTTAAGGTCATATGTATGTTAACTTGATCGGGCCAGAGGTATGTTAACTTAGCCGAGATTCCCGAGGTATATCAACTTAGTTTTTTGATTCAGTTAGAGGTTTCAGTTAACATAACCTGATCAAAGATTCTTATTTACTTGACCGATTTGTCATAAGTTCTTATTTCCTTGGACTTTTAATTTGGACAGAGGTTTTAATTAACATAACTCGGTCAAAGGTTTTTATTTACTTGACCGATTTGTCATAGGTTCTTATTTACTTGGACTTTTGATTAAGTAAGAGGTTTTAATTAACATAACTCGATCAGAGATTCTTATTTACTTGACCGACTTACCAGAGGTTCTTATTTACTTGGAATTTTTATTTGGTCAGAGGTTTCAATTAACATAACTCGGTCAGAGGTTCTTATTTACTTGAACGATGTGCCATGTATGAGGTCTTGGATTAAATGCCCTCATAGGAGGTCTTTGTTGTTTTCGGCCCCTACTTTTGTTGGAGAGTAAGTCTCTGTCGGACTTTGTACCTAATGAATTATATAAAAATAATTTAAAGCACAAACGATTCATAATACTCAGAAGGTGATATCAAATTTTACATCAGATTATTGTCCCGACGAGATCAATTGACTTCTCTTCTTTAACTTCCGATTTATTTAATTCGCGTGACATCTTGGTTTCTTTTGATCATAGTATCTGATATCCTGAAAATTCGAGTTCTTTGATAGGATATAGTTTCTTCCAATAATCACCCTGCATAATTTTAACATTTTAGAAAAGAGAAGGTGTCTCCCACCCTCGCATGGGAAATGAACAACACTCATTACCTAAAGTAAGTTCTAAATGGATCATTAGTTACAAACGGTAGAGAAGTTAGCATGCCTTATCCAATAATAATGATATTTAACTAATGCATATATTTGCGTCTGCCCTGCCTCTTGGTCTTGTCCGAGATCTCACTCGATAGATCCATGCTTCCCAAATTGGTTTCTTTAGCTCATATTTTTATACTCATAATATAGTTTGACGTATTTCACCTCTATGTGGATGATTCATTGCCTTTTAACTTTGCCCATGACAATCCAATTTTGTTTTTTTTACAATTCTGGCATTCCACTAGACTAGCTCGTCGATTAGTTTGTCAGGTCAGGAGAAATACTACCTCTGTTTTTTATTATAAGTCGTTTTGGAAAAATATTTTGTATCACAATATAAGTCGTTTTATAATACCAATAAATCATTAATGTTATTTTTTCTATTATACCCTTAAATATTTATTATTTTCTCTCCTTTCAAGTATGTTAATTTGTTTTTTCAACATTATTAATGAAGGAAAATTTTGTAAAATATTTCATAATTTTTCTTTTTTATACCATAATTATTTTATTTTTTTTAATACGCGTGAAAAATTAAAAACGATTTATAATAAAAGACGGAGGGATTACCATACAAATTTACTGACAGACGTTTATTGATGCTTAATGATAATGTAATAATCAAGTGTCATGCATAATATAGAAGAGGGCGATGGCAAATTGAGTAGATTTTGAAATTCCTAAAAGCACCATAGGTTTTGATTTCACTTAGAAACACCCTTGTTAATGATAAAGAATAGGGAAAGAGCGATCATTCATCGTAACCAAATTAAAACATACAATCATACTCGCATTGAAAACAATCGAGACAATACAATTACATCCAATTATTGTCAAATATGAAACTTCCCATATATCAATAAAATATTATTAAGAGCCGATGTTACATAATATTTCAATTAATAAATAAATTATTTTCTTATTTCAGAATCTAAATCTAATTCCACGAGAGATATGGATAAAGGACGAACTCATTATCGCACTTCTCTATAACACAAATCTATGTCAGGATACAGTGTTTTGGACTAATTTTATTTTAATCGGAAAAGACAACCTTATTGCTAGACATGATATCCAAACACAGTTGCATATATTAATTGAATCATTAAGAAAACGACTTAAGCTTGCCTGAACGTTGTGTTTTTTATATTCTAACAATTAGAACTTTTAAGTAGGGGCAGTGTACTAATACGGAACGCATGTAATCATATTTATCCTTTTTATGCATGAATTAGATGTTCATGTTCTGTACAATATGAGTAATAATATTACAAGATTTTCTAAACTTATTTAGTATATGTCGCCATAATAAAGCAAACATTCTAATAATTTGGCTACAAAAATGAAACTCATTAACACCAATGCGAAATGTCGTTATAGCCGCGACCTACATTCACTATCGTTTACACGTTATAGGTAGACCAAATCTTTCCAATTTACTTAAACTATTTGTATTTATGGGTAATTGTATAACAAAATATTTTGCATCTAAATAGGAAGTCAAAAGACTCTTTAACATGGCTAACATAAACCGCATTGGAACATATAGTCATTTTCAGATATTTTGGGATTTTAGGCGAAAATGTTAAATGAATATTTTTTTTATAAGAATTTTAAAGAGATTTATTATATTATATAAAATATTAATTTTTATATTAATTTTTTAAGTTTTTTTAACTGCAAAATCATTTTTCAAAGTTTTATAATCAAGTAATTCTAACATTTCACTTTCAATTGATAAAATAGCTAATTCATTCGATCTATCTTGTAATATTGTTGATCTTAGATATGATTTAAGTAATTTTAATTTGGAAAACATTTCTTTCAGCAATAGCAACTGTTATCGGGATTGTGAATAAAATTCTATATGCATTGTAAACATTTGGAAAAAAAATCTAAAGTTTTAATATAGCTCAATACTTTTATTTGTGTGCTAATTTTTTCTCTTAATATTTCTCTTAATACTTTCAATTCTGAAAATAAATCAAGACCGGCAATATCAGAGTATTTATTAAACCTTAAAATTTTTTCCAGATTATTACAATATTTTTTCAATTCATCCTCGTCTAAAGCTTTAATTTTTTTGCAAGCAAATAAAAAATCAAAAATAGTCTCTTATTGTAAAAATTGTTCAAATCTTGTCTCAATAGATTTAATTGATTGATCTAATATGTATAAAAAATACTCAATACGAAAAGATTATTAAGGTGAATGTGTGATCTCATTACTAGTGTTTTCATCAAAATAAGGTTTTCTATGAAATTTACGTTTTTCATGGAAAAAAACATGAAGAATGGAGTTTGGAGAGTGAGAGACGTTAGTTAGAGAATTATGATGGGTTAATAGAGATTTTTTTTGGATAAATAAAATACTTTAAATGACATTAATTATGATATTGATTAATTTTAAAAAAAATGACATTGATTGACTTATTTTAGGGAAGAGAGATATTCTAAATTATTTTATTTTAATCAGTTAAAATTTGTTAACAGTTAGTATTAATAAATATTTTGTTTGGGCCTAAAAATATTTTTTGGGGACCTCAGACTAATGTCTAATTTGCCTTGCATCTTGCACGACCTGTGTATAAGACTAAATCCTCATATTTTATTTAAACTATTTGTTTTTGCCTGTAAAAAAATCATCAAATGTATTACACTTACACACTAATTTAAACATTGTTGGGGAATACAACGATAATTAATTAAGATAATTTGGTAGCATGAAGATCCTGTTTTTCAATTTATGTTGCTCAATGCAGACAAATAAATGTAAAAATATATGAGATAATAAGAAAGCACGACTTTTTTTTTATCAAAATGGTCTCTCTACGAAATGCTTTCAACTAATACATAATTTCTGGAGGAGCACCATCCACTTTCTCAAGGGTTATCCTCATCATCAACGATATCATCTTCGTCCTCCTCGTCACTGATCGCCATCAATAGTAACCTAAAATCTTCAAGGTCGACGTCAACAGTAGGATCACTGTCATAAGCGATAATAGCGTCATGTAGATTAATCTTGAGGCCCGAATCAGTTTTACTGGGCCAAAGAGTGGGCATCAAATATTCCCCTGAAGCCGGTCAGGTGGGATCACAATCGTCCTATTTGGAAGAAGGTATGTTAGGAAGGGATCATGACCACCATTGTTGGTGGTCCAAGGTTTTCATGTGTTTCTCATTTTTATGTTATTCATCCATCTCCCCCCCCCCCCCCCCCCCCTTCTGTTATTCCTCGGTCTCTATATATTATCCTCGGTATTTATGATTTCAATAGGTTTTAATGGTCTAATCGATTACTTTTACCAATGACTTTACTACCGTAACAAATCAGTAATTATTGTTTGACACTTGGGTGTTGTAACTGCAAATGCTTTTATGTGCGCCTCCTAGAATTTGGGATGAGTCTATCCTAGCTAGGTAAACTATCCTGGCCATATCAAAATTCTGGAAGCATACTCGGCTTACCATTTCATTAGCATGACTTCATTTCATTTTTTCATATCTTCAAAACTCACACACATTCTTCATCTAAACTCATTCATCTAGCTTAATCGCATACCCATTTATTCATCACTCTTACTAATCATTATTTTCCATCACCATGGACAAACAACAAAATAACTATGATAAGCAAAATGGAAAATAGAAATCAACTTCATCCTCCAATCATCTAGAAATCCCTAAAGGAAGAAAAAAAACAAGTTCAAGCAAACAAAGATCCTTAATTCAATATTATTACTTCTATAGCTCTTCAAAATCAACCAAAGTTATTGATGCCTCTACTCAACTCATTTTTCTATTGATAATGCTCAAAGCTGGAATGTGGTTGCATTAGCTTTGAAAGTGAATCATTTGATTGCCAATCATGAATTAAAGAGGTATGCTGGATGTAACATCCTATTTCTCCAACGCATAATTATAATTAAATCAGATATTTTTCATAATATTTACACATAAGATGTTACACATATAAAAAACACACATGTTGACATGTAACACTTAATTTAAATAAACATGCAACACCTGTCATCGCATGCTAACCTTCACTTAAGGTATCATCGCAGCATAAATATTCGATTAAAACACACTAATTTAAATCTCATAATAAATCTCATATCGTAATTAAAAAGCATCGACTCGTAAGTCATCTCCAAATACTTATCACACCAAAACATAAAATACGAGAGAATACATTGTCTCTCAAAAATCTCAACTTAAAGCAAAGAAATTGTTCTTCAGTATTACATATCAGAGCACAATCAAAGCTAAAATAAAGAAATTAAATGGAATAGCTTCAAGAACAAGCTTTCACTCACAACAACGATTCTACTCTTGAATATCTGCATGATGTCCATTATAGACAACATTCAAACATAAGGGGTAAGAATTCATTCTAATAATAAAATGGTATAGAATGCAAGATAGAGTACAAACATATAGGAAATCACACTACAACATCACATAATATTCACACACCTAAATCATCATCACACATAATCATATTTCACACATACATTTCATTTATGTTATATGACTCATGAGAACGACACTAACTCATATGCACGTGGTACCAATTTAACATTTGGTTCTTCATACGAACCGGCTCCACCCTTCTAGACCCCAGATCCACCCTTCTAAACCTCTGAACCCACCCTTCTAGATTCAATAAAAGTTACCATCCCACCCTTCTAGACTTTTACTCGCCTCTTTCAACGACAATGACACAATGATGCATGACATACAATTGACGCAACAACAACAAGTTTACATTCCCACCATGAACATCAACCATAACGTAGTTATCCCTTCGAAACTACCATTAACAACATTTATTCACAGCGCATCAATATATGTAATACAACACCCATTAATCAACACAACTAGTCAAACACATTAATCAACTCATCATATAATATATTCATTCATCAACATATTTCAACAACAAATACAAAATCATCGCCACTCAATAATTATCTGCAACGTTATATCAACATCATAACAACATCATTAACGATTACCATTAAATAGATAATCGTGTTAGCTTTCCAACATTTTGAATAATGTCTTACTTGGACTTACGAAACAAACGTTACGGTCAAAATCGACAAGTGGATCAAGCAATCAAAATAGGGCCAGTCGATTGCTCCAAGGGACCAATTGATTGTTCCAAACTCACTGCCAGTGTGTTTTTCACAATTTGGACTGAACCAATCAATTAGACTCCACAACCAATTGATTATTCCTTTGTTTTTTTTTCTTCAAAATTTTGAGTGGATTAATCAATTGACAGGATGGGCCAATCGATTGCTCCTGTGCAGTTTTCCAAAATTTCTAGTTTTTCCCTATTACGTAATTTTTTTCCTATTTCCAACTTCAACCACCAAACCAGTTCCAATTTTGTTCATCCAAAACATCCCCATATATTTTCTAACAGGATCAATACATATATCATATGATTTGTCATCAATCTATCCATTTTTCTCATGAATTAAACACTTAGATTCATGCCCTAAATCATCAATCTCATATCAATTTTCATGGATTCAATTGATTTCAAGAACACAACAATAATATGTCAACACACACAATTGCAATTCATATCATGGCATGTAAAAACAAAATCATCATCAAATTTTCATCAACATTCATCATAACTTAAAGGAAGAACAAATCCTATATGTGGTTAATAGTCCATCCACTCTAGCCTTCATACATATACCTATTATTGAGAACAATCCCCCCCCCCCCCCCCACCTCAATTCTTAGCAGAAAATTTTGGTTTTGTTGATATGCTCTTCCCTCCTAAAGTTTCAAGTCTCAACTCTTGCCATTGCCTCTTATTTCTCTTTTCCCAAGTTTGTATGATCTGACAAAACTCTAACCTAGACTATTTTAAACTAAAATAGTTAGGTTTCCATCTTTCTAAAGTTACAACTTAACCCCACCACTAATTCCCTCTTACTCCTTACTCCCTCACATTCCTTTAAATTTTCATTGTTTGCCCAAAATCTCTATTTTTCTCATTTACTTAAATAATCAAATAAATCATTATTATTTTAATTATCTAAAATGACTCTAAATTATTCTAGGTTAATCTTATGGCCACAGCTCCTTAATTATTCTCCCATCTCAAGGACGCAATACCCTATAATCCTATTTATTTTAATTAAACAAAATACTCAATAATTACACAAGCACTCGGAATTATAATAAGTTAATTAATTCAGACAAAAATAAAAATTGAGGTGTTACACTGAACATTTTCTTAACAAGCCCATTGAAGTTGAATATTATGTAGACAAAGTTGTTGAGTCTAACATTGACATTGAATTTCTTCAGCCATTTGTGAACCATAATCTGTTGAAATTCATTAGACTACATAAAAGGTATAATCCCAATTATGTGAAATCCTTCTACTGTAATATGGAATATACTCAAACTGGAAATGAATGACAGTTTCATGGCAAGCTCGTTAAGTTTCACTTTGAAGATTTTAAGAATTATTTTGATTTAGAGAACCAAGGAATGGAAGTGTGTTTGTCTAATGCTCCCGATTTTGACCACATTGAATTTGTTAAGGTGATTTCTAAATCAGTAAACATAGATCACCTTGACATTACGATTTTCTAAATCAGTCAGATGAAGTGTGGAATGCGTATGTTACATTGGATTGTGGTGAAAATATTGTACAAAAGCCTAGGAATTAGGCTAGGGTTGACGAATTAGACCTTTACCTAATGTGGCTTATACTTACACAAAAGGAAGTCAATTTGATGAAGTTTATCACAGACTAGATGTATAACTTCCGGACTACTCCGAAGCGTCAATTGTTTTACACCTCCTTCATTTAGTACCTTATGAATTTGCATAACGTTCATCAGGTTCAGTAATATATGCTTGAAGCTCCAAAGGTATTTGATTCTACTATTGTGAAGCTGATGAAGTATTATAAGGACAAGGATGAGTGATTCTTTTTGGATGTGTGTGGTAAGATCTATGATGACAAATTTGTTGAGAATAAGGATGCTCCTGAAGTTTATGTTATAGGAAGGGTTTCTGCTCTAACAACTTCATCTCATCCACCTCCTCCTTCTACATATGTTTTCTCCCAGTTGTGAAGGCATACTTGGAATTGTATGGATCGGATTCTGACTACTGCTCAGATTAGAGAGGAGCGCTTGATTGCTCGTTTTGATGTTGAGGTTGTTGAAGCAAGAGTTAAGGAATACTAGATGGTAGTTTTAGTTGGAAGCATAAAAGAAGTCATTATTACTCAAAAGGGTTTGGGATTTGCTTTTGATATTAATATTTTAAGTAAATTATATATGTATTTTTCACATTTTTCTAATTTATTCATTTGATGTATGTCTAAGGAATCTAAATAAAATTATAGCGCCGCCCTTTAATATTATTATTATAAACTAATGATATTTATTAAATGAGTATGTGTACCTTATTTATTTTGTTTTCACATGTAAACCATATGTGTTAATTTAATTAATTAAACTATTACTATTAGCAATAGTCACATACAGGCAGAGACGGAGCTAGTCATACTATTATGTGGGTCTATGCCCCCAGTAATAGTTCACCTACATATACTAATATAAAATATTAACATGTACATATACATGTTTCTTCTACTTCTGTATTGTGTTGAATGAATAATTCTAGTTTAATAATAAACTAACACTATAATCCTAAAATACAGTAAATTTTATTTTTAAATACGTAATTGCTATTTCAAAATACATATAATTTTGTTCAATCATAGAATAGTGTTCTGGGTCATGAAATTGATGTCAATTTATGTGTTAAGTATTTATGTTTGAATTCTTCAAAATTTAAATTTATTAAACAATATGAATTATTTATATGATATAACACATAGTTAATTATACTTATATGCAAGACAGTCCATAATTATGAACTCTAAAAATTACTAATATTAATACTTTAATAGATTTTATTTTCTTATTTATATTTTATAAATTATAGTAGTGTCGAATAAAAAATGATAAATATCGATACCTTAAATCTTAGATTACATAATTGGGTTTTTCTAATAACTATTATCATTGTGCATGGACTAAAACACTACTAATGATATTTTTTTAAATATATACTACATACTTTACATAAAAAAACATTATATTATAATTTAAACATGATTTAATTGGTATGTATATTGTAAAACAATATAAATAATTTACATATATATATATATATATATATATATATATATATATATTAATGTCTCACAAATTTAAATGTGTGTGAAAAAATATTTTTAATAATATATGAAAAGGTAATGATAAAAAATAATTTAACATAAGTACGATGGTTTGTATGTCCCCATACTCTAAAGTTTTTGACTCCGTCCCTGCATACAGGGTATATAAAATGCATGCTATTGGGTTGAGTTAAAGTTAGGGCGTGCGTCTTTAGCAAATGAATGTTTTTGTTAGGTAAAGTAGTAAGACAAAGTCTCACACTTAAACTTCATCTTTATTTCAATGTAATTATTAGTACTATAACCATAATAACCTAGATGGTGAAGTATTACACTTTCTTTCTCAAGGTCGTGAGTTTAATACCCGATATTGTCATTTTGTCACACAAAAAATTAGATTTAATTCCATATTTTAAAATGTAAAATCGTGTACCAATAACTAGTCCATACTCTCTCCTTCTTTAGACTATGATATTTTTTTAATCTCTTGCATATATCAAACTATAACAACCAAATAACATCACCTCCACACAAAATAAGAAATAATAATATGTATCACACACTTCATTCATCTTTCAACGTACACGCCTTATCTAAATTGTTTCATGTTTTGTTCTCTTGGGAAGTCTTTTAGCGTGGAAATTAGAAGTGCGTCTTAGAAGAAAAGTGTCTAAGGTAATGGTTATTCTCCATACAACTTGATAATTGAGACCTGATATTGAGATTCAATAAGATAACTGTAACACCCCAGTTTTTATTAAATTATTTTGGTTAAGTTATTTATGAATTCTTTGTGATTTCTATGTATTTTATTTAATTATTATGTGTAAATAGATAAATAAGTGTGATGGGAGTGTGTGACCGTGATGGGAGAGTGTAGAGAGTAATTAGAAGTTGATAGATTTTATTTAAAATTATTTAGTTAATTAAAATAGTGCTCTAGTTTTATTATTTAAATAAAATAATGACATAAATGGAAAATAGGAATTTGTTGAGATATTGCGGACAAGGTGAGAATTAAGGAAAAAAGGTGAGGGTAATGTTAGAACAAGATTTGGATCTGCATCTATACCTTGAGTTTTGATGAGCGAACCAGGATAAAAATCTCTGTATTTTTATCTCTTCATTGTTAAACTTGTTAGTGGTGTTTTTGTTCTGGAAAAATGTTTTGCTTGTAAAACTCAATTCAAACCCCCGATTTCTTGTGTTTTCCACACCTTCAGGTAAGGTAGGAATATCCTAATGAGAGAATTATATTTTTATTTTTAAAAGAGAGTTAAGAGAAAAGAGTTTTATCAGTACGTACAAAAAGTGAAAAGAGGCAAAGAGGCAGAAGAGAGGAAGAGCTAGAGCAAAGAGAACAATAAGAGGAGAGCTAGAGATTTGGGAGAGTGGACCATAGAGATTGTTTGCTTTTGCTGGAATCACAAGGTAAAGGGGGGGGGGGGGGGGGGGGATAACCTTCAATAAGGTCTTATGCATGAGGGTTATGGTAGATGAGTCATTAACCTTCAATAGGGTGTATGAAATGGATGAATTCTGATTATATGTGATGTGTGATGAGAATTTTCTATAATTATTGATGAATTTCGTGCACTTTTCATGACTGATTTTTCTGTTTTAATATTTGATGTGTTTTCCACCATTGTTGCAATTTTGAAGATTTTAGGCATAACCTTAAATTAATGATTTGGTGTTTTAATTGTGTTAAAATTGTAAATTAACTTGAGATAATTAGGGTATTGCATAGGTTTTAATTTTATGAGCATCTGAGTTTTTAGGGAATCGAAATCGGAGGTCCAAAGGCCTTCAACGATGAAAAACGCAGAAAATTATGCATTATATTTGTCGCGACCATGTTCAGTCCAGGGGGCGCTCAGCGCGGGAGGCGCTGCTTGTGTTTTTCAATCGAAATTGTTTAGACTATAATTGGTTACAATGTAATGTTGAATATTGATTATGTTGTAAGTTGTGATAAGTATGTGCTGATGTGTGAGCAGGATAACTGATGATGTTGTTATGATGTTGGTGATGATTATGATGTTGTTGTGTATGATGTCGATGATGATTATGATGTTGTTGCGTATGACGTTGATGATGATTACGATGTGTTGTGTTATGATGTTGAGGATAATAATGATGTTGTTGATGTGATAGGTGAATAATAGTTCGAGTAGGGAGGACTATTATTGTTGGATCAATGCATCCTTAGTTTATTTTCGGAAGGAGACTTTAAACATTATATTGTTGTTGCATTGATGTGTTTTGACATGCATTGATAATGTCGTTGTTGTTGATGAAATAGATAAGTTGAAATCCGAGTAGGGTAGATTGATGACTTGTCCCGAATCCGAGCAGGGTGGATTCAGGGTTCCAGTAGGGCGAACCTGGTTCGTTATGGGTGAATGTTGTAAAAAATATCTGATTTAATTATAGTTATGCGTTGGGAAAATAGGATGTTGTAATATTGATATTCTATTTTAATGCTTTAAAAAAAAATATTTTAGAAAAATAATAAAAATAAAAATTTCTATCAAAGATTAAATTTTGCAAGTAAGGAAAGTATATATTTCTATACATGATATGATCTTAATAAGGAAAATATGTATGAGTGTATATTGTGGTGTTCTTGTTGTAATATATCTTTGTATTAATTATAGATTGTTTTTTACTACTTGTTGACTGAATATTGGTATTATTGTTTGATGTATATGAGATGATGATTGAAATGTGATTTTATAAATGAGTTATTGGTGTTACAACGTTGAATACTTTTTTTAATATCATAGTATACGTAATTCTAATTTATTTTCGAGGTTGTTATTAGTAACATTGCATTGAGATACAAGATAATAGAAATATAATTTTAAATGAAGATTAAATGATATAGCCATGATATATTATTACTTAGACGAGTATTTTTTAGTGGGGAAGAATTTCATATTAAAAAGAAATTAATGATTTTAGTTATGTGTACGATGATGTGTTGTTAGTTAGAATGTATCACGGTTTAAGTGATGAGATTTGTCTAAGTGATGAGATTTGTGAAAGTGACATGCTTGTATTTTGATAGGCCAGCTAAGATGATATTTCATGTACCGTCATATATTATTTCAATGTGTAATCTAACGCCATGTGAAACTTGTTTGTTTTTGCAAAAAAGAAAATAATTAGATCTCCTTATATTAAAAATAAGAGTTTAATACAATGATTTTTATATACCGACTTCACTCGTACGAAATGTTGCATCAATCATAACGAGAATTACTATTTTGTAGAAAATACTAAAATTAGGGATAACACCTATTTTCCTCGGCGCATTATCAGACTTTAAACCCATAACCATCTACTTTCGCAACACATATTAAAGAGTTTAAAGATATCTTTCAAAATAATAGTAATCTCTCGATTAATTTAGAGACGCTTTTACAATCTTAAAATCAAAAGTTTGAATTCCTAAGTCAGATACCGTTTACGCTCTTTTAGCGCATAAATGGTATCTCGACGCTCCTGCTTTCATAGCCAGTTTCTTTTTATTTTTAAAAACAAAAATTGCAAAGTAGAAACTTAAGTAATCTCTCTATCAATTCTGAATTGCTTTCGCATGTATCAACAGGGTCTTCTACAATGAATATCAATTTTGTCCTTTCAGCGTGTAAATAAGGTCTCAGTGTTTCTACTTTCATGGCAAACATATTTCTTTTTGAAATAAGAAATCAAGAAACAAATGCATCATTCTCGTTATAATTGACATTTATATGACTTGTATGAAGTTTGCCAGTATGACACTCCTCATGTCCCGGACTCTAAACGGTTTACTCGAACATGGTTAATAGAAAAACAACACACTGTTACCACAAGAAATCTATAAGGCATGTTGAAGGCGTAATCAATGAAAGTGCCTTATAAATTTAAGGTTTATACCCCACCAAGGGGTGGTTGGAAAGAAAGATGTGCCTAAGATAAGCAAGAGCTGAGAAAAACATAAGTCACCAGGAGATGAAACCGACAGAAGAATCATGTTTGGTCGAAACCTATTCTGTCGACTGAAATGAAGATTGGGACTTAAGGAATTCTTGGTTGTGTCAAACACATAGGAGACAGGGTCGATCTAGATACCTGGGCAGGAGAAGTTTGAAATTGAAAATGACTAGCAGTTACAAGGAGAATAAGCGCCAGAATATGGGGCAGTTTGTAGATCGTGTATGGAGCAGTTTGTAGATCATGTGGCACGACGTCTATTATTTTTTAGATGAAATCCAATAGTCCACCTAACAATTTTTAGGGTTTTTGTTATTTATTAGGTATTTTAAGGTCCTAAGACCACAAACACAAACAAAGTACACAAAAAAATATATACAATAACAATATATGGGTCAAATGACAATGAATGGTAAATGACTTGAAAATGGCATAAACATAAACAAGTTAAATGATATGTAAATGACAATGAATGGTAAATGACTTGAAATTAAATTACATAAAGTAAATGACTTGAAAGTAAAACAATATTAATAAGAATTAGTCAAATGTTAGTCAAGGTTAATTATATGTTAGTGGTGTTTTAATTTTCAATTGATTAAGTCATTCTTTGGAGAACACTCAGCCATCTATTCACAAGCATGGATCCTTGAACCAAGACATCTTCCAAAGTAAGGAAGAAAGGCCAAGTTTCCACACAATACCATGAAATATGGGAGACTTACAATCTCACTTACTAGAAGTCTATGCCTTTAGGATCAAGTTTAGCTCTATGTTAAGCAATAGTAATTGGACTTATGTAAAAATCACAACTATTTGAGGCCGAGCAATAAAAATTTAGGTGCTAAGGCATGTTATAGATTTGATATAATGAACCAAACTCCTAAAACATATCATAAAAGATCAAAAGGGTTAAACCTATCTCATCCATACTTGTATTGGTTCATCTGATACAAAGTCATTGATGAACAAATTAGCCTTAGGATATTGAGATTTCATTGGTCAATGAGAGGGGTGAGAAAGAATGGGAATGAAGATGAAAGGGGAGTGTAAATAAGAGAAACACAAATTGGTCATGGGAGGAATTTTACCAAATTAAAATCATTCATTCATTTTGGGAGATGAAATGTACATGTCAATAATCCCCTAAATCCAATGATTTTAATCCAATAAAAGTCAAATTAACCTTGACCAAGGCCCAAATAAATAATCAAACATCACAAGACCATAAAAATGGCTCAACATAATTTTTACACAATTAATCAATTAAAAATCAAATTCAAAATGCATTAAAATTAAAATTAATTTGGTCAAAACCTAAAATCTATTCAAAACACCAAATAAATGGCCAAGAGATTTATCCTAGGTCAAACAAGGTCAAAGGACCTTAGACAAAAAAATTCACAATTTTTAAAAAGTCAGAAGTATTTTTAAACAATTAAAAATATGCACAAAAACATTGAATTCATGAAAAATATCAAAATTAATCCAAAAAATAATTTTAATTCAGAAAATGAAAGAGAAAAATATTTAAAGATTTTTGGTGAAAGTCCCATATTTTTTGGATTAAAAATGAAATAATATGAATTAAACAAAATAAATGGATTGAACATAAAATCAGAAATTAAAATAAAATTCAAAATAGCAAGGGCCATCAAATCTCCCTCATTAATTTGAGGTGCAGATCTGATGGCCAAGCGTGCGCTTCACATCATACACCTCAGTCAACGCGTCATAGGGATGGTAATCACAAGGAGTTTCCATGATTAGAATATTTAAACAAGATCTCATGGTTATGAGACGTGACAACACACCACCGGAACTAGGGCTCCGGTCTTCTTCTCTGGTGGACCTCACCGGACTTGTCCACCATCAACCATCACCAAAATAAAAAACAAGGACATGGATTCAAAGAAAAAATGCTTAGGAGCTCGAATCTGACCTCAATTTTCTCAAATTCCAAGTATATAAAAAGATACAAGGATTTGAATTTTGAGGATCATGAACTGAGTTTCTTCGATTTGACCTCAAAGCAACTCAATCTTGTTGCCTACATTGATAGGACTTCAACAAACCAAAAATCACAAAGAATAGTGGAGAATTGAGAGAGAACCGAAGAGATGAAGTTTCTGAAATTTCACCTTTGAGTTGCTTTGAATTCACTTGATCTTGATCTGGATTTGCTTGATTCCTCTTCCTCTTGCTTGCAGTGATCAATTAAAATGAAAGGGCAATGAATTCTTGGAGTTTGAATTTCAAAATAGAAGGTGAAATTCAAACTCGATTTCAATTGAAATCTTCAAGAATTCTATGGAATGAAGGGTTTGGATTGTTCTGGAATAGCTTGGGCAAGGTGTTGATGAAGTTCTTCGCTCATAGCACTTGTATTTATAGCCAAATCAAATGCGCTTTGCACACTTCCAATAAAGATCCAAAAATAGAAAATTCATCATATAAGCTTGCATGGGCGTGTACAAAGCCCAAATAATGATTGGAAAAGGTCCAAAATCATGCACATGTGATGCTAAAAGCAATGCATTAAGCCATGCAATGTTGAAATGGAATTGAACATGAGAATCCTCCAAATGGTACCATGCATTACACCCTTTCTCAAGTCCTTCAATATTGATCCAAATGAGATGATTTTTGACTTTTTGGAAAGGTGAGATCAAGGGGAACAATTTTCATGTTGAAAACATTTCCATTTGAAGCTTGTATCATTATGAATTTTGAGGTGGAAGTTTGGAAAATCAAACATAAATGAAAATTTTCTAAGTGTCAAGTCAAATGTTTACTTCTTCCACCCTGAATAACTTTTGTTATGGACTTCAAATGGAACAACTTCCTTCATCAAAGTTGTATCTCTTTCAAACCTTTTCAATTTGGTCACAAATTTAACCTCATTTGGATTTCACATGAAGGAGTTATGCATTTTAGAAGTTGAGGAAATTCACTTGTTTAATGGTAATGGCCCAAAATGACCCATAATGTTTCCTCTTAGCACATGCATTTTAAAGTTGAATTTTAATTTGTTCCAAACATAAAAGTTGAAGAGGACCTCTTGAATATGATCATGGAATTTTAATGGATTTTATCTCATAAAAATTGAGCAAGTTATGGTCTTGGGAAGTTGACCTCTTAACTAGGGTTCAGACAAAATGACCTATAATCTTTCACCATAAAAAATGACTTTCCAAGCTAAACTAGATCTTGACTTCAATATGAAAGTTGTTTGGAATGTAATTATGAGTAACCTTTATCTTGGGATCATTTTCATATGACAAAAATTGTAGGAGATAGGGTCTAGGGAACCCCAGTTTTAACCAATTGACTTTCTCTGGTCAACCACCATGAACCATCTTGCTAGCTTGACATTATCTTGATTTTTGGGACTCATGGAGGATCATATATGTGTAAGATGATGTAATATGAATTATACCTTGAAATATTTGATCAATTGATGGAGAAACATTATGAGGAAGTCACACAAGATACCCAGATGAATTAGGGCTTCCAAGGCAAACAAGCTTCAAACTCTTGATGATTTCTTGATCAAAATTATATATGAAGACCATGGGGATCCATATATGATGTCTAGAGTCATTTTGAACCATATCTTGATTATTTTCCTTGCTTTAAGGGTCTCAAACCCTAGATATGAGCTTGCTGAGGCATAGGTGAGCATACATACCACCTACAAAAGAAACAAAGCTATACATAGACATATTTTTGGTATTTTGGTTAGTAAATAATGAAAAACAAAGTATGATATAATCAAATGTGCTTGGTGATCTCTTCCAATGCAAACCTAATGAATGAGGGGTAAGGAGGATGCCAAGGTGTGATCCCAAAGCCAATGCACATGATGAGATAGCATGAGGGATCTTAGGGTCAAAATTAGGGTCTTACACCGGGCATTTGAGTAGTAACCCTTCTATTGTCTTCTTTAGCAATTCGTTTCCTGACCATATGTAGCTCAAAGCCTTGTATTTAGTTTTCCTATCAGTACTTATGACTGGATTCTCCAAATATTCGATAATTGGCTTTCTCCAGTCTGTTGGCGATGAGCTATTGATAGAAAAGACTCCATGTTCCCAAGCCTCCTCGACTCTACTGGTCTCCTGACACTCTTTGTCAAGCTCTTCAACATAACTGACATTTTTGTCGAGGATATCTCCTATCAGTGGTGTAATCAACACAATTTTCTCTTGAATCTTGATCATATCTTGTAACCATGACCTAGACATCTTATACCCTGAAGCGATCTGAGTTAGATTGTTGGCTTCTTGGTTTTCGTTCCTGGGTATATGTCTTATATTTGTAACTTCAAATTGTTCTAGTAGCTACGTCGCAGTTACAAAATACTTCAGCAAACTTCCCTTGACGCACTTATATTTGCGTGTAATTTGCTTGACTACCAACTTTGAGTCTTCCTTCACTTTGATTCGACTGGCTCCCAATTCTTTCAAAATTCGAAGACCAACTATCAAAGCCTCATATTTGGCTTCATTATTAGAACACTTTTCGCTGATCCTATACTTAAACTTCGTCGAACCATCTCGAGGGGATAATATCAATACCCCGACTCCCGTTACATCTTTGTGACTCGACCCGTTGAACTACAGGCGCCATGGTTTGGTGTCGACCACGTTCAGAGATGGTTCTACCATGGCATGATCTACTATGAAATCCGCCATGATCTGGCCTTTCGTGACCTTTAAAGGTTTGAATGTTAGCGAGAACTCGGTTAACGCTAGTGCCCATTTCCCAATTCTACTATGCAGAATAAGCTTAGACAACATATGTTTAATAATATCGTAGTGAGACGAAACATAAACATCAACTGGTTTAATATATTGCTTTAATTTCATATAGGCGAAGTACAAATATAGACATAGTTTTTCTATGAGACTGTACCTAGTTTCAGCATCTACCAACATTCTACTGAGGTAATATATGGGCCTTTCGATACCATTACAATCCTCTTGGGCAAACATGCTCCCTATAGTCGTATCAGACGCAATAATCTATAAACTTGTACTTTTATTTCTACAGGGAGGTAACAGAATAGGGGGCTTGGTAAGGTACCCCTTGACCGCGTCGAAAGCCTCTTGTTGTTCAGGGCCCTAGTGAAAATTACTTTCCTTCTTAATTTTAAGTAGCGGCGAAAATACCTTTGTTTTACCACTTATATTCGAAAGGAATCTTCTTAAGAAGTTTATTTTCCCCAACAAAGACTGGAGTTGTTTCTTTATAGATGGGCTTTTGAGGTCTAAGATCGCCTTCGTCTTGTTTTGATTGATCTGTATACCTCGTTTGTGTACCACAAATCCCAGGAAGTCACATGAGTGCACCCTAGAAGCACACTTCAATGGATTCATTTTCAATCCATATTTCCTCATTCTATCAAACGAGTGTCGAAGGTGATCCAAGTGCCCTTCTTGAGATGACGACTTCACCACGATGTCGTCGATATATACCTACATGAACTTCTCAATGAAGTCATGAAAGATGGTACTCATGGCCCTTTTGTAAGTTGCTCCTGCATTTTTTAAACCAAATGGCATGACGACCCACTCGTATGTCCCCAGCGCACCAGGGCATCGAAACACTGTCTTAGGGACATCTTCTTCAGCAATGAGAATCTGATTGTAGCCAGAGTATCCATCAACTAGGCTCAGATACTCAAAACCTGCGACCGAATCGACAAACATTTCCGCCACGGGCATCGAATACTCGTCCTTTAGCGTGGCGTTATTTTGATCTATGAAATCTATAGAAATCCTAAGAGTTCCGTTTTTCTTGATGACGGGCACTATGTTGGCCAGCTATTCGACGTACCTTGTCGTTCTTATGAAACGACTTTTTAGGAGTCTTTCGATTTCTTGCTTGATCTTCGAAGTAACATTTGGAGAAAACCATCGAGGGTGTTGCTTCACTGGCTTCTTCCTAGGATGGATAGGTAGTCAATGCTCTATGACGCTTCAGTTTAAACCTGGAATTTTATCATAATCCCAGGCAAAGCAGTTCTTGTATTCGGTCAATACCTCGACTAGTTTCACCTTCATTTCTGACCCCACCTTAATACTTATGAAGGTTGGTCTTTTGTGGTTCCATTTCCCAGATCGATATCTTCGAGGGAATCTTGCGCTTGCATCTTCTAGGACTCATTTTATGGGTTCTTCTCGAACCCCAAAGGCTCATTGTCATAGATACAATCAAGCCTCCGGCTTTCTGAAGTTGTTGTCTGGTCTAGTCAACCATCTTCTAGACCTTCGGCCTCACATTCCAAATTCTGAAGTCTCTCCCTTTCTAGAATTGACTTCCTCTTGTTTTCAGCCAAATAGGCCAAAATTCGAGTCAGGCTTTCTGACTCAGCAGTCATCCTCGTCGACTGCTGGCCATTCCGTAGGTGGAATTCCCGTCTCTGATT